>NC_143512.1:19692422-20322422 GCF_031878675.1 Megascapheus bottae | reverse complement strand
AAGGAAGAATAAGGGAGAGTAAGAAGGAGAAGAGGGAGGGAGGATGGAGTGGAGGGAGGAAAGACTAAAGGAAGGGAGAAGAGAGATGACACACACTGCACCAGCTGGTTTGTTCATTTCCCTAATTATTCCATTTTGGCTGAAGGCTGTGGGATGGTATTGCCCACAATCAGAATGAATTTTTCTTTCTTTCCCAAAATCACTCTCACATTTTCTTAACTAAATGTATGCTTTCATTAACAATGTTAATATTTTCATATGTATTAACAATATTTTCATATGTATTAAAATTGTTTTTATCTCAAGCATATTTTCCTTAGATGTCTCTCTTAGAATACCCATTGTTCTGATAATAATGTGATATATCTTCCATAATGTCTACTTTATCAATTAAAGGTTTTAGCCTGTTACTCTTTTTCAAGTTCATAATTTAATAATTCCCCTCCTCTGTCTGTTTCAGTAGTGTGTTTCACCTTTATATATGCCTTATATTTTCATTCTTCAGACATGTTCATGAATTTTTTAGTAAAAAGGTACTTTTTAATTATATGGCCTGAAATGTTCGGGAAAAAGAATTCCTCTCTAATAGTGTGATCAGGTATCAGCCTTTATAGTGAGCTATTGCCACTGGACTGGGACTGTCACAAGGAATTCTTAGATTTTTGTTTCTCCTTGTCTTTCCCCACACCTTCTATTCACGCCCGCCCCACGTCTTCTAAAGGAGAAGGTACGGATGGAGGGGGTTGAAAGTCTTGCCCCATTTAACTTTTAACTCGCTTAATATCCAGTATCTTCAGGGAACTCAAGAAACTAATTCCCCCAAACCCAACAAAACAATCACTAAATGGGCAAGGGAACTAAAGAGAAACTTATCAAAAGAAGAGGTTAAAATGGCAGAAAAGCATATGAGAAAATGTTCATCATCCATGGTCATAAATGAAATGCAAATAAAAACAACCCTAAGATACTACCTTACCCCAACAAGAATGGCCAAGATTTTGAACTTAGACAATGACAGTTGCTGGCAGGGTTGTGGAGAAAAAGGAACCCCACTGCACTGTTGGTGGGATTATAAGTTAGATCAGCCACTCTAGAAAGCAGAGTGGTGGTTTCTTAAAGAACTGAAAATAGACTTTTATATATAAATTTTAACAAATCATTGAGAGCACACATATTTGTTTCTCTGTAATCTTTATCCTTGTTTTTTGCCTTCACTTGAATTATTTTAGATATTAAATTTTATGACACAAGTAACTTCAATTTATTCTCTTATATTATTTCCTTGAGATTAATTAAAATATATATGGAAGAGATTACGCTAGTAAATGCAGTCACATTTTTTATTTATTTATTTTATTTTTATTTTTATTTTTATTTTTTTGTCAGTCCTGGGCTTGGGTTCAGGGCTTGAGCACTGTCCTTGGGCTTTCTCAAGGCTAGAGCTCTACGACTTGAGCCTCAGCACCACTTCCAGCTTTTTGCTATGTATGTGGGGTACGGAGGAATTGAATCCGGGTCTTCGTGCATGCTAGGCAAGCACTCTACAGCTAGGCCAAACTCCCGGCCCCACATTTTTTATTTAATTCTATTATACAGATGGTAGAGAAACACAACAGTTGAAATTAATATGGAATATATTTATTTATTATCTATTATTAAGGATATGCAAAGATACACATACATGTACAATTGGTGAAGTTAGATATACTAGTAACATTTTTTCAGACAACTGGGGACAAGTGAAGAATTTTCCTGATTAAATTGCAAACTTGCTTCTGCCTCAGGAAATGCCGTGTGAGTTATTTGCAACATCCTCTGCTTATTTGTGAAAGACTTTCCAAAATCTGGATAAATGTGAGAACAAGAAACCTAAGTTATAATGAGAATTTTCTCTTCATGAAATGAACTTAGCATGAAATATCAAGCAATTTACCCGTGTTCCTTGATTTAATTCTTTTTTCTTTTCTTTTCTTTTTTTTTTTTTTGGTCCTGGGACTTGAACTCTGGTCCTGGGCATTGTCCCTGAGCTCTTCAGCTCAAGGATACTATTGCCCTAGCCCATGAACCACATCACTACTTCCTAATCCTTGATTTTTAAAATCAAAACAAAAGTGATATTAGCTAGCACATTCACAAGCCATATCAAACCGGCAATACCTCTGTGCTTATTGTCAAAGCTTTTTTAGCATACTAAGGCAAAAAAATTGATGGAGAAACTTTGATGTACTACTTATTTTAGGATGTTTTAGAAGCACTTCTGAGTAGATGCAAGGATTTACATTTTTACAAGTAGCACACAGAAGTGGGGTGATTTGTGATTTTTGAAATTTATTTTTACTCCAATCTAACATTAACTTTACCAAGTGAATTTTGAAATCTTCTTCAACAGAAATATTACCCTGCTATGCTTTATGCAGATCAGAGATCTCCCAGAAGCCAAATAAAGAAAATAGAGATAGATTTAGAGATGTTCCAGAAGGGATTTAAAGGTTGGAAGCAGACATAATGATTTAGAAAAAAAAAAAAGGTAATGTATTTCTAATTTGGCTCCTTTGTTTTTGTTGGTAATAGTTTCATGTCTAAGAGTTATAATTTATCCTCCATTTCCTCATAAATAAATTATATACCACCATTTTAATTGTTCAAGTGTATATTATCTTCTGAGAATAATATTTTGATATACTTAAAATTTGTCACTGTTTTTTATTTATCACTTATTTTGAGGTAAATTTATCTGATACTTCTTTCCAATAATGAATTTATCAATAATGGCCTAAATGGATTATAAATCAAATAAATTTAAAATGATAGAATAGAGAGAGAAGGCACTGCTAGTGAGATAGTTTATGAAGCCAGGCTTCTGGCTATTTATTTTAGTCATAGATTAAAGATAGTAACGATAAGAAATGATTTTGAATGGTTATTTATAATCAATTTGAAAACCTTTTGGAAAATTCCCTACAAAGGTGAGCAATAAGGAAATGTGAAGGTATAGGGAATTGTGGTATATTGTTAGTAATTGCATGAACACTTTTCACTTGGCACACATTAAATTTATAATTATTTTTATTTTTCCACTATAATAAATCAACCTTAGATTATTGCATTGATTTTTGTGCTGTTATTAATGATACCGGGGTCTGGACTGAGGACATTTGCTTGCTAGGTCAAATACTAGTGCAATTGTGTTTTCAGCACTCCACTTCATTCATTTATTTATTTATTTTTAGATAGAGTCACATACCTTTCCCTGGAACTGGAATTGCACTGGGAAAATATGCTCACTGAATAGCTGGGTTACAAGCATTTGATATCTCACCGACTTGCGTGTGTGTGTGTGTGATTGAAGCTCATTAACATTTTTTGCCCTGCCTGGTCGTAAACCTTCTCTGATGTCCATATTACAGGATGTCTAGTCACTTACCATCAGATCCAGCATCACTTTTCTTATTTATTCATTCAGTTTTTAAAACTGAATCTTTCCTCAAACATAATATTTTATACATTTTATTTCTGTGCATATCCTCACTCAATCCTGTTTTTTTTTTACCTTTTATTTTTTGGTTCCAACTCCAGGGCTTGAACTCAGAACCTAGGTGCCATCCTGGCTCTTTTCGTCTCAAGGCTACTGCCCTTCTACTTATGCCACAGCTCTTTTTGATGGCTAATTGAACATAATAATATTATTGACTTCCTGCCCAAGATGGCTTAAAATCATGATTGGCAGCTCTCAGCTTCTTGAATAGCTAGGATTAGAGGCAGAAGCCACAGGCATCAGATTACATTTTCTATTCTTACAACTAATTTTAGAAGTATTCGAACATTTTTTAAATAAATATAAATGTACAAGAGTGGGGAGTATGCCCTGGTGGTAGAGTGCTTGCCAAACATGTATGCAATCCTGGGTTCTATTCCTTGGTACCACATACACAGAAACAACCGGGGGTCACTCTGTTGCTCAAATTGCTGAGCTCTGGCCTTGAGCAAAAAGAGACCAAGGACAGTGCCCAGGCCCTGAGTTCAGGCTTCAGGACTAGTAAAAACACACAGAAGCACGCACATTCACATAAACGCGTGCGTGGGCCGATGGACAGACAGACAGACAGACAGACAGACAGACAGATAGACACAGACACAGACACACACACACACACAGACACACACACACACACACACACACACACACACACACACACACCACGAGTAGCCTAGGCTAATGCAGGATGCGGATAATATGTATTGCTTCTCTGTCTGACTGTGAGATGGAGAGAGCCTCAGGAGGAATTACATGGGGAGTTATCTTCCTCTCCTGTGGGAACAATTCCTCCTCTAAGGGGAACCTTTATTATATAATAGGGGAACCTTTATCATTCTCTTTTCCCAAAGATATCCCTTCTTATAGACTTATAACCAGTGACTTTTGCTTGTGTTTATTTTCCTTGTAGATTGACTGTAAAGCTGGTAATGAACCGTGAGTATTCATCTCTGTTACTGGAAATCTTTTTGTGTTCTGGTTTATCAGAAGGGCACACACTCACCTATACATATGTTTATATGTACATATATGTACATGTATGCATGTATGTATGTATACATAGGATCTCAATACATGATACACAATACAAAACACAATGCATTTATTTTGAATTATACACACAGAATAATTTCACTTTTAATAATGTGCATGTCATATATATATGTCAATCTTCATTAAATAATGTGTAGGAAAATAAAATATAAAACATAATATATTTTTTAAATACATGAGTAATAGCCTAAAACCAAAAGAAACTGGCAGAAAATGAAACTCATGTTTTTTTACTGTAATGTATTGAGGGATTACACTTACACTCCTCAGACACTTACACTCCTCACACATTGATACCCCTTCTCGTGTTTTTGTCCCAGATCCCTTCCCCCACCCCCTCCCAATCATCTTGTTTTCCCTTCTTCCCTTTCCTATTTCAAATAATCAAACATATATAAAATTTAGCAGGTAACACAGTCAGGAATAGTAACAATATGAGATTAACCAAAGGGCAACAAAAGAGAAGAGAAATAACAGCATATTAAGAACAAAAATCACAAAAGATAAAACTCTTATTTCCATATACTAGAGATCCTTTAATTTATTCTCATCCTATAGGACCTTATGAATTTAGGTTTTGCGCTATTGTAATCCTCTGCTAGAAGAGTCCTAGATGTGTATTAATTATTGCAAATGAGGGAAACTATTGAGCCTATGTTCTTTTGAGTCTGGCTTACGTCACTTAATAGGATTTTTTCCCCAAGTTTTCTATTTCCTTACAAATGGGTCATTCTTTCTGACAGCAGCATAGAATTCCATTGTGTATAAATACCACATCTTGTTGATCCACTCATCAATTGAGGGACTCTGGGTTGGTTCCATATCTTTCCTATGGTAATACTGCTGCAATGAACACCATTGTACTAGTGGTGTTCTTGTTTCTGGACGATTGGGTAAATGCCAAGTAGTGGAATTGATGGGTCATTGGGGAGCTCTATGTTTAGTCATTTGCGGAACCACCATAATGCTTTCCATAGTGATGGAACAGGAACTCATATTTTTTAAATGTTCTAGTTGAAATGATGACTTGAGACCTGAAAAAGGTAGTTAAAGTATTCTTACATAGAACATTTGACAGACAGAAACAGAAAAATTACATGAAGAGAAGTAATACATTTTGACTTAAGTTTTGGTCATTTTTAAAATTAGTTAATATATTTATCTGTGAAGACATAATTGTTTTCTATAAACCTTTGAATTACTTGTGATTTTTTTCTATTTATAATACCTTTCTGATTTTGTTACATTATTTTGTTCGGATTATATTCTTTGAGTAAATATTAGTTCTACTATTAGCATTATTAGGTAATAATATTTATGTCTCAAAAGCAGAGAAAAGCAGACATTTCACATTTTATGCAAGTTTCATCCAAAAAATTAGATGGTTCAGTGTTAGGCTTTTTGGAAAAGGGAGAAACTACAGCTGATGCTCTAACAGCCAACATAACACGGAGGATAATACTAAGAGCCAAAATGTTAACTCAATTGTGATAAACATACAAAAAGATTTCTCCACCTTACTGCCAGTTTATCTTCCAAAATCAGGGAAGTAAGTAACTTCAATTCTCTGCCTGGAAGGCAGAGATATTCAGCCACATGGCTACTTATTGTCCCTACTAGTACCAAAAATTGGAAACAAAATGTTCTGCCTCATTTTAGACAATAGTCACAGCAAGTATCTGAGCATAATATATATGAAAACAATGAGGTTAAGATTTAGTTAGTACATAGAATGTCCACAGAATATCTACGATGTTCACAACTGCTATAAGTGAAGTAGTCAAATTTTTAAGAACAATAGCTGATTCATTTGGGGAGATGATAGACAGAAAATGTACAGCATGATAAGGAAGAATAGCAACAGCTGTGTTTTCTTAAGGCTCAATTTTTCCCCCTTCACATGTCCCTGCAGTCTCTTATGCCAGAGTTAGATTCATTTGGAGATAACACGAAAAAGGGCCTACATTTGTTTTTTTCAGAAGTGGGTTTTGGTCTTAGAGAAAGATTTCCCTGTGATAGGTCATTTTCCATGAGAAACCACAAATGTATTATTGTACATAGATAGGTAGAATACTCCTGAAAAAATTTCAAAATGTAGGCAAAATTATAGTTATTCCAGTCACAGGCAAACTTTTAATCCTTGTGTTGATATTGGGTGTAAATTTAGGAAAGCTTTTCAAATTAAAAGAGTAGATCAAACATAATCCAGTGGATGAAAAGGAAAATACTCTGGAGAATCAAATTCTCCAATAAACCAAGTATTATGATGTGGGAACAGCCAGAAAATAATGTGACTTCAAGTGTAGAATTCAGTTGCATTTAAAACTAACATAGGTAAATACTAATGAAGATGTCACTGCCCAAACTTCGAGTTTCAAGTGAAAAGAAGTTATGGAAGTTTTATTTGTTAGATGTACTTTCTGCTACCAAACTATTTGATGAAATGTATTTTACTTAATCCAGTGGAACTAATTCACCTGCAGACCCTTGAACATTCCTTGACTGCAAACGCAGCACCCATGAAAACAATGGGATAAGTACTAAGTCTGAAGATTTCTTGTGTCCTAGGAACTACTCAAAGACAAGTACTATTTATCAACCAAGCTCTTGAAGTTAAATGGATAACTCATGTAGGTTTTCTGATATTGAACATATTTCTAGAATGTTGAATAGATTAACTTGGAATCAGTTTATCCTACCTACTGGAAACACATTACTTGTGTGATATCTAGTAAATCACACTTTTGTTGCTTAGCACCTTCCCTCTTGGATGGTAATGCTCTCTCTTTTCTATTTTTTGAGTTGTTTTGAACATTTATGTGATGTACTAGCTTTAGTCTATACAGAGGCTTTTTAAAATAACTCATTCCCATTTCCTTGTTTTTAATAGTCTATCACCTACAATTCAAAAATACATTTATTGCTTCAAAGATTTCTTTTGTCAATTTTAGTCTTCTTTAACTAACTTTTCAACATTTGTATTTGAAGGTGTAAGAGACACTTATATTTTTACAGGTGGAAAACTGTAATCCTGATCTTTCCCAAAAAGGAAATATATGCCATCAGGAGTGTCTTCCCTTTCAATTGAAGGCAAATCCTTCACACATGCTGTTAGGTGCCAAAAGCCAGTAGGCATACAATGTCTCCTCCCTTTTTATCATGTTGCTTTCCTGTGATTTAGGGAGTACTGTTGGTTCTATCACTGCTGCCAACTTGCAAACAGAATTATAATGGTTTCTGGCCTGCTTTGATAAAAATAGACTTTACTTATCCCTGTATTCACTGCATGGCTACTGCAAACATTTCTTAATGCAACACCAGAGAATAACAGCAAATCAGCTCATTTTGCAGCACTAATCATTTCAAACTATAACCACTCCAAATTTACTAAATTCCCAATAAAATGGTAGTAAGTTCTTCAAAAATCTACTCCTTGTTTGTGACTGTCTCATAATTTCTCCTCCCTCATGGCTACAATGTACTTATTAAAATTTTTCCAAAAGCTTAGGTATGCCTTTTCTTTAGGGCCTATTAACAATAGAGCCTATAGTATTTTCAAGGCCATTAACCATATGTATACATACACATATACATAAGCATATATACATATATTCTCATATACCCTTATATTCATGATATATATGTAATTGCATATATATTAGCATATATGTATTAATTACTTTATTGACATGAAACTTTTGCTTAAATGTTACTTTTTAAATAAGATAAACTCTGGCCAACTAATTTAATATGGCAACGTATATTCCACACCAGTATCTTTTTTCATATATTTTTATTGTAATTAATAGAAGGGTTACATTACATTCGCCAGATAGAAGGTGCATTAATTCACATACATTGATACCCTTTCACATGTCTTGATCCCCATTTCCCTCCCCCCCCAGCCCTCATCTTGTTTTCCCCCCTTCTCTACCCAATTTCAAATAACCAAATATGCATTTATCCAATATATCAAATAACAAAGTGAGAAACTGTAACAATACAAGATAACAAAGGGACAGCAAAAGAGATGAGAGATAACATAGTACATCAAGGACAACAATCACTCATTGTATGGCTTTTGTTTCTATATCCTAGAGGTCCTTTCATTTAGCATCATACTTTATGGCCTTATGTATCTAGGTTTTGCTCTATTGCAAATCTCTGCTAGGAGACCCCAAGGTTTCTACTGATTATGACAAATGAGGGAAACCATTGAGCCTATGTTCCTTTGAGTCTGGCTTACTTCACTTAATATGATTTTTTTCTAAGAGTTTTCTATTTCCTTACAAATGGGGCGATGTCATTCTTTCTGACAGCAGCATAGAATTCCATTGTGTACAAATACCACATCTTGTTGATCCACTCATCAACTGAGGGACATCTGGGTTGGTTCCATATCTTTGCTATGGTAAATATTGCTGCAATGAACATTGTTGTGCTAGTGGCTTTAGTATGTCGTTGTTTCTGGACAATTGGGTAAATGCCTAGTAGTGGAATTTCTGGATCGTAGGGGAGCTCTATGGTTAGTCTTTTGAGGAACTGCCATACTGCTTTCCATAGAGGTGGAATGAGTTTGCACTCCCACCAACAGTGTATTAGTGTTCCCTCCTGGCCACATCCCCTCCAGCATCTGTTGTTATTCGTTTTCTTCATCCTGGCCATTCTAACTGGAGTGAGGTGGAATCTTAGAGTTGTTTTGATTTGCATTTCTTTTGTGACCAGAGATGTTGAGCATTTCTTCATGTGTCTATAGGCCATTTTTGTTTCTTCTTCAGAGAAGACTCTCTTTAAGTCTTTGGCCCATCTTTTAATGGGATGGTAGTTACTTTGGAGATTAGTTTTGGAGTGATTCAATTTTTTGAGTTGTTGATATATTTTAGATATGAGGCCTTTCTCAGTTGTATGGTTGGTGAAGATCTTCTCCCATTCTGTAGGCTTCCTAATTTACTAGCTATGTCCTTTGCCATACAAAAGCTCTGCAGTTTATTGAAGTCCCACTTATCCAGGCTTTCTCTGATTCCACACCAGTATCTTTACTTATTCTTGTCTGGTTCATTTTCAACTGCTTTCATTATCAGTTTGCAACTTGTTCTTTACTGCTTTTATCTAGATGGCAGCACCAACAAGAATGAGAGGAAGAGATAGTCATTTCAGTACACCTTAGTGATAATCTATTGTCACACCGACCTCACTTTTAATTTCTTTTTTTTGTGGGGGGGGTCATGGGTCTGGGCCTGGGCTTGGTCTCTGAGCACTGCAGCTCAGGACTGTGGCTCTACCACTTGAGCCACAAAGCCACTTCTGGTTTTCTGGCACTTTATTTGAGTGGAAAGTCTCATGGACTTTCCTGCCCATGCTGGGTTTGATCCTTAGATCTCAGCCTGCTGAATAGCTTAGATTACAGGTGTGAGCCATAGGCACTCTGCTCATTCTTATATTATTAATAAATGTACTACTATTAAGCTTTATATAAATTTGTAATATATGGTTTATGGTATACTACTAGATGTTTACATTCACAACAGTAATTTTGACCTCTGGGACAGAATCAAGGTCAAACCTATGAGCCTACTATGTAGAACAGACAAACTAGATACAACACCTATTTAATAGATGATGCCACACAATTTCATTGATTATAATGGTTTTATTTGTACTGAAATTTTCTTATAATTAAATGGAGCAAATTTATGTGACAATATGACCACAAAGGAAAGGAATTTTTCCCTGATCCAATTATTGTTTTCGTATAACATTATAATTTTCAAATTTCTTCCAAAGAAGAACATCTTTCTTTTTTGCCTAATTTAAAGTTCCTTAATGAAAACTATTATTTATTTATTCTCTCTGTGATGTGTGCATGTTTTCAACTTATATCCTAGATCAGTCAGTTTTCTTTTATTAATTACAAGATTGAGATTTTATGGAGTTACTATTTCAATTTCTAACTCTTGATTCAGGAATGTAGTATTTTTCCCAATACTTCCCTTCTTCTGCTCTCTGGCATTATGTCCAAGCATAATATGAGATTTTTTTTTGTATATTGTCAGTGCAAGTTTGTGTTTCCTCTTTTAGCAAACAATTGAGCATATTTCCATAGGTCGTACAGACCTTTCAAAGTTACAATTTCAAGTAATTCAAATATAATTTGGAAGTAATGTATAACTTCCTGAAATAATGACTCAAAAATTGTGAAAGATTCTAAATATCTAAGAAATATATTGTGAGTATATTTTTTATATAAAATCAACTGAATCACAGCCCTAAATAACAGTACTCTGATAGTTTCCCAATGCTACAAAGTACTCTAAATAATACTCAATAATGCATGCTTGTTTAAAACATTTGAAAAGGTAGATGCAAAACTAGATTTCAAGAACTCTTACCATGGTAAGATGTTAGTACTCAGGGAATGGCTAGTAGTCTGGAGAGTATTTGTAAATCTAAGTTAACATCAATAGCAGCTAGAAGGATGATTCCAGAACATACATGGGAAATGCTCAGGACATGGCTCCATTTGGACATTATCTGTACTCAAAAGTGTTCTTATCATATTGATTTTACATTAATAAGACACATAATTAAATAACTGATGGTCTTGTAGGTGTACTCATTCAGGAGCTAAAATTAATGACAGTAGGTGATCATCATTTATTAAGCAGCAATAGTGTGAAACCGAAGTAGATGTAGTCAAAAGATGAATCGAGGGAGTATTTCTAATCACAATTAAACAAAAAGATACCAGATTTTTGAAAAATAAAAGTCTCAGGCATAGGTAGTTTGTACAATTATCTTTCATAAGTTTTATTTTTTTACAGAGGAGAATTTTAGGGGATGTATTTCTTGGACCAAACCACTTCCAACTTCATACAATAAATTTATATGTCTTAATCAATTTTATTACTGTATTTAAATGGCTTTTTTGCTTTATGTTGTACCCACATGTCTTGGATTTCATTAATCCGTGTGCTTCTGCTGAATACTAATTATTGATATTCTGTGATTTGTGCTCTATTCTTCTACCCTCTTTAATATAGCCTCTTCCTTCCTTCCTTCCTTCCTTCCTTCCTTCCTTCCTTCCTTCCTTCTTTCCTTCCTTCCTTCCTTTCGTTCTTTCTTTTTTCCTAATGGCTGCATTATTTAGCTTGTTACTCACTTTTAAAATCCTTTAAATAACAATTCTGTCTAACTTTTAGACATTCTTGTATATCTAAACTTACAATTATCATTACCTTTGCCAAATAAGCCATCTAGTGTCCACCTGACTGTTTTTCAAACTTATGTTGAAGTCAACATCCTACTGTCATCTACCCTCGTTTCTCTTATGCTTATATTTGTTTATCTCAGTCTTCTGGTTAACTAAGAATAGGACCTTAAATAGAATTAATCAATAGAGCATGTTTAACAGCAAATTTATTGACTGGATTTACATTACTTTCTTTCATTAAGAATTATATCTTAAATATAGGCATCGTTTATTTAGTAGGAATCTGAATTTCAAGACTCCTTTAGCTTAAATTCTCACAGAGATATTTCACAGCATGCAACTGACCTCTCTAGGACATTCATCTATGTACTATTATTGTGTTAGCAGGGAAGGTAGTTAATGTGATGACTAGAAAGGCATGATGAAAGCAGAATAAATGCAAAGCTTATCAGGGTAGAGATAGGGTGTTGAGCATCCTGACTGAGCATTGTATGTGTCTGTCTCTGTACCTGCACATTGTATGGTAAATGATTGCTATATGATTGCCAGACATGGTGTTTGATTTTCCGGCTTTAAGAGAATTAATTTGCTTTCGAGTATTTTTAATCTCTACACTTTAGAATACACCTAAGTACATTTCTTGTATAAAAATAAACATTTTACTCTTGAATTAATGTTTATCCTTGATAAAAATAATACTTTATGAGTACTTCAATTTATCCACATTGAAATGAAGATCATTCAAGCTTTTAATATGGTGCATACATAACAGCCCTTTTTAGGAAATAAGTTTATGATTTTTTAGCTTGCATATTATTTACTTTATATTCCTATGAAAATGTAAAAATACCCTTTATTGTAGATGAGTTATATGACTGAGGCTATCATGCCTTTAAATATGTCAATGATATTACCTACCTCGAATGCAATATGGTAATTCCTTCAATTCATTGAACTACTGCTACAATCTTTTTTAATTTAGGTAAGCATTTTACTGTTAGAATGTCATCATGTAAGGATAAAATTCAGAGTGAAAACCTATAAATTTCATAAGGCTTGCAAAAGCTAATGCAAAGGCAAGCTTTGAAATAAGAATGATATAATTTTTTTTGCCAGTCCTGGGCTTGAACTCAGGGTCTGAGCACTGTCCTTGGACTTTCTCAAGGCTGGAACTCTACCACTTGAGCCTCAGCACTAATTCCAGCTTTTTTTCTATGTATGTGATACCAAGGAATCGAACCTGGGTCTTCGCACATGCTTGACAAGCACTCTACCACTAGGCCAAACTCCTGGCCCCAAGAATGATATAATTTTATTAGAAAATTATACTGCAGAAAATGCAGAAAGAAGCAAACAATTTAAGCTTCTGTGATAACTTAAAACTATTAACCTTTTTTGTTATGCTTTCAACTTTAATAAAGGTCATGATAAGACATACACAAGTTATAGGTAGATTTTTCTGAGGAAAATCTAGATGTAAAAGAGAAGATAACTAATTTGGAAAAGTCAGTTAGTTTTGCTATATTATAATAGAAAGTTTTGACAAATGGAAGAAGGCAACATACTCCATTTCAATTTCTACTTAGGTAAATATTTTTATTTACCCATGTAAGTTATATTGAAAACCATTTAGGATTTTTCAAATAATATGGTCTAATTCCCAATGTATATGAAATGTCTACTTTAAAATTAAACCAGTATTTATTGTTACTCTTTCAGAAAAATAGAATCTTCATCTGGTTAATGGGTATAACTTTGATTTATTTCTTTGTACATTACATGTTTCCATCCAAACAGAAACAGTATATATTCTTGAATTTGAGTGAATAGATAGAACATGATACAATATGAATGATATGTAAAGAATTATATTGTTCTTGTTATTGGCTGTTTCTGCATAAATTCACAATAAACAAATTGAAAAGAAAGATAAAGTATGGCCTTACTTCCAGAAGTCATCACGTTTGATTTAATAAGGAAGACAAATAAAATAATGTGTGTACTCTAAAGCAAAGAAAAAGGCCATGTAAACAGAAGAGAGATGTTTGGGGTAAAGGCAACTAGCTGTAAAGTGGTGGGGGAGAGTAAGAAATAGGAGACTATATATATATACATGTATATATCTGGTAGATAAATAGGGGAAGATATACCTGATTGAGAATTACTTGATTGATAAATACCAGATTGATAAAATATGTTAATATCAAATTAACTCTTGCATAAAATATGTTCCAATAAAATATTATTTTTAAAGCTTCGGTTCCTTTTGAAAAATAGCAACTGAGAATTTATATTACAAGAAAAAAACCTGTCATTAGGCCTTGTTAGAAATGAATTTAATTACAATTTGATTTATAACATGTACCAAAACATTATTTAGTTATAAACATTTTTCACAATCACATACAACTTAAAAATATTATTTGCCTTTAAATATTCTGGGATTTGAAAACAGGATGACTGAAATTCTTTTTTTCATATATATATATATTTATATTTTTATTATAATTAATAGACGAGTTACATTATATTCGCCAGATAGAAGGTGCATTACTTCACATACATTGGTACCATTTCTCATGTCTTGGTCCCCATTTTCCTCTCCTCCTCCCTCCCACCCCTCATCTTACTTTCCCCCCTTTCCTACCCGATTTCAAATAACCAAATGTGCATATACAGGATATATCAATAACAAGGTGAAATATTGTAACAATATGAGATAACCATGGGACAGCAAAAAAGATGAGAGATAACATAGTACATTGAGGACAACAGTCACTCATTATATGGCTTCTGTTTCTATATCCTGGAGGTCCTTTCATTTAGCATTATTCAATATGGACTTATGTATCTAAGTTTTGTTGTACTGCAAATCTCTGCTAGAGGAGCCCAAGGTTTCTACTGATTATGATAAATGTGGGAAACCATTGAGCATATGTTCCTTTGAGTTTGGCTTACTTCACTTAATATGATTTTTTTTAAGTCTTTTATTTCCTTACAAATGAGGCAATGTCATTCTTTCTGACTGCAGCATAGAATTCTATTGTGTATAAATACCATATCTTCTTGATCCACTCATCAACTGAAGGGCATCTGGGTTGGTTCCTTACCTTTACTATGGTAAATAGTGCTACAATGAACATTGTTATGCTAGTGGCATTAGTATGTCCTTGATTCTGGACGATTGGGTAAATGCCAAGTAGTGGAATTGATGGGTCATAGGGGAGCTCTATGTTTAGCCTTTTGAGGAACTGCCATACTGCTTTCCATAGTGGTTGAACTACTTAGTACTCCCACCAACAGTGTGGTAGTGTTCCCTCCTGGCCACAGCCCCTCCAGCATCTGTCGTTATTAGATTTCTTGATCATGGCCATTCTAATTGTTGTGAGGTGAAATCTTAGAGTTGTTTTGATTTGAATTTCTTTTATGGCCAGAGATGTCAAGCATTTCTTCATGTGTTTATAGGACGTTCTCATTATTTCTTCAGAATAGCCTCTTTAAGTCTTTGGTTCATCTTTTAATGTTTCTTTGGAGATTAACTTGGGAGTGATTCCATTTTTTGAGCTGTTGATATATTTTAGATATGAGGCATTTGTGTGGTCAGTGAAGATTTTCTCTCTCAATGTAGGCTTTCTAGTTAATTTGTTAGCTATGCCCTTTGCCATACAGAAGCTCTGCAGTTTAATGCAGTCCCAATTATCCCGACTTCTCTTGTTTGTTGTGTTTCTTGGTCCTTATTAAGAAAGTTTCAAACTGCCAAGAAGATCTATTTGGAGGTGATCCTGGTGCAGGGTGACAAAGAAGGATCCAACTTAACTTTCTGTAGGTGCTTAACCAATCCTGCGGGCACCACTTGTTGATGAGGCTGTCTTTCTTCCGTTCTATTTTTTGTCTCACTTATCAAAGATTAGGTGACCATAGGTCTGTGGGTTAATATCTGAATTCTCAGTTCTATTCCATTGGACTTCATGCCTGTTCTTGTGCCAGTACCAAGCAGTTTTGGTCACTATAGCTCTGTAACAGAGTCCAAAGTTTGGTATCGAAATTTTCCCTGCGCTGTTCTTTCTGCTAAGAATTGATTTTGCTATATGGTGTCTTTTATTACTCCATATGAAATTTTGGATTGAATCTTCTATTTCTTTAAAGAATGACCTTGGGATTTTAATGGGTATTTCTATGAATTTGTCGATAGCCCTTGGCAATATTGTCATTTACACGATGTTAATTCTTCCAACCCAGGAGCATGAGAGGATTTTCCCTTTTTCTCAGTTCTGCTTTAATTTCCTTTTTCAGGGTTTTATTGTTTTCATCAAAAAGGTCCCTTACATTCTTAATTACTAGATACTTTATATTCTTTGAGGCTATTGCAAAAGGAGTTGCTTTCCTGATTGTTGCCTCATTTCTCTCATTGTTGGCATGTAGAAAGGTAGTTGATTTTTTTATTAAAGAATTTATTAACATTGATTTTTACATCATATTTCAAGTGACATATTTAACAAGCAAGTGTTCAAGAAGGGAATCTCTATATACAATCACTAGCACTTACTTTTTAAAATATAATCAAAATTAGGCTAAGTGTTTGTATATCATCGATACATATTAATTTATGAAATGAAATATTATGTGTATACAATCATAGGTTTTTATGTCTACATAGTTATGTTTATATTTCTAATACCATGTCCATAGCATTGGGTATGCAAATATTGAGTCCTCGCTCTTGTACTGTTTGTATCTAATAACCACATATTAAGGATACCATGCACCTTTTGTTCCTTTGGTCTTGACTTGTCTCACTCAACATGATTCACTCTAGATTCATCCACTTCCCTGTAAATGCCATTATCTTATCTTGTCTGTTAGCTATGTAGAATTCCATTGTATATATATCCCACATTTTCTGTATCCATTCATTTGCAGTAGTGCATCTGGATTGTTTCCATCACCTGGCTATTGTGAATAGTGCAGGTGTCGTTACCATATCTTGGGTTATGATGTTCAGGGTAGATGCCCAGAATTGGTATGGCAGGATCATAGGGAAGGTCAATTTTCAGTTCTTTGAGAAACCTCCACACTGCTTTCCAGAGGGCTGAACTAGTTTACATTCCCACCAGCAATATGGTAGGGTTCCTTTTTCTCCACAACCCCGCCAGCATCTATCATTGTCTGAGTTTAAAATCTTGGCCATTCTTGTTGGGGTAAGGTGGTATCTTAGGGTTGTTTTTATTTGCATTTCTTTTATGACCATGGATGATGAACATTTTCTCATATGCTTTTTTGCCTTTTAAATCTCTTCTTCTGAGAACTCTCACTTTAGTTCCCTTGCCCTTTTAGTGAATGGTTTGTTGGGATTGCGGGGGATAAGTTTCTTGAGTACCCTGTAGATACTGGATATTAAGCATTCATCAGATGTAGTATTCGAAAATGTCTTTTCCCAGTGTTGGCTGTCTCTCTTGCGTTTATGCTTTTATCTGTTCAGAAACTTTTTATTTTTAGGTAGTCCCATTTATTGAGTCTCTCTCCAATCTGTTGTGACCCTGGGATTCTGTTCAGGAATCTTTTGCCTGTGCCTATGAATTCCAGTGTCACTGCTACTCCATCATGTAGCAGTTTCATGGTTGCCAGTCGGACAATGAGGTCTTTGATCCACTTTGAGTTAATGCTTGTGCATGGTGAAAGGCTAGGGTCAATTTTTAGTTCTGCCTGTGGCTGCCCAGTTTTGCCAGCACCAATAATTGAATAGACTGTGTTTGTTCCACTGTATATCTTTGGCTCCTTTGTCAAATTAAAGTTAACTATAGGTATGTGGTATTATTTCTGGGTCTTCTATTCTGTTCCACTGATCTTCTGGTCTGTTTTTGTACCAATACCATGCAGTTTTTGTTATTATGGCTCTATAGAAGAGCTTGAAGTCTGGTGTTGTAATACCACCTGCATTGCTCTTTTTGTCTAGAATTGTGTAGGCTATTCTAGGTCTTTTCTTGTTCCATATGTACCTTTGGATTGTAACTTCTATTTCAGTAAAGAATGTCTTTGGGATTTTGATGGGGTTTGCATTGAATTTGTATATAAGTTTTGGCAGTATAGCCATTTTCAATATGTTGGTTCTCCCTACCCATAAGCATGGGATGTCTTTCCATTTCCTTCTGTCTTCTTTAATTTCTTTCATTGGGCTTTTATAGTTTTCATTGAATAATTCCTTTATATCTTTGGTTAAGTTAATTCCTAAGGATTTAATTCTTTTGGGGGTTATTGCCAATGGGATCATTTTCTTGATTTGGCCTTTTGTTTGTCTATTGTTGGTATACAAGAAGGCTACTGACTTTTGCAGGTTAATTTTGTATCTTGCCACTTTGTTAAAGTATTTTATTAATTCTAGGAATTTGGGAGTGGTGTTTGTTGGGTCACTCAATAGCGGATCATGTCATTTGCGAATAAGGATAGTTTACTGTCTTCTTTCCCTATGTGGATCCCTTTGATGTCCTTTTCTTGCCTTATTGCTCTGGCAAAGAGTTTCAGCACTATATTGAAGAGAAGTGGAGAGAGTGGGCATTCCTATCTAGTTCCTGATTTTAAAGTAAATGGTTCCATTCTTTCACCATTTAGTATAATACTGGCTGTAGGTTTGTCATATATGGCTTTAATTATTTTAAGGAATGTACCTCTATTGCTATTTTTTCTAGTGCTTTCAACACGAATGGATGTTGTATTTTGTCAAATGCCTTCCCCATGTCCAGAGAAATTACATATGATTCTTATCTTTAGCTCTATTGACATGATGTATTACATTGATTGATTTGCAAATGTTAAACCAGCCTTGCATCTGTGGGATGAAGTCTACTTGATCATAGTGTATATTTTTTTAAAAAAAATTTGTTTCTGGATTCTGTTGGCTAGTAGTTTATTGAGTTTTGCATCTGCATTCATTAGAGAGATATGTCATTAGTTCTCTTTTTTCAGTTGGGTCGTTCCCAACTGGGGATGAGTGTAATATTAGCTTCATAAAATTAGCTGGTATTGCTCCTTCTGATTCTAGAGTAAACTTCCTTTAGAATTCTGCAGTGAAACCATCTGGACCTGGGCTCTTATTTGTTGGCATTTCCTGATTGCTTCCTCAATTTCATTGCAAGAGATTGCTTTGTTCAATTTGTTTTCCTCTTCATTATTCACTATGGGTAGCCTATATTTATTTCTACTAGATTTTCTTGGTTTTTTTTTTTTTGAATATAGGCCTTGGTAGTATTTATTCATTTTGGACTGAATTTCTTTTTTATTTGAGTATTCCCTCTCCTTTTTTTGATTCATCTTCCTAGGGGTTTGTCTATTTTGTTGACTCTTTCAAAGAACCAACTTTGTGATTTATTATTTTTGTATATAGTACACCTTATTTCAGTGTCTGATATTTCTGATTTTATTTTTGTTATTTCTGTCCTTCTAGTAGTTTAGACTTAACTTTTCCTTGCTTTTCTAGGTGTTTCAATTTCTTTTTTAGATTATTTACATGTTCTTCTGTCTTTTTAATATGCGCTCCTAGTGTGGTAAATTTGCCCCTTAGAACTGCCTTTGCTGTGTCCCATAAGTTTCTTTGTAATGTCTCCTGATTGTCATTACATTCAAGGAAGGTTTGAATTTCTTCTTTGATCTGATTTGTAATCCAGTAGTTATTCAGAAGTGTGTTGTCCAGCTTCCAAGTGTTTGAATGTTTTTTGACTTTTACTGCATTATTCAGAACTTGTCTGACTCCACTGTGATCAGATAGAATGCATGGGATTATATTAGTCCTCTTTTATCTGCTTAAGTTTTCTGTATGAACTATTATATTATCTATTTTGGAGTGTGTTCCATGTGCTGCTTAGACAAATGTAACAAGTTTCACCATTGGATTGAAGATTCTGTTTATATCTGTTAAGCCAGCTGGACAATGGTGTCGTTTAAGTCGATGGTGTCTTTGCTTAACTTTTGTTGAGTTGACTTGTCAACAGTCTCTCAATATGATTGTGTTAGAGTCCATCTTATTCTGTAATTCTATGAGAGTTTATTTGACGTATTTGGGTGCTCCTGTATTGGTATGGATTGTACCCTTTACACTAATATGTACTGACCAATTTTATCTTCATGTACTGATTTTACTGAGAAGTTAATTTTGTCGGAGATTAAGATTGCTGCTCCTGCTTTTTTGCACGGTGCATTGGAGTGGAAAATTCGTTTTCATCCTTTCACTTTGAATTTGTTTCTGCCTTTGGCGGTGAGGTGGGTCTCTTGGAGGCAACATATGGATGGGTCTTGTTTCTTAATCCAGTCTACTGCTCTGTGTCTTTTGATTGGAATGTTCAGCCCAGTCACATTTAGGGAAATTATGGAGAAGTGGTTAGTGTCATTATTTATTTTTACTTGTAAGTTTCTTTCTCTCTCTTTTTTCCCCTTTTGTGTTTAGTGATTTATAGAAATTACTTCTTGATGGGGGTTCTTGCTGTTCTGCAATCTGTTTTGATTATTTAATATTTTTGTAATGCTGGTTTAGTGTGCATGTATCATATTACTTATCTTTGGAGCAAAATATTCTTGTTTCTTCCTCAAATGTAAATGCTATTTTTGCTGGATATATCAGTCTGGGTTGGCAGTTGTTGGCCTTCAGGACATGAATGATGTTTTCCAAGTCTTTCTTACATTCAGGGTTTGCGTGGAGAGGTTTGCAGTTATTCTAATTTTTCCCCATTTTTTGTATAGCTCTTTCTTTGTTTTTGCAGCATTTAAGATCAGCTTCTTGAATTCGTAGTTGTGGATTTCTTAAGATAGTTGGCTCGTGGGATACCCTGATTCTCTCTTTTTGTGGGAGAGAACTAGTCTGGGTCCTTATTTTCTTGAGGCCATCTTCTGACTCTGTGAATAATTTTTTTGATGAATTGCTAAAGACGGTTGGCCAGTATTTTATTGAGAAGTTTTGCATCAATATTCATAAAATAAATGGGTCTATAGTTATATTTTTTGATAAATCTCTGTCTGGTTTGGGGATGAGGTTTATAGTGGCTTTGTAGTATGAGTTTGGCAAAGAGCCTTCATTTTTAATTTCATTGAAGAGCTTGAGGAGTATTGGTGTGAGCTCTGCTTTGAAGTCCTTATAGAATTCAGCTGTGATTCCTTCTGGCCCTGGACTTTTCCTGAATGGAAGGTCTCGTTGCCATTTCTATTTCAGTGCTTGAAATAGGCCTGTTTAGTTGGAATATGTCTTCTTGGTTCAGTGAGTGTATGTTAATATGGGCTAGAAATTCATCCGTTTCTTCCAGATTCTCAAATTTGTTTACATAAAGGTTTGAAAAGTATTCCTTCATGATGCTCTGGATCTTGGTAATTTCTGTCATGATATTACCATTCACATCTGTGATTTTGTTTATTTGGGTGTGCTCCCTTCTCTTTTGGAAAGATTTGCTAAGTGTCTTTCAATTTTGTTAATTTTTTTCAAAGAACCATCTTATTTTGTTGATTCTATAGGTTTTTTGGAACTCAACTCATTTAATTCTGTTTTGCTTTTAATAATTGGCTTCCTTCTACTAGGATTAGGCTTGGTTTGTTGCACTTTTTTCCAAGAGCTTAAGGTGGGAGATTAAATTGTTGGTTTGCGATTTTTCCAATTTGTTAATGTAAGCACTCAGAGCTATAAATTTTCTTTTGAATACTGCCTGTACTGTGTCACAGAGGAGCTGGTATTATGTGTGCTCCTTTTTGCTAAATTTCATAAACTGTTGAATTTCTGTTCTGATCTCCTCGATTGATGATGCAACAATATGTTTTCAATGTCCATGAGTTACAGGGTTTTCATTGGTGGAGATTGGTCTTCAGTTCCAATTTGATGGTCTGAGAGAAAGCACGGAATAATTTCAGTGTTTCTGAAACTGCACAGCTGTTTTATTCCCTAAAATGTGGTCTGTTTAGGAAAATGTTCCATGTGGTTCTGAAAAAAATGTATATTGTGATGTTTCTGGGTGAAATAATGTGCAGTTGTCTGTTAGATATAGTTGGTCTATAGGGTTGTTCAATTCTGATGTTTCTCTGTTGAGTTTTTGCCTGGTTGATCTATCCATAAGTGAGAGTGGTGTGTTAAAGACAACAACAATCACTGTGTTTTGATCTATTTGTGGTTTTAGTGAAAGTAAAATTTGCTTGATGAAGTTTGGTGCTCCGGAATTATGTGTGTAGATAGGGTGGTTATGACCTCCTGGAGAAAAGACCACTTTAGTAGTATATAATAACCTTCTTTGTCTTTTCTCACTAATTTTAGTTTGAAGTCTATTTTATCTTATTTGAAGAAGGCAATTCAAGCCTGTTTATGGGGGCCATTAGCTTGATAAATTTTATTCCAACCTCTCACTTTCAAAAAATATTTCTTTTGGGGGGCAAAATATGTCTCTTCAAGACAGGAGAAGGATGGATCTTGTTTTTGATCCAATTAGACAGTCTATGCCATTTAATTGGAGAGTTAAGTCCATCAGTATTGAGTGTTAGGATTGAAAATTATTTACTAGTTCTTGCCATTTTTAGAAGCTTTCATTAGAGGCTGGGGCTTGGCAGTTCTTGCAGTACTTTGCTCATATGATTTTTAGGTGCCATTTCTTTGTTAGTATCACATTTGTGTTGGTTTTCAATGTGTAGAACATCTTTGGGAATTTTCTGTAATGCTGCTTTGGTTGCTACATAATTTTGCAACTTTTCCTTGGAATGGAAAGTTACCTCAGTTATGAGTGAGAGCTTATCTGGGTACAGTTTTCTTGGTTGGTAGTTATTTGTCTTAGGTGTATGATATATATCCTTCCAATCGTTCTTGCTTGCATGATCTCTGTTGAGAAAGCTGTGGTCATTCTGATTGGTTTGCCTTTGTAGGTGATTGTTCTCTTCTCCCTGGCTGCTTTTAGGGTCCTTTCTTTGGTCTCTATTGATCCTGTACAGATTATAATGTGGTGGTATGATGTTCTTTTCTGGTCAGATCTGTTTGAGGTTCTAAAAGCTTCTTGTATCTGGATGTGCCTGCTCTTCTGGATATTTGGGAATTTCTCTGAAATGATTCCCTGAAGTATATTTTCAGTATTATTGACCTATTTCGTCGGTCCTTCTTCAATACAAATTAGCTTTAAATTAGGTTTCTTTATTGTATCTTGGATCTCCTGAATTGTTCTCTCATATTTCCTAGATTTGGTTTGACTCCTTGTGTGTTCTTTCTCTATAACAACTAGGTTATCTTCAACCTCGGAGATTCTTTCTCCTGCATTGTCTAACCTGCTATCAATATTTTCTACCTTATTCTACATCTCCCTGCCTTCCAATTGCTCGTTCTTGATGTCTTGCATCCCCTGTTTTAGATCATTTATGGACTTTTTTAAATACTTGATTTCCATTTAAGTGGTTAACTCAGAATCTTTACTCTCATTGGGCATTTGTTGGAGTTCAGTCAGCGTTTTGTTTGTGGATTCTATGAATTCGTCCATTTTTCTTCGTAAATCCTTTGTTATAACCTCCTTTATAGCTTCCTCATGTTCATGTATCACCTTCTTTATGGTTTTTATCTCATTTAGATATGGCTTCCTCACGTATCTCTTTCTGTATGTTTTCAAAGTTTTCATTAATCATGTTTATCAATTACAGTTGTATTACATTTAGAAGACTCTCCTCTAGTTTTGCCATTGACTGCTCCATTGCCTATTTATATTAGTTGGGAGATGCTATTCCTTGATTTGCCATTTTTCTTGAATTTCTTGTTCTGCCCATTTGAAAATGGGATCTAACCAACCTAGAGCTCTTTAGCAGGCCAGACAATAGATGTTCACAATTTTAGATTGGTATTATCACTCTCTCTCTCTTTTTGTGCACTTACAGACAAATCTAATACCACCATCATTCACCATTTTATGACTAAGAAAAAAACTCTCAGTCCAATCTCTATTGTATTTAAGTCCCTTTGGAACTACAGTATAATTGAACACCTAGTTACACAATATTGCTCAACAACCATCAACTGTAGATCCAAGCATTATACAAGTTGAAGGATGTACAGAGGTCCAGAGATAGAAAAATAGTATGAAAGACAAGAGGAGAGGTTAAAAAAAAGAGTAATGTAGGAGTTTAAGATTAATATAGCAATGAATAAAAGGGATAGTATAAGGATAACTGACCTAAGCTGATAGAAAGTTAAAATAGTTGAGTACAATATTTAGAAAAAATAAGATAGAACTTATGAAAATAAGAAGAGTAATAAGAATATATAAAGAAAAGAAAAAGGTATATATATGCGAGTTCAATGATAAAAACTTAAAAAAGTAAAAATAAACAAAAAAAAGAAAAAGAAAAACAAGAAAAAAAGATGGGGGAGATCACACACAATTGTGAGTTCTTAGACAAGAAATACTAGGGTTAAGAACCAACAGATTAAAAAGAAGGTGGCATATCAATATAAATATCATTTGTATCAAATTTTTACCCAGTGCTGTCACTATGTTTCTAGAAATGACCAAAATGACAGAAGGAAAGTGAGGGGTGGGAGGGAATGTATAGAATTATAACAAGAGAAAAAAGTGGAGGTAAAATGACAAAAAAAAAGAACAACTCATAAAAATGCAAATGAAAAGGATTTTTAAAAAAGGAAGAAAAAAGTAAAAAGAAAAAAAAGAGTATTCTTCAGGTTTTTTTTTGGGGGGGGGGGTAAGTGGGGGACAGGATAGGAAACTTGTGTCTCAACTAAATTCGGGATCCAAACACTTCAAAAAGTCTTTTTCTCTTGTGATTTGGCTTTGTGTTTTTTTCTGTCCAGTTTGTTTGATTGGGCAGAAAGAAAACCCGGTGGAGTCACCAGCAGCTTTGTTTACCAGGACTCTGGCCCCACCCAGAGGGAGGAACTTCTCTAGGGCCAGTGGTGGATATCAAGCTAAGCTACCTCTGGGAAACCTTTGCCCTTTTGAATGATGGTGCTGCCAGCAACACTGCTCAGGCTGCAGTTGGTTTGGCAGGGTCTCTGCCAAGTGTCAAGATGGAGCTGCTCTTAGCTGGTGGGAGAAGGTATTTCTTCCCAATGCTGTTCCACAAGCAGAAGTGGAAACTTCTCCAAGGAGTTACTCACAAATTGCCGGATTTTCTGGTTCTGTGAAGCTTGCATGTCTGCACCACGGCCGGGTGATGACTCTGGACTCACGTAGGCTCCATCTGGCTCTGTCTGGAGCCAGCAGGTCTGAGCTGCCAAGGCACACCCTCTACTCAGGTGCTGGAAAGAGGCTGTTTCTCCCTGGCAGCTCCGAGTGCCTGGCGCTGCTCAAGGCTGTCTTCTTGCACTGGTTTTCTGCCTTTCTCCTCTCTGACTGAAATCTCTGTGGTGCTAAAGCTTACTTAGGATGGATCTTTGGGTATGAACTTTCCCCTACGATGCTAGAACTAGTATCTTGGCGAGAGCTCAGAAAGACTCACACGAAACCGCCGCCATCTTCCACTGATCTCACAATTTATTTTATATTGTAATTAATAGAAGGGTTACATTATATTCACCAGACAGAATGTGCATTACTTCACAAAATTTGATATCTGTTCTCATGTTTTGATCACAATTTCCCTCCCTTAACCCTGCCTCTCATCTTGTTTTCCCCCCTTCCCTATCAGATTTCAAATAACCAGATAAGCATATATACAACATTATGATATTACAAGGTAAAATACTGTGACAATATGAGATAACCAAGGGACAGCAAAAGAGATGAGAGATACCAATTTTATTTTTTGGAGCATTAACTTTAGAGGCTCTGTGTGTGAAATTTTTTGTTCCTTTCTCGGGCAGTTGATTCAGGAAATATGTTACACTTTTTTGTAGTTATTCTACTAAATAATCTCCATAATTCAAAGTAATAAAACCTTTCAAATTTAAAGAGTAATTATGCATAATCCCAAACATAATTAAGGGTAATCATCAAACTATTGTTTGATAATAATTTTTCCCTAAGGACAATATTGTCAGTCAGAAGACTTAAAGCAAACCAATTAAGTGATAGTAGAAAAATATTGCCAGTTTAAAACAGTGAAGAAATAGACTAAACGTTATTTAAACAAGGACCCAGTTCATAATGGAACTGGCTATTTTCCCTTTAGTCTTATGTTCTACAACTATAGTCCTAAACTATCACACCTGGCTTTAGAAACAATTTCATTTATGGAAAAATATGAATAGCAAAGTTTAGCCTTGTTTTATCATATATCTTTTTAACAACAACCACCCCCCATACACACACACACACACACACACACACACACACACACACACAAAGAGGTGAATATTCCAAATTCATCAATATTTTTAATCAATGGCTGGGAATGAATAGTTTGGGAATTGTAATTGTACAGGTGAAGTCGAGAGAGTGTGGTAATTTAAATGAGGAAAAAACTAAAATTGATTATATTAATAAATATTTCCAAAGATATTAACTAATAATGTTAGATAAATTTTATCTTTTGCTGAAAATTAAATAACTGAATAAATGAGTGAATGAACCTGAAAGTGTGATGAAAGCTTTGGTGCTAAGTCATCCCATCAAAGTCCTTAAACTCAAGATCCCTCAAAAATTCATACTTTTTTGTTCTGGTGACATCTGTCATCTGTATAGGAATCCTCAAGACTGGTTTTATCAGTGACATCAATGAGTCACACACTGCTATTTATATTACTTTATTCTATTGCTCTTGATAAGAAGGCTTTCCTGGGGTACATGCCTTGAGTTGGCTTTCCTGCCCAACACAACTTACAGGCTGACATTGGAAGGGTTCAATATGCTTTTGTTTACTAATCTGTTGTTTCCTGTGACATTTGCCATTCAAATGCTTAGTTTATAATAAATAAGCCCTTTGGGAATATAATGCAGTGTTTTTCAAGCTTTCTTTCTTTTCTTTTCTTTTTTTTTCGCCAGTCCTGGGACATGAACTCAGGGCCTGAGCACTGACCTTGGCCTTTTTCTCAAGGCTAGCACACTACCACTTAACCCAGAGCACCACGTCTGCTTTTTCTGTGCATGTGGTATCAAGGAATCGAACCCAGGTCTTCGTGTATGCAGTCTACTAGACCAAACTCCCAGCCCCTCAAGCTTCTTTTTTTAACAATGAGAATCATCTTTCAAATGAAATATAAATACATGTATATATACATATGTATGTAAGGCAACACACAATAGCAAATTTATGAACATGGCAAAATAGGTACAATCTTCTACAAATTGTTACATATTTTCCACCCAAAGTTATTTGTGAGGTAGTTGAATACAACACTAATAAATTTAGAATTTAAAGAATTGTTTTAATAAGGTTTCCTTTTTATATAAGGATGAGGACAGAGATCCAGAGAAACATATGTAGTTCAATGAAGCCACATGTAAACAAAAATTATGGTGACTTCTGAGTTCTTTATTCCTAAGTGGTTGCATGGAAAGCTTAACGAGGTTGAATGCTGTCCATTACACATTACTTAGGTACTCTTGTGAAATTTATATACCATCTTCGTCACTTTGGAAACTTTTTAGGGACAGTGGTAATATTACATGCAAATGAAATGGTAAAATAATTTATTCTCCCATAACCTATATAATATCTTCAGATATTACCTTTTACATAAATTTGAATTTTGTTATAAACAAAAATAAGCCTATTTTGAGAAATATGCAGGTGCTATATGACTTATCTAGAAACAATGCTCACAGTTCTGACAATGTACTGTATTTGCCACTGTGTACAGAACTGAATATAAGGCAGAGACAGTAGTACAGAATTAAGCATGTGTTTGAAGCATTTTTATTTTATTTCCAAAATAATCTCACTAAAACCTTATAAAAACCTAGTAAAAATACTTAATTAGCTTTATTTCGTAGTAAAAAGGAAAATCAGATTGATCAATCAAATTATAATAATGTCACAAAACTAAAGTATTTTAACAGGTTTTATTTCAAAAGAATGTGTAGATTTTAAGTCAAAGCCTATTGAAAAATATCATCTCTCATTCAGCTATATACTACATATAGATTGACCTTGTTTTATTGCTTTGAGCAAATGGAAAAAATGCCCTAATCTTTGTTTCTACTCTTTCTTCCAATAAGTTTCAAAATTACACCACAAAATCTGGAAATTAGCTTAGGAATACAACACTCTTAGAGTTACTTCAGGATATTATGGAAACATATCGGGCTTGTTTTCTTTTCTCTCTTGAACCCCTTGGTAGTAAAAAAAGGTAGAAATAGCACAGCTAGTGACATGCTCATCAGAAATCAGTACGTATTCTGCATGTCTAATCTGTGAATCGGGCATCTAGAAACATACATCAGGCCAGCAAGCCTGCTGGCATTCAGATCCATGACAGTACTTTCAAAAAATTCTTCAGGCAGGCCACAACATAAACATAGCACATGGAACCACTCAGGGTTATGCCTCCGGGCTATTCTTCCAGCCACAAGACAATGAAATATCTGTACTCATCCAGTTCTGCTGGAAATCAAATGCCTTCTAAGTAGCTTCCAACATCCTTATTGCTAAATTATGAAACTATCTTCCAACCACAAAAGACTGCTTAGTGTGTGTATTCCAGCAGTTAAGAAATGCATATATCCACAGGGAGCTAACTCTGTTTTCCATTTTTCTATTTCCTCTTTTTTCCATCATTATATGTCAAGGTCAATGACAAAAGAACTTACCATTTTCTTACATCCATTACTATAAAACCTTATAAAGATATTGACGCCTAGCACAAATGTCTGCACCATTCATCTTTTATTATGTATGGATTATTTAAAACTTAAGAGAATAAGCCAGATCTAAAATCCTTGGCAAAAGTGTTAGGGGATAAAATTAATCCCTGATACTAGTATATTTATTGCTGGTACAAGTCTGTGAAAGAATTAAACCTATCTGGAATTACATATGTGCCTAGATATGAGTTTAAATTAATTTTATGTTCTATATAGTGCTTGTACTTGTTTTGTCTTGTTATATTATGAATGCATACCCATGTCATTAAATATTAATTTTCAGTATGACTTAACTGGCTTGCACCAATTTAAACAATATTTTTTAATTTCTTAAACTTAGATTTTTTCCAAATGGTAATACTAATAAAAATGTTAACTAATTTCTTTATATTACTTATTTTGATTATATTTTTGACATATATGAGTTAAAAAAAGGACTTGCGCCCTTTACATGCCATTTGTGTCATGTAATATATTGGGATGTGAGAGGCACGTACCACATTCGTGTAATTCCAATTACTTGGGAAGTGGAATTGGAGAGGATTATGCTTCATTGCTAGCCTGGACAAACAGCTACTGAGATCCCGCCCAAACAAGCAATTCAAAGTAATCTATGCTTATAATCACAACTGTGAGGTAGGCAAGGACTGGAGGCTCACAGATCAAGTCTGACAAGGCAAAGAATCAAGGCAAAGAATCATCCAGTCTGAAAAATAACTAAAAGCCAAAAGGGTTTGCTGCATGACTAAAGTTGTAGAATGCTAACATAGACAAGCATGAGGACCTTAATTCAAATTCCAGGAGGGCAAAAGCAGGCAAGAAAACAAGGGAAGAAAGTGTGGGAAGAGAGGTGATGACAGGAAAAGGGAGAGGTGAGGAGAGCAATGCAAGGAAAGGAAGGGAAGAAGGGAAGTGAGGAAAAGAAGCCTACCTATTGACACAACTTTCTAGAAAGGTTATGACTGTCTGCCAAAACCTGTCACTTCATTAGGCACTTTTACAAAATAATACCTATTTCATATAAAATTTGAAAATAATAAAAATAAATAGAACTATACATTTTTATTCCTTGCAAGGAATTATCACAAAGATCTATCTTTATACATATAAACAAATATCCAAATCCTGGATAGAAGCACTTAGATATTGATGTTAAAACACTTAAAACTTGCACCTTACTGCAGAGCTGAACATCCTAATATTTTTTTCACTTACTACTGTAGCAAGTTTATTTCATATTGATTTAGAAACCCTAGGAAATGAAGAGCATAAGAGTTCTGCATGAATTTTCAGTTTGAACTTGGTATGTTCTGTTCTACAGATTCATTATAAATACTTTGTTCATATCATCTGACTTATTGAAAATTTATTTGAGAATATTAGAAATGTACATGTATTTACATGTATATGTTGATAACAATTCCTTTAGCTTATGTCAAAACATCATATCTATACTCGTTTGGTTGAAATCCAGTGCTTAAAAAGCCGAGGCAGGAAGATCAAGTGTTCTAAACAGCCTAGACTACATTCTTATTGATGTATGTCAATAAACACATAAAGAAATAAAGAAGAATCCTCAATAATTCATTCTGAGTATGGCTTCCCAAAAGAAAGATACTGGATGGAGTAAAATAAATGAATAAATAATCTCAGGAGTTGATCAGAAAGTTTGACTTTCAATCAAGTTGCTCATCATAGTAAGTGAAATACTGTCTGTTATTCTTCTCTGGATCCCAAGTATCATTGAAATATGAACTCTTCATCAACATTGAAAATGTACTAAAGTATGATCTGTTATTTTTAACTTTTTACCTCCCCCCACTCTGAATCAGTGATCTACATATAATATTCTTTTCAAGAAAAATTTGTACTGAATTTTTTTGTCAGTCCTGGGGCTTGAGCTCAGGGCCTGGGTACTCTTCTTGGGCTTCCTCAATGCTAAAACACTACCACTTGAGCCACAGTACCACTTTCAGCCTTTTCTGTTTATGTGGTACTGGAGGACTCAACACCAGGACTTCATGCATGCTAGGCAAGCACTCCATCACTAAGTCAAACTCCTGACGCTTGTATTGATTTTAAGAGTGAAATCTCTGACCATTTACCTGTTTTCAATAGGCCTCAAGGATGGAAGGAAATGCTATAAGTTTCCCTACCTGCACTGCACAAATTCTTTTGATTTCAGCAAAAACACTTCTCAGCCACTGCCTTTCTGAGTTACATGACTCAAGATACAGTATTATTGCATATATCTGTACACTGTTATAGTCCTTTACATCTGCCCTACGTGCCTCCCAACTTCCTTCAAAAATTTAGAATATAAATACCTCTGATATAGGTCTGAAGTTTTTTGTTTTAAAGAAGAGAAATGAACTATATTATAACATATTTTTTCCAAAGGAAAAATGAAAAATTAATATAGTACATTTGAGTCCCATTCCAAAATATCAACAGGAAATCTATGTAATAATATTAAAATAAAATATAAAGTCTACAAATTAAAATATTAACTTAGCTTCATTAAATCTAAAAAATGTCAGAATATTGAAAGCAAAGACAGATTATTTACAGCATGTATGCAGCCTATGTCAAAAGGGGGAAAAAAAGGATAGGAAAAAGGAAAAATGTCTGGAAGGAACATGGATTTTTTTTGTTGTTGCCAGGCCTGGAGCTTGAACTCAGGGCCTGAGGACTGTCCTTGGGTTTTTTTCATTAAGGTTAGTACTCTGCCACTTGAGCCAAAGCAAGACTTCTGGCTTGGTACTAAGGATTTGAACCCATGTCTTTGTACATGCTGGGCATGCTTTTTACCACTAGGCCAAACTCCTGGCCCCTGGAACATGGACCTTTTCAAGAAAGATTGTCTGAAGCATATCCAAAGAAGCATAAAGAGGAAATTAATGAAATCATATACAAAATACACTTAAAGTATACATTAAAATGAAAGATACAAAAATGATGCTTGCTTTAAGAAACTCTAAAAGAGGAAAGAGTAGGAAAAATACTCTTAAAGTAAAAAGAAAAGACCTCCTACAATTTCCAGTTCACTTTGCAATTTGAAAGTTTTATTGATATAATGACACATATGCCACTAGGGTCTTTAAAACTATGATCTCTCAGAGGTTCAAAACTTCAAACAACTGCTGATAAAATTGGTATTCATGTGCACAGCAATTTCTTTTAATAACAGGGAGCTTCCATATAACCAAACAGAAATCTGAAGTTCTTTTGGATTGCAAGATACCATTTTAAACACACTAAACAAATCTGTATAAATCTTTCTTCAGCAATATCGAATACAAATAGTTAACCTGGCAATATTTTAGCTTAAAATTTGCTTTATTGAAATGAAATTAGTGTTGTGCAAAGTCATTTTCATCTAGGATACAAAGGGATGTGTGTACATATAATCACTGCTATATTCAAGTTGAATGATTTGTTTGTTTCTGATGGAATCATTGAAAAGGTTGTGTTTAAAACCCTGTGACATTAATATTTGTACAGTGGTTGAGAAAGAGTCATTCTGATGACTAAAAATGAAAGTATCTGAATAACAAAGTAATTACTTCTCACCAATATTTCACTATCAAAATGCTTGCCTGGTGAGTCTTCAGCCCTTGCAATGGTGATGGAAGATGCTCAGGAGCCTAGGACCTGGAGGATCATGCAGGGAAGATAACCCACACCAAAGTAGAACTAGAGCAGAATGTAGGGCCAGGGAAGAAGAAGGAAGAAAAGAAGAAAAGAAGAGGAGAGGAAAAGAAAACAGGAGAATAGAAAATTACCTATAATTGTAGTTTACCTTAGGGTATTTACAACAAAATATGGTATAATGGACAGAAATGTATTTTTCACAATTATTGAGGCTAGAATCTAATCTAATATAGCAGTAGAGTTGTTTTCTGGTGATGGCTCAGTCCTCAGGCTTGCATACATATGCTGCTCCCTTTCATGGCCTTTGTACCATGCATATTTGGACAGACAGAAAACTGCCTGTAAGTTTAGGGCCCTATTCTAATAACTATATTTAACCTCATATCATTAAAAGCCCTCCCTAAAGCACTCCCATGCAACTGTGCATTAGATTTGCAATGGATAAATCTAGAGAGACACAAATCAGTTCACATCTATGCAAAAGAAATGTGACTTATAATCCTTAAATCTAACATTTGTTTCTTAGAACTCTCACAGCACTCTGCAAGGTGCTCAAGGATTACTCTGTGTATGATATCCAGATATATTTTAAGGTTCATAAAAGAAGTAGCAGAAATATTCTAATTTTGGTGTTTTCTAGAACTTAGCAAAAGTCAAATATTCAGTATGCTTTTATCTATTGTAGATAGTTGATGTAAGATGGTTCAGCTTACGCATTATGACTATACAATGGTGTGAATCTAGGTATTCTGTGAAAACTGTATTCCAAATTTTCACTAAATGATTTTTTTAATACATTTTGAAGAAAATCTGCTTTGTGTAACTGGAAAACATAAATAATAGCTATCAGAAATCTGGAACTGAGAATAAGTTAGTGTTTATGAAAAATTCAAAGAAGCAAAACAACAGAGATTGCTTCTACCTACTATTAGTAGGCAGTATAATGCTGACAAATAACAGGATATAAAATTCCCTTCAAACTTAAGTATGTAAAATAATTAAACTAATTGAATCTTGATTTAGGATATTTGTAGTGAGGAAATATCTATAATGCTTATGAATAGTACATGTGTTGTGCAGGAGCATGGACTAGTTGTAGTGTGCTCACTTAGCATACATGAAGCCCTGGGTTTGATTCCCTGGAGCCTCATACACAGAAAAAGCCAGAAGTGGTTCTGTGACTCAAGTGACAGAGTGCCAGTCTTGAGCACAAATGTCAAGGACAGTGGCCAGGACCTGAGTTCAAGTCTCAGGACTGGCCAAAAAAAGCAAATTGCATGTGTTTTCAGGCAACTTTTATCCCAAGTTTCCAAAGAACATACAAAGTCTATCAGAGAAAGTAGTTCTACATCAATAATAACTAATAGAAAGAAGCTACTCATACTAAACCACAAAATGGTCTTTGGTCTCATACTTGTCAGTCAGTCTTCTTTAATTGGTGAGTTCAATGAAAATCCAAAGGATATGATTTTAAAGGCTACACTCAAACTCTACTAGCAGAATAACTGCAATAGTGTTACATTAAACACTAAGAAGAAAAACACAGTAAAGTGTTCTGATATTTTTGTCCATAGGGACTAAGTGAAGTGTTGAATTCTCTGTCATAAGGCCATTGCAAATAATATATATGGGGCTTAGATAGTGAGACCACAATTCTGGCTAAAGAATAATATAAATGAAAAAAAATTTAATAGAAGTTATTATTGAGGTGCAAGAGACATGATTATTTGAATTACAATAAAAGCATGGTCTTCAGTTGAATAATATTGTTCAGAGGCCAGAAGTTGATAATATCTTAGAATTATAGCTGCAATCCATTGTTTTAAGGGTATTTTGAAAAAATCAGATTGTTTCCAAAAATGGCAAGCAGACACTGAAGTGTCTGGAAATCATTTCACAGTACAAGGATAGCTTAAGGAATAGAATGCTAATAAAAAGACAAAAATTATAGCAGCTACAATCAATAGTTATAAAACACAAGCCTAGATAAAGAGTCAACAGATAGGTATTTAAAAGATTCAGATTCATCACTACAAAGGAAAGCATTTTATAAGACTGATATTTTAAACAGTTGAATGATGTGTTTCAAAGAGCATCAAGTTTCTCATCACCTGCAGTATTTGATGCATAATGGATGACTACTTACCACAGATGCTGACATTGATAATTCCTGTTTAGGTGATTGGTTAGGAAAGGTTATGTCATGTGTCAATTTCAACTCAATAAGAAGAGGTGAAAATTCTTTTACAAACACACACTAATATATATATATATATACATATATATCACAGATAATAAAATATATCCAGGCTAGCTGGTGCTACAATGAACAGATCTTTCTTTTTATTATGCACTACTCTATTTGTTTTCTATCTAGTTATTATGTACCATTAGCGACTATTCTAAAACTTATTCAAGGCTCTAATAATAATCACATAATTCTTACTTTAATGTGATAGTTTTAACAAGGACTTGTTTTGGGAGTAAAATTTTCAGTGTGTTTATACAGAGGCATTCTTCTGGGTATAGTGTAATAAACTTCTTTATTTTTCTGTCACCAAATAATGTTGTGCCAAGAATAAGGTTTCCAAATGCTAATTTAATAGTAGATATTCTAATTTTATTTCAACTCATATGTGAACAAAATAATAAGAATTCACATTTACATGCAAGTCTACATATGTCAAGCTGTTTTCATAAATCTAAGTCAGATTTCCTACATGACAAATAACAATTATCAAACTTTTCAAAATCTAAACAATTGAAAAATAAAATTAATCATCATCAAATTCAGAGCTGGAGTTGATAAGACATAAGATGTCAGAAGGTCTCATTTTCTTAACTCCAATATGAAATAATCAGAGGCTTCAGAAATAAGTTATAAAATATATAAATATCACTTTTATTTCCCTAGTGATTTGAACCTTGAAAAAATTCAGATTCACAAAGATGCCACTCAAGACATGTCATCTGAAAACAGTATACTACCCATCTTTGCATGACTGGCTTGGCTGCAAAAGGGTAGGGGAAATTTTTGCTAAGGCATTTTATTCAATCTATTTTGGAAGGAAGCAATTAATTTAATGACTGTGATATGCTCTGGTTTTAATCATTGTGGATTGAAAATGACTCATACTCTGCATTGAATGAATCGGATATTCTCTTCTATGATATGTTTCTTTCAGGCACTTTTGTATGTAGACCTTTGGGGAATTTTATAAATTCTCTCATTAAAATTATACTTCCGCAATTATTTACTGGCATCCTGGAATGTCATTCTGAACACTGTGCCTCTTCCATCTGCTTCTTTCCAATTCATGAATGAACAATTTTTGCAGAGTTCAAGATCTCAATGTGAAGTTACTCTCTTGGTGGCTTATATTTCTGTCACTAGCAATTGAGTGCTAGAAACAGCACAACCTGATGCCAACTCTGGCAATACTAAACATAAAAACTTTTCCACCTTATCTGATTCTGGGAGACTTTTTTCCTCTTTATCTGTGTCCTGAGAGAAGACAATAGAAGATAATTATAGTTACCAAGGAAAGAAGGATTCACTTTCTCCTTTATTTGAATCCTTACTTACCTTTATGACAGCAGGAATTAACTACATCTCAAATCATCCTCCATAGTTAAATACTATTTTTTCTTGGATCTTTCATTAAAATACCATGAAGTCACTGTTAGTATAGAACAAATGTCTGCTCTTAGTGCATGATCTTCAGGGAATATGAAGAGAAGTGCTTTAGATTGGCATACAATGTACAATTTGAAATACTTCCTAATAACCAGATACAGAGGTACTAAAAGCAGATGATGTGCAAGCACGTACATTTCAAGACTCAGTTACACTGTAAGGAGTCTTGGTTGGAACCAATCTGTTCTGCCAGTTACTTCACGTTGGACAATGAAGTATCTGCTTTTGCATTCCAGCAGCAGTGTTCTGGCAGAGGTATGAGTTATCTTTTATATATTGGTGTAAGTCAATATATAACTGCAGCACATATGTTCTGCTGTCCAGTCCCAGCCAATAAAGTTTGAGAAGTCAACTATAACAGCACACTTATTTTTCTGCTTAAAAATATAGCTCATAGCAGATAAATGAGTTTTCTAGTGATGATAAAAATAAATTAACACATAGTACCTTGAAGTGTGTTATGCTCTGGATCTTTTATTCAGTAAACCAGGTTCTGACTGGGATAACATTGGGGTGATGAGATGATAGAATAAAATTGTTTTTCTTCCTTTTCCAGCATTTATATTCTTTAAGGCATGATTTCTTCTCCAGCCTCACGCCAACAGCTCCTAGACTAAAGCTAATAGCACAGTACTCTGACACTCTTCCCTGATGCTCAGCTCCTTGTTCAATTTGTATTTTGACTAGCCCTTGCATTTGTTCTGAGTTAGATGATGATCCAAAGTATTTGTTTTCATCTATAAAATTAAATTACCCTTTGCTATTAACCAAATATGTTTGGTCCAAACTGGTGAGCACATGACATCTTTGTGAATTCAACCTTCCTATCACATCTTCCCTCGTCCCGATAATACTCATATACTGAAGGAATTGCTTGATCACATATTAATCATAATTACTATTATTTATCCACAAATCATACTCATCATATTATGTTTTTCTTGATTTGACACTTTAGGAAGTAGTTCAACAATAAAAAGATATTTTCTAGTCTTTTTTTGATAAACCTAACATATGGGAGCCAGAAAACAGAAAGATAGTTTAACAACTTACTATTTCTGTCACTTAAGGAAAATCTTGTATATTAATTCTCATGAAGAGAACTTTCAACTTCATACAACTTAATTCTCAAGACTTTTGTAAGGTAAGAGATGCTGTAGAGATTGAACCTCCTAGGAATTTTTTTTAAATCTAAGTAAGTTTCAAAATAGAACATAGATAAGAAATATTACATATATGAAAAAATTTGAAAATATTTCCATGTGTATTTATTTCTTGTTCATTCAGTATATTGAGCACATTGTCTTCTCATGCTTCTTATCTGAATATCCCTCTGGAATGATAGTTTCAATGCATATGGTTGAATAGAAGAACTGGGAATTTGACCCTCACACAGGAATACCATGTACTTGTTTTCCACTCCAGAGAGCTCCTCCATTTACTAGCTCTGCTGGGATGACAACTTATTCCTATGTGGAAACTACATGTGCACTGGGACAAGTAGCTTTTTCATGCTTATTATTCATACTTAAGGACTAAATGTGAGCTATTAGAAAATCAAATTGTCTGCACAATACGGACAACTAGTAAGTGAATTAATAAAACTAAACCTATACAACTATGTCTTAAGAAATCCTACAAAATTATATTTCATTATGTATATATTTTTCTAGAGATCTTCAGGGATTACAATATTTTGCCTTTACTATACCTACATTACACATCAATAAAATATTTCATTCTTTTGTAAGACTGCTTGGATTATTATATAAATTTTCTAATTTTATTAATCAAGTACTCAAGTATTATTTCAAATTCCCGAATTCCAAAAAGTGTTATTTTTCCTTTACTCACATTTCCAAGTCAATGGAAATTATGCATTTAAAATTTTTTATACTTTCTGTAGTCAAAGTAATAGTTTATGGTCTTTATCAGACTGCTTCTCAGATCAGGTGACGATAATACTAATGAAAGAGTTTTCAAAATATAAAGGAAATAGTTGCCTTTAGAGATTATACATTCTGTTAAATTTCAGGACAATTTGTATTTGAGGTATTAAATAATATCCATCAACTGTATTACTTAGAATCATACCTTTATCATGATGTCTAGAAAATAAATATCAGGGTAACTGCTATGAAACACTCAGAGTCAAGAAATGAAACAATTGTTTTATCTGAAAGACTAAACCTAAGAATATCCATTCCTTTTTCCTTCTTTTCTTTTTTTGTCAGTCTTTGGGCTTGAACTCAGGGCCTGACCACTGTGCTTGGATTTTTCTCGAGGCTAGAGCTTTACCACTTGAGCCACAGCAACACTTACAGCTTATTTTGTATGTATGTGGTACCGAGGAATTGAACCGAGTTTTTGTGCATGCTGGTCAAGCACACTACCACTAGGCCAAATTCCTGGCCCTATAATTTAATTTCTTTAAGCAAAATGCTATTCAGAAAAAAATGAAGTTAGGTTCCTAACACTCAATTAATTTATGACACTATTGTGAAGATCTTAAGGTAGACAATAACCAAACAAAGATTTTTAAATTTCTATTAAAGATTTTTTCAATCTCTATTGTTATTTCTTTATTACACCCATAAAATGCAGGATACTTGCTAATTTAATAAAATTTGTGTAAGACAAACCTACAGCCAACATTATATACAATAAAATATTAAAACAATTTCCCCTAAAATTATGAATGAGGCAAAGATGTCCACTCTCTATTCTCTTCATTATAGTTTGGATTCCTTCCAAGAGCAATAAGGCAAAATAAACATTTAAAGGGGATCCAAATGATGAAGGAAGAAACGAAATTAGCCCTTTCTGGAGATGAAAAGATCCTGTACTTAAAGGATCATATAGACTCATCTCCCAAGTTATTAGGTGTGATTCAAAATTTTTCTAATCTAGAAGAGTGTTGTAAAATCAACCAACCTACTCACAAAATCAATAGCTTCTCCATAGGCCAACAACAGGAAGATAAAGAGTGAAATCAAGAATGCAATCCCATTTGCAATATTGCCAAAAAAAATTAGGGCTAGAAGTGTGGCCTAGTGGTAGAAGCCACTTTGTGTCAAGCATGCACAAAGCCCTAGTTTGATTTCTCAGTACCACATATGCAGAAAAAGCCAAAAGTGCTGCTGTTGCTCAAGTGGTACAATCTTGGGTTTGAGAAAGCTCAAGGACAGTGCCTAGGCACTGAGTTAAAGACCCAGAACTGCTTAAATAAATAAATTGAAGACTTAAGGATATGGAAAAGCTTCTGTTTCTGGATTGGAAAAATTAGCAAGAAAACGGCATTTCTGCCGTAACCAAACTACACATTCAGTGCAAGCTCTCAATATCATATTTCAATGAAATAGAGGAAGGAATCCAAAAATTCATATGGAAGAACAAAAGATTGCAAATAGCAAAAATGACCATTATCAGACAGAATAGTGCTGGAGAAGTAACAATGACAAACTCCAAGCACTATTGTAAAGCCATAGTAATGAAAACAGCTTGCTATTAGCACAAAAGCAGGCCTTGAAGACCAATGGAACACAATAGAAGGCCTAGAAATAAACCCACAGACTCATAGCCATTTAATATTTGATAAGGGATTCAAATCTTAGGAAGAAAGCCTGCCTCTTCAATGAATGGTGCTTGAATAATTGGTTAATCATATACAGAATACTGATATTAGATTCTTGTTTACCACCTTGCACCAGCATCAATTTGAAATTGATTAAAAACCTCAATGTAAGACCTAAAACCATGAAACTATTATAGGAATATACAGGGAAAATATTAGGACTACTGACATGGGTAAGAATTTTCTGAGTAAAAATTCGGTAACAGCAAATCAAAGAAAGACTGGATAAGTAGGAATGCATCAAACTAAAAAGATTTTGGAAAGGGAAAAGACAAAACCAATAAACTGAAAACACAGCTTACATAAAATAAAATTGTTGCTAGCCGCATATATTATCTGTGTACCCAAAATACACAGAGAACTTAAAAAATTAAATCCTCAAAAAATCAACATGCCAATTAATAGGCTAATGAGCTAAAGAGTGTCTTCTTAGATGTTTTTAAAAAAATGACAAAATGGCTTAGAGGTAGAATGCTTGAAGCCCTGGGTTTGATTCCTCAGCACCACATACACAGAAAAACCCAGATGAGGCACTGTGTCTCAAGTTGTAGAGTGCTAGCCTTGAGCAAAAATGAAATTCAAAGATAGTGCCCAAGTCATAAGTGCAAGTGGCAGGATTGGCTATATAAATAAACAACATAAAAATAGACGAAATACTTAACATCTCTGGAAATACAGATGAAAACAATATTGAGATTCCACCTTACTACATTAAGAATGGCCATTATCAAGAAAATAAACATTAACAGATGGTGTTAAGGAGGTAGCCAAAAGGAATTCCTAATACACTGCTTGTGGGAATGGAAACTTGCTCAAACATTCTGGAAAGCACTGTGGAGGTTCCTCAAAAAAATTAAACACAGAATACCCTACAATCCATGAATTCCACTTCTGGGTGTCTACCCCAAAAAATTATAAACCAAGAAAGAGGAAAGCCATCAACACAACTGTGTTTATTCATCATAGCCAAGGTATGTAATGAGTCCAGATGCTCCTCAATAGATGAATGGATAAAAAATATGGTATAGGTATGCAATGGAATTTTTTCATCCATTAAAAACAATTGTGCCATTTGTAAAGAAATAGAAAGACTTGAGGAAAAAATAGACTAAGTGAAATAAGTTAAGGCCAGAGAGAAAGAGATGTGTGTTTTCCCTTACATATACAAGAAAAGTTTAGCTTAAAATTTTGTAAGTTAAATACGTTAGATATACACGTGTATGAACTGAAATATGGTAAAGGAGAATACAAATGGTGTAATTTCTTAGAAAGGCAATGTCAAAATTCAGCAAAATAAAACACCAGTAAACAGGTATTCAAGAGGGGTGGGGTAAAGACAAGAGTAAAGGTGGTAAACAAATGAAAAGAAGATAGGGAGAATGCAGTCAAGAATTCAGTGTATATCCAACAAATTAAGAAGAGTGAGAGAAGGAATAGGTAAGGGGGGATGGGTGAGAATGTTAAAAGGATTGGCATTGATCATATTTATTTTATTCATGAACTTCTTCATTAAATGAAAACTTTTTGAGACTAAAGATAACAAATAAATAAATATTTAAAAGAAACTGATTTCATTCTACAGCAAACAATATAAAACAATAAACAATATAAGTTTCTTGACAATATCAACTTTACAGACATTTCACTTATTTACTTGAATGATACTCACATATTTCTCCTGAGAACACCAATAATAAACTTCATTATTGTTAACCAAAAACAATTGATAAGAAAAAGCCTCCCTCTGGCACCTGAGCAAACAGCTCTTCTTGGCAGTGCAGACCTGCCAGATCCAGATAGAGCCTGTGCAAGCCCATAGCCATCACCAGGCTGTGGCACGGACCTGCCAGCTTCACAGAACTGGCCAGCTCCATAGAACCAGAAAATCCAGTAATTTGTGAGTACCTCTATGGAAAAGTTTCCACTTCTGCTCACAAATGGAATTGGGAAGGAATCCCCTCCCCAAACAGCTGACAGCAGTGCTATCTTGACTGCTGGCAAAGACCCTGCCAAACCAACTGGAGTCAGAGAAGTGCTGGCAGTGCCATCATTCAAAAGGGCAAAGGATTTCCCAGCGGCAGCTTAGACGGATGTCCAACCTGGTGCTAGAAATAGTTCCTCCCGCTGGGCGGGGCCGCACTTCTGATAAACAAAGCCACTAGTGACTCTGCCATTTTTTTTGTTGTTGTTTTTTTTTGTTTTTTTTCTCTACCCTTTCAAACAAGCAAACTGATCAGGAAAACTGTAAAGCCAAATCACTGGAGAAAAAGACTTTTTGAAGGGTTTGGATCCCAAATTTAGGGGAGACACAAGTTTCCTACCCTGCCCCCTCCCAAAGAAAACAAACTGAAGAATACCCTCTCTTTTTTTCCTACCTTTTTTCATTTGCATTTTTATGTGTTATTTTTTTTGCAAGTTTACCTCCACATTTTTGTTTAATGTTATATTCTTTCCTATTTTTTTTTCTTTTTGTTTCCCTGCTTTCCTTCTGTTATTGTGGTGCTTCCTAGAAAAACAGTGACAGCACTGGGTACAGAATTGATACAAATGATATTTCTATTGATACAGTAACCTGCTTTTTAATCTGTGGGTTCTTAACCCTAATATTTCTTGTCTAAGAAAACTCAATTGTGTGGGCTCTCCCCCCATCTTTTTTTCTTGTTTTTCTTTTTTGTTTTTGTTTTTGTTTTTGTTTATTTTTAGTTTTTAAAATCTTTTATCATTGAACTATCCTATATATAACTTCCTCTTTTCTTTATATATTCTTCTTATTGCTCTTCTTATTTTCATAAGTTTAATCTTATTTTTTCTAAATTTTCTACTCAACTCTTTTACCTTTCTTTTACCTTGGGTCAGTTATCCTTACACTATCTCTTTTCTTTATTACTATATAAATGGTACACTCCTACATTACTCTTTTCTTAACTCTCCTCTTGTCTTTCATACTATTTTTCTGGCTGGAGTTGTAATCCTTATATCAGATAAAATAGACTTCAAACTAAAATTAGAAAAGACAAAGGTTATTACATACTAATAAAGGGATCTCTCTTCCAGGAGGACATAACCATCCTCATTGTCTACACACATAATCCCAGAAAAACAAACTTCACCAAGCAAACTTTACTTTCACTGAAACCACACATAGATGGAAAGACAGTAATTTTTGGTAACTTTAACACACCACTCCCTGTGGACAGATCAACAAGGCAAAAACTCAAGAGAAAACTCAGAATTGAACACTATATAGACCAACTAGATCTAACAGACATCTGGAGATTATTTCAACCAGCAACATCACAATATACATTTTTTTCAGCAGCATATGGAACATTTTCCAAAATAGACCACATTTTAGGGAATAAAACAAAGTTGTTCAGTTTCAGAAACACTGAAATTATTCCCTGCATTCTCTCAGACCACAAGGGCATCAAATTGGAACTGAAGACCAATCTCCAACAACAAAATCCCTGTAACTGATGGAGATTGAACAACACATTGTTGAATCATCAGTGGATCATCAAGGAGATCAGAACAGAAATTCAACACTTTATGAAATTTAGCAAAATGAGCACATAAAATACCAGCTCCTTTGGGACACAGCAAAGGCAGTATTCAAAATAAAATTTGTAGCTCTGAGTGCTTACATTAACAAATTGGAAAAATCACAAACCAACAATTTAATGTCCCACCTTAAGCCCCTGGAAAAAGAGCAATAAACCAACCCTAATCCCAGGAGAAGGAAGCAAATTATTAAAACCAAAGCAGAACTAAATGTATTGGAGTCCAACAAAACTATAGAAAGAATCAACAAAACAAGGAGATAATTCTTTGAAAAAAAATAACAAAATTGACAGACCCTTAGCAAATCTTACCAAAAAAAGACTGTAGCACGCCCAAATAAACAAAATCGCAGATGAGTATGGTAATATAATGACAGAAATTACAAAGATCCAGAGCATCATGAGAGAATACGTTTCAAACCCTTATGCCAACATAATTGAGAATCTAGAAGAAATGGGTGAATTTCTAGCCAATATTAACATACTCACACTGAATCAAGAAGACCTAATCCAACTAAACAGACTTATTTCAAGCACTGAAATAGAAATGGCAATAAAAGGTTTTCCATCCAAGAAAAGCCCAGGGCCAGATGGATTCACAGATGAATTCTACAAGGTCTTCAAAGCAGAGCACACACCAATACTCTTCAAGCCCTTCAATAAAATAGAAAATGAACACTCTTTTCCAAACTCATTCAAAAATTAACTGCCTTCCTATATGCCAACAATGAGAAGAACGAGGCAACTAACAGGAAAGCAACTCCTTTTGCAATAGCCTCAAAGAAAATAAAGTACCTAGGAATTAACTAACATTGTAAGGGACCTTTTTAATGAAAACTTTAAACCTTGAGAAAGGAAATTAAAGCAGAACTGAGGAAGGAAATGGAGAAACCTCCCATGTCCCTGGATTGGAAGAATTAAAGTCGTGAAAATGGCAATCTTGCCAAGGGATATCGACAAATTCAACACAGTACCCATCAATATCCCAATGTCATTCTTTAACGAAATAAAGAGTCAATCCAGCATTTCATATGGAAAAATAAGAGACATCATATAGCAAAAACAATTCTTAGCAGAAAGAACAGCACAGGGGTAATTTCAATATCAAACTTTAGACACTATTACAGAGCTATAGTGAACAAAATAGCTTGGTACTGTCACAAGAACAGGCCTAAAGACAAATGGAATAGAACTGAGGACCCAGATATTAACCCACAGCCCTATGGCCACCTAATCTTTGACAAGGGAGCCAAAAAAATAGAATGGAAGAAAGTGGTGCTGGCAGAACTGGTTAAGCACCTGCAGAAAGCTAAAGTTGGATCCGTCTTTGTCACCCTGCACCAGGATTAACTCCAAATGGATCAAAGACCTCGAGGTAAAAGCTGACACACTGAAAACTTTACAAGAAGGAATAGGAGATACACTAGACCTCCTTGGCACAGTTGAAACTTTCTTAAAAGACCAAGAAACACAACAAATCAGAGAACGTTTAGATATGTGGGACTGCATTAAACTGCAGAGCTTCTGTATGGCAAAGGACATAGCTAGCAAATTAACCAGAAAGCCTACAGAGTGGGAGAAGATCTTCACTAACCATACAACAGACAAAGGCCTCATATCTAAAATATATCAACAGCTCAAAAAATTGAATCATTCCCAAACTATTCTCCAAAGAAACAACCATGCCATTAAAAGATGGGGCAAAGACTTAAAAAGAGTCTTCTCTGAAGAAGAAATAAGAATGGCCAATAGACACATGAAGAAATGCTCAACATCTCTGGCCATAAAAGATATGTAAATCAAAACAACTCTAAGATTCCACCTCACTCCAGTTAGAATGGCCATGATCAAGAAATCTACTAACAACAGATGCTGGAGAGGATGCGTCTATGAGGGATCACTACTACACTGTTGGTGTGTACAAACCCATTCGACCACTGTGGAAAGCACTGTGGCATTTCCTCAAAAGACTAAACACAGAGCACCCCTATAACCCAGAAATTCCACTACTTGGCATTTACCCAATCATCCAGAATCAAGGACATACTAGTGCCACTAGCACAACAATGTTCGTTGTAGCACTATTTACCATAGCAAAGATATGGAACAACCCAGATGCCCCTCAGTTGTTGAGTGGATCAAGATGTGGTATTTAAACACAATGGAATTCTATGCTTCTGTAAGAAAGAACGATATTGCCCATTTGTAATGAAAAGGAAAGACAGAAAAATATCGTATTAAGTGAAGTAAGCCAGACTCAAAGGTACATAACATAGGCTTGATGGTTTCCCTCGTTTGTCTAATCAGTAGAAAACTTGGGGTCTCTTAGCAGAGATTTACATAGAACAAAACCCAGATACATAAGGCCATATAGTATCATGCTAATTGAAAGCACCTCCAGGATATAGAGACAAAAGCCATACAATGAGTGATTGTTATCCTTAATGTACTATGTTATCTCATCTCTTTTGCTGTCCTTTGGTCATCTCATATTGTTACAATATTTCACCTTGTTTTCTGATATATTGGATATATGTGTATTTTGGTTATTTGAAATAGGATAGGGAAGGGGGGAAAAGAAGATGGGGGGTGAGGGTGGAGGGAGTCAAATGTGATCCAAGACTTGTCAAAGGGTATCATTTTATGTGAAGTAATGCACCTTCTACCTGGTGAATATAATGTAACCCTTCTATTAATTACAATAATATATATGGAAAAAGGAATTGATAAAACAACTGTTTTATCAACAATTATGTTATGCTTAAGCAATTCTATTGTTAAACAAATTCTTCTTTAATGGAAGCACTGAAGAAAATCTTACATACAAATGATCAAAAGGACATAAAGGTAGACTGAACTTGTCCCTCATTTCAAAAGGCAATGATTAGAATCTTCCTATTAAGATTCCTAAAATATTAAGCATGGTCACATAAACAGTCTGGATAAACTTTATCAGAGGGGATGGGAAATATTAACCTACAAATTAAGTGTTCCAAAACGGGCTTCATTTTGTTGAACCTAATTGTCCAGCCAACATGATAAAGAGAAAGTGGCAGTTTATTTATTGTTTTTCTCACAGTCATCTATAAATGATGGCTACTAAGTTCTACAACTTACGCATGCTCAGCATACTAGAAACCCCTCCTTTTACTTATATAAGCAGTTTTATAAGTTTTGTGAGACCAGGATAAAGTCAGTCCTGATATTTTATAAGCATACTTTTTTCCTACCAAAAACTCATTATGAACAAACAAAATACTCCCACCCTGCTCCAAATTATCTTAGCGTCATGCTCATAACCTGAGCACAAAGTTGAATAGGGGTTTATTGGATGTGTTGGCTTCAATCACTGAGAGCTGTAATGATAAAATTTCATCAGGTTTTGGTAAACAGTCTCTGAGGCCTGCAAAAACTCAGGATAGCTGAAGGTTGTTCCAGTTTCTAAACAAGCACACAACGAGAAAATACTATCTGTTTCCTCAAAAACTATATACAAGTTTGAAAGGCAATTTTTTATCTAAGAATGTATATTTAAAATATATACACATGATAAATACTTAAGGATTGTGTAAATTAATGAGCAAATATTTTAGCAAACTTTGAGTAAAAATTAAATAGTTTTATAAACATCATTGACCAGTGTTAGGTAATGTTAAAAAAATATATTAATGATCACTTATTATTTGTTTGAAAAAAAAGCAACCTGTCATCTCAAATGTCATTCATAATCAGTATATTTTCCAATTTGGATTTTGTTTTAACAACAGTATTATATATATAATATATATAAACATGTAATATAAAATATAATATATATAATAATTCAGATTATTGAACTCTAATTTTTAAAATGAACAGACATACATCGTATTATTCTATCTTATGCATTTGTTTTACAACTACATAAAATTTTATTTTCTAGGTCAAGTTCATTGATAACAAATGTTATCACAATAGAATCACTGTTTGATAAGAGAATTTAAGCATGAAGAGAATTTAGGCATGGAAGTAATTAACCTTTTGTAATAACAAATTGTTTATTCCCAGGAGAGACACCACCACATAGGGTACTTACCAAAAAGAAAATATATAGGTGTGGCACTAAAATTACAATGCCACATTTTATAAGAAATTGGTGCTCTTCTTTTAAACGTATGTTTTAATTCACAATTTCCCACTTGCCACATAACCAAATGTCACTCTGATTGCAGAGTCTATGTCAAGCTACATTTTAGTTTGACACACAAAAATTTACAATATTTTTTATTCAACAACGAAGTAAGAATTTGTGACGTTTTTCTTACTGATAAGGCTTGAAAAGTCGGAACCATGTATGAGGTCATCTAACTTTTTAAAGGCAAAATATGTCAATAGTAGAAAACAACCATGTATTAAAAGCAATATTATTACCAGTATTTGTCTTGCCTAAAATGATTTTGCAAGCTGATTTTACCAAAATAATGATTATTTTATTCATAAAACCAAATTTAGCTATTGATTGTAATGTGTACATTCTCCAGTCTAGCTCCCATTATAAAGAATTTTGCTCAATTAGAAAAGTCATTTTCAGAAATTAACCAGCCGTAAGCTTCCAAATTGTGGGATGCTATAAGAAACTCTGAACTTACAAAATTTTAGAGAAAGAAAGAAATATAGAACTAGTTAGCACATATATTTAAATTTCACAGTTAATGAAATTTAATTAAGAATTTATAGAATAACAGTTAGTATAAATCTTGTGATGATTAAAATTATAGAACATTTTAGGGATATGAAAAGGTTAAACCCTATGAAAATAGCTTTCTCTAGAAAAGAAAATCCCAAAATTTCCAACTTACTTACACACACACACACACACACACACACACACACACACACAGATGCTTGTGGAGAAATATGCACATCATGTAAACCACATACAGTCTTGGAAGCAGTGGCTCACTTTGTAAACCCAACTGCTCAGGAGGTAGAGATTGGGAGACCAGCATGAGCAAAAAAGGTAGTGAGACTCATTTTTTCAGACTGATTGTTTGAATTAGTTATTTCAAACAATAATTTGGGAATGACAGTGCTCATGTGATCCTAGCTATTCAAGAGGCTGTAGTCTATGTCCAGGCCTGGACAAAATACATCAGAAAATAACAAGAGCAAAACCATAAAATGCTTCACACCATGGATGAAAGTGTTGGTGTATAACAAGAATGAGCCCGAGTACAAATCTAAATAGGATGGCCAATGAAAAATGACTCTCTCTGTCTCTGTCTCTGTCTCTGTTTCTGTCTCTTTCAACAAAATTTATTTGGTTCTTTTAGTGAGTTTTATTTCCTACTTCACATATTCAATTCTCATCTTGCTTTAGCAATCAGTCATATACACTTCATACATGTATGTGTTCATGTGTATGTTTGTTTCCATATTATCTATAGTATTGGCGTGATAGTGAATTATTTTACTCTTCAGTAAGTATTTCAACATTTTTGATGATTTAATTAGGATCTGTCTTAGCATATTTGACCAAGTTCCCCTTGGGGTAATCAGGAAGAAAAAAACTAAAAATTTGCAGAGGGGGAATTCTTGCAGTGAAGAATCTAATATATACTTGTAAAATTAAGAGGAGTGAGGACAGAGGGATGGGAAAAAGTGTTGAAATGGTTGACAATGATCAAGATATATTGTATTTATAAACTCCTTTGTTAAAATAGTAATTCTTTTGTACAATTACTTAAAGATAAGGTGAACATGGTATATGTTTTTGAGGCTGAAGCCAGATATGGTAGTTTTAAAACTATTGTCAACTAAAAATATAATAGGAAAAAATGAATTTGTTAAACAGGATAGGACACACATTCATGCATGCACACACGAATTAGAAATAAATAGATTGATGTGATGAGGGTGATGAGGGTGACTGCTAGAGACTTCTATGATGCAAGGTTCCTTTTATTCTCTTATAATGCCAGTATGTCCTGTACATGGTATAATTTCTAGTCCTCAAAGTCTTTGCATTTTTGCTAAAATGAATAAAAATGCTTTACATGCTTCATATGCTGTTCCTTAGAGCAAGGAATGAAAGAAGGTTGTTTTGAGGTATTAAGTCAAATTTATCTGCCCTCCAATAAGCATACAATTCAATCAGTGTTCTTTCTAGACAAGTCCAACATTAAAATGAGTTCCTTAGACTATTTCTTGAAAGAACCAAAGTCCAGGAGTTCAAGTCCCATTGAGGTGTAGTGAGAGAGAGAGAGAGAGAGAGAGAGAGAGAGAGAGAGAGAGAGAGAGAGAGAGAGAGAGAGAGAGAGAGAGAGAGAGAGAGAGAGAGAGAGAGAGAGAGAGGGAGGTGAGGGAAAGAAGGAAGGAAGGAAGGAAGCAAGGAAGGAAGGAAGGAAGGAAGGAAGGAAGGAAGGAAGGAAGGAAGGAAGGAAGGAAGGAAGGAAGGAAGGAAGACAGGCAAGGAAAGGAAAGGAAAGGAAAGGAAAGGAAAGGAAAGGAAAGGAAAGGAAAGGAAAGGAAAGGAAAGGAAAGGAAAGGAAAGGGAAAGAGATTTGAGAATACTCGATTTTCTTCAATCTTTTGTACGAGTTGAGAGCTATTTGATATCATTGGGTTAGATGATCACTTGATGGCACCACTTTAAATTTTGTGATGGATCTCAATTCTGTTACCATGATGAATGTACTATATTCAATAACCAATATTTTACAGAAGGCTTAGGTTTTAGATGCATACATGCAAACTTCTTTCAATCAAATAAAAAGTATAACCCTATGTGATGATATTGCAGCTTAATCATACTGGAAATTGAATAAGAAAACCAAATAAAGAAAATTTGACAGTCTGTAGACAAATTTATAATAGTAATACCTTAATTGTTGGTAGCTTCCAGCCACGCAATGTTTTAGTAATAGACCCCTAAATAAATATTGCTAGTACCTCACTGTTGGTGATCATTAATACAACAAAGTGTCCTACAGAGAAGTGACTATTCTGCTCCTCTAGGATGTGTTTTTGCCTGTAGAGTGTCATGATATAATGATCATTTAGGCAGATGTGTGCGCAAATTCATGCCTCAATAATTAGGAAATAATAGGCCAATGTGGTTTAGAGAATCTAATACCACTGCTGTAACTCCTAACCAATGGGAACCTGACATTTCGCAACATTTCTTAATTTACATGACAGAATATACAGGGCAATTTTAAAGAGTTCAGATCCTTCCTAGTGTGCCTCTTTGGGTAGAATGTTCTTTCCTTAGACTGACATAAATGTAGGGAGGTAATGATTAAAAATCGGACACAAATATTAGTTGCAATAGCTGACTCTATTTCAAGGTCTGTGGTTGCCCGGCAACTCCTTAAATTTTTCTCGGTAAACTGGCTTTATATAGTACAGTTTCTTTAAGTTGCCTGTTATCTAAAGTGTGTGTGGGGGGGGTAAGGTATATAATAGCTAATAATTCTTGCTACCTTCAGTAAACACTTCGGTTTTGCCATAATCACAATGGCAAGAAATCATCAAATAAGCTACTTGGTTCAAATAAATAAATTCCTGCCTTAGGTTCCTTCTATATATTTTTCTTTCACTAGTTTGATTGATGGGGAAGTCAGTTGAAGAATGTAGTTTTTTCTTTTAGTAGTGTCATTGCCTTCTCAATGCTGTATTGCATCCTTCTCCCCTGCAGTCTCAGAAGCTCAAAGGAACCACATATTTTATTCCAAATATGGGCCACAATACATGAGCGAGAGAGCTGATGGCAGCTTTGTATATGCAGCCACTGAAAACACCTCAGGATTCTAAGTACCATAATCAGTGAATTCATTATGATATGCTGGTCACAGAAACAGTAATTATCTATTGATATACACAAAATCAATTAAGACATACATATGAACAAAAAGATGATAATATACCCATGTGATTCAACTGAATTGACATGTACAAAAGCTGAGAAAATAAAATTACTTTTGAAGAATAAGGAGTAGGAAGGATAAAAATAAGTGTATATATTAAAAAGAAAGTAATCCTAGAGCCAGTGGCTCACCCCTATAAAACACTATCTACTCAGGAAGCTGGGATCTGAGAATCATGGTTCAAAGCCAGCCTGTGCACAAAATCCATGAGATAAATATCTCCAATTAACCACCAGAAAACGGGAAGTCATGCTGTTGCTCAAAGTGATAGGGCACTTTCCTTGAGCTGAAGAGCTCAAGACAGAACCCAGGCCCAGCCACACAATGGACAAAAACAAATAAATACACGAAAATAAAATAAAAAAAGGAACAGAGGCATGTGATAGTTATAGAAAGCTGATATGTGAACTTGGCTTGTACAGTAGTATATTATGAACATTAAATGTTAGCATTAAATATTTCTAATTTCTACAGACTTGATTGTTGATTATGTTATCTTGCTTCTTCATTATATTTTTGGTATAATAATGTACACTTTAAAAATTACCCTTTTATACATTAAACCTAGCATTGAAAGGATGTACATAGTAAGTAAGTATTTATTGAGGCAGTAAAACTTACTTTCCAGAAACTAGAGCAAAAATAATTGTCAGTTACGTTCACATATTTATATAACTTCACTTCAATATTAAAAGTAACAAAAAGAATAGGGATATCACAATTTTCAGGAGATGCATCCTCTTTAGAATAGCAAAAGTATAAAAGCATCATTAACTTCATGAAAATAATTTATTTCAGAATACATTGCTGGAAAAACACAGTTTTTAGAAAGAAAAGAGAAATTATACACACAAAGCACAATGTGGCCTGATATAGATTTCATAAAGCATTCTTTTGTAGGACCTTGGATTAGCAATTACTTTATACCTTTATGAAGAAGAAAAAAACTGACAAAAGGCACTACAACCACAGAAAGGAAGCAGAAATGAATTTCTTCTTCGTGTGTGCTTAATCTAGATATTTAAATTTTAGATGAGTGAAGTCTATTTTTGTTATTCTTTGTCCTCATTATTATTCAAAACTATGTATCACTTGTGTCTTAGAATAACTGAATGCATAAATAACAAAATAAAGTATTGCCCAATTTGTTTATTTATGCGTGTGTGTCCGTGTGGGGGGGGTAGGGTGCTTATTGTTGCATATTCTCATAACAGAAAAATGCTGGTAGTTAGATCCTGACATTTCTATTTCTACCCATTTCTGTCACAGTGCAATAGAACTTTCCATCTTGTGATTATTTGGTCTTTCATATATTTCTGCTCTTCCATGAACAGGATAAATTCACAAGGGGAGAGATAAAAATGTGTCAGGTCAATGTCTTTACTCTGTGTTCATATTCTACTGCTAAATCACTACTGATCCTGCCAAAATAAGAAACAAGTCCATTGATTTACAATATGAATGGCTTCTGTCTATTGGTATAAGTACAAAAAGCAAAGAATCTTTCAGGACTTTGTAATGAAAACTCTTAGATGTGAGACTAATAATATATAAAAGATGAGAAAATCTACTCCTTTCTTCACCTCAGTGCTATCTGTTCTGTGGATAGATAGATGATTCTGCCCATGGAATATAAAATCACTCCAAATTTTATTTTCATCAATATACCTAACAGAATCTTGGACCACATAGAAATTAAACTTAGGTAAATATTTCTTCTAAAAATTATATCTTTGATTAGTGCCTAAAGTTCAGTATCAGGACTATGGAATCTTAGTAAATACTACACACACACACACACATGCACACACACACACACACACACACACACACACACATGTTACATCGAACTATCTTATTATTTCACCATTTTTCTTTCTTAAGGAAATTCTTTATCTTGTCATTTCCTAACTTATTTAGTAAAGACTATTTTAAAAATTCAGTTTTTATATGAATAATTGTAGTTGTGTCAACTGTTATCTCTGAGGTATAAAGTTGACTTATTTTCATTTTTTAGTATGAAAACCTAATTTAGCCTAGGCTGTGCTTTCAATCATGGGACATTTCTTAAAAAGAATTTTTGATCTGCATTTATCTGACAAGGTGATATATCTTTGTGAAATTTTATCTTCCATCACACTGCGATGGCACATCACTCATGTGACAAAGACCTTAAGATAGATGGACTTAAGGAGAAAGGTCAAACAAAATGCACCTTCAGACTCTGCTATGCACAAGATCCATCACATGAAAGAGCAAAACTTCTTCAGCCTGTAGGCATTCAATTACAAATTGTCAGTTTTTCCAGATAATCTAAACTTCTTGCATAAACTTAAAGTGAGCACTGGTTTCAAAGTTGTTTCACAATCCCAATTAGTTACTTAAAGTAAAATAGAACAATGAACTGTTCCTTCCAAACATGTCTCTTTTGAGATACATCTTACATCTTTGGAATCTGATATTATTTCAGTATTTGGCTTTATATAGATTTCTAATGGAATACTTCCACATTAGGAAAATGAATCAAATCTAACTCAGTGAGGTAGTAGATGTGTCATGAATCAATGCGACTGCTGTTAACTTGTGGGGAATTATGTCTATCACAGTTGGAGGATTGTTGAAAATGCACAATTGCCTGTGTAGTTTCTTAACTTTTTTTAACAATGCCATTATAAAACTTGGAATTAAGGTCTACATGAAGTTCAAAAACCAATGCGCTTCATATATTTATATAAACTTCATAAGAAATAGCTATTTCATCATGATTATGTTGACCTAGTGATTGTCTGCTGAAGGTTCTGTAAAAAGATAATAAGAGAAATTGTGTTTGAAGTTAATTAATTCCAAAAAGAACTCATGAGGAAAGACAAATTATTAGGAGGCAAACATTTGGCAAAGAGATTCAATGTAGATGAAAAAGCTTCCTTCTATTTATTTTGGGAGTGTTGTCTCAACACACAAACCTTGTACTTGTAAAGAACTATTGGAATCATGAGCTCACTTCAGCAGTTCCATGGCATAGACTGTTTTCTTTGAAACACAAACACACACACACACACACACAAATATATGGTTTATTTGCCCAACAGTAATTACATAAGTTGTAATTGAAGTGAAGAAAATGTGAAATCACTAGATCAGGTAACTGAGAGTTCACTGACATATTTCAGGCATTTAAACATTCTGCAATTGAAACTAACAAGATGCACAGAATTTGATGAAACACCAAACACTTCATTTCAAATTAGATGGCATGACTGGGTAGCTATGTGTGTGTTACATAAAAGTAAAGTAAATTACATCATATTGGTAAGATAAGACAATCTCACATCCAAAGAACAAAAATAAAAATAAATAGGTGGGAGGATTTTTAAAAGGCACAAAAATAAGAAGCACAGACTCAGAAAAAGATCATATTAAGTGAAGTAAGCTAGACTCAAAGGAACATAGGCTCTATGATTTCCCTCATTTGTCATAATCAGTAGAAACCTTGGGCTCTCATAGCAGAGATTTGCAATAGAGCAAAGCCTAGACACATAAGGCCATATAGTATGACCCTAAATGAAAGGTCTTCTAGGATATATAAACAAAAGCCATATAATGAGTGATTGTTGTCATTAATGTACTATGTTATCTCTCATCTCTTTTGCTGTCCCTTGGTTATCTCATATTGTTACAGTATCTCACTTTGTTATCTGATATATTAGATATATTTGTATTTGGTTATTTGAAATGGGATAGGGAAGGGGGGAAAACAAGATGAGGGGTGGGGGCTGGGGGGAGGGAAATGGGGACCAAGACATGAGAAAGGGTATCAATGTATGGGAATTAATGCACCTTCTATCTGGCGAATATAATGTAACACTTTTATTAATTACAATAAAAATATATGAAAAAAGTAGCACAGATAATGGTACAAAGTACTTTATTTCCATGCTTGCCTGCTTTGACTTTTTTTTTACCAGAGGTATACAGAAGTTTTGCATCGTTTTTAAAAAATAAATTAGAGAAACTTTGGTCTTGGCTTATCTCACTTAACAGGATTCACTCTAGTTCCATCCACTTCCCAGCGAATGTCATTATTATATATTGTTTGGTCGCTATGTAAAACTTCATCGTGTATATGTACCACATTTTTTTGCATCCATTCATCTGTAGTGAGGCATCTGGGTTGTTTCCATAAATTGGCTATTGTGAATAGTGCAGAGATAAACATGATTGTGCATGTGTCTTTATCACATCCTGTGTCATATTGCTCAGGGTAACTGCCAAGTAGTGGTATGGCTGGGTCCTATGATTCTTATTTTTGGAGGAACTTCCAATCTGCTTTCCAGAATGGTTGTACAAGGTTGAATTCCCACCAGGAGTGCAGTATTGTATAATATTATCTCTGGCTATAAAAGAAATGCAAATAAATACAACTCTGAGATTCTACCTCACTGCAGTGAGAATGGCCATTATTCAGAAATCTAATAGCAACAGATGCTGGAAGGGATGTGGCCAGGAGGGATCACTACTACACTGTTGGTGGGAGTGTAAACTAGTTCACTATGGAAAGCAGTGTGGCAATTCCTCAAAAGACTAAACATAGAGCTCCCCTATCACCCAGCAATTTCACTACTTGGCATTTATGCAATCATCCAGAAACAAGGACATAGCACAAAGAAACTAGCACAAAGATGTTCATTGCAGCACTATTTACCATAGCAAAGATATGGAACCAACCCTGATGCCCCTCTGTAAGATGACTGGATCAACAAGATGTGATATTTATACACAATGGAATTCTATGCTGCCATCAGAAAGAACGACATTGCCCCTTTTGTAAGGAAATGGAAAGACTTGGAAAAAAATCATATTAAGTGAAGTAAGGCAGATCCAAAGGAACATAGGCTCAATGGTTTCCCTCATTTGTATTAATTAATACAACCCTTGGACTCTCTTAGCAGAGGATTAGAAGAGCTCAAAACCTAGATACATAAGGCCGTATAGGGTGAGGCTAAATGAAAGGACCTCCAGGATATAGAAACAAGAGCTACACAATGTGTGATTGTTGTTCTTAATGTACTATGTTATTTCTCATCTCTTTCATTATCCTTTGGTTATTCTCATATTGGTACAGTATATTCCCTGTAATCCGGTATGTTGTATATACATTTATTTGTTTATCTGAAATAGGAAAGGGAAGGGGAGAAAACAATATAAGGGAAGGGGATGGGAAGGGAAATGGGGATAAAAACATGAAAAGGGGTATCAATGTGTGTGAAGTAATGCTTCTTCTATCTAGCAAATATTACTGTACCACCTCTATTAATTACAATAAAATATAAAAAAGAAAAAGAATTATAAAAAAGAAAAAATGTGAACTATAGCACAATTTAAGAAGATACAACACTGCACAGAAATTCTTTTATGAAGATTATTATTATTATTTAAGGAGTACAAAAGAGCTGCCATTTAAGAAAGCAGATTGTGACCATACCATATCTTGATGTTACCCCTTTCAACATTTTTATTCAGCCCTTCAATACCTACCTCTTCCCTTACACTTTACAATTTTTTAGGATTTATATTGAATTCTTGACTTCATTTTCCCCTTCTCCTTTCCACATATCTAAACCTTTTCCTCTTGACTTTATCCCACCCATTTCAAGTAACCAAACCCTGATGATTATATTGTTGAAATTTCACTTTGTCTTTCTAAGGAAATTTTTATTTGAGTTATACCTTGAATCTACGATATTTAAATTATTATTACACATTGTAAGATATTTTGTCATTCTACAAATGGTATGTGAATATCAAATATTGATTTTCAGAATGTTGTATAGCTCATTCATAATACAGTTTAAGATACATTGTAAGATATTTTGTCATTCTACAAATGGTATGTGAATATCAAATATTGATTTTCAGAATGTTATATAGCTCATTCATAATACAGTTTAATTCTATGTGCTGTGAACATATTAAAAGGTAGGTATAAAAGAAGGGTACTAGTTGCCATTTTCTAAGACAAAATTTTGAATTATGGTGTTATTATAATTATATTATAATTACAGGCATTAACAAAAGAGCATCCTGATGTGACAAGAAGAGGAGTTAAATGTCTATTTTCCAAAACTAAAAATGTAACATTTTTGTAAGACAGAAATAAAATGTCAATTAGATATCTGTAATTAAATATTAAATGTTAGAAACTGAAAGCTTATAGAAAAACAAATCCCACCCAAAAGAAGTAATGATTGTTGCTGTCATTTTGTGCCAGTCCTGGGGCTTGATCTCAGGTCTTGGCACTGTCTTTGAGCATTCTTGCTCAAGGCTAGAGCTCTACAACTTAGCTACAGCTTTGCTTTAGTCTTGTTGATGATGAAATGGAGATGAGTCTCATACACTTTCCTTCCTGGGCCCCATGATTCTCAGATCTCAGTCTCCCGAGTATCTAGAATTATAGGAACGAGCCACGAGTACCCAGCTCAAAAAGATTTTAAGATCATGGTAGAAATAAAATTAATTAATTAAAATTTGATGGCATATTTATTTTTAATTAACTAAGCTATAATTTCATAATTATATTATTTATACAATATATTGTAACATATAATAATGACTTAATAATACTTACAAAATATTTACTTATTTTATTAATTTTAAATAAATAAATTTATTCATCTAAGAATTTTTCATATGACTATATCTTTACCCATGGAAAGAAAATTACTTAAAACATGAATAAGCATTTTCCCAAAATATCCTCCCCTAGGATAATGGCATTGAGATTTCAGGGGTTATCTAGGTCACTATTAAAATATTCAGATTATGCAATAAGTCATGTTGATTTATGGAAATCTGTTCATGTTCAGTAATTGACTATAATCACAGGCAGAAAACTTAATGCACTGATTTTTAGTATATAATCAATGATTATTTCAAAGCTCAGTAATTACTTTCTAATATGAATTAGCTATTTTTATGAAATTTTCATAATAGACTTTTAAATTGTTTTGTAATTTATTGTAAGACTTGCTTGATTTCTTGTATCAGTAAGTCATGCCTGAATATTCTACAAGTTGTAAAGAAAGAATTTGAGATTTACCTTTGTGATTGTTGTTCTTAATGTAATGTGTGAAGTTATTTATTTTCTCTTTTTTCTCCCTTATGGTTAATCTCATGTGGTTACTGTATCTGGCTTTGTTAGCTGGCATATTGTATATAGTTTTATTTGTTTATTTGAAATAAGGAAGAGAAGGGACAAAACAAGATGATTGTGAAGGGGTGGAGGAAGGGATAGGGGGACAAAAATATGAGAAGAGGTATCAGTGTTGGAGAACAATGTACCCACTACCTGATGAACACCTCTATACCCCAACAATAAAATACAATAAAAAATAATTTGACATGCACTTAACATCTCTTACCTTTTGTTCCAAATTTCCACAAACTTTTGACAGATTTACCAGTGAAAGAATCATATAAGATTATGTTTTAAATGTTTTTTTTTCTGGGGATTGGAGGACAAAATATCTAATCATAGCCATGTGATAGAAATATAGTTCATTCAGAGTATTCAAAGCAAAATTGGAGAATGGAGAAATTGGTTTGAAAATGAGAAAAGGCTGTGAAGTCCTTTCCATAAAACACACCCTGTCATTCATTGTTGTTAGAACTTTGTTTTTCTCATAAATTGGCATCTTTAATATTGTTCTAGAAATACATAAAAGCCTAACACAATGACTATGTTTTAATTTATAATCATATAATTAAAAACTCAAAGGAGAACTTAGTATTGCATAATCAGAAAAAGTGGTATTATGGTTAGCACTGTAGTTCTTTCTTAGACGAATTACATGAAAAAGAACAAGAATTCCATTTTCTCGAGAAGTTAAGAAAATAATTCATGCTAGAAAGAAAAAATTTACATCAGACCAGGATAATAATTTAATTATATCCTATTTTTGAAATTGAAACATTTTTACAGATTAATTTGGAAATTACTGGTTTTTAGAGATACTAGCGATAACTTTTGAGTGTACCCCCGATTCCATTTTCCATATATATTCTGCATTTTTTCAATATCTCTTGCAGTTCTGTGAATGTGTCTACCTTGAGATCAATAAATATAGAAAGAGAAAGCATTAAAGTATTTTGTAACTCTACAAGGTCCTAAGCATAATTCATACACTAGACATAAAGACAACCAAATGTTATGCTTGTGAAAAAGGTAGATTGTGTGTCCCTTAAGTCAAAGTGACATAGTATAAATGAATTGCAACATTTTTAGAAACAGATCAAGTAAAACATGCCTGGGGCTAATAGTAAGAAAAAGAATGTTCTTGTTAACTGTTACAAAACATTAATATTCATGGAACAGATATTGACACTGGTCTTTTAATTCACTGCCCCCTACCATATGCCATTAGAGTAAAGAATTTGTGGGAATTATTGTGATCAAGATATTCACATATATTCACATATTCACATAGAATAAAATTATACTTAAGCTACAATGGTAGAAGTATAAAAGCATCAACAGAATTCGACTGTTTTCTAAGAGCACAAAGCTTATAAAGCATACTTTTATGGAAGATTAGAAATATTCATTATTCACAAAATGAAGTAACAGAATCTATATAAATTTCAAAAACCTTTTTTGGTATGTAAAAAGAAAAAAATGAAGGACTTCACACTATATGTTGCCTTGGAAACATGATATTGTACTGAAAAAAAAAATATCATTTGACCAAAAAAATAAATTAATTGCCTGTGGTAGGACCACTACACTTTCTGTAAATGGAAGCACAGGAATTGTGATTCAAGAGGCCATTTCTGCCAGTAGTGTACATAATTCCCAAAGTCTACATAATTCCTAAGGTATTCACAACTGTTTCAACAGCAGAATGAGAATGAGTGAGTTCAGGATGTGGATTTTGCACATGTTCTCCTTAAATTCAGACCATCACTAAGAAAATGTACTCTTTACTTACTATGTAGAAATGTTGGTATATCTGACATTAACAAAAATTCATAATTCATAAATGAAGGATAAGTACAAAAGTGAGGAGACATTTGGGAGAGATACTTTGTCTGTGGTTCATGCCTATTATCTCATTTACTCACAGAGTAGTGATGAAGTGATGCAAAATTTGAAGGTAGCCCAGGCAGTACGTCAAAGAGACTATCCCTAAACCAACAGCTGAAAGAGGTAGCACATACCTGCCATCTCAGCAGCATGGAAGGTATAAATGGTCAGATCATGACGTAAGACTGGCTCCAGACAATAGCACAAGGTAATCTCTGACAAATTACCAAAGCAAAGTAACACTGAATGTTTACATGATTGACTACTTCACTAGGAATCATAAGGCTTCATTTAGAAGTCAATGATTAAAAATGAAGGAAGAAACATTGTTTGATGCTTTTAGAAAAGTCATTCTGAATTTTTGTATTAACTGAAATTATAAAGTAAATGTTAACCTGCTAAATAATAGCTTCCTATAATTATGTGTTACAATTATTTTCTTTGTAAATATACTAATACAATATGAATAGTAATGTTTCAAATAAAATGCTTTTAGGAGAATATTGCTATGTTATTGGACATCCAAATGTAAATTTGAAGTGATCATCAAAGTTTAATTCTGCTGGAACTTTAAGCAAAAGCCTTCAAAGTCTAAAAATTCATTATATGCGCATGTGTGCGCACGTGCACACACACACACACACACACACACACACACACACACACACACGTCACAGTGTCAAATCTTTTCCTAACTCATGCATTCTCTTTTTTACTGTTTATTTTTTATGTGATTATTAGGACTCAAACTCAGAATCTCTCTCTCTCTCTTGGCTTAAAACTGGCACTCTACCATTTGAACCATTCCTCCTTTTTAGGCTTTGTACTCATTAAGTGGAGATACAAGTATCACACTTTTATCTTCCCAGGCTGTTTTCAAACCTCCATCCTCAGTTCTCAGGCTCATGTATATCCTTATAAGTGTTCAGTACTTTCTCTCCTTTATCATATATCATGGCTAAATGATGAATGTGGGTTCCTTATTTGACTTTCAGAAAAGCAATGCAAAATAATTTGCTTTAGGAAGTATCTTGTCTTATAAAATAAATAGCTTGGGCCAGGAGTTTGGCCTACTGAGGCTCAAGTGGTAGAGTTCTAGCCTTGAGAAAAATTTAAGGACAGTGCTCAGGCCCTGAGCTTAAGCCCAGGACCGGCAAAAAATAAAAAAATAAATAAATAGCTGCTAAAGTGATAACATTAAATTTACATTTCTAGTTCAATTTTATATTTTATCCATGGTGAAATTAAGGAAGAATACTCCTTACTTAACAAATATGTGATTTTGTTTTTCCTTCTGTTGAACCATTTTATGTATAGTCATTTAATTTTATGCAGCAAGATTCAAAATAATTATAAATGTACCGACTACCTTAGGAATGTAACTGTAACCCCTTCATAGGTTACACAAACAATAAAATACAATTTAAAAGATAAAAGTTTATACTTCATATTTGTATCTATATGGCATATAATTAACGTAATGGTAAAGAAAATTCAATACTGTTTCCCTCTAGGGACTAATGCTCTCTTAGTAATCTTAAAGACATATGTATTTTACCCTGTGAAAAATCAGCATTTGATAAGGAACTATCACAACAGATCAACAACTTGAGCTGGTATTCAACATTTAATAGTTAAAAAAATAAGGGGCCGGGAATTTGGCCTAGTGGTTAAAGTGCTTGCCTAGCATGCACAAAGACCCGGGTTCGATTCCTTGGTACCACATATATAGAAAAAGCCGGAAGTGGTGCTGAAGCTCAAGTGGTAGAGTTCCAGCCTTGAGAAAGTCCAAGGACAGTGCTCAGGCCCTGAGCTCAAGCCCAGGACTGGCAAAAAAAAAAGTTAAAAAATAAGTCTTTATAATTTTTCAAGATATTATACAACAACAAAGCCACATTTCCACAATCTACACTGACTTTTAAAATGATGGCCTTGAATTTCACACAGTAGACTCCGGAGAGACTATTCTAAATACATGGGTTTTATTTTCCATATCTGTTTGTAATTGAGGTTGCCACTGTTTTTTTTCTAAACTGCTTTTCAATTATCCTTCTATTTTTTCATATATTTTTATTGTAATTAATAGAAGGGTTACATTATATTCACCAGACAGAAGGTGCATTGATTCACATACGTTGATACCCTTTCTCATGTCTTGGTCCCCATTTCCCTCCCCTCCACGCCCACCCCTCATGTTGTTTTCCCCCCTTTCCTATCCAATTTCAAATAAACAAATACAAATATATCCAATATATCAGATAACAAAGTGAGATACTGTAACAATATAAGATAACCAAGGGACAGCAAAAGAGATGAGAGATAACATAGTACATTAAGGACAACAATCATTCATTATATGGCTTTTGTTTCTATATCCTAGAGGTCCTTTCATTTAGGGTCATACTACATGGCCTTATGTATCTATGTTTTGCTCTACTGCAAATCTCTGCTAGGAGACCCCAAAGTTTCTAGGAGGGAAACCATTGTATGTTCCTTTGAGTCTGGCTTACTTCACTTAATATGATTTTTTCTAAGTCTTTCCATTTCCTTACAAATGGGGCAATGTCATTCTTTCTGACAGCAGCATAGAATTTCATTGTGTACCAATACCACATCTTGTTGATCCACTCATCAACTGAGGGACATCTGGGTTGGTTCCATATCTTTGCTATGGTAAATAGTGCTGCAATGAACATTGTTGTGCTAGTGGATTTAGTGTGTCCTTGTTTCTGGATGATTGGGTAAATGCCTAGTAGTGGAATTGAGGGTTCCTAGGGGAGCTCTATGTTTAGTCTTTTGAGAACTGCCATACTGCCTTCCACAGTGATTGAACGAGTTTGCACTCCCACCAACAGTGTAGTAGTGATCCCTCCTGGCCACATCCCCTCCAGAATCTGTTGTTATTAGTTTTCTTGAGCCTGGCCATTCTAACTGGAGTTAGATGGAATCTTAGAGTTGTTTTGATTTGCATTTCTTTTATTGCCGGAGATGTTGAGCATTTCTTCATGTGTCTATAGGCCATTTTTGTTTCTTCTTCAGAGAAGACTCTCTTTAAGTCTTTGGCCCATCTTTTAATGGGATGGTTGTTACTTTGGAGATTAGTTTTGGAGTGATTCCAATTTTTGAGCTGTTGATATATTTTAGAGATGAGGCCTTTGTCCATTGTATGGTTGGTAAAGATCTTCTCCCACTCTGTAGGCTTCCTAATTAATTTACTAGTTTTGTCCTTTGCCATACAAAAGCTCTGTAGTTTAATGCAGTCCCACTTATCCAGCCTTTCTCTGATTTGTTGTGATTCTTGGTCCTTATTAAGAAAGTTTCCACCTGTGCCAAGGAGGCCAAGTATATCGCCTATTCCTTCTTGTAAAGTTTTCAGTGTGTCGGCTGTTACCTCGAGGTCTTTGATCCATTTGGAGATAATTCTAGTGCAAGGTGACAAAGAAGTATCCAACTTTAGTTTTCTGCATGTGCTTAACCAGTTCTGCCAGCACCACTTGTTGAAGAGGCTGTCTTTCTTTCATTCTATTTGTTTAGCTCCCTTGTCAAAGATTAGGTGGCCATAGGTCTGTGGTTTTATATCTGGGTCCTCAGCTCTATTCCATTGGTTTTATTTTCCATATCTGTTTGTAATTGAGGTTGCCACTGTTTTTTTTCACTGCTTTTCAATTATCCTTCTATTTTTTTTTTTAAAAAGCAGAAAACAGTGGGTTTCCCTGGTGTTTTATGCCCACTTTGAAAAATCTAGATATTTAAAATCATGGTTTCTCTCCCACAGTGCAAACTAATACTGATTCAAGCACCCATCTGAGTGCATTCATATCACTCTATGAGTAAAATACACTAATATCCACTGTGCTTACTGTGATGTGCTTAGAATTGCTTATCTCTGTCCAGCAATCTGTTTAAGCATATGTAATACTGTGGAAGAGTAATTTGATAATTTTCAGGAACGCATATTCTGAGCTCTCTAAGTTCTGGAAGAGGAGAAGAAAGAAGAAATGGAGGCTAATGAAGAGAAATAGTAATTAGGGAAGGAATAATATGTAAAAGAAAGAGTAAAAGGAAGCGATCTTCAGGTTAATATAGGGAGATGATAGGATTGCTTAGGATTGGAGATGACTCAAAGCTGCTGTGAAGGGCTCTGGGTTCATGACTTCTATTTTCAGCACTAATAAGAAAACAAAAATGTGAAAAACAAATCCTTTTGACTGAGACTTGAACTCCAGTACACTGAAAATGGGAGGAGATGCCAATTCTTAGCAACTCAAAATCACGTTCTCTAGATGTAATATCATCCTGTGTCCTCTCCTTCTAATTTAATCCTCATTGAATGAAAAACTGTCAGATTAAAACACATCTCTTTGAAACAAAGTAGGCCTATTCACTTAACTATATGAGTAATTTGAGTGGGTTAAATAGTATCATTAATAGGATATATCAATGTAACAATCTCTGATATTGGTGGATATGTTGTTGAGAACATATGTAGTTAGGATCTTGAGATAAAATCATCCTGGATAATACAATAACCGGTGTCCATCTAATAAATAGGTGAAGGTGTTTGGCACAGGCCCACACAAAGAGATCCAGAATGAAAGGACACAAATCAAGGAATGTCAAAGATTGTCACAGCTACTAAAAGTGAGTACTGAGGCCTTGGACAGATTTTCATTATGTTTCCATATTAATCTAACAGTTCTGTGCTTAGGGTTTTTAATAGAACAAATTTCTGTTTTCCTGTGCCATCAAGTATATGGTCATTTGTTTTGGCAAATCCCTGTTTTTCCAGGATAATGGCCCATGTTTTTTTTTTATTTTTTTGTGAAAATGAATCTGAACTTCTGATTGAAAATGCCTCTGTCATTTCTAACTCTTCACACACAAAAAAATTACACTGGTGTAACTCCCTAATCATATTCAAATACCTTAAATGCAACTGTCAACTGGCTTTGCCATAAACCTTCACGGTGATGACCAGATTTGATTACCATTTTTCCTTAAACTTAGTGAAAAGAATATCTAAAGCAGTTGGAGGTAGCATGAGCTACTAAACAGCACAGTGTCTGTTGCTGCTTTTGGAGTTCTCTCCCTCTCATCACAGCAGCCCAGTTTAGTATGCACAATTCTAAATTATTTCTATCTATTCCATTCTAATTTGTGTTATCATAGACTATCCCTTCAAGGAGATGGTATCTATGAGTAACTACCCAACAGTGGAATAAGGAAAATGACTGGATGTTTTTTTCTTAATTAGGTTACATTTTTGTGGCCATCAATGTGTTACTACTACTATGATTATGTAACTACATACAGATATTTCCAGAATTTCCAGATAGTGTATCTATAGAATGGATGAAAGAAAATCCCTTTTGTGGATGAAAGTAGGTGAGAGGATTTATAGCAAGGACCATGTGAAGAGAAATTGTGGAAAACTATTGAGCTAGAAGAGAGGTGGCATAGGAAATGCTTTTTTACTCTAAATTTTATCTTAAATAACCATGTATGAAAAGCCTGGTTTTCAACTGACATTAGTGTGAAGTTATGGAAACATTAATAAGGGCCTTCTTTTTGTGGCAGTCCTGGAGTTTGAACTCAGGGCCTGAGCACTGTCCTTGGGCTTTCTCAAGGCTAGTGTTCTGTCACTTGAGCCACAGCACCACTTCTCGCTTTTCTATGTATGTGGTACCGAGTAATCAAATCCGGGTCTTGGTGCATGCTAGACAAGCATTCTACTACTAAGCCAAACACTTAGTGCCTAATATGGACTCCGACTCCTGAGGATCATGTACTAAGATGTCTTCTTTTTCCTCCTGATTCCTAAGGGAAACAGCTTTGCTCCAATACAGACTGTCATTATAATTCCTCCTTTCTACAAGTCTCTTTCCAGACAATGATTCTTTCCAATTCAAGATACCTCAAAAACTGTAAGTACGATAAACCTTGATTATTGCTGTTATCCACCCCCCCAACTGGAAACATAACCTGTAACCTTAAACAAAGAAGTTCCTCTGTGGGGGACTCCAATATTCTCTATCAGAGAGCATAGTTGCATCTCTGGGTTCTATAAACCCTAATCCCAAAAAAGTTATATGAACTTCAGTGGTGGTTATAACGAAATTGCAACTGTGATTACTTAGGGAAATCTCACCAATAGGCTGTGCAGCACTCACAAAGTGGATACAATATATTCTGGATTATGTCACCATTAATCTCGTCGGGGATCACTTCAGGATTAGGGTAGGAATGGACTTCTTATACTGGCAGTTGCGTGTATAATGGAAGTTATTCCTTTAGATAAGTTACTATAAAATTTGTCCTTATTTTTTAACTGTAAACATCAAAGACAGTATGCTCTAGGCATTTTTCTCAGATCCAATACATAATCAAGGAAGTTGTAGAAGACAGAATTGCCTGAGGTGTTCTAGTTGAGCACCAAGTGAAAACTTTACAATGCACAGTACTATACCTTGATGAGTGCTTTAGCCAAGTGGAAATGTCAATACAGAAATGTCAATGAGGTAAAATAAGCCATTTGATATTTAAAGTGAGATCTTAGTAGTTTATGGGAATTTGTGGCTGCTACAATTTTGGATACTTATAGGCAGACTTGATATAAATACTTCAAGTTAAGGCCATCCTGTTGCCTCAAGTCCAGTTAGTATAGCTTTAGTTAAATGTGGAATGAAATAATTGATTGCATTTCTGCTCAGATTCTGTCAATCAGATCCATCAGACTGACTGACATGATGGAATTCTCTTTAAAAAAAATTTCAGACCTACTGTAGCCTTGAGCTAAAGAGCTCATAAACACTGCCCAGGCCAAATTCAAGTTCCACCCCCACACAAAATCAGGTCCAAGAGTTTGGTCTAGTGGCAAAGTGCTTGCCTAGCATGCACAAAGACCCAGGTTCAATTCCTTGGTACCAAATACATAGAGTGCTTGCCTACCATGCACAAAGACCTGGGTTTGATTACTTGGTACCACACACATAGAAAAGCCAGAAGTGGTGCGGTGGCTCCAGTCGTAGAGAACTAGCCTAGAGGGAAAGCCCAGGACAGTGCTCAGGCCCAGGTATCAAGGCCCAGGACTGGAAACAAAAAGAAAAAGAGAAAAGACAAAACAATCAATTAAAGTTTCTGTACTTTATAAAAAAAATTCAAGCCTATAGCAGCATAGAAGGAACATATCATCAGAAGACAATTCTCCATGGATGGATCCATTTCTGCATATCTTTTAAGTTGTACGAGATTGGCCCTCTTCTTCAGATCATCCTTTCAGGATGGCTCATCTAGCAAACAATATTGGAATTTCAGCACTTACCTCAGAGCACAAACTCTATTTTCCACTATATTATTTGTGTATCTCCTTATTGTATCAATATACCAGGGCTTTTCCACAATATCCTGAGGACTTGAGGGGTCAGAAGAACAAGTGTAAATGTGATGAACATGTTGTTTTCTGTGCTTTGAAGAACAATTTTTTCTCTCAGAGAGCAACTGTGTCTTCTTTCAGCATACTTATGATAGGCTACCTTACTAGCATGTGAAAAAGGTAAACTCATCAGCCTTTCAATTCTCACTAATAATTTTAATCACTTCTTTAAAAATTGCATTTTAAATCATCTTTTCTTCAGCATATAATGATGTGGCAATGATTTTGTGGTTTTCAGCAGAAATGAAAATCAAATCTCAGTTAACTATGATTTTGACTACTCTTCTGCCCTAGATTCTTTATTAGCCTTTAGCGATTCAATGTATTTAACAGTACAATTTTAACAAGTGTTCTGTCACTTCCCATTTTTTGCCAGATTTTCTAAATATTTTACTTATCAAGAGAAAATAAGTTAAAACAGTTTACAAGGAACAAGTTATACTATAAACTGTTTTCTTCTAATGTCATTTCTCAAGAAGATTTGAGATTCACAATTCAGACAAAAGATGTGGACATACACTGAAGAACATACAAAAGACTTATGGTTCATATGAAATTGCAAATTAAAGACTTCCTCCAATATATTTTAGTACATTCACATCTATTCCATTTATTTCATCCACTTTGTACTGTCCAGCTTTTTAGTTCTACTGTATCATATTTGATTTCTCTCTCATTTCAAATATAATAGTTTTGTCTCCAATAAACTTTTTCAGTGTTGCAAAAACAATATTAAGAAACATTTTCATTCTCCACCATTTCTAAGGTAATTTCCTAAAATTAGAAATGCACCCAAATAGAGTTTAATAAATTTGTTCTTGTAATGTTTGTTTTGAGTTCACATATTCTTTGGGTTAATAACAATGAATGTGAAAGATTTAATTACATATCATTACTATGATTTTTATTTTATTACTACATACTTAAAATTTCTTATAATGGGGCCAGGAGTTTGGCATAGTGGTTGAGTGCTTGCCTAGCATGCAAGAAGACCCGATTCGATTCCTCGGTACCACATACTTAGAAAAAAGCCAGAAGTGGTGCTGAGGCTCAGGTGGTGGAGCTCTGGCCTTGAGGAAAGTCCAAGGATAGTACTCAGGCCCAGAGCTCAAGCCCAGGACTGCAAAAAATAAAAAAAAATTCTTATAATGAAATAATCATAGTTATTGTATATCCTTACCAGAGAGGAATGTAAATATATAAAATAAAACAGTAAATGCACCAAAACTTGAAACCAAATGATGAGGCTTATATTTAAAACTAAACAACAAATTATTTTCATGACATTGAATGTAACAAAGAACTATGATTATGATCATGGGCACCATAACAAAAACCTTATTACGTTGCTAATTTCTCTGCCAGATTATCTGTATATCCAAATAAATCTCAATCAAAAGAAAATATCAGAAAAATATCAATCATATTGAAAACTCATAAAGCATTTTATAATCCATATCAAATATAGGTAAGAAGATAATGTAGAAATGTACACAGATTGGTTAATGTCATGGAAGTGTTATGGTAAAATTTATAATATTGTGAAATTGTGTTATTGTGCCTTGTTATAGAAAACTTGTTTGTTTACAATTGACAGCGGCATTGACATAATTCTGCTCTAATTTTTCTACTAAAATAAAAAGGTAGCAGAAAGAATTTTTAACAAATAAAAATTAGCCTTTTTGTGAGTTTTAGAAATGTATCAATGTATCAATCATGCTAAATGTACTTCCGTAGTAACTACATCCAAAGTCTAGTTACTCTTCAACAACTCTCCAGCTCAAGAGTTTTAATTATACAGAACAGTTGTGCTTTAAAATGTTTTCCAGTTAAAACGAATAACAACAGATGCTGGAGGGGATGTGGCCAGGAGGGATCACTACTACACTGTTGGTGGGAGTGCAAACTCATTCAACCACTATGGAAAGCAGTATGTCAGTGCCTCAAATGGCTAAACATAGAGCTCCCCTATGACCCAGCAATTCCACTACTTGGCATTTACCCAACCATCCAGAAACTAGGGCGTACTAAATCCACTACCACAACAACGTTCATTGCAGCATTATTCACCATAGCAAAGATACGGAACCAACCTAGATGTCCCTCAGTTGATGAATGGATCCACAAGATGTGGTATTTGTACACAATGGAATTCTCTGCTGCTGTCAGAAAAAACGAAATCACCCCATTTGTTAGGAAATGGAAAGACTTAGAAAAAATCATATTAAGCAAAGTAAGCCAGACTCAAAGGAACTTAGGCTCAATGATTTCCCTCATTCATCATAACCAGTAGAAACCTTGGGCTCTAATAGCAAAGATTTGCAATAGAGCAAAAACTTGATACATAAGGCCATATAGTATGAAGCTAATTGAATGTACCTCTAGGATATTGAAACAAAAGCCATAAAATGAATGATTGCTCTCCTTAAGGTGCTATGTTATTTCTCATTTCTTTTGCTGTTCCTTTGTTATCTCATATTGTCACAATATCTCACTTTGTTATCTGATGTATTGGATACATTTGTATTTGGTTACTTGAAATTGGACAGGGAAGGGGGGAAAACCAAGAGAGAGGGTGAGGGGGAGGGTAATGGGGACCAAGACATGTGGAAGGGTATCAATGTATGTGAATTAATGCACCTTCTATCTGGCAAATATCATGTAATCCTTTTATTAAATACAATAAAAATATTTAAAAAAATAAATAAAATGTTTTGCAGTTCTTTTAATCCCTGATCTTTTATCAATTCCTATTCTGATACCAAATTATAATTCCATTCATCACTATTTGTATTTGAAAATACTACTTTGATAGTATTTAACAAACAATAGTTTGATATATACCTGTTTATTTCACTGAGTTATGTTGTGACTATTTTTTCAATCTTCTGTAATTGTACTTATCTTTTAGATAACATTTGCATGCCTGAAATTACCCTACTTCCAAAGGTCCCAGCTTATGAATTTAGTATATTCGCAAGTTAGTTAATGTTTACCTAATGAATGATGAATATTTAAATAAGTAGGTATAATGGTCCAATGAGAATTACTTTGTACCAATCAAATTCCAATAATCTAATATTTCCCAAAGTGATTCAATAGGTACACTGAGGCAAACTCTCTTAAGAACAACACATGTAAATATTTAGTTATGAGTGCTATAAAAATCTTTTATTGGATCAGGGATTAATTAATTTCCTAAAAATATAAAATGAACACAATGTTGTTTGCTGAGAAATTAAATTTATTTTAGACTGATAAGGAAGGAAAATTATGATAGCTTTTTATATACATAAAATTTAAAGCCAATAAGAAAGCTAAATGATAATTATTTTCTCATATATAAACAAAAGATGAAATCATTTATGAGTTTTTCAGATTGAACGAGAACAAATTTCTATTTCATATCCCTCATTCACAAACTTGGTTTGTCTTATCTCCTTCTGTCATATCATTAACTATGTAAGTCCATGTCAAAACCATAAAAATATCTTGTTTACACCAGCATTATATATTTGCCTTGAATTGAGATTTTGTCTGAGTAACATCCAAAAATATGGGGCTGGGAATTTGGCCTATTTGTAGAGTGCTTGCCTAGCATACACGAAGATCCAGGTTCAATCCCTTGGTACCATATACATAGAAAAAGCTGTAATTGGTGGCTGTGGCTCAAGTAGGACAGCTCTAGCCTTAACAAAGGGCAAAGACAGTGTTCAGGCCCTGAGTTCAAGCCCCAGGACTGGCAAAAAAAAAAAGATCCAAAAATAACATGAAGAGGGAAATGGAACAGGTTTCCTTCAGTATTTTCTTTTAAAATAATTCTAAATTGGGGGCCGGGAGTTTGGCCTAGTGGTTAAAGTGCTTGCCTAGCCTGCATGAAGACCTGGGTTCGATTCCTCGGTACCACAGATAGAAAAAGCTGGAAGTGGTGCTGAGGCTCAAGTGGTAGAGCTCTAGCCTTGAGAAAGTCCAAGGACAGTGCTCAGGCCCTGAGCTCAAGCCCAGGACTGGCAAATAATAATAATAATAATAATAATAGTAATAATAATAATAATAATAATTCTAAATTGTTGCACTGGTGGCTCATGTCTGTAAATCTAGCTCTTCAAAAGAATGAGATATGAGGATCATGGTTTGAAGCCACCTTAGGCAAGAAAGTCTATGAGACTCTTCCCTCTAATAAACTATTCTATTCTTATTATGGCTCTGTAATAATGTTTGAGGTCTGGTATTATAACACCACCTGCATTGATCTTTATGCCTAGAATTCTTTTGGCTATTCTAGGTCTTTTGTTTTTCTATGTGAACCTTTGGATTACACCCTTTATTTCAGTAACAAATGTCCCTGGGATTTTGATGAGAATTGCATTGAAATTGTATATCAGTTTTGGCAGCATGGCCATTTTCACTATGCTGATTCTCCCTATCCATGAGCATGGGCTGTCTTTCCATTTCCTGGTACACTCTTTGATTTCTTTCTTCAGGCTTTTAAAAATTTTTTAAACAATCCCTTTACATCCTTGGTTGGGTTAGTTCCTAAACATTTTATTCTTTTGGGGGCTATTTCAAATGGGATCATTTTCTTTATTTCTCCTTCTCTTCGTAAATTGTTAGCTTACAGAAAAGCTACTGACTTTTGAAGGTTGATTTTGTATCCTTCCACTTTGCCAAGGTGGTTTATTAGTTCTAAGAGTTTGCAAGTGGAGTTTATTGGGTCATTCAGGTATAAAATCATGTCATCTGCAAATAGCGATAGTTTAATTTTTTCTTTCCCTATGTGGATTCCTTTCATATCCTTCTCTTGTCTTCTTGCTCTGACTAAGGGTTCCAGTACTACATTGAAGAGAAGTGGAGAGAGTGGGCACCCCTCTCTAGTTCCTGATTTTGAGGTAATTGGTTCTACTTTTTCTCCATTTAGTATGATACTGGATATAGGTTTGTCATATATGGCTTGAATTATTTTAAAGAATGTATCTCTTATTCCTATTTTCTCTAGTGCTTTCAACTTGAATGGATGCTGTATTTTGTCAAATGCCTTCCCAGCATCCAGAGAAATTTTCATATGATTCTTAACCTTAGTTCTATTAATATGATATATTATATTTATTGATTTACAAATGTTAAACCAGCCTTACATCTGTGGGATGAAGCCTATTTGATCATAGTATATACATTTTTTAACTTGTTTCTGGAATCTGTTAGCTAGTATTTTAATGAGGAGCTTCACAACTATTATAGTATTATTTACATAGCTAAGATATGGAACCAATTCAGATGCCCTTCAGTGTATGGGAAATGGTATATATACACAAGAATTTTATGCTTCCATGAGAAAGAATGATAGCCCCATTCCTAAGGAAATGGGAAGACTTGTAAAAATTATATTAAGCAATATAAGCCAGACCCTAAAGACATAGGCTGCATTATTTCCTTCATTTGGAATTACAATGTATCTAAGATGTTCTTTGAATAGGCTCACAATGGCTCAACAGAATGATGCTTATTGAAATGAGTTCTGAGAAATAGAAATAGAATTTTTATTGCAGTATTTTCTCCTTTCTTTTTTTCTTTTATTCTTTCTATCATTCTTTCATTCACCTTTGTTTTATTTCCTGATGTCACTCTTTTACCTCTGTACTGTCTTATGTATAAATTTATCTGATTTGGGTAAAGGAAAGGGGAATCACAGAAATGGTGGTTGGGAGGGTGAAGCAATTTGACAGTGATACCCACTGGACACTCTGCTGGAAATGAATTTTACAAGTAGTGGAGGAGGAGGGTTGAGAAGGGAAAATGGGAGAAAATGAGGGAGGGGCTAACATTATTAGAAAAGAAATATATTCATTAACTGACTAATTGACTGTGACCCTTCTGGACATCACCTTTATAATAAAATTTAAATTAAAAAAAGAAAAGCAGCAGCATGAAGGTAAAAACAGAAAAAATAAAGAGAATGAACACAAAATGAAAATAAATAAATAACTAAATAAATACAAGATGAGGGGTGGGGGTGCAGGGGAGGGAAATGGGGACTGAGACATGAGAAAGCGTATCAATGTATGTAAATTAATGCAACTTCTATCTGGCGAATGTAATGTAACCCTTCTATTAATTACAATGAAAAATATATGAAAAATCTAAAACATCTGAGGGCCCAGAGCATGGCCTAGTTATAGAGTGTTTACCTAGCATACATGAATCCCTGTTTTCAATTTCAGGTACCACATACACAGAAAAAGTCAGAAACAGCTCTGTGGCTCAAGAAAGAAAGAAAGAAACAACCTGTTTATCCTCATTTCTTGGAGTTCATTTTTATAAGCATCACATTATATGATCCTATGAGCTTAGTGTTGTGGTACAATGCTGTGTGGAGCTGCCTTCTTGACCATCTTCATTCTTGTCCCATCACCTATTGTATTTTTTTTCTCCTCTCTCCTTGTCCAACTACTTGCTCAGCTTTTTTCCTATTCTGTGAAGACAGTAAACAGTGTATTTGGAAAGTGCTTTGAAAGTGCAGCAAGCAATTGGACAAGCAGAGAGGAAGGAATAGCAAAGCAAATATTTGGACAAGGTCTGTAAGCTGATTCATTCTTTTAATGGCTGTTTCTGCAGGAAAAAAAGTACAAGTTTTTGTTTAAGAAGTGAAATTTAGTGGAAAAGACAAATTTATCAAGAACAGCACCTTAATTTAGAAGTTGTAATGTTGATATCACAGATGAAGGGGATTCTAGAAGCATATTATATTTAATGTACACAAGATTAATTCTCAGTTTCATTTTACTTCCCCAGTCTGATATCTTCAGTTGTAAATGTTAGCCTCTTTTCAGTAAACAGTTTATTTTGCTAAAACTAGAACATTTTCTCTGCTACACAAGGGATGATTAAGGAGTGCATGTTCAACCGCATCACAATCAATTCCATGGCATCCATCCCTCCTCTCCTTATTCCCTTCTGTATTTTTCACATATAAATATGTATATGCATTTTATAAATGTATGTATAATATGCAGATGGAAATAATAATAGATACATATTAATGCATATGTACACTTTTATTTAAAGGAGGAAAGGTTAATATATGAGTATGTTACTTATAAAATCTATAATGTAATATTCTTTACATCTGAAAATTTATATATATATATATAATTCAACAATGACCACATGAGTTAGAGAATGCTTTGAATTATCTCATCATCCTGAATCAGTTCTGTTTCTCCCACTCTTCCATATTTATGGAAAATAAAATGTTGTACCAGTAAATGTGATAAAAGCTCTTTCGGTGTATGGGTGTTAGCAAGAGGGGAAATGTAAATGAGAGTGAGTAAGGATGAATAAAGTTCCATTAGATTTCCTACATGTTTCAAAATAGAGTGGTGATGCCAGTTGACATTGCTTCAGTAAAAAGGGAAAGGATGAAATGGAGAGGTACATTAAGACAGTGGAAATCATTATAAACATGTACAGAAATGTCACAATTACAAAGGCCTCTTATCTAAAATATATCTACAGCTAAAAAATTTAATCTCTCCAAAACAAATCTTCAACGAAACAACCATCCCATTAAAAGATGTGCCAAAGACTTAAAGAGACTTTTCTGAATTAGAAATAAGAAGAAATGCTCTAACATCTCTGGCCATAATCAAAACTTTGAGATTCCACCTCACTACAGTTGGAATGGTCATTATCAAAAAATCTAATAATAACAAATTCTGGTGAGGATATGGCCAAGATGGATTGCTATTACACTGTTCATGGAAGTGTAAACTCGTTCAACCTATATTGAAAGCAGTATGGCAATTCCTAAAATGACTAAACATAGAGCTCCCCTATGACCCAGAAATTTGCATTTACCCAATCGTCCAGAAACAAGGATATACTAAGCCCACTAGCACAACAAAGTTCATTGCAGCACTATTTACCATAGCTAAGATATGAAACCAACCCAGATGCCCCTCAGTTGATGACTGGATCAAGAAGATGTGGTATTTATACACAATGCAATTCTATGTTGCCATCACAAAAAAAGTAATTGCCCCATTTGTAAGGAAATGGAAAGACTTGGAAAAAAATCATATTAAGTGAAATAAGCCAAAGAAACCTAGACTCAATGGTTCCCTCATTTGTAATAATTAGAACAAACCTAGGACTCTCCTAGCAGAGATTATAATAGCTCAAAACCTAGATACATAAGACCATATAGGATGAGACTAAATGAAAGGATCTCTAGGATATGGAAACAAGAGCTTTATCTTATGTGATTGTTGTTCTTAAGGTACAATGTTCTTTCTCTTCTTTTTTGTTGCCATTTGGTTAATCTCATATTGTCACAGAATCTGAATCTTTGTTACCTTGTATAATTTATATATGTTTATATATTTTTTCATATATTTTTATTGTAATTAATAGAAGGGTCACATGATATTTGCCAGATAGATGGTGCATTAATTCCCATACATTGATACCCTTTCACATGTCTTGGTACCCATTTCCCTCCCCCCACCCCCACCCCTCATCTTGTTTCCCCCTGTTCCCTATCCAATTTCAAATAAAAAAATACAAATATATCCAATATATCAGGTAACAAAGTGAGATACTGTAACAATATGAGATAACCAAGGGAAAGCAAAAGAGATGAGAGATAACACAGTACCATAAGAACAACAATCATTCATTATATGGCTTATGTTTCTACATCCTAGAGATCCTTTCTTTCAACGACCTGCTATATGGCCTTTTGTATCAAGGTTTTTCTCTATTGCAAATCTCTGCTAGGAGAATCTAAGGTTTCTACTGATTATGACAAATGAGGGAAACGATTGAGCCCATGCTCCTTTGAATCTGGCTTACTTCACTTAATATGATTTTTTCTAAGTCTTTCCATTTCCTTACAAATCGGGCAATGTCATTCTTTCTGACAGCAGCATAGAATTCCATTGTGTACAAATACCACATCTTGTTGATCCACTCATTAACTGAGGGACATCTGGGTTGGTTCCATATCTTTGCTATGGTAAATAGTGCTGCAATGAACATTGTTGTGCTGGTGGATTTAGTATGTCTTTGTTTCTGGATGATTGGGTAAATGCCAAGTAGTGGAACTGCTGAGTCATGGGGAGCTCTATGTTTAGTCTTTTGAGGAACTGCAAAACTGCTTTCCATAGTGGTTGAATGAGTTTGCACTCCCACCAACAGTGTAGTAGTGATCCCTCCTGGCCACATCCCCTCCAGGATCTGTTGTTATTAGTTTTCTTGATCCTGGCCATTCTAACTGGAGTGAGGTGGAATCTTAGAGTTGTTTTGATTTGCATTTCTTTTTATGACCAGAGATGTTGAGCATTTCTTCATGTGTCTATAGGCCATTTTTGTTTCTTCTTCAGAGAAGACTCTCTTTAAGTCTTTGGCCCATCTTTTAATGGGATGGTTGTTACTTTGGAGATTAGTTTTAGATTGATTCAACTTTTTGAGCTGTTGATATATTTTAGATATGAGGCCTTTGTCTGTTGTATGGTTGGTAAACATCTTCTCCCACTCTGTAGGCTTCCTAATTAGTTTACTAGCTATGCCCTTTGCCATACAAAAGCTCTGCAGTTTAATGCAGTCCCACTTATCCAGCCTTTCTCTGATTTGTTGTGATTCTTGGTCCTTATTAAGAAAGTTTCCACCTGTGCCAAGGAGGCCTAGTGTATCGCCTATTCCTTCTTGTAAAGTTTTCAGTGTGTCGGCTGTTACCTTGAGGTCTTTGATCCATTTGGAGTTAATTCTAGTATAGGGTGACAAAGAAGTATCCAACTTTAGTTTTCTGCAGGTGCTTAACCAGTTCTGCCAGCACCACTTGTTGAGGAGGCTATCTTTCTTCCATTCTATTTTTTTAGCCCCCTTGTCAAAGATTAGGTGGCCATAGGTCTGTGGTTTACTATCTGGGTCCTCAGTTCTATTACATTGTTCTTCATGCCTGTTCTTTTGCCAGTACCAACCTGTTTAGATAATTATAGCTCTGTAATAGAGTCTAAAGTTTGGTATTGACATTCCTCCTGTGCTGTTCTTTCTGCTAAGAAGTGTTTTTGCTATAGGGGTCTTTTATTATTCTATATGAAACTTTGGATTGCCTCTTCAATTTCTTTAAAGAATGACATTGGGATATTGATGGGTATTGTGTTAAATTTGTAGATAGCCCTTGGCAAGATTGTCATTTTCACGATGTTGATTCTTCCACTCCAGGAGCATGGGAGGTTTTTCCATTTCCTTAGTGCTGCTTTAATTTCCCTTTTCAGGATTTTAAAGTTTTCATCAAAAAGGTCCTTTACATTCTTAGTTAAGGTACTTCCTAGATTCCATTCACAACATAGCAATTAAATTATTTCTTGAGCATTATTAACCCTTCTAATGTTTTTCTCCAACTCTCCTTACCCCCACTCCCTCCCAAGTTTTAAAATCCATTTAGTATTTATTGTCTTATGAAGAACACTATTACATTGGTTCCTCCTTTCTCTTTCACCTCATCATCTTGATTTCCCTTTCCTTTCCATAATTTAAATAAACAAATAAAAGTATATGCAATATACCAGGCACCAAATTCAGATGAACAACAACAGGAGATAAACCATAAGGGGAAAAATGGTAAAGAAATAATTTCACCTGGTACATTCTAAAGCACAGATAAATGTCTTATTTCCACATCCATTTTGCTTAGCCTTATTATATGGACATAGGTTTTGAGCTTTTTTGACCCTCTGCTAGGAAAATCCTAGATGTATACTAATTATTACAGATAATGGAACCTGTGTTTCTTTGGGTCTGTTTTACTTCATGTAATATGATTTTCTTCAACTTTTTCCATTTCCTTACAAATGGGGAAATGATGACAGCATAAATTTTTATTCCAACATATTTATTCGAATACATTTACCTTTGCCCATCCTAGAAATACATGATTATAAAAATGCAAGGAGATAATGAAAATATAATAGCAACGTCAAACCACACATAGACTAGAAATTGATTTTTAAATATAGAAACCAATCAATCGTCTCCTCGTTCTCTGTAGGTAATTCTGACCTTTCTTTTCTTTATCAATGTGTACAAAAAACCCAATTTCTTGATCCATTTATCTTCTAGGGAGCATCTGGGATAGTTCTATATCTTAGCTATGTTAAGTGATTCTGCTGGGAACATGGTTATGCTGGTAGGTTTAGTATGTCCTTGTTTATGGACATTTGGTAAATACCAAGGAGTGGAATTGCCCGGTCATAGGGGAGCTCTATGTTTAGTCTTTTGAGGAACTGCCATACTGCGTTTGATACTCTGCATGAGTTTACATTTACACCAACAATGCAGTAGTGATCCATCCTGGCCACATCCCACCAGCATCTGTTGTTACCAGTTTTCTTTTTATTATTGTTGTTTCAAATTGTTTACTACAGTATAACAATGAAGTACACAGGCATTAGAGACCTACCAATTTTTCCCAAACAAACTAAAATGTAAGCAGAAAAAAAAACTTGTGTATACTTGTTCAGCTTCTCAAGTTATGTTAGAAGGGTCTCACATTCAATCACCAGGAAACTTTAAAAATAGCAGTAAATATTTTTATTTTAAGGCAAAGTTGCCCTTCTCCCCTCCCCCACCCCAAGTATTCAACATGAAAGAATGTGCTTCCTTATGCATTAATTTTATATTTATATGAAGCAGAAACAATAACCATCAATAATTTTGCATTTGTGTTTACAGTTGCTCCTTATTCGAACTAGGATGAGGTGGAATCTCAAAGTTGTTTGGATTTGCATTTCTTTTATGTCCAGAGATGTTACAGTGTATCTTCATGCATCTATAGGCCATTCTTATTTCCTCTTCAGAGAAGTCTCTCTTTAAGTCTATAGCCCACTTTTTAATGGGATGTTTATTTCTTTAAGGATTTGCTTTTGAGATTTATGTTTTTGAGCTGTAGGTATATTTTAGATATGAGGCCCTTGTCTGTTGTACTGTTGGTGAAGATCTTCTCCCACTCTGCGGGCTTTCTATTTATCTTGTTAGCTATGTCCTTTGCCATACAGAAACTCTGCAGTTTAATGCCAGCCCATTTGTCCAATTTTTCTTTGTTTTGTTGTGTTTCTGGGTCTTTATTAAGAAAGTTTCAACCTTTGCCAATAAAACCTTGTGTATCTCCTATTCGTTCTTGTAAAATCACAGGGTATTTGCTTTTAACTCAAGGTCTTTGATCCATTTGGAATTCATTCTGATAAAGGGTGACATATAAGGCTCCAACTTTAGTCTTCTACAGGTGTTTAACTAATTCTGCCAACATAATTCCTTGAAAAGGCTATCATATTTCCATCTGATAATTTCCCCTCCCTTGTCCAATATGAGTTGGATATAGGTCTATGGCATAATGTTTGAATCTTTAATTCTATCCCAGTGGTCCTCAGCCCTCACAGGAGGTATCTTTCCTATCTCCATGAGTTGTACAATTAATTTTTATCAGGTTCCAGTGAGCTCTACTACTATACTTGTATACTCTTTTCCCCTTGGGTTCTATACTCTTCCTGCAACTCTTCTACAGATATACACTTGAAGACATAAGGAAAAGATACCTTTGGTCTTCATACATACATATATATATATATATATGTGTGTGTATGTGTGTGTGTGTTTATGTGTATTTATACACATATATTATAAGTTATATGTATATACATATATATTCATATAGATGTGAATGGGCATATACTTATATACATATATATTCATGCAAATATGAACATGCTAATATCCCACATATATAGTCCCTATACATTCCACACATGACTATAGAAAATCTCTTAACTTCATGCTCATATACTCATACCTTGTCAGGAAAAAAAGAGTCTAATTTTCCAATTAAATAAAATCCATGTGATTGAGACTAATTCCATTGATTTTTCAAACTTTTTTTGAGTTAGTCATGGGGCTTAAACTCGGGCTTTAGCTCTACCATTTTGAGCCGCAGAATCATTTCCTATTTTTGAGTGGTTAGTTAGAGGTAAGAGTTTCATGGGGGCTTTTCTGCAAAGAGTGTCTATGAAACTTGACCCTTAGATATCAGCCTCCTGAGTGGCTAGGATTTCACATGTGAGCCAAAGGTGCCCATCTCATACATTCTTTGTAATTAAACATCTTATTTGTAAATGTTGCTATGTTGATTGGCTAGAACCAATCCTGGGATACTAGTAGAAACTGAGATGTGATAACTTATCTCACACAAATACCAAATTTATGGAATTCCAGTTTTTCAAAAATAATGTTAATATTTGAAAATTGGAATGTTTCTAATTAAGTCCATTACTTTGATGCTTTTAGAGCTAATGCATAATTTCATGAGATGCACGTTTTAATGTTAAATAATCTGTAAAGTGTTTAAATCTGATATATCTCAGTTCTTTTGTGATGAAATTTTCAAGATTGCGGTTGTAATATGGGAAATTGACATATTATTAACTCCAATATTCTCCATTATTCAGAGACCAATATTTTCTTTATATTGTATGTCAGATGAGCAGTTTCCCTCCCACAGAGTATGTTTATTCAAAAGTAAATTCAATAGCAAAAAAACTAGGAAAATTTGGTTAAGAAAGTATGTTCTGATTAGTTAATTGTATATATAACTGAGTCTGATGGCATTTAAAATTATTTTGTGTTAAATAGAATCAGAGTTAGGATCTAGGATTCATATTTTCTTCTTGGCTGTCATGACTAGGTGCTAAACTTCAGATATCTAGCTTTCATTCAGGCCATAGTGATGAAAAGAAGAATGAACTGTGACTTCATATTCTGTTACATGTCATTTGCCACTTGTGTTTCAAGTGAGCCAGCAAAAAGGAAAGGGAGAAAGAGTAAGGAATGGATCCTAAACAGGTCAGTGTATATTATGTGACCAGGGAATTATCTATTTTCAAATAGAACCATGTATTAATTTCCAAAGAAAGAGAACAAGTTATAAAGACAAGACTGAAAGACTGAAAGTCTGTGCTACAGAAGAAATAGTCAGCAGCTGGGATTTCTTTCACAAGGAAATAAATGTAGAGTGGGTGTTCCATAGTCACTGGTACTGGTGAGTTTACACTAATATATAGTTCAGTATTAAATATGGACTACTCAATGTGGCACCTTCTCAAGAAAAACATACATACCTCTCTGACCAGTTTGACTATCTTGAAGCCAATAAAGTGTTTTTTAAGTTTTCTCGAGGTTTTGAGCTGAGCAGTTTCAAGGGTGATGAAAGCACAGCATTTAGTTTAAACATCTCTCTTGCATGCAGGACAGCATGAGCCAGAGGCTCTTTCTCCTCATTCTCTTTAACATTAACTCCACCGCATGAAAAGAAACCTGATTAAAGTACAAAGTATAGTAGACAATCATATCTTCCAAGACAGTGTAGGGATTATAAAACTCTATCTTTAAAAAAGTTCAGTGTAGTTGGTACAAGACAAAACTCTTTAAACTTTTAAACTTAGGAGAAAACAATCCTTCTTAAATAAGTGATGATACTTTCAACAGTATTCTTATGGTTAAAATTTGTTGTAGTTATAGGGCAAAATAAAGTTTGATATAAGAGCATATTCAACCTAAGATTGGAAAATCACCAGAAGTAAATGCCTACTGGCTCAAATGGATGCATCTTCACTGTAATTCTAATATAGAAAATATTAAGGACAAACAGCAATTTCCCTGTACAGTATGCTTAGAATCCTTGCTTCACCAATAAGTGATGGTTCACTGTCTCTAGTGAGAGATAGGTCCATTTTGGATAGTAAGGATACCACAAAGACTTTCTAACAAGTTCCTTGATTTAGATCTGCTCACGTTATTTTCAGAATTCTTTCATAATGTGAAACAATTGAAGAGAAGGAAAAAAAACATGTCATCATAAACCAAGTAAGGTATCGCCAGGTGGTGGTGATGGTGGCTGTGCCTGTAATTCTAGCTACTCAAGCTGAAATCTAAGAATTATGTTGGGAAGGAAGCCTGGGCAGGAAAATCTTCAAAACTCTTACATCCAATATATTATTCAGAAAAGGCTGGAAGTAGTTCTGTGGCTCAAGTGGTTGAACAATAGACCTGAGTACAGACAGACTCAGCTACAGAGCCAGGGCCTTACTCCAGGCCCCAGATCAATAAATAACTAGCTAAATAAATAAAACAAGTAGATGAGAAGAAAACTAAAATTCTTCTCTTCTAGTGTGTGCTTCTGTCTCATGCATAATTAAAGATAATACTAGTTGTTTCATTGGTGTCAAAGGCAGCATACATTGTGCGTTGGACATATTCATTCATTGGTTTCTGAATCAACAATATCTCAGCAATAAGTCAGCTTTGATTCACAAGCTGTATTGTTTTGTGTTGGCAATGTAACTCTCTTGAATAGCAAATGATTTATTTCTAATTTCTGTCTAGTTTATGTATTAAGATCACATGACTACCATCCTTTTCAGATTGCTCTAAAATTGTATTATAAACCTGTCTGATCTCATGGCTACTTGACTAATTTTCCCAAATATTGGGTCTCACTCTAGGTTTAGTGACTTACTGAGAGTCACAGACTTTTCCTTTGGCTATACCAACAGCTGTGACTTGTTACAGGAATCAAGACAAAGAAATGTCAGCAAAGGGAAAATATATATGGTTCAGACTATCACTCATATCTCATTTGCTGATCATGATAGATTTCCAAACTGGGTGATGTTTCCCAATTTTAGGTTTTTGTTTGTTTGGTTGACTGGTTGGTTGGTTTTTGGTGCCAGTCCTGGGGCTTCAACTCAGTGCCAAGGCACTATTCTAGATCTTATTTTGTGTTCAAAACTAAATTCTACAGCTTGTGCAATAGTCCCTTTCCAGCTTTTTGGTGATTAACTGGGGATAAGAATCTCTTGAACTTACCTGCCCCAGTTATGTTTTGAGTCTTGATGCTTATACTAATAATGTGAGCCAACAATGCCTAGATTTTCCAAACAGTTTCAAATCTGTACTTCATTCTTTTCTTTTCTTTCTTTATATTTTATTGTCTGGGTTACAGTTATATTTACCAGGTAGTAAGTGCATTACTTCTCACACATTGAAATCCCGTCTCATGTTTTGATCCCCATTTTCCTCCCCAACCCCATCCCAATCATCTCGTTTTCCCCCTTCCCTTTTGTATGTCAAATAAACATATATACAATATACCAGGTATACAATATACCAGGTAACAAAGTAAGATACAGTAACAATATAATATTAACCATATGGGCAAAAAAGGGAAGAGAAATAACATAGTATATTCAGAACAACAATCACACAAAATAAAGCTCCTGTTTCCATATCCTAAATTTCCTTTCATTTAGTCTCAACCAATATGACATAATGTGCATAGGTTTTGAGCTATTGTAATCCCCTGCTAGGAGAGTCCTAGATGTATACTAATTATTACAAATGAGGGAAATCATTGAGCCTATGCCTTTCTGATGGCAGCATAGAATTCCATTGTGTATAAATTCCACATCTTCTTGATCTAGTCATCTACTGAAGGGCATCTGGGTTGCTTCCATATATTAGCCATGGTAAATAATACTGAAGTGAACATCATTGTGCTAGTGGCTTTAGTACATCCTTGTTTCTGCACATTTGGGCAAATATCAAAGAGTGTGATTGCTGAGTCATAAGGGAGTTCTATGTTCAGTCATTTCAGGTTAAGCCAGTGGTTGAACAAGTTTATACTCCCACCAACAGTGTAGTAGTGATCCCTCCTGGCCACATCCCTGCCAGAGTCTGTTGTTATTAGATTTCTTGATAATGGCCATTCTAACTGGAATGAGGTAGAATCTCAAAGTTGTTTTGATTTGGATTTTTTATGGGCAGAGATGGGCAGAGTATTCTTCATGTGTGTCTATAGGCCATTCTTATGTTTCTTCATCAAAGACAGTGAACAGAATTCTTCCTAAAAGCCATTAACTGCCCAGATGGCTTTCAGAAAAAAATTCTCTTCACTGTCTTCAATGAGGAAACATCTTCCACTTTCAAGTATTTGGAAGAAATGGAATATAAAGGACAATTTCAAGTGACTCTGTGTTCAATCAAGCCAACATGTGGTTGTCTCTATTTTGTAAACTTGATTTTTGACTATAACTTGTAGTTTATTCAATTAAAACAAAATTTACAGTAATATAAATGGATCCAATTTCCATGCTGGATATGTCACAGCGAGAAAAAGAAAGATATTCAATTATATCAGAAAAACTAAATCTACAGGGAAAATGTCAGTAAAAAAAATTGGAAGCATTGATGTATTCCATACTATGCCTACGTACACTGAAAAATATACTCACAAACTACTGGTCAACTATATGTTTAGATTTCTGAAACCCATATGGCTTATCTGTTTTCAGTTAACATTTCATCCTTAAACCAGCTATTTAACCTTGCTGAACTCACTTTCCTCTCAGACTGAAGAGGAAATTAGTTCATAACTATAATACTGCAGTGGTGAATAAATAGGATCACACTATAAAACATCATGTCCAGTGGTATTCAGTCCTTAATAATGAACCATGATCATCTTTTGTGGTGGTCATAATTTAATAGTTTCATGCAGCTAGGAAATGTAATGCAGGTGTGAATATCATATAAGTAAATATGAACATGAAACTATACAAGATATATTATTTTAAGTTTACAAAGGTAATATATTCATTCACAAAAATTCTAAAATGTATAAACTATCAGAATTCATGGAGTGTCATTAAGGAGCATGAAAAAAGAAAAGCATTCTGTGCACAACTTTCATCCACAACTAAGACTAAGGGAAAATCTGTGTTAGGGAAAACATTGATTACTAAAAAAAAATGAAAGGAAGCCAAGTGAAATAAAGAAGTGGATTATATTATCAAGAGACTGCATTGGAGTATTTAGTTGTGATGTATGCCAAAAAGCTATCACAGAACATTCTTTGACACTGGTAAGGACAGAGAATCACGTGGGTCCTCAGGGTATCATCAAAAGCAAAACATGAAGAATAAGGAATTTCAATCAATCATCACCATATCTACTCATTCACTCACAAGGTTAAAGAGGAAAAAGTATGCAAGCTCTTTGGAAAGCAGAAATGTGAGATATAGACAGAATAATAGAGAAGAAATATGAAGTGAAAGAATATAATCCATAATACATATTTTATTGATAATAGATCCATGAAATCCTTCAGCAATTATTGATGATAATAAATGAGAGATTAAACAAAAATAAACTTGTGTTACTGGATTTTACTGTCTTCTAACTTTCTGCAATGAATTTCAGACTATGTAACTTAAATTAAGGGCAGGTAGCATTTTTTTGAAAATTGATTGTAAATTAAATGATATGCTAGCATTTCATTTCTAACTTGAATAGAGAATATGGAGATATGTGTTACAATAGATAAACTAGGAACATTCTGAAGTCTCCTGGAAATAAACCACCTCTTTGATTTATATTTGCTATTTGTTTATTATAGTACTTTATTTCAGATTGAAATTAAATTCCTCTTAAATTAAAACATACACTGTAAGCACCAGTTCCTTTAATGATTAACAACTTCACATACAATAACAGGTTATCTAGGACGCCAAGCTAAAAGGAGAATTATACATAGCTCTTAGAATTTTCCTTTTATATATGCACTCTGTAAAACAGCTGAGCATTCTTATGAAAATAACAAAGAGTGATAAAGGGAAATTTTGAGTCATTGCTTTCTCAGATGATTCACTGATCATCACTCTGGAGACCTTAAAAACAGTCTCTTTCCCAAATTGATTGATCTGTGTCCAGGAGTTTATTTTTTATTACTTTTAAAAGCATATATGTGAATATCTGAATATTTTATAGCAAAACAGAAAAGTTATTTTAATGCACACAATTTTCAAAATGGAAGCCAACATTCTCAGGTAAATCTGTTTATGTGTTTTTATGCAAAAGCACTGTTTACATGTATTTTATGGCTTCTGGCCTATTTTTCAATTTGAAAGAAAGAAAGAAGGGCCAACACATTGATTTGAAGACAAATTTTTTCCATTATAAATAAAAGTCTTATTTAAATAAGAGGAAAATACTAGTAGTAGTCAAAATGCTGAGAAAGTATGCCAAGTGAAGTAAATACATTTTGTGCTTCTCTTTTTGAATCTTCACATTTCCTTGTGGTTAAATTTAAAACTAATGAAAATTTCTGAGGAAATAGATACTTTTCTAATCTCTTAGAGGTACAAGGAACAAATATTGTTAAATATAACAATTAACACTACTTAATTAGCAATATTATAATAAAATATCAGGTTACAAATATCAGATATCTATCCTCAGGGAAAGAAATTCAATAGTTTTGAGTCATAAAATCACCCCTGTTGGTATTGATAGAGGAAATTAATAGAGAAATGTTATAGATATGTGGAAGGTACATGGTATATTAGTCATTAAGAAGGATGAATTGTGTCATTTACATAAAATGGATGAAATTAGAGAGCTTCATGTTAAATGAAATAAAAAAGAATCAGATATATTTTCTCTCATATGAAATATCTTGATGAAATAATGAATGAGAGGAAGGAAGGAAGGAGAGAGAAAAAGAAAGGAAGAAAGAAAAGGAGAGAGAGAAAGAGAGGGAGGGAGGGAGGGAGGGAAGAGAAAGTCAGGATGGAAAAATAAAGGAGAGAAAGAGAAAGAAAGAAAGGAAGAAAGAAAGAAAGAAAGAAAGAAAGAAAGAAAGAAAGAAAGAAAGAAAGGAAGGAAGGAAGAAAGGAAGGAAGGAAGAAAGGAAGGATAAGAAGAGAGTACACAAATAAAAATATGTCATAATAAAACCCATTCTGTAAAATCAATTAAAATTGACAAAATATCAAGAAAAATAGAAAAATAATAAAAAATAGAAAGAAAATAATTGGCTTGGATATTGCTGAGGCACTATTGTTTGCTACCAGGTCTTCCAGAAGACTGCAACATGCTCTCCAATTCTTGTTCTAGTGTCGGACACTACACCAGCTACAGCCTGAGGTTTCATACCTTTATAGGCCCTTGTGACCCTACTAATCCAGAATCACACAGAGCTGTGTCCCATCCATCTGCGTTTTACCAAGCACCCAAGACAATTTTGATGCTTAGTAAAAATTGAGAGCTGTAACCTTATTTTGTCTCTTAGTTTTTATTTCCCATTTTTCTCCTCAATGGGAGCAATATCGAATGAGATTGAAATTTGTGGGAGAAAACCTCTGATAAACACATGAGAGCTTACCTTTCTTGTGGTCACCTTGTTCACAAAAAGTTCAGTCGACTTTGTTCTCTGCCATGTAACAATAGAGTATATAAACAATATAAAAAGAAAGAAGGGAAGGCATGTGAAGGAAATGCTGCATTATGACTTTAGTTTTATTTTGGAAATCTTGCTTAATAATTTGCGATGTTCTTAAATAACTGATTACCATTTTTTTACATATCCTACAAGTACTATACTTTCTTTACTCCTTCCTTCTCTCCCTCATTGTACTGATATCATTTAAACTCCACGATGAGGTTCACACTTCCAATATTAACTGTTAGATACTCTCTGCTTTTAGTTCTTACATATCTACCTAGTGCAATTAAGTTACTATTTTACATTGACTCACATAAGTTAAATCAAAGAAATAGTAACTTAATAACACAAATCATAAAACTCTCTGGTTTTATTTCATAGAACATAACTTTGACACAATTTCTTGAACATGTCAAGGATTTTTACATTGATTTTATTTACTTTTGTCCACTAAGCCCAGGATAGTTCAGGCTTTGAACTCATATATCTGGTGTTAGCTAGTTGATGTTTCCTATTTTCATTACTTAAATTTACACTCTCCTACAAATCGCAACACAAAAAAATGATTTAAGATTGTCACCATTTTCATATTGTCATATATTTTCCTTGACTACCATTTACCACTTGTACAAAGGCCTTGCAGTGTGATATGTTTATAAATGCACACATCAGGTTTTGACAAAATGAACTCACTCTTCTTTTCATTTAATCTTCTGAAATTCAAAAGGCTGTATACAATGGTTACAATTTAACTGTCCACATAATTGTCCAGTGCTTATGTATCAGAGATATATGAATCACACTTCCCATTATTTTACAAAACTTTTTTATGATTTAATTGACTCCATTAAGTGATTATTGTACAGGTATATAAAAATGTAGGTGTGCATTCATCCTCCAATCACCTTCTCCATCCCACACCTCCTTCCTCTGTATGAATACTTCCCCTTTTATAATTGTGCCATATTTTTAGTCTAGATATATCGTATTGGAGAAATCAGAGTACTTGTATGAGTCTGACTTATTTTGAAAATCATGGCAATAGATCTATTGATTTCCCAGAAAATGATATAATTCCATACTTTTTAATGGCTGAATAGTGCTATATTTGTGTGTGCATATATACAAGCATATACACATATACATACATGCTATAATCTCTTTATGCATTAGTCGACGGGCACTACATGAAAGGTTCATTTATTATGAAGAGTGGTACAGTTAACAAATCTGTCTGTAAAGTTATCTATAAGAATAAAGACATAGGGCCGGGAGTTTGGCCTAGTGGTTAAAGTGCTTGCCTAGCATGAATGAAGACCCGGGTTCGATTCCTCGGTACCACATACATAGAAAAAAGCCAGAAGTGGTGCTGAGGCTCAAGTGGCAGAGCTCTAGCCTTGAGAAAGTCCAAGGACAGTGCTCAGGCCCTGAGCTCAAGCCCAGGACTGGCAAAAAAAAAAAAAAAAGAATAAAGACGTATTCCTTTGGCTACTTTCCTAGGAGTGGTAGAAACTAAATAATTGGTTGTGATATTTTTCAGTTTCTCAATGACCCTTAATACTGATTAGCTATGATGACTTATATTACCACCAACAGCATAGGAGGGTTCCCCCATCTCCTTCCACCCAGCATCCTGTCAGTATTTGTTTTATTCTTTTTTTTTAGCCAGTCCTGCACTTGAGCTCAAGGTCTGAGCACTGTCCTTGGACTTTCTCAAGGCTATTCCTCTACCACTTGAGCCTCAGCACGACTTCTGGCTTTTTTTCTATGTATGTAGTACTGAGGAATCATCGTGCATGCTAGGTCAAACTCCCGGTCCTGTTTAATTCTTTTAATGATTGATATTGTAACTGGAGATGGAATGTCAAGTGGATTTCAATTTGCAATTTATCTGTGCCAGAGAATTTTTATTATTTATTTGTTTATTTTCCATTTCTGCTTTGTTTTGAGAAATACATGCTCAGCTTATTCACATACTTATTGAGTGTATGTTCTTTGAGATTTTAAATTTTTGAGCTCTTTAGGTATTCAGATAATAGAATAACAATAATGTGAGTGTATCAAAGGTGAATAAATAAACGATGAAATGGAGAATCTAAGGAAATAATCATGCATAATCTCAATGGAAACCTTTAAAGGAATCTAATGTTTCTCCTAACATTAACATTGAAATTAAGAACACATATGGCTGTTAAAAACCAGATGAGGACATTGAAAGTTTAAATATGCAAGAATAGGCTAAGGAAAACTCAGGAAAAAAATTTTTAAAAAAGTGACAAGAAATAAAAGAGATGGAAGTAAAAATGTATAGATATTTTAATTTATACATGCTTAGAATCCTCAGAGAAAAGAGTAAGGAAATAATTTGAAATGATATCATAGTTTCAAGATTTTAAAAATGACACAACTACTTTAGAATCACAATAAATCTCCAGTTAGTGATGAAATGATAAACATAAAGCATATAAAAGGAAAAATATCAAAATATCACAATGAAAACAATTTGCAAAGAAAAAGCACTGGATTTTTTTCACAAATAATTTCTAGAAACTAATAGATAGGATCTTAAATACTAAGAAGAGTGAGAAAATTTCAAAGTAAATTTATTCAAAATCCAGTTCAATATTCATCCAAAATTAAAGAATGTTAACACAATCCCCAAATCATGCATTATGGGAATAAATCCTACTTTTACTAAAAGAGTTACAGAAAATGTCATATTTTTGTTACATGGCTGTTAATTATATTTCAAAATGTAATTTCTCCTGGTAGTGAATAAAAAAGCATACTATTTCTCTTAAAATTGATTAAATACCTAAAATTTGACAAAGTATATCTTAATTAAGTAAACAACATATTATAAACTTCCCATTATTTTTAGAAATAAGTTCTTCTATAGAAAATTCTGAAATGTGTTTTATATGTTAAAAGTTCAAATCAATTTTTCCTACTACAATCAGGACATAGTTAAGAATAATGGCAATATATTCCAAATGGACAATCATAGAGCTATAATTACCTAGTAAATGTATGAAGAATGTACTATCTCTAATCTAAGCACTTGGGAGGGTGAGGCAAGAGGCTCTTAAAATCTATATCTCTTATGCCAGATATATAGCAATACTGTCTCAAAAAACAAGAAACTTAAAAGATAAGTATTTGCTTAGATAAATATGATGTATATATGTATATATTTGTTTTTATTGTTGTTTGATCCTGGGACTTCATCTTAGTATCTGGGGGCTGTCCCTAAGTTTATCTCCTCAAGAATGGCACTTTACCTCTTGAGGCACAACACAATTTCTGGTTTCAACTTTTATTGTTGAAAAGTGAATAAATCTATCCTCTGCCCTAGAGGGGGTTCTGTCTTTTTTACTTTCTAGATACTTTCTAAGGCTAATCCTTAGATAAAAATTTCAATGTATTAAAATATAGAAAAGAACTCTTAAAATATATGCAAATGTTGTTAAAGATTTTTCTCCCATTAACAAAATAGTTTCACAAATAATTTTAAAATAATGGCATCTAAGAAGTAAAAGGGCAAAATGTAAGCTGTTTAAAGGATTTTTAAATGTTGTATACATTTTTGTAAATTTAGAAAGAACTTGTCAAAATGTTGGGTTCAATTGTTCCTAAAAATAGATACAGGGGCCAGGAGATTGGCCTAGGTGTAGAGTGCTTGCCTACCATGCAGGAAGACCCAGGTTCACTTCCTTGGTACACATACATAGAAAAATCCAGAAGTGGTGCTGTGGCTCAAGTAGTAGGGCTCTAGCCTTGAGAAAACTGAATGACAATGCTCAGGCCCTGAGCTCAAGCCCAGGGATGTCAAATAAATAAATAAATACAAAAGATAGTAAATAAGCCATATCTAAAGATATCACTGAGCTAATAAAATAATGAGTGTTAGAGAACTCAATTCCACACATGGGACATGCATACAGCAGCTGTTCTAGAACTATAGTTCCTTTGCAGGGACAGACAAGAACTGGAGAATATTATATATATACATATATGTGTATTTATATATATATATACATACATATGTACTTTGGGTTAGAGTTTTGACTGTATTTTATTTATATTATATATGCATATAATATAGATATATATTTAATCTATATATCTATTTCATATATAGCATATAAATTCTCTATATTTTTCAAGAAATTACTATATTTAAAACATCATATAAAATAAAAAATAATTTCAGATAATTTTGTATGATAATGCACCTTAAATCTTAGAAATATTTCACTCAATACTAACTGTATACTCTTTCCACATTGTAGACTATAAGAAAAGACTTTAACAACTCTATTTTCTCTTGCTCTGAAAGCCTAGGCCAAAGCAATAAAGTTTAATAAAAGGAAGACAGGAACAAATTACATTATTTCCTTACAAAATATATACCTATAAATAAAAATTTCTGAGTAAAGGGGGATGAATTAAAGTCATAGATGTGTCATAAAAACTAAACCAGTCATTGAAAAAAGGGACACTTATTTCAAACATAACGAGCATTTTGATGAATCTATAGGGAATTAATATGGAATGCAAAGACTGGATAATATGTACAATATTGTTCTTATAGAGTATTTGCAAAGATAATATATATATATATTTTCCACTGTATTTCTTACAACTGCATGTGAGTTTATAAGCATCTTAACAAAAATATCAAACTATTTCATGTCTTGGACCTTATAGAATGTGAAAGTTGAAACTGATTTATGGAGTTCTGTGGAAAGTTTATAATCTCAAAATTCTTTAATTTAACAATTTAATTCAAAGACCCACAGATTCCTGACATCACCTTATTTTGATGACTTATTTTGTTCTACCTTTTGAACTTTTGAAGTTCAAATGCTATTTAATTATTTCAATCATTGGACTCTTTTTCGAGAAAGAAAGGATACTGAACCTGGGGCCCTGTGCTCAAGACAAGCGTTTGACCAGTGGAGTCACACCTTTAATCCAAAGTGCATGCTTAAACTATGTAATTCTAGATCCTGATTTCAATCATTATTTTTCAAATATATCAAATGTCACTAGCAATATTCTTTGTATTTAACATATTAAATATCCCATCACTCTGTTCCAGTTCTAAAACCTTTTATTCATTTCATTTTCATCATTCTCTGAGTTAATGAAGCTTAAAAGATATTTCTGTGAGCACTTACAGATGTGAAGAAAAATCAGATACGTAGTTCTAACTTGAAATCATGATTTCAATAGACTTAAATGTACACACAAATAAAGTTAACAAATTAACATACATTTCTCAATTAAGCTCTCTAATTTTTTCTTCAAAGATATGTCACACTTTCTCCAAATTCTTTCAACTTGCAGTAGCCACTTAGTCTTATTAAACTGCTCTCCTTCATTGTGCCTATGAAAGCTATGATAAGAACTACCTTATCTTTCCAAAACCCCATCAAATTGAACTGCCTTTATCTTTCTACTATTTTTGTACCTATAATGAGGATAGTCATATCCCTAAGAAAAAAACACAACTAAAACACAAAGCTGAAATTCTTATTATACTAGTACCCTTGCTATTTTTATTCCCACTTTTCCTGCCCTGTCTCTGTTATGTCTGTAGGAGAGAACAGCCTCCTTCCTCCTCCCATTCCCCATCCTCCCTTCAAGAAAGACAGCAGGTAGCCTTACCAGAACTCAACTGCTAGTGCTGGTAACTCATGCCTGTATTCCTAGCTATTCAGAAGGCTGAGATCTGAGGATCATGGTTCAAAGCCAGCCTGGGCAGGAAAGTTCATATCTCCAATAGCCTACTTAGATAAAGCAGGAAGTGGAGGTATGGCTCAAGTGAAATATAGCACTAGCCTTGAGCAAAAGAAGCTTAGGCCTGAGTTCAAGGTCCAGGACTGACACCTTAAAAAAAAAAGGAAGAAGAAAGAAAAGAAACAAATAAACTGTGTTGAAAAATATATGGCTGTTCCCAAAGTGTGAAAATATTCTGGGTGGAGAGAAAATCAAATTAGTACATCTGGTCTCTTTTTTGATGACTCTTACACACTCCAAATCCACTCTGAGCTTAATTACTGCTGTTCTCCAAGGCTTTGACAAATCTGATTGCTTTCCAGTCCATAGTACTTGCATAAAATATTTTACATTACCAACTTGCTATCAAAAATTTAACAAGCTTAATGAAAATAGCATTATGTATACAAATATCAGTGTGTCAATTATTTCTACTGTTTCTAAATCCAAGGAATGAAGCCTATGATTTCTCTCCTTTACGGTGTTACTAAACTCTTCAAAAATAACTGTCACCTATTGTACCCTTAAATTGATTTCCCTAATTTCAGTACTTTCTCCACTAGTATATACTAACTGCAAAATGAAAATCCCTAATGATGACTTTTTCATACAGTCATGAAATACATTTTAATCATCTTCAATTATTTTCCTCACTATTTCTTTCTTCATGATTTTATCCAATTTTCCTTATAGTCCCCCTTACAATTTTGTGATCTTTATAAAATAGATTGCATGCATGAAAGAAATTCACATACTGCTCTTTTCTACTCTAGCTTTTATCATTTATTTGTGATTATCTTTAGTTCTATCCATTTTCCTGCACACAGTGTGATTTTTATCCTAATAACTGAGTAAAACTAACTTGAGTATATACAGCACATTTTCTTTATTAATTCATCCCTTGACAGGACTGTAGACTGACTCTATAAATGATGGTTGTTGTAAACCATGTCTTAATAAACATGAATATGAAGTCATCTCTATCGGGCATTTACTTTAATTCATTCACTTATAAAGAAGTCAATCCAATTTTCCTATCTTCCTTCACTTACATTGTTTCGCACTATTTTAGCTCTTAATTTTCCACTCATTGACTTGAGGAATCACTCAAAATATGTTAAATATCAGATCTCTTAAATTTTGAGATAATTTTAATTTACTTTTAGTTTACTCAAGTAAGAAAATAGCAACTGTTTTGCTTAACTTCTCTTCATTTCACTGAGTTTGGTTCTAATGCAATTGCACATATTAGTTTCTGAAATTCTCACAAAATTGCTAAATTGGTGGCATAATCACCTCCACTTATGAAACACATTGAAGCACAGTGATTTGCTTGTGGTCATATAGTGGATAAATCATGAAATCTAGAAGGATCCAGTAATGCCAGGGTCATCTTCTAAAGCTGTTGAGTTGAAACTTGTGAAAAGTCTGGGTGCTTTAGGTCTTTTCACCTCTTCAGTCAATCTTCCTATCTCTTGCCTTTTTGAAGACTAGAAATACTAACCTAAAATGAAACAGCTATACATTCCCACAATTATATTTCAAAAGAACTATTTCTCCCTGCAATTCTAAGCTAAATTATTTCAGAGAAATATATGTGTATTTACTGAATTGGCATTGTATTGGTCCTAAAAGAATTCTTACAATGTATTTTCAGATACTTCAACCCAATTCTAAAGTACTAGAGGGAACATGTTGAGAGCCTAGAAAATAGGCGAGTGACATAGTATTGTACTTATATTTACAGCTTTGTTCTTCAAATCTTAGGGTCACTTTATCCTTGTCTATTGATAGAATGGTACATCATTTTGAAATGAATGTGAAGTTACATTTTCTATCAACTAAAAAAATACAACTGAGGTGAAGGCCTTTTAATCTCTAGTCTAGTTGTAATCTCAGATCTCTGTCCATTCCTAGAATGAAGAATTAAGTGTACCACTCATTGATTTATTTTATAACATAGTGAGTTCAAATAGCTTATTCTGTTTAGTCATGATCCTTCTTTTAAGTAACATCTGTTGAGAATGTGAAAGTGAAAATGTTCGGCTTAGGAAAGATGGCAAGTAATTAATCTGATTCTAGAATTATTTAACTGATCCAAAAGTCTTGCATTATTGGTATCTGATGCTTTCAAAATTTCCCAATAACATAGCATTTTTGAAATAAATAAGAATTTCAAAAATTGTTGTTGTGTCAAAAAGGGACCATGCCTACCAGGAGACAATTGTTCTTTAGAAGAATCATCGTGGAAAAACACAACTTTATTAGTACATTTGTAGTTATTTCATGGAAATTCAAATTCTGTTTTCTTTTCTTTTCTTTTTTACAAGTCCTGGGGCTTGGAACCTAGGCACTGTCTTTCAAAAGGCTAGTGCTCTGCTACTTGAGCCATAGGACACTTCCAAATTTTCTGTGTTTGTGGTACCAAGAAATAGAACTCAGAGCTTTGTGCATGCTAGACAAGCACTCTAACACTGGGCCACAGTAGTGCCTCTTCAAATTTTTATTTATTTATTTATTTATTGAGAAAAAATTTTCCTAAATAGCACAGACTGGATTTTCCTGCCCCTACTTCCTAGTCCTAGGATTAGAGCTATGGACAACAAGTATAACTTCAGTACAATTTTAAATGAGCCAGTTGAAAGGTATATTTTCTTTATTTTAATATTGTTTCTGTTTTTTTCACATGTTTTTATTGTAATTAATAGAAGGGTTACATTATATTTGCCAGATAGAAGGTGAATTAATTCACATAAATTGATACCCTTCCTCATATCTTGGTCCCCATTTCCCTGCACCCCATCCCCATCCCTCATCTTGTTTTCCCCCCTTCCTTATCCAATTTCAAATAACCAAATACAAATATATCCAATATATCAGATAACAAAGTGAGATACTGTAACAATATGAGGTAATCAAGGGACAGCAAAAGAGCTGAGACATAACATAGTACATTAAGGACAACAATCACTCATTATATGGCTTTTGTTTATATATCCTAGAGGTCCTATCAATTAGTGTCATATTGTATGGCCTTATGTATCAAGGTTTTACTCTATTGCAAATTTCTGCTAGGAGAGTCCAAGGTTTCCACTGATTATGACAAATGACAGAAAACATTGAGCCTATGTTCCTTTGGGTCTGGCTTACTTCACTTAAAATGATTTTTTCTAAGTCTTTCCATTTCTTTACAAATGGGGCAATGTCATTCTTTCTGACAGCAGCATAGAATTCCATTGTGTACCAATACCACATCTTGTTGATCCACTCATCAACTGAGGGACATGTAGATTGGTTCCATATCTTTGCTATGGTAAATAGTGCTGCTATTAACATCGTTGTGCTAGTGGATTTAGTATGTCCTTGTTTCTGGATGATTGGGTAAATGCCAAGAAGTGGAATTGCTGGGTCATAGGGGAACTCTGTTTAGCCTTTTGAGACACTGCCATACTGCTTTCCATAGTGGTTGAACAAGTTTGCACTCCCACCATCAGTGTAGTAGTGATCCCTCATGGCCACATACCCTCCAGAATCTGTTTTTATTAGTTTTCCTAATCCTGGCCATTCTGAGTGGAGTGAGGTGGAGTGAGGTGGAGTGAGGTGGAGTGAGGTGATTTGCATTTCTTTTATTACCAGAGATGTTGAGCATTTCTTCATGTGTCTATAGGCCATTTTTGTTTCTTCTTCAGAGAAGACTCTTTTTAAGTCTTTGGCCCATTTTTTAGTAGGATGGTTGTTACTTTGGAGGTTAGTTTTGGAGTGATTCCATTTTTTGAGCTGTTGATATATTTTAGATATGAGGCCTTTGTCCCTTGTTTGGTTAGTGAAGATCTTTTCCCACTCGGTAGGCTTCCTAATTAATTTACTAGCTATGTCTTTTGCCATACAAAAGCTTGGCAGTTTAATGCAGTCCCACTTATACAGCCTTTCTCTAATTTGTTCTGATTCTTGGTCCTCATTAAGAAAGTTTCCACCTGTGCCAAGGTGGCCTAGTGTATCTCCTATTCCTTCCTGTAAAGTTTTCAGTATGTTGGCTTTTACCTCGAGGTCTTTGATCCATTTGGAGATAATCCTAGTGCAGGGTGACAAAGAAGGATCCAACTTTAGTTTTTGGCAGGTGCTTAACCAGTTCTGCCAGCACCACTTGTTGAAGAGGCTGTCTTTATTCCATTCTATTTTTTTTGGCTCCCTTCTCAAAGATTAGGTGGCCATAGGTCTGTGGTTTAATATCTGTGTCTTCAGTTCTGTTCCATTGGTCTTCTGGCCTGTTTTTGTGCCAGTACCAAGCTATTTTGATAATTACAGCTCTATACCAGAGTCTAAAGTTTGGTATTGAAATTCCTCCTGAGTTGTTCTTTCTGCTAAGAAGTGTTTTTGCTATACAGGGTCTTTTATTATTCCATATGTAATATTGGATTGCCTCTTCTATTTCTCTAAAGAATGACATAGGGATATTGATGGCTATTGCGTTGAATGTGTAGATAGCCCTTGGCAAGATTGTCATTTTCATGATGTTGATTCTTCCAATCCAGTAGCATGGGAGGTTTTTCCATTTCCTCACTTCTGCTTTAATTTCTTTTTTCAGGGTTTTAAAGTTTTCAACAAAAAAGTCCTTTACATTCTTAGTTAAGATAATTCCTAGGTACTTTATTTTCTTTGAGGCTATTGCAAAAGGAGTTGCTTTCCTGATTGTTTCCTCATTCCTTTAACTGTTGGCATAGAGGAAGGCAGTTTATTTTTGAGGGTTAATTTTATAGCCTGCTACCCTTCCAAAGTTTTGAATCAGCTCAAGAAGCTTGGGAGTAGTGTCTATAGGATTCTTTAAATACAGAATCATGTCATCTGCAAAGAGGGAAAGTTTTACTTCCACTTCCCCTATTTGGATCCCCTTTATGCTTGCTTCTTGCCTTATTGCTGGGGCTAGGAATTCTAATACTATAGTAAAGAGGAGCGGAGAGAGTGGGCATCCTTTTCTCATTCCTGATTTTAGAGGGAATGGCTTTAGCTTTTCGCCATTAAGTATAATACTAGCTGTGGATTTGTGATACACAGTCTATTATACTGAGGAATATTCCATGGATTCCTAGTTTCTCCCGAGCTTTTAATATAAAGGAGTGTTGGATCTTCTCAAATGCCTTTTCTGCATCTATTGAGACAATCATGTGATTTTTCTCCTTGCTCCTGTTGATGTGTTGAATTATATTAATTGATTTGCGTATGTTGAACCATCTTTGCCTCCCTGTGATGAATCCTGTTTGATCATAATGTATAATTTTTTTGATGAGTTGTTGTAGACAGTTGGCCAGTATTTTGTTGAGAAGTGTTGCATCGATGTTCATCAAAGAAATGGGTCTGTAGTTCTCTTTTTTTGATGATTCTCTGTCTGGTTTGGGTATGAGGGTTATACTGGCTTCTTAGAATGAGTTTGGTAAAGAGCCTTCATTTTCAATTTTGTTGAAGAATTTGAGGAGTATTGGTGTGAGCTCTGCTTTGAAGGCCTTATAGAATTCAGCTGTGAATCCATCTGGCCCTGGGCTTTTTTTGGTTGGAAGATCTCTTTTAGGCATTTCTATTTCAGTGCTTAAAATAGGCCTGTTGAGTTGGGTTAGTTCTTCTTGGATCACTTTGGGTATGTTAATATTGACTAGGAATTCATCTATTTCTTCTGGATTCTTAAATTTGTTGGTTTAAAGGTTTGAGAAGCATTCCCTCATAAAGCTCGAGATCTTGATAATTTCTGTCTTGATATTACCATTTTCGTCTATGATTTTGTTTATTTTGGTATGCTCCCTTCTTTTTTTGGTAAGATTTGGTAAGGATCTGTCCATTTTGTTGATTTTTTCAAAGAACCAAGTCCTTGTTTTGTTGATTCTTCTATAGTTTTTTTGGACTCCATTGCATTTAATTGTGCTTTGATTTTTAATAATTTGCTTTGGTTTTTGGTTCTTTTTCCAGGAGCTTAAGGTGACACATTAAATTTTTGGTTTGCAATTTTTCCCATTTGTTATTGTAGGCACTCAGAGTTATAAACTTTCCTCTGGGTACTGCCTTTGTCGTGTCCCAAAGGAACTGGTATTTTGTGTGCTCCTTTTTTTTACATTTCATACACTGTTGGATTTCTGTTCTGATCTCTTCGATGACCCATTGTTCATTCAAAAATGTGTTGTTCAATCTGCATGAGTTACAGGGTTTTTGTTGGTAGAGATGGGTGTTCAGTTCTAATTTCATGCCCCTGTGGTCTGAGAGAGTGCAGGGAATAATTTCAGTGTTTCTGAATCTGCCCAGGTTTGTTTTATGCCCTAAAATGTGGTCTGTTTTGAAAATGTCCCATGTGCTGCTGAAAAAATTCATATTGTGTTGTTGCTGGATGGAATAATCTGCAGATGTCTGTTAGATGTAGTTGGTCTATACAGTTGTTCAGTTTTAAGGTTTCTCTCTTCAGTTTGTGCCTGGTTTATCTGTCCATAGGTAAGAGTGGTGTGTTAAAGTCACCAACAATCACTGTGTTTCTATCTATGTATGGTTTCAGTGAAGGTTAAGTTTGCTTGATGAAGTTCAGAGCTCTGGGATTAGGTGTGTAGATGTGTAGGATGGTTATGTCCTCCTGGAGGAAAGATCCCTTTAGTAGTATGTAGTAACCTTCTTTGTCTTTTCTTACTAAATTTAGTTTGAAGTCTATTTTATCTGATATGAGGATGGCAACACCAGCCTGTTTATGGGTACCATTAGCTTGATAAAGTTTATTCCAACCTCTCACTTTCAAAAAATGTTTGTTTTTCTGGGTAAGATGTGTCTCTTGAAGACCGCAGAATGATGGATCTTGCTTTTTGATCCAACTAGATCGTCTATGTCATTTAATTGGACAGTTAAGTCCATTGATATTGAGAGTCAGGATTGAAAAAAATGTTTATTACTTCCTGCCATTTTTACAAGCTTTCATTAGGGCCTGTGTCTTGATAGTTCTTGTGGTACTTAGATGTTATAAGTTTTAGGTGTCATTTCTTTCTCTGTATTACATTTGTGTTGGTTTTCTATGTGTAGAACATCTTTGGAATTTTTCTGTATTCTTGGTTTGGTTGCTACATAATGTTGAAGCTTTTCCCTGAAATGGAATGTTTTTATTGTTCCCTCAGTTATGAATGAGAGCTTAACTGGGTACAGTATTCTTGTTTGGTAGTTATTTGACTTCAGGGCAAGACATATATCCTTCCAATCTCTTCTTGCTTGCATGGTCTCTGATGAGAAATCTGGGGTTATTCTGATTGGTTTGCCTTTATAGTTGATTGTTCTTTTCTCCCTGGCTGCTTTTAGGATCCTATCTTTGGTCTCTGTTGATCCAGTTCAGATTATAATGTGGCAGTGGGATGTCCTTTTCTGGTCAGCTCTATTTGGGGTTCTAAAAGCTTCTTGTTTCTGGATGGGCCTGCCCTTCTGTATATTTGGGAAGTTCTCTGACATGATTCCCGGAAATATATTTCCAATACCATTGACCTCTTTCTCCAGACCCTCCTCAATACCAATTAGCCTTAAATTAGGTTTCCTAATTGTATCTTGGACCTCCTGTAGCGTTTTCTCATATTTCCTAGATTTAAATTGACTCATTTTCTGTCTTTCTCTATAACAACTAAATTATCTTCAACCCCAGAAATTCTCTCTTCTGCATTGCCTAAAGTGCTATGAAAGCTATCTACTTTATTCTTCATCTCCCTTGCTTCTAATTGCTCATGTTTGATGCCTTGCCTTGCATCTCTTGTTTTAGATCATGTATGGATTTCTTTAGCTCCTTGATTTCCATTTGAGTGGTTATCTCAGCAGCTTTATTCTCTTTGGATATTTGTTGGAGTTCGGTCACCTTTTTGTTTGTGGATTCTATGAATTAGTCCATTTTTCTTTGAAAAACCTTTATTATGGCCTCCTTTATGGCTTCCCCTTTTTCACATATCACCTTGTTTATGGTTTCCTCTTTTTTAGCTATGGCTTCCTACCTTATCTCTTTCTTTATGTTTTCACACTTTTCATTAATGATGTTTATCAATTGCATTTGTATAGCACTTGGAAGGCTCTCCTCTAGATTTGCCACTGACTGCTCCTTTGCCTGTTTATGTTGGGTGGGAGATGCTATTCCTTGATTTGACATTTCTCTTGAGTTTCTTGTTCTGCCCATTTGAAAATGGGAGCAAGATTAATACTAAACAAGATTATAATTTTTCAGATATAACCAACCTAGATCTTTTTAGTTGGCTGACAATAGATGTTCGCTCTTTTAGATTGGTAATATCACTCTCTCTTTCTTTTTGTGCACTTACATACAAATCTAATACAACCACAGATTACCGATTTATGACCCCTCAATCCAATCTGTATTGTATTTAAGTCCCTCTGGACCTAGCATATAATTGAACACCAAGATACACAGCATTGCTCAACAACCATCAAATGTAAATCCATGCATTATAAGTGTTGAAGGATGAACTGAGGACCAGAGATAGAAAAATAATATAAAAGATGACAAGGGAGGTAGGCAGAGAATACTGCCGGAGTGTAGGATTATTATAGTAATGAAGAAAAGGTATCATGTAAGGATAACTGACTTAAGGTGGTAGACAGGTAAAATATTCAAGTAGAAAGTTTAGATGAAGTTAGATAAAACTTATGAAAATAAGAAGACTAACAATAAGAATATATAGAGAAAAGAGGGAGGTAGATATAGATTTCAATGATACAAATTTTAAAAAGAAAAAAAAGAAACAAAACAACAACAAAATAAAAGAGAACACACACACACAAAAAAAAAACAAAAACAAAGACAAAAAAAACCGAAAAAACACAAAACAAAAAACAAACCAAAAAAAAAAAAAAGAAAGAAAAGGTGGGGGGAGATTCCTCACTATCAGGAGTTCTTACCGAAGAAATACTAGGATTGAGAGCCAGGAGTTTACAAAGCAGTTGACTGTATCAATATGGATATCATTTTTATTCAGACTGTACCCAGAGTTGTGACTGTGTTTCTAGGAACGACCACAGTGACAGAAGGAATGCAGGAAAAGAGAGGAGAAAAAAAAAAGGAATGAATCATAACATTAGAAAAAAAGGTGTAGGTAAAATGGCAAAGAGAAAAATAAGAACACCTAAAAATGCAAATAAAAGGGGTAGAAAAACAAAAAAGAAAAAAAGAAAAAGGGTATTCTTCATTTGGGGGGAGGCAGGATAGGAAACTTGTGTCCACTAAATTCGGGATCTAAACACTTCACAAAGTCTTTTTCTCTTGTGATTTGGCTTTGCGGTTTTTCAGATCAGATTGCTTGATTGGTAAAACAAAGCTTTAAGATCCGTGGGTGGCTTTGTTTACCCAGTCTGTGCCCAGAGCAGAGGACAGACTTCAGCAGCACTGGGGCCAGATTTCCGGCTAAGTGATTTCTGGGAAATCCTTTGCCAGTTAGAGAGATGGCATTTCCAGCATCAACTCAGGCTCCAATTGCTTTGACCGGGTCTTTGCCAGTGGTCAAGATGGTGCTGCTCTCAGCTTTCGGGGGAGGGGCTCCCTCCCAATGCTGTTCTGCTAGCAGAAGTGGGAACTTCTCCTCAGAGGTACTCACAAATTGCTGGATTCTCTGGTTCCCCGTGAAGCTGGCAGACCCGTGCACAGCCAGTGTTGACTCTGGGCTATTGCAGACTCTGTGTGGTTCTGTTTGGCTCTGTCTGCAGCCGGCCGGTCTGCGCGGCCATGAAGAGCTGTCTGCTCTGCCGCTGGTGGGGATCCAAGCTGTCTTCTTGCTCCAGTATTCTGCCTTTTTCTTCTCTGACTGAGATCTCTATGGTGCTAAAGCTTACTTAGGATCAATTTCTGGTAAAGAACTGTCACCTACGCTGCCAGAACTTGTATCTTGTCGGGAGCTCAGTATGTTGCACACGGAACCGCCGCCATCTTCTGTCTCTCTAGAAAGGTGTATTTTCTAATGTAATATAAATAATTCCAATTAACTTTAAGATTAAAATTAAGAGATGAATAAATCAGATTTAGGCTTTAGTGTGTTTATTTTCTTCCTTTTTTTCCTCTAGACTTCCTTTCCCCCATTTTCTTCCTCCCTCCCTACCTTGCTTCTTCCTTCTTTCCTTTCTTCCTTCCTTCTTACCTTAGTAGTATTCTTTATTTACAGATGAACTAATTGTACTTCATTTATGATCAGCAACCTACATCTCTTACAAAGGGAAATACAATAAATGGAATCCATATTTTCATTATCATTTTGTCTTGTAAAACATCTTTAAACCCTCAATAAAATCAGATATGACGGATACAAGAAAGTTATAAAATGAAAGTAAAAGTATCCTTGAGAGGTTTTTTGTTTGTTTTCTTTTAGAGAAGTGTATGTTAAACAAAAACATTGACTTTTTACTAAATTTAGTGAAGAATCTAATGCATTTTTCTTGTGTGTTAAGATGCCTATCAATTTTATCACATACTAGTTGCATAATGTATGAAACAGACTTTATGGTTACAAACTTCCTTCAAGCTATTGCCATTATTTTCTGTATGAATAAATGTAAAGAGATGTTTGCCTACATAATTCCAGTTTGTATAGTTTATCAGAACAATTTTAGAAGTTAAGAGCATGGGCATGACTTTAAGCCATAGTTTACAATTAAAAATCCCCTCCAAAAAAATTTCTGTATGGGCTGAGATGTAGCTCAGCATTTGCTTTCAAATGCTAAATCCTGGGTTCCACCATCTTGACTAAAAATGAAAAGACAATAGCAACCATAAAAAATACATTTAAAAATATCAATAGTCATTCCTGTAGCTGTCTTCTAGAGAGTAAAAAATTTGAATTCAAATGCATGCAAGGATTATCTTTGTTTCTTCTTTTATCTTGATGCTATGGGAAAATCTACATTATAAAAATATTATATATTATATATACAGATAAATATACTGTGTACTTTAAAAATATCAATCTCATCCAGGAGTTTGGCCTAGTGGTGGAATGCTTGCCTATCATGCATGAAGACCTTGGTTCGATTCCTCGGTACAACATACATAGAAAAAAGCCAGAAGTGGTGCTGAGGCTCAAGTGGTAGAGTTCTAGACTTGAGAAAGTCCAAGGACAGTATTTAGTCCCTGAGTTCAAGCCAAGGACTGGCAAACAAAATTTAAAAAAATAAATAAAAATATCAAGCTGACAAGATTACAAGATTGTATAGAACACTAGTGATGTATTTGCAATGTGTGCCATTGATTTCATAAACTTATATGGACATATCTGGTGTGGTTTCCAAATAGCTATATCCAGAACTGGGTATATGTACCATACTTAAACTCCAAGAACAGAAATTTGAATATTTCTAATTGTATAACCTTCTTTTCATTAGTAATCAATCTTTGTTGTTTAATAAAACATATGATTACAAAAGTTAGATTAATAAAGTCAGAATAGTATGATATAATATATGATTCCTTATAAAGTATGCCAATGTATGTACTGAAATATTTTACTTGATGTTTCCTGGATTACAGCAGAGCCATTTATGTTTGATGAAAAATTCTTTAATAATTATGTATATGTGACATATGTCTGATATATGTTATACTATGTATCTTGTGTGTATGTTACACACATATATATAGTTATATATGTAGGATATACACATACATGTATACATATATATGTATGAATATATATATATATATATACACACACATATACTGGGTGCTGTTTCTAAATTTTTTGCTAGTTTTCCATCACTTGAGCCACAGCTCACCTCTTTGCTTTTTGGTGCTTAATTTGAGATAATAGGTTTTTTTCCAGGACTGGCCTTGACCAGATTCTTAGATCTCGCCCTCCTGAGTAGCTTAAGATTACAGAAGCGAGCCACTATTATGATGCTTGTTTTTATATTTTATAGTATTCTGAGGATCAAATTTAAGAGGCAACAAAATGAACTGTGATATATGATGAATTAAAACATAATATCAAGTAGATGATGTGAAAAATTGCTGAGCTTTCTTTAAAAGTTAGGAATTCAGCACTGTGATTCTGTAAGCTTATGGGAAATCTTTAGTAAGGCAGAGATGTTTAAGAACATATACGCATTAATATAGGATCTGAATGTCTTATGCATTCCACATTTCTACTTTGGAAACTACAAAGGCTTGGAAATGATTCCTCTTCCTCTCTCTCCCTCACCCCACAGCAAACAGCAAGAACAGCTGCATCTGTGGAAAGTGTGACAGACCACAGAGTAATGTGAGGGTCTATTTACCACATTCACAAATGCACACGAATGGCAATAAACATATGTTTTAGCATTTCATGTTAGTGTGCCTTTAAACACATTTTATGTGCAGTAATGATTTTCTAATGAATGTATATGCCTCCGTGTATGCTTCAATCTATGTATTGATTAGTATAAGGAGGCTAATTTTAATTCCTTACAATTTCGATTTGTCAACAAGGTCTTCTTCCATTTCCTACTCTAGGCCTGCCTTGCAAGAGAAGAAAAAACTAAATACTAAAGCCAGATGTACAAGGGTATTCTGATGAAACACAAGAACTCATAAAAGGCAGTTTTAAAAAGATAATACCAGTGATTAAATGTTAGATGATTCATTTATTGCCTACAGTTTCATAATACAAAAGCATTATAATAATTTTGATCAATCATGATGCCAATAACCAGTTAAATGTACCACCACTTGTAAAGGTATATTTAGGGGAAAATTTATTTGAATTGTTTCTATAAATGTATCAAATACATTCTATTATACCTAGTATAATTCATTTCAGTTTAATTCAGTTTCACTGCAATTGAAAAAAACGCTTTTATGTTTTTACTTTGTTTTAAATATATAGCATGTAGTAAATAGCACCTTAGGTGAAGTGTTAGGTTTTTCATGAAATCATAATTTATATTTGATATTTCAATATCTGCATCATTTCCTCATTAATCTGTAATATTCATTATTGATGAATAATATGAAAGCTTTTTAAAAACTTAGCTAAGCACACAGCATTCCCCCTTTCAATAGTCTTTTTAAACTTTGAAAAGTGCAATTGCCTACTTAGAGACTGTGGTTATATAATTCAATTTGAGATCTTATACCATGTTCCCAAGGCTTTGTGCAAATGCACAATATAAGGTAAAGATGGGATAAAGCTATTTTCCTACATCAAATTATCCTTTGTACAGTACTATATAGTGGTATATATTTTGCTATGAACTATATTGTTTGAAAATTTGTAATTCTTGCTATTCAAAGTCACCTGAAGTATTCTCGTTCATCCTGTAGGAACTGTAAATTAAGTTCAGACTTCAATGATACTGACATTCCACTGCTATCTAGGCAACATAGACCTGTTTTCACCCTTGCCATTTGTTGAATTAAGTAAAATGGGATTGTGTATGAGATTCTTCTGAAGATGAATTCAGAGCCAATTTTTAAAATTTTGTTAATTCTCCTACTCGCTCTAAATCTCATTTCTTGGAAAAAGGGAAAATACATAAATACACTGATTTTTTGTTAACTACCAATAACAAAACCTGAAAAACAAATGATTCATCTTCTGAAGTAATATTTTTGTGTTATTTCTGAAGGCTTGTATTTCTGTTTTTTTTCAAAGACCAAATATATAGCAAATGTCATAAAATGCTGGTCTCATAATAAGAAATAATTAGTCTTTCCCAGATTAAACTTTACAGGCTTAGATTGGAGAGGATATTTAAAAGATTATACTATAGCCAATTGCAAGTATATCTAGAAGATATAAACTATACATTTTAAAAATACATGTGAGCATTAGGTCAATACAAGACAAGAACTGGTAAAACTCACATTTGGGCCTAAGAAGTAATTTTAACAGTGCTTTCCACTGATTGTATGTAACATCCCTAAGAAAATGAGCAGAGAAAATGGTTATTCACATCCTGTCATTATACAGGATAATCACCATCAAGCCATATTCTTAAGCCATATTGATATGGCCAGCAAGCCATATTCTCGAGGACTGTGTGGTCTGCTCCATGACAAGTGATCTGTAATCATTGAGGATTCAGCATCAGTTACAATCTGGATCTCCTGCCCTCTTCCATTGCAGCAGCTTGATATTCTAGTCATTCTTTTTAGCCTAGCTGCTGTTTCTGAGCTCTTTTGCTGAATGCTAGTGCTCTATCACTTTGAACTACAGCTCCATTTCCTGGGTTTGAGTGGTTAATTGGAATGAACAGTCTTATAGAGACTTTTCTGCGCAAACTAGTTATGGACTCAGATCCTCAGAGCTCAGCATTCTCACTAGCTAGGATTACAGGCATGAGCAACCACTGGCACCTAAATTCTTTGTGGTTGTTTTCCATTTTCTTTTCTTTTTCTTTTTTCTTTTTCTTGTTTGCCAGTCCTGGAGCTTGACCTTGAGGCCATGGCACTGTCCTTGAGCTTACTCAAGCTACTGCTCTACCACTTGAACCACAATGCCACTTAGAGTTTTTTCTCTGTTTATGTAATATTGAGAACCAATCAAAGCCAGGGCTTCGCTAACATCCTACCACTAGGCCACACTCACTACCTGATTTCCCTTCTTTTTACTTCAGACTTAAAATTATCTTTGGAAGGAGAAAAACTTGCTCCACAAATACATATAAAATATTTGAGATTGTCACTTAAGGCATTGCTTTCTCTAAATGTTAATCTTTCTTATTTGTGTATGCTGAGACAGAGGATAAAAGGATTTTAAGGTTCCAAGGAACTACTGGCAGATCTCAATAAGAATACACAGGAAATATACAGGTTAATACAGAAATACATAGAAAATATACAGGTTAATACACGTAGAGTTAACCCTGCTATATGTTATTACTTACAGAGAACTCACAATCCTATAGTGTCTTTATAATGGAATTGAGGTTCTAGAAATGTGAAACAAATTTACATAAAGTATAGGAATAGGTGAATTCTGTTTTCATTCTATCTTCCATTGTTTCGCATAAGGGCAACCCAGGTCATCAATTATTTCCACTACTAACTGGACAAGCAATATTGCTAATTCATAGGCTAATATCCATAAAACCTACTATAGACTTTTCTTCTTCTATGAAAATCTCGAGTAATTTTCAAGATCCACATTTAAACAGAGCTGAAAGTCCTTGAATTTGAAATACTCGTCTAATTACAAATACCTGAAATTTAACCTACATTATTTCATGACTGAAATTATTTCATGACTGAAATAATGTGGATACGATTCTGCTCCAATTTTTTATTAAATAATTTATTAACATTGATTTTTACATCATATTTCAAATGATGTGTTTAACAAACAAGTATTCAAGAAGGAAATCTCTATATACAATCACTGGCACTTAGATTTTAAAACATAATCAAAATTAGGCTGATGATTTGTATGTCATGGGTACATAATTATGTAACAAAACATTATTTCTATAGAGTCACATGTTTTTATGACTATATAGTTGTGTTTATATTTCCAGTACCATGTCCATAGCATTGGGTATGCAGTTATTGAGTCCTCGCTCTTGCTCTTGTAGTTTGGATCTAATAGCCACATATTAAGGATACCATGTGCCTTTTGTTCCTTTGGTCTTGACTTGTCTCACTCAACATGATTCGCTCTAGATTCATCCACTTCCCTGCAAATGCCATTATTTTATCTTATCTGTTGGCTATGTAGAATTCCTTGAATATATATATATATATACATATATATGTATATATATCACATTTTCTGTATCCACTCATCTACAGTAAGGCATTTGGATTGTTTCCATCACATGGCTATTGTGAATAGTGCAGAGATAAACATAGCTGAGCAGGTGTCCTTATCATATCTCTGGTTATGATGTTCAGTGTAGATACCCAGAAGTGGTATGGCAGGATAGTAGGGAAGTTCTATTTTCAGTTCTTTAAGAAACCTCCACACTGCCTTCCAGAGTGGCTGAACTAGTTTACATTCCCACCAACAGTGCAGTAGGGTTCCTTTTTCTCCACAACCCCACCAGCATCTGTCATTGTCTGAGTTCAAAATCTTGGCCGTTCTTGTTGGGTAAGGTGGTATCTTACGGTTGTTTTTATTTGCATTTCATTTATGACCATGGATGATGAACATTTTCTCATAGGCTTGTCTGCCATTTAATCTCTTCTTTTGATAAGTCCCTCTTTAGTTCCCTTGCCCATTTAGTGTATGGTTTGTTGGGTTAGGGGGATTAGCTTCTTGAGTTCCCTGTAGATACTGGATATTAAGCATTTGTCAGATGTATTATTGGTAAATGTCTTTTCCCAGTTGGTTGGCTAGCTCTCTCTACTTTAGTGGCTATGCTTTTATCTGTGCAGAAACTTTTTATTTTTAGGTAGCCCCATTTATCGAGTCTCTTTCCAATCCGTTGTGACCCTGGGATTCTGTTCAGGAATTTTTTGCCTGTGCCTATGAATTCCATTGTCTCTCCTACTCTGTCATGTAGCAGTTTCAAGTTTTCCAGTCTGACATTGAGGTCTTTGATCCACTTTGAGTTAATGCTTGTGCATGGCGAAAGGCTAGGGTCAATTTTAATTTTTTGCATGTGGCTGCCCAGTTTTGCCAGCACCAATAATTGAATAGACTGTGTTTGTTCCACTGTATATCTTTGGCTCCTTTGTCAAATAAAAGTTGACTATAGGTATGTGGTTATTGTTTCTGGGTCTTCTATTCCAAACTTGTTAATAAATAACTATGATCAAGTAAACATACATTGTGTTACACATACCTATGTGCAAGAAATGGCATATTATATTTAGAAGAGTTTTGCAATTGTGTGTTCTTGGAATCTTTTTCAATATATTATATTCTGTTATTTTTTGTTTCACTCTTGGTCTTTTCATTTCATTTTTCTATAGTAAAGTATATGTCTATAAATATATATATATTATTTTTGCATTTTAAGGTTATTTGTGTGCACTATAAATACTTGTCAAGTTTTAATGTCATTTTTTGTTTGTTTTGCCAGCCCTAGGGCTTGAACTCAGAGCCTGAGCACTGGGTTTTCTCAAAGCTCAAGTTCTACCACTTGAGTCACAGCATCACTTTTGGCTGTTTCTTATGTATGTGGTACTGAGGAATCAAACCAGGTCTTTATGTATGCTTTATGTAACACTCTACCACTAGGACAAACTCCCGGCCCCAAATGACAAGTTTCATTGACCCATTTAGTCAACCTATATTTATAAAACACTTACAGTAGTTGTGATTAATATTGTACCTAAAAATGCACCACTGTGAACCAGTGAGGAATATCTGTTTTCATATACGAATCTTCTATTCTGCTAATTAATTCATGAAGCCTACTTTACATATTTGATTTTATGATAGTAATCTGGTCTGAACCAAAAAAAGGCAGATGAAATTTTAGGACAAAAAAAAAATAAGTCTTCTGAGCTTTCTATACTGTTCAAATGAACACTATTTTCTGGTTAGATCTGAAAATACACAAAATTTATTTACAAATCAGGAATCTCTTTCATAACTGGAAGTCAGTACAATTAGTTCACACATCTTATTTTTACAAAATATCGAGTGGTCAGTGAAAAAATTAAACTCTGCTTAAGGCTACAATTTAGCATTGACGTAGCTGAGTGAAACAATTCATCATTATACAGTTGAACAGCCCCTATTGATAATTTCCTTCTTATATATGCTTTGGTACAGCTATCCTAATAGCTACTATTATTCTATTTCTATTTTTATGCATGCTTCCAAGAATATAGATCAATATCACCTTGATGTACTTGTGAAAACTTGATGAATCATCTGCCATATGCAGACACTTTGAGAGTGAAAGAGTTAAAAAAAAGTAGTAAGTATTCCAGGACAGCAGGTGACAATTAGAAACATCTGAGTAAATACAATGCAACTTGTCATATGTGGTATGGTTCTATCATTACCTCTTTGTTACATTTACAATGTTTCATTTTCATTATGATTCGAATAATTCTTCATTGTAAGTCATGGCCCTTATATGTGTAGTGCATTTTTAGAATAAAATGTTAGCATTAGTATTGTTGATAAGCAATCTATTAAAAGTTTCCTGAAATACTGCAAGCTTTTACTGCGAAAAGTTCTGACAGCAATTCAGGAGTAATCCTGTCCAGTTCAATGATTTGCTAATGTAATGAATGATTGGAATTATTGACAACAGCAAAGTTTCTGCATATAGAAAAGGAAGTTTTAGTTTTGAATTCCATTCTCATGTAACTTTTCTTTAAATGTATTTCAAATCTTCTCTTGCTTACATTTTCTATGGGATAATTGAGCTATAAATTTGTAAATAAGTATGCACTCTTCCATTCAGAAACACAGGCGTAATAAGTCAAATCATTTAAGCATTTTCTGGTTTGGGGCCACCAAATCTTTGATAACAGAGCCAAAAAAATAGGATGGAAGAAAGACAGCTTCTTCATCAAGAGGTCCTCCTTTAAGCACCTGCAGAAAACTAAAGTTAGATACTTCTATGTCACTCTGCACCAGAATTAATTCCAAATGGCAAATTTATTTATTTTTATTTTTTTATTTTAATTAGTAAAAGGGTTACATGATAATGGCAAATTTATTTCTATCAAATGAATTTTTACTTATCTAAGTTGTTTGGTGCTTGAAATCACTTGAGGTATTATACATCTATCAGAATAAATTAAATATATTTAGGCCTTTTCCTAATTAATGTTCAACTGTGAATGACTAAATATATTCAGGCCTTCAGTCAGAGACACATAAAGCAATTGTGCATTAAAGCATATAGCGTGACAGAAACTATAATAATCAGGAGAAAGATGGCCTTTAAGTTGCTGTAGTAAGCCTTTATTGAGTTGTGTTTTGAAATAGCCTGTTTCAGGAGCTCAAATTTAAGCTTATTTCTTCTTCATGCTACCTTAAAGCTCCATTATGTACAATTAATTTATAGCTGGTTCTCCTCTATATATTTTATTTATTTCTGACAAACATCTGTATGCCATTTACATGGCAAAGAGAAAGGAAGAATTACTGAACATTAGCTGTAATTCTCAAAGCATATTCTCACTGTTGTATTCTCAATAGTCACACCTTCCATAGGCTACAGAAAGTAAGAAGATACCAAAAGCCAATGGCATGAGGAGTTTCTTCATTTCACATTGCCGTTTGGAGAAATGGACAAAAGTATCAGTTAAGGAATGGATTAAAAATGGGCTAAATGACTTTCTTTTTTCTTTTTTCTCATAGGTTGTGGGATTTGAACTCTGGGCCTGTCCCTAAGCTCTTCAGCTCAAGACTACTGCTCTACCCCTGGAGCCTCAGCCCCACATCCCATTTTCTAGTGGTTAATTAGAAATAAGAGTCTCAGGTCCTTTTTTTTGCCAGGGCTAGCTTTGAACCACCATTCTTAGATTTCAGCCTCCTGAGTAGCTAGGATTACAGGTATGAGCCACTGTGCCTGGTCAAATCATTTTCTTTAAAAGAAATTTTACCTCTTTCAATGTTCATAACTAATCACCTCTCCCTTTTACTGGTAAATTGTATCCACTGTATGTCTCATAGAAGAAACTAAGAAATTCAATCCAATTATATTATCAAAACCTAGCATCCAATACCTTAATAAAGAAATTACATTTTTCCTACATGTTGATCATCCTGAATGAAGAATTTGAGTTTAAAGGCCAAAGCAGGCAGCATACAGCCTCCCCCCACTCCTGCCCTCTGATTCGGGTCACATTTATTATTATTAAAGGAAGTTTTACTTATCTAAATTATTTGATACTTGAAATCACTTGAGGTATTACACAACTAAGAATAAATTATACTCTCTCTCTCTCTCTCTCTCTCTCTTACACACACACACACACACACACACACACACACACACACACTTCATACAAAGCTATGGTGAAATGGGGACCAAACAATCACACAACCAATCCTGTTCAAATGGCCAAATCTCTGAAGACATTGAAATCTATTCCTTAGCAATCCTAAATTTAGAAAATGGGAAATATTCCTTGATCAACACTTCTGTTCCATGAAGACGAGCACAAAGTTCATGCTAAGTGAGAATTTTCTCCCTTAAAATTAACTTTGGTAGATGTGTCTCTATTTTCCATTCTCTTGAACATACCCTTAAGATAGGATTCTAGATGATGTATTTATCATCGCTTCTTTCCTGTTCTCAGAAACTTGGGCAATCAGAAATCATTTTAGTCTTTGACCCAATATTTTCAGTCTCTAATGATGAAGTTGGATGTTTCAGTCTGCTTACTTTCATTCTAATCTATGTGCTAAATGCCTAAGATTCTTTGGAAGATAGGCCTGTCCCTCTAATTTGCCTAAGGCTTGTGATGGAATGCTCTCTATCAATTGTGTGGTACTTGTCATCCCTCTGACTTCTACTGAGTTGGGATCCTCAGACTTTGAATGGGGAAGAATTGAGTAAAAGTCAGAATTCTGGTAACTTGATGATTTTGAGGGATGGTTCCAGAAAATCTTGTTTAGAAATCCATCATTTGACTTTATAAGTTCCAATTTCCTTACTGTTTATTTTCTAGCACTTAGAAACTTGGTTTTGTGACAAGTGTTTTTTTAACACCAATTTTTAATCATTAGAAACCAATTAACTGGCTAATTTAGAAAGAAAAATAACAAAATAACAAAAATAAGAAAAATTGCATCACTAGCAAGGGTTATTTTCTCTTTCATGGTTCTAGTTAGCAAAAGAAAATGTAATGGGATAATGCAGACAATAGTATATGATATGCTGCTGAGTTTAATAGTTGAAGAATATATTTTACTAAGAATCAGTATTCTGCTTACAACAATTAAAATCACTATAAAATATCTATCTTTTCCCTTAATATTTCTTAAGTACATTACTTTTAGGCAGAAATTGTGCTATGACTTAAGATGAAGAATGTCAAATGCAAATTTTCTTATTTATTATAGAGCGAAAGATCATTGGAAAAACAAGTAATGTCCTAACAACAGAATGGATTAGGATTATTCCTAATTAACTAAGGTGCATAATGATGAAACAAATGATGGCTTCGAAGAGGAGGCAATTCAATACAGTCTTAAGGCATTTGGAGGTGCAGGTAGATGAGGAGTAGAGATAGCACCAGCAAAACTACACTGTGCATAATAAGATAAAGACACTGTAAATACATTGAACTAAGTACAAAACTTTCTAGCCTTGTAAAATACCTTGAGATTTAGTTTTTACTCTTTACCATGTGGAGGATATTATTATTTTTGGCTGAAGAGTAGTATGATTACGTGAGAGATGAAAGATTAGTAGGAATTTATCTGATTATCTGATAGTACCAGGACACAGACATGATGGAGAATTGTTGAGAAATAAAAAGTAATGCTACTACTAGAGATGCTGGTTCTCTCTCTCTCTCTCTCTCTCTCTCTCTCTCTCTCTCTCTCTCTCTCTCCCTCTCTCTGATACACACACACACACACACACACACACACACACACACACACACTTGAATAAAGGCCATGGCAAGGCTCTTTCTAAAATTAAATTTTGAAAATATATTTTGGTGATTATATATAAGTATGTAAATTTCTTCTGGTGCCCTACCTACTATTATTAGAGCATAATTTCTCATTTTGCTTTGTTTCAAAGAAATAATCTATAATGACAATGTAGTTTGTGTTTAAAATCTACCACAGAAAAATCTATAATCACTTTAGCAAGCTGTAAATGATAATACAAATATGTGATTTCCTTGATTTGTGTTCAGAGTAGCATTATATTCATAACTACTTTGTTTAGTAGCAACTCTTTTGTATAACTACTTAAAAATAAGTTTTAAAAAAACAATAACACCATTAGAATAATTTAAAAAGAATAACAGGCAGCTGTTGAATAAATATGTACAAGTTAATTAAAACCAAGATAAAAGAATTTCAAATATTACAAATCATGTTTTAAACCCATGCTGCTATTCCTATCTAAAGATACATGATAAGATGAGAAAAACTTAGCTTCAAAAATCCATTTTAAGCAAAGAATCTAATCCAGTGATTTTATTCTCCTAATAAATATAACCCCACATATGGGCTGTCACGATATCATGCACTAGGCTGCAAATTTGAGCCAAACTAATTAGCAATAAATCTGCCAGAACCCACTCAAAATATTCTCTTAATTAATCAGAATATGAATAGATGAATTGAAAAATGCTATTATAGCATAGAAGAAATCTTATCATCAATTTCTAGGGTTACTTAACTAATTTGTCTGGCTTTATCCTAGCATACCCATTAGTCTTTGCTTTTCAGGTTAGTTAAAAATGTTCTGATCACCTGGAATGAAGATATTATTTAAAAAACCTTCTAATAATCATGATTCTTACTTGAAATCTACTTATTTTCCAAGCACACTTGATTCCAATAATATTTTTTTCTCTATGCATACAGGAAAATCATCACTTTTACAGTTCTTTGATCCTTAAATGATTTCTGTGCTTGAATATCTTTTTCATTTACTTTTCTTTGTTTGGGTTCTTCTAGTTTCTTTTAATCTCTTCCAGCAAATGTTTTTAGAACACTTAGGTGTAATCTTCAGTATCTGTCAGTGAAGCTAATCTATGCTTCATTGAATCATTACAATGTAAATCTTAATACCATGAGGAGCACTTAAAACAAAGCTTTCCATTTGAAAGTTGATATTTTGCCTCTGTATCCTCTTTTTCAAAGATGGCCTTAGGTAGGCCCCTTTATTAAATTTTCGCTATTATATTTGTATCTTCTTTATTTCTTCTGAAATTTTTCAGGGCATAGGAATTTTTTCACTCCTAAATTTCTGAAAAACAAATAGTATTCATTTAACATGGCAAATATACCCTCATCTTGGAGATCAGGCTCACTTCACCATAAAGAATCATTTTAATTTTCCATATCTTTGATATCATGTGACAAAAATGACATTTCAACTTGCTATAATAAATCTCAAAATCCATATGGTTTCAAGGAAGCAAAATTAACAAAAACAGAATTGGAGAAATGTTCTCCAAAATCCAATGCTTTATCAGTGCAATCAAAACCAGAAAAGTCTAAAAAACTATGACATGAAAGAGGAAACATGACAAGAAAATATTGTATCTTAAATAGCATCTTGAGATGGAAAAGTAAAATTGGGAAGACAGTACTGAAGCCCATTTAAGTACTGGAATTCACTTAATGAAAATTAAAACATTTATTTCTTGTTTCTCACATGTGCACGGGCAAACATACACACACACACACGCACACACACACACACACACATGCGATTAAGATTCATAACACTACATAGGTAAAAGATATTTATAGATTTTCCATCCCATTTTGCAAATTTTATGATAATTATGTTCAATAATATTATCCTAAATTTTTCTTTATTTTCATATCATTTTCAAACCAAGCAGGAAATCACATCCTAGTATTTTAGTGAAACAGGAGAAATAGCTTAATGTTCATTCTAGACAAATTGTAAATTGAGTACTAACAGGATTAGCAGGAATTCAGCTTACTTTTTATTTTGTAGTATGTATTCACACATCAGGATTTGAGTAGTTATCCAACGAGAAAGGGATGATTTTCTCAAAATTTCCCTTGACAATCTGCTGAACTATACACAATATATAAAGTATTGTCTAATATATACAGAATTGTAAGGAATCCCCATAAATCCTTCATAGTCAATGTATATATATATATATATATTGCCATTTCCTAATCAATATCATCCTTCAATTTAGTTTCCCATGGGTATAAAGACTATTCTCTCTAGTGAAATATACAAGGATTACTCTGTATATGATTTAGATAAGGAGTTCATTTCCTTTTTCACAGTGTCACTCTCTTACATTCCCTTCCAGATTTTCCTGTTCCAACTCCCTTCTCCTCAAATATGTATAGTTAATTTCCAAAATAGTGTCTAGTGGTTTTCACTGATGAAACAATTCATCCTTTGCCCCAATGTTTATGTCATCTCAATCTCATCTGCAAATCACATAAAGGTATATACATTACAAAGGGAACACAAATTAAAGACATCCAAAACAGGCAATAAATCAAGAAAATTGAAAAAAAATGGAGATTCCAATTAAAACTTCTTATTTCTATTTCTTAGAGTACATTTTGAGGAGCATTATTTTATAGATCATCTGCAAATTGCAATCGAGCCCTTTTGACCCTCTCCTAAGAATAGCCTACTTTAACTTCACCTTGTGAATAGTTACCATGCTGTTTAAATATTCTTGATTTAGTTTTAATATATCAGTATTCACTAGAAATTCTTCCATTTTTCTCTAGTTCACCAATTTCTTACCTTATATGTTTGCAAAATATTCTCTCTAGAAACAAATGTCAAAACATCAGCAAAGAAATGAACAAGACACAGAATATTAAAAAAGACTATTCTCTCTTCCACTACTTGCACAAATAATGCTATTTCAATATTCAATGATTTGAAGAATCTAGAGAAATCCTTTTCCTTTCAAAATCATCAAAGTTTGGCCCAGTTATTTAAAATATTATTTTGCTTATTCTCACATTCACTTAGGAAAATGTTCAATTGTATTCTTAAATTTTTTCTTCAATTTTACCTGTATTAGTTTGCTTTCATAAAGAATATATTATACTTTAGGATAAGAAGCAAAATCTCTTCATTAACCTTTGTATTTATCAGTATCAAACTTTTAAGTATTCATGTTGCTAGCCACAGATATATATTAGGGCATGTAACTGAAATATAATCATGGCATAAATAACTGAAGAAAATTTTCATTTACATTTTGAAAAAAAAATCAGAAATGTTATTCATTATCTGAATATTTGTTACATTGCAATGTTTTCAAATTGTAGAGTATAAAAATAAAATAATGATATATATTCAGCAGTAGACAACACAAGAAGAATTGGATATGTAGCTCAAATGGTAGAGATCCCATCTAGCTAGTAGAAATCTCTGAGTTCAAACTTTGATATTGCTGGGATTAGAAAGGAAGATAGCATAGAATTCCATTGTGTACATACCCAACATTTTCTTGATCCATTCTTCTGTGCTTCTACCAGAAAGAGTGGCATTGCCCCATTTCTGAGAAAATGAAAAGGCTTGCAAAAAAATTATAGTAAGCAAAATAAGACAGACTCAAAAAACACCTAAGCTGCATGGTCTCTCTAATTTGTAATAATTACAATATGTCTAGAATATTCTTAACAAAGGATTACAATGTCTCAGTAAGTATATCCATATGACAACATAAAAAGATGCTTATCAAAATGAACTCCAATAAATGAAAACAAAAGGGTTTTCTTTATTGTACTGATTTACATTTTTTCTTTTTTTCTCTTTTTACCCTCTTTGGTTTATTCCCTGTTGTCACTTGGGTGTTTTCTTGTTTTTCTTTTGTTTATATTTCTGTAGTGTTTATCTTGTAAATAAGTTTACATGATTTGGAGAAGGGAAAGAGAGATACAGAAACAGTAAGAAGAAAGGCTGGACTAATTCAGAAGTGACATTACACACTGTGTTGGAAATGATCTTTATAACTTGGGGAGAGGGTAGTGGAGAAGGAAATGGGAGAAGTAGGGAGGTGACAACACTGATCCAAAAAAAATGTCCTCATTACCTTTCTTATGTAACCATAAATAACCCCTCTACATCACCTTTACAACAAAATTTAAATTGAACAGAAAGGAAAATAGCACAGATATAGAGTGCAGGCCATTTTCATAGACTTTCAAAATAGTCATTTCAAAATTATATTAATTGTGGCATATGTAAGAAAATAATTATAATAAACTGATTAAGGACATTATTGTCACAAGTATTAGATGAGTATTAGTTCAAGAAGAAATGGTTTGGAAAAGCGACATATAATTTCTTCAACTGTACTAGCCATTTTCCCCTTTTATAGATAATAAATACTTCATTATTATTTAAAGTATTTGTGTTTTTTGTACAACTTACGTGTATACAATATTTCTCAGAATAGTAAAACAAAGTCAACTCACCTTTTATTTTATATAACATAACCTAGGGACCCAATGAATATGGAGTTGGGAAAAAAGAGGAAGAAATGAGAATATAGAGGGAAAATGAAATTATTTTCTTCAGTACTTCAATAAAAATAACTCTTAGCTGAATCTTCCTTGGCCTGGTTCAAATTTATCAAAGCCTTAACAAATGAGATTGACTTTTATAATAAAGAGACACACTACCTGAAGAGCCACAGCAGACAGCTTAATTGGGTTTCATTAAGATTTTGATTATATTGGCATATATAGTTATGTAATGTGGCATATGATACTCAGACTATCAGGCTAGTAAATGACTTCAGTATTGACTGTGGCTTTTGGAAATTAGGTGATTAGTGATTTAGGAGACAATGGAAATAAAAGAAAAGAAAATAGAAAAGAAGCAAAGAAGCAATTGAGGAAATGTGTGTCAGTTATGTGAGAGTAATTTTGCCATAATTTCCTGCTGTCATTTAGATAATGGTACTCATTTTTAATATAAATTTAGACATTACAGAGGTTCAAATACTCATTTTGTACTATCTGTAATGGGGCTTAAAATGTAGTTTTTATATTCTGGAGTTGAAATTACAGGCAATCTTCTCCAAGTCCCAGTTTCTTAAGCATTGTTCCACAGATAGTCAATGTCTAAAATCCAAACAAAGGCTTCTTCAGGAAGCCAAATAAAGAAATAATTGATCTTTAAAGTAATTTAAAATGAAACTCAAATCGACATTCATGTTTCACCTACTTAATTCACTACAACTCATACATTTCTTAGTACATAATCAATTATAAAGTTAGAAGGTAGACTCTACACTGGTTATTTTCAAAATATGGTCTCCCTTTATGCTTATGCAAGCATGGGCTATAATCTTCCTACTGAGAGTTTCTGATTCACTGAGGATAAAAGACATGATGCTGCTCCAGCAATGTGCTTCTTTTGTAACTAGGTAAACAGCCAGGATTCATTGTGCCCAGTAATTTTTGAGATTCAGTCTTGTGGACTCCTCTTTGGATGAGCTGGCAGAAAACCTCAATTTCTTTTTTTTAATAATTTTTTATTATGATTAATAGAAGGGTTACATTATATTCACCATGTAGAAGATGCATAACTTCACAAACATTGATACTCTTTCTCATGACATGGTCCCCATTTCCCTTCCACCCTCCCCACGCTTATCTTGATTTCCCCCCTTCCCTATCCAATTTCAAATAACCAATTAAGCACATATAAAATATATCAGATAACAAGGTGAAATATTGTAACAATATGAGATAACCAAGGGATGGCAAAAGAGATGAGCAATAACATAGTACATTAAGAACAGCAGTCATTCATTATATGGCTTTTGTTTCTTTATCCTGGAGGTCCTTATATTTAGTGTCATACTATTTGGCCTAATGTCTCTAGATTTTGTTCTATTGTAAATCTCTGCTAGGAGAGCCCAAGGTTTCTACTGATTATGACAAATGAGGGAGACTATGGGGCCTATGTTCCTTTGAGTCTGGCTTACTTCACTTAATATGATTTTTTCTAAGTCTTTCTATTTCCTTACAAATGGGGCGATGTCATTCTTTCTGACAGCAGCATAGAATTCCATTGTGTATAAATACCACATCTTGTTGATCCACTCATCAACTGAGGGACATCTGGGTTGGTTCCATATCTTTGCTATGGTAAATAGTGCTGCAATGATCATTGTTGTGCTAGTGGATTTAGTATGCCCTTGTTTCTGGACAATTGGGTAAATGCCAAGTAGTGGAATTGCTGAGTCATAGGGAAGCTCTATGTTTAGTCTTTTGAGGAACTGCCATACTGCCTTCCATAGTGGTTGAACGAGTTTGCACTCCCACCAACAGTGTAGTAGTGATCCCGCCTGGCCACATTCCCTCCAGCATCTGTTGTTATTAGGTATCTTGATCCTGGCCATTCTAACTGGAGTGAGGTGGAGTAGGAGATACACTGGGCCTCCTTGGCACAGGTCGAAACTTTCTCAATAAGGACCAAGAAACACAACAAATCAGAGAAAGGCTGGATCGTGAGACTGCATTAAACTGCAGAGCTTCTGTATCGCAAAGGATATAGCTAGTAAATTAATTAGGAAGCCTACAGAATGGGAAAAGATCTTCACTAACCATACAATGGACAAAGGCCTCATATCTAAAATATATCAACAGCTCAAAAATTGGAATCACTCCAAAACTAATCTCCAAAGTAAAAACCATCCCATTAAAAGATGGGCCAAAGACTTAAAGAGAGTCTTCTCTGAAGAAGAAACAAAAATGGCCTATAGACACATGAAGAAATGCTTGACATCTCTGGTCATAAATGAAATGCAAATCGAAAACCTCAATTTCTAATCTGTCCCTCCCAAGTAGTTAGAAATACAGTTTTCAACCAGTGAACCAGTTTGATTCTTTACAATGTATAAATTTCAAGTCAAGATCTGTCTTTCATGTAACCAACATGTTATCAATGTTTGCTCAAAGCAAACACACATACTAATTTGTACATCATTTGCTGATAAGTTTCCACAAGTTCAATAAGTGCTATGACCTTTCATGCATCTGCAAATTAAGTTTATTCATTGATATCTTTGGGATGCCAAGTAGAAGCAAAACAAATTTTCAGTGAAAAAAAATCCAGTGGCAGAGGGATCGCTACTACACTGTTGGTGGGAGTGTAAACTTGTTCAACCACTATGGAAACCAGTATTGAGGTTCCTCAAAAGCCTAAACATAGAACTCTCCTATTACCTTGGCCTTTACCAAAACAGATCTCAGGAGGCTGAGATCTGAGGATGGTGGTTCAAAGCCAGCCGGTGCACTAAAGTCCCTGAAACTCGTATCTTCAATTAACCAATAGAAAAGGGGAAGTGGGGCTTGGCTCAAAGGTAGAGCAGTAGCTTTGAGCTAAAGAGTTCAGGGTCAGCACTCAGGCCCAGAGCTCAAGCCTCATGAACCTCCCCCCCCCCCAAAAAAAAAGAAAAAAAATCCTTTTGGGTTGGGAGTGTTCCCTAGCGTTAGAATGCTTGTCTAGAATTCACAGAGCCTGGGGTTCAATTCCTCAGTACCCTATACACAGAGCCAGAAGTGGTTTTGTGGCTCCAAATTAGCAAAACCTGTCCAAGAACAGTGTTCAGGCTCTATGTTCAAGCCACAGAAAGATAAAAAACAAATCTTGTATAAAAGTCTTATACATAAAACTTATTGATTACTACTGATTAGTGTAAAACTGAAAAATTTAAAACAAAATCAATGTGATAAAATGAAATGAAGTGAGAAATCTGATATGTGCAATGTCTTAGAATATGGAATGTATGGCAATATAATATAAAAATAGATACTTTATGGAATAAAGGTGAAATAATATTGAAGATGTTACCAAAACCAATATTTTTATATTACCAAAGAGGACCTTTGGAGACTACAAATGGAATATGAAAATTACATAATCAGTAACAAAATTGAAGAACAGAGATAGAATTACTGGACACATTATGAAAACTTTAAAATACAACAGAAGGAGATTGGTGAAGAGAGTATACAGGTGAAAAATGGTGAAGTGATTTTTAGTGGCAAGATTCGTTTTTTCTTTCATATATTTTTTATTGTAATTAATAGAAGTGTTACATTATATTCACCAGATAGAACAGGCATTACTTCACATACATTGATTAATGGCAAGATTCTTGAGAGTATGGATTGGTGGTATATGATTTGCCTAGAATTCCAGGAAGAGCTCTGGGGTTTGGCACAAGTTTTGTGTAAAGGAATGCAGAAAACAAAAGAAATGCTAATAATGATGATGTTTGTGTTGTATTTTGTTGATAGTAGTGACTGAAATCAAGGTGCACTTGGAATGCTTTGCTTGTTCAGATGGCATTCTATCACTTGAACCATGCCTCTAAACCAGCTTTTATCAATTATTCTCAAATGGAGGTGTCATGGACTTTTTTGTGCAGGATAACCTATAACTATAATGTTTAATAATTCAGCACTCTGAGTACCTACTATGACAAGCTTGATCGACTGGTGCCAGATTTAAAAGGCCATACTTATTTACTGTTTTTATTTAAATTTCACTGATGGTTGTCATGTTAGAAAGAAAATAAACAACTACCAATAATGATAAAGTTTATTTATTTTAAAATAAACTATACTATATATATATATGTGTGTGTGTGTGTGTGTGTGTGTGAATAACACAGAACATCCCAAACAAATGATATTTCTCAAAACGCCTGACCTTGACATCAGAAAGTTGTTGTTATCCATTCATGTTGTTTTTGAAGATTCAAAATATTGATCACAGACACTTGAACATGAATATATAGCCCTCTTCCAATTCTAATGGTGCCTCCAACATGGATTAAAACATTGTTGCAGGAGTTTACTATTCCTTCTACCTTGAGTTTTCATTGAAATTCTGTAGTACTTTAGTTTCCTAGTTTTGCCATAGAAACTAACAGGTCTCCCTCTGTCTCTCTCACTCACACTTCTCCTGTAAGGATCAGAAAATGGAATTCCTTGTATGGTCTTTTGAGCTTACACTAATTTCTCTATTCAAATGGTACTATTTGTTAGGAAATGGAAAGACTTAGAAAAAATCATATTAAGTAAAGTAAGCCAGACTCAAAGGAACTTAGGCGCAATGGTTTCCCTCATTTGTAATAATCAGTAGAAACCTTGGGCTCTACTAGCAGAGATTTATAACAGAGCAAAACCTTGATACATAAGGCCATATAGTATGAAGCTAATTGAAAGGACCTCTAGGATATTGAAACAAAAGCTATATAATGAATGATTGTTGTCCTTAATGTACTATGTTATCTCTCATCTCTTTTGCTGTCCCTTGGTTATCTCATATTGTTACAGTATCTCACTTTGTTATCTGATGTATTGGATATATTTGTATTTGGTTATTTGAAATTGGATAGGGAAGGGGGGAAAACCAAGATAGGGGAGTGGGGGGCAGGGTAATGGGGACCAAGACATGTGAAAGGGTATCGATGTATGTGAATTAATGCACTTTCTATCTGGCAAATATCATGTCACTCTTTTATTAATTACAATAAAAAATATCAAAAAAAAGAAAAAAGGAAAGAAAAGAAAAGAAATGGTACTATTTACTTACAGCTTTGATTATGAACATTCTGCTAAGACTAATATCATATCTAACCCTATCCTGACTTTCTGAGGCATCTTCATTTGTATAGAATTAGAAATCATTTGTATAGAATTAGAAATCATTTGTTACCACATAGAATCTATATATAGGATTTTCTAAGTAGAAATTGAATTATTTGTACTGACACATTGATAATTTAAAAATATTTTTATATTTTCCACTACTATGAGGAGAATTCAATTATTATAATTATAAATGATGTTTCAATTTCATCTACAAAAACTGTAATTACAGGCTGGGAGTTTGGCCTAGTGATAGAGTGCTTGCCTAGCATGCATGAAGACTCAGGTTCGATTACTTGGTACCACATACACAGAAAAAGCTAGAAGTGGGGTCAAGAGTTTGGCCTAGTGGTAGAGTGCTTGCCTAGCATGCATGAAGACCCAGGTTCGATTTCTCAGTACCACATACATAGAAAAGAGCCAGAAATGGTGCTGAGGCTCAAGTGGTAGAGCTCTAGCCTTGAGAAAGCCCAAGGACAGTGTTTAGGCCTGAGTTGAAGCCCCAGAACTGGCAAAAAAAAAAAACAAAAAAACTGTAATTACAAAATATCAATAGAGACAAATGAAATTAACCCATTATTTTGCAGGTTTGCTTTCTACCTTAAAAGACAACCAAATTCAGAAACATAACCAAGTAATCAATTATGGCCACTATGTAAATCCCTTATACATAGGAGCCTTCAAAGATTTTTTTAACCATGGCTGTTTTCTAAAGGCTCATTCAGACTGGAATTGCTGGAGGCCAGAATCTGAATCCTGTTTTGAAAGTCAGTGGTAGAGAAATAATATCAAACATCTACATTTCTTTTTCATCTGTGTTTTTTCTTTTGTGTCTCTTTCTACATATGTGACATGATAAGTTATTTCCTCAATCTTGAACATGCTTGTGGGAATCTGTGCTCATTGAATAATAAATAATACAAATATTCACTTATCCAGCATTACGACAAGCTTTATCCACAAAAGTCACTGTTTATTGCTACTTTCATGAAAAGCATAGCTTTGAGCACGTCAGCGCTGATATCATTCCTACTAATTACCTTATGTTGAATGCATTTTTAATGACTCCAGACTTTTCTTCTAAACAGATGTTCATTGAACAGTTTTTACTTTTTTTTCTCCTAGCATTAGACTGCTTAAATAACTTGGCACCAATTTGTTAGGTTATAAAACTGGGTACTTTGCTGGAACCAATTTTATATTAGCATAAAACTTCAGCTCACTCAACCCTGAGTGTTTCCCCATGGAAAGGAAGTAGCCTTTCTTACCATTTTATTGCTTCATTCATCAGTGTTTTATTTGCAAATTGGTTCCTTTCCATGGATGCCTTTTCCATGCTAATAAGCTACAACTCAGTGTAGCCTGAGAATTGTGCAGCACTTCAGGGTTAATTTCAAATACAAAGTAATTCAGTATCCCAGCAATTCCCTGGAAAAGACAAGTACAGGACAGGATTATTGCAGACATAAAAATAAGCTTTAAATAGTCCTTCTGAGGTAGCCACTCATGTATTTATCTCCACCCTTAAACCTTAATTACAAAGAATGTTAGAATAAGTGCAATATCATCACTTGCACTTGTTGCTGTAGACAGTGGGCAGGTTATGAATGCAGTGCTATGAAATAACCCAAGCTGATTGTCTACCTGATAGATGAGATGGTTGTTTATAATACACAAAGCAATGATTTATCACTACATGATGTATGACTTAAAACAAATATATTCTTTCCCTAGTCCACATTATTGTGATTTTGTGATGTCTTCCCTGAAATGAATACAGGGTCTTCCCATATTCCACAATGTTGCAATAAAATATGCTATCTTACCATTTTTAGTACCGTTTTTAACACTATATGAACTTTTCTTGGATATGTGTATTTGAGCTCTTGCTTGGGTTATTAGAACAGCTGGTGACACTACAATTTGAGCCACTACTCTGGCTCAGCTTTTAGCTGGTTTTTGAAAATGAAGATGGAGTCATGGAGTCTCATGGACATTTTTTATCAGACTGAATTCAAAATATGATCTAGATCTCAGGCTCTTGAGTCGCTAGAATTACAGGAGTGAGCCCCAACTGCCAGGCAAATGAAAACAATTACCATTAACCCTTTCTCTCTTCTAATTTCTTCTATTTCATGATGAATTGAATGGGGCTTTAACATAAAAGCAATATATATGTTTGATAAAAAGGGGAAGGTATTACTCTGTTGGTAATGACTTTCTACCCTAGAGCACTTACATCACATAGAAAGGCACAGATCTTATAAGTAGGTGCCTGTTGTAATTATTGTTTAAAAGCGACTTGAAAAGGAGGAGCTGATATTGAATTGGCTGAGTTTTTTCTTGTGCTATGCACTAGTCTTCATTTATTATATATATATATGTATGTAAAAGTCAAATTAATTTTCTCTCAGGACATGAAATGTAGTTTTTCCATTCAAAAAATAGATCGGAAAATATTCCTTCAGAACTATTACAAAGTGAACACGCAGCATAGAAATATCATAAAAGTATGAACTACTTTACCTGACCTATCCATTCATCCATCATATGATGCAGTGCAGTTTTACATACTTATATACTTACCAGTACAGATAACAGTATTTCAAATCTCTCATGAAATATGGCTATGCTACTTTTCCTATTCTACTTCATAACAATAAAGTACTACTCAGAAGTAAGCCACATTATAACATCTTTGTTTATGTAAGAAAGACATTCCCCAATAAGTCATATTATTGAAGTCATGGGTGCTTAAATTAGGATGTATGATATGATCCTATTGAACTTTCACCATAAAATTGGCAATGGAAAATTCTTTTCAGAACATGAATGTGTTAGCTTTTTACAATGGAAAGCTAAAAAACACAAAAAATTATAGAAACCAATGAAAGTAATTTACCTATAACTTAATATATTACTTTTATTGCTGCTATAAAAATGTTAACAAAAACATAGTAACTTGAAACAACACCACAAATTTATTGGTTTGATCAGGCTATGTTCAGTACGGGAGTCTCCAGGGCAAATATATTTTCTTGTCTTTTCAAGCCTCTAGAAACTTCCCAAACACTATCTTTTCAGCCAACAAAAACAGACAAGACCTTATCATAGTAATAACTTTCTAATTCTCCCTTTCCTGACTTCCTTTCTTACAAATAAGTATTCTTATAAGTATAAATATCCTATTTGTATCATATAGGGTAAGTTCTTCGTTTTATGTCAGATGATGAGCAAACTTCTATCTACAATCAGTGCATCCTTGTCATGTAATCTGACAGGTATTTTTATCTTTATGGGTTTTGTTGGTGTTGGTGGTGGTGTTGGTGGTGGGTCATGGGGCTTGAATGAGGCCTGCATTCCACCCCTGAGCTCTTCAGCTCAAGGCTACCACCCTACCCTAGAGCCAAGAATCACTTCCAGTTTTCTAGAAAACAGCTAGCTTTGAACTTTGATCCAAGTTAATTGGAGATAAAAGTCTTAGATTCTTTGGGCTGGCTTTGAACTTTGTTCTTCACACCTCAGTTTCCTGAGAAGCTAGGATTACAGGCGTGAGCCAACTGGACTGGCTATCTTTATGTTTTTTTTTAAGGAACTACTCATAGAAATTATCTAGGAGATGTCTAGGAGGTATCTTAAACTTTTGTGTAATATCCATAGATTTCCAGGATTGAGATCTGAACATCTTTCAGAAAGAAAACTGGGAGAGAGCCATGGTATTTTTCTAATTCTTACACTGAATACAATGATTACCATTTTACCAAACTTTTGTCTTCCCCTTTCTCTATGACATGCACATGCCAACTCTGGTTTTTCTTCTATAGATATAAAGTAAGCCGGGTGCTAGAGGCTCCTACCTTTAATCCTAGCTATTCAGGAAGCTGAAATCAAGAAAACTGAGGTTTAAAACCAGCCTAGACAAAAAACTCAGTTACTCAATATCTAATTAGCCAGCAGGAAAACTGGGCTGGAGACATGGATCAAGTTGTAGAGGACCAATGATAAAAAAAAGAGCCAATTGAGAGTGCCAAGCCCTGAATTCAATCCATAGGAACACATACAACACATGCACAAACACATACCTACATCACTTCAGTACATTATTCTATATGATTTCAATAAGTAAGAAAGTTATTCTTATGCAAGAGCATTGCAAAATGATAACTTTTGGCATATCATATAAAACCTAGATCATTTGTAACTACATTAAAGATATCTTTAGAATATCCCCTTATTATAAATAATTATAATTAGGATCAAAGTGTTTCCAGTACTTTATTTGGTTTACACGTCTTCTTAAATTCTAACTATTCCATATCTGTACTTTTCATGCTAGAATTTTCCAAATTCTGAATTTGAAAATTTAAAACATTATACAGAAATTTAATGCAAACTTTTTATTCTCCATCCTGTCTATAAACTGGTCATTATATTCTGAAATTCACCCCAAGAACACAAATCTACAGCGCATATAGCCATCTTGGTAAAGTGCATTACATTCTTTTCTCCATTTTAATGATTTGGAGAATGAGTAGATTCAGAAGTTGCCAAACTCGTCTATGTATGATAAAGCTTCACATGGCTTTTGCCTAGTTTCTCAGACAGTGGTTGGTTACAGCTTCCAAAGTATTGTGAGACCTTAAAGTGTCTCACTACTCTTGGATTCTTCATTAAGAGTTTAATGAAAATTGACTGACCTCTATAATCCCAGGTTCGAACATTTGGGGAAAAAAAAGCAGCCTCAATAGTAACTAGTAAATTTACTTTCATTAGAGAAATAAGAATTTCTCATATGTAAACCATCTACAATTTAAGCTGTAGGCTTTCATTTATTACAATTTTAATGACCGATATTCAAATAAAACATGAAACGAATTTATCAAAAATCTTCAGTAAAAAAAGTCTTGTCAGAATTTCCATGATGTGTACAATGGGTGGTACATTTAACTTTGTATTTGTTTGTTTTAATGTACCATGTGAACTTATTTTTTTTCTCTTTATCTTTCTCTTTTTCTTCTTTCCCTTATGGCTTATCCTCTGTTGTTGCTGTATCTGACTGTGGTACCTGTTATTTTGTATAAAAAGTTATTTGTTTATTTTAATCAGCGACGGGAAGGGGAAAAACAAGATGAGAGGCAACAAAGGATAAACCAGTGTAAGCGATATTCACAGGACTATATATATTGGAAATGAACTTTAAAACTTGAGAGAGTGTGGGAGAGAGAATATGGGATTAAAAAAGGTAGGAAGGGGTAACTGTTCAAGAAGTAATGTACTTACTACATTACAAATGCAACTGTCACCCCCCTACACATCACCCAGGTAATACAGTTTAAATTTAAAAAATGGAAAGAAAACATTCACAGAATCTAGATCTGGACAAATTCCTAGGATAATATTAATCTTATTTATCATTTATTATATAATCTCTTCATAAAGTATCACAGTTCTTAAGAAACACATGTATGCATGTAATTATTTTTATTTTTTCACTATTTAAAACACCTGAAAGTAATGTCTACTCATATATTCTAATTATTTAATTAGTATAAGTACCATACATGAAATGGCATAATTAAGATATTTAATCAAGTAAAAGTTAAGATGTGAAATTAATTGGCATCTAGAATATTTATATTTCACTTTTAGTTTTTGCTTTATCAACAAATGTAGCTTAAGGAATCTTTTTAAAAATGTATTTCTAGTTTTAAAAGTCATATTTTGGGCACTAATTTATCACTCAATGTATCAAGCTCAGTTCTCTGAGAATTCTTCATGTTTTGTTTTGTTTCTTTAATCTTTGTTCTTCCCACAAGTGCTGAAGGTTTTCGATAAAGTACATGTAGACCAGTGCTCTAATGGAGGTAAAATACCCTTGGCATTAGTATTGTACATACTTTTCATGTGTTTTATGCAGATATGGCTTTTTTTAATATATTAGTCAGACAAAAGAATACTCAAAAATCGTTGGTGGCTTTATTGTAAACAGGAAAATAATGGATATGCCTTACCACTTACTGTACCAAATTTGTAAGTATAAGCTCTGTTAAGGTAAGAAATCAAGTGTCCTTCACTGCTCCATCTTTCCTTTCACTTGTTGAATTAATCTAAAACTGGTTTAAGAGATTTAAACTTAAAACATAGCTGTATTCTTCAAAATTATTTATGTTTATTGCATACAAATAAATAAAATGATAACTTTTTAAGTAATGTATATCCCTTAATGCTATTTCTCATTGTTGAGTTTCTTCCTAATTTAATTTTGAAACAACTCTACACTATGCTTCTTTGAGTTTTACTTACTAAAACAGAGTATATTCTATTTATTTTAAAATCATTTTAAAATCATTTAGAGACTTTTTGGTTTGGGCAGTGCTTGGGATTGAATTCAGGATCTCACACTTGGAAAGATATTCCTTTTCCAACAAAGGAAATATTTTCTAAACCAATACTAACTGCTTTTTAAAATGTCTTCCTCTACAGATTGCTGGAATGGTAGCCTTATATCTGGTCATCATGAGACCATTAAGACCCTTTATATTGGCAATATTAAATGTTTTTGAACATAGCTAAAATTCAGTAGTTTAGGTATACAGTAATTTCCAATCCAAAAATTTTAATCACAGAAATCTTACCTTTAACTAAAAATAAAAATATTAATAATGTGAAGAAATGATTATACATTAGCAAATACTATAAGTAGAACATTCAGGATTTATTGAATTTTATGAACACTCATTATTTTCTCTCCACGGAGTGAGAAATTCTTAAGCTTGTATTTGGTTAAGAGTTACAGCATATTCTTCAAAATACTCTGATTTAAACTATGCTCTCCAAGAAAGTACTACTTATTGTCCTCACCCTGTGTGAAAATTAAATGTATATAATATATAAAGTTACAATAATTTTTCACAAGTGCAAAATTATATGTTTTCTTGGACATACATGTCATTCAGGAAATATTTGTAGAATATTCCTCCAAATGTTGATTTCACAGTTGTACTCACCATTAAAAAGAAATGCAGTTAAAGCTCTGAATCAGGAACCAGGATTACAAAAATCCTATTGTGGCAATGGATACTAAGCAAACATCTTTCTTTGCACACTGATGTAATAATATGACTTCCAAAATATGTGGAATTTCCAATAGTTGTCAAAATATTCCATGTACCATTTCCCCATGGTTTTAACTTACATCGTTAATCTAGATGGACAGATATATTTTGTGCAGGAGAAAAATGGTCTATATTCTTGAGAAAAATTAATTCATATTTTTCAAAAATTATAATTATTTTGTGAAAGTAAGTGGAGACAGAAAAGTGGAGGGACAAACATAGAACAGTGGCTACAGTGGTACTCAATATACACTCTGTTGAAAATGGACTATACAACTTGTGGCTGGGGATGGGAAGGGAAAACTGGAGAAAGTAAAGGAAGGGGTGACATTGTCAGAAAGAAATGTATTCATTAACTGATTTATAAAACAGTAACCCCTCTGTACATTACCTTTATTATAACTATTTAAAATCAGAAAATAAACATTTTCCAATACAAAAAAACAAAAAATACAAAAATTAGAATTAGGTTGGTTGCTCATGCTGATTATCCTACCTACTTAAAAGACTGAGATTTGAGAATTGGAGTTCGGAGCCAAACTTAGAAATCTGAGAGATTTTAATCTTCACTGAACAACAACAACAACAACTAAAACCAAGATCAGGAGGCATGTATGACACAAGTGGTAGTAATAAAAAGCTGGGTAAGAGCCTAATCTGTAAGTTTGAGACCTACTACCAGCAAATGCACACACACACACAAAACACACATGTTAGAGTTATAAGATGCTAGCATACACTACTGATGCTACAGTTTGCCTGGAAAACATATTCAATTCACTAATACTATTTAGAAAAATGTCATAGAATACATTAAACATAACTTTCTGTACTGTAAGTTAGTTTCTAGCACATAACTTGTAACAACAAATACTTTAATATGCTATATGAATAGGTTTCAATTTATCAGGTTTATCAAATAGATATTTTATAAACATATTTACACAAAAAGCATTTTAAATATAATCTGAAAATAATTTATAAGACCAAAGGAGATAATAAAGAAATCTAGAAACAAACCTGAAATACTTTCATATAAAAAATAACAAAGTTAGCTAAGGTTTCTGCTTTGAGTAACAAAACTACCAAAGAGTTGCTTTTATCCTTTATTCTTTTCCTGTTTTTAAATTTATTTAGGCAAATTATCTGATGCAATTTGAATCAGACAAAATCTCCAAAATTCTCAAAAATTTAATAAGATTTGAATAGTATTCAAATCAAATAATGGTTATGCTATAAATGAGTAAAATATGTCTGACTCCAAGGAAAATTAATTTTTCATACTTGTAAAATGTTTTGCCAATGGCATTGAACTGATAAATTTTGTATCTATTAACATTCCAAGATTTCAGTTTAGTTGCGTTCTTAAGCTGTGGAGATCAAAATTAGCTAAGCTCTTCCATCAAGTGTTTAATGTAAAGTTGAGGCTTAGTTATGTTTAAAAGACTTTCTAAAATTCCTGAGTGTGTGTGTGTGTGTGTGTGTGTGTGTGTGTGTGTGTGTGTGTAGTGTGTGTAGGGCATTAATCTGAAGTTCCATTCAAGAGCCTCATGAATGCCAAGTGCTGTACCACTGAGCTACACATCAGTCCTAAATAATTAAGTTAGCTGTGAGGCATTTAACAGGTATCTACATACTGTCTTTCCAGAATATGGAAACAAGAGATTTATCTTGTGTGATTGTTGTTCTTAATTTACTAAATAATTTCTCTCTCTTTTGTTGCCCTTTAGTTAATCTCATATTGTTACTGTATCTGACTTTGTTACCCGATATATTCTATATATGTTTATTTGATTATTTGAAATAGGAAAGGGAAGGAGGGAAAACAAGATAATTGGGAGGGCATGGGAGAGAGAAAAATGGGGACAAATACATGAGAAGGGGTATCAACATGAGAAATAATGCACCTACTATCTGGTGAATGTAACTGTAACCCCTCTATACATGATAATAAAAAAGAAATGAAAGCACTAACTCCTTGTTTGAGATTTTAAAAAATCAGAAGAAAATATTGGTACCTCTGTCCCTCCTTTCTAGCTTTCTTTATGCCTAGTCACTGTTACTTTAGCTCCTTCACAATCCAAAATGACCGGACTAGACTGCTGGGTGATACCTTGATGAAAAGAATTGAAATGATCTCCAAGCCAAAAGATCTGCAGAACCTCTCAGGACAAACCATCCCTCAAATGAAGACAGATACCTATAACAATGAGGCTGTACTTAGGGCAGAAGTCATGAACTTGTGGAAACTGGATTGCTCTCCCCAAAATAACTGACTACTTTTCTCTAGAAACCCTCACAACACCAAAACTGATGGCCAGCCATCATGCTGTCAGTAAGTCTGTTCAATTAAATAGCCTTTTCATATCCTGTTACAGTTCTTCATATAAAACTGAAGTTTATCTTTACATGAAATACAAGATAAAACACATAACTTACTTCTCACAGCAAGCTTCTTTACCATGTAATAAATCTGCTTTCATTGTCCTTTCTGCTTACAAATCTCTTCAGAACATTAGAATAAGTTCCAAATCTCATATGTGGAAATTCTGGGCACAGGGCTTAGCAATCCACTCACAATATCAAATGAAGAAAAGTTAACTCTGCTCAAAAAATACATGATATTCCATAATAAAAATTCTTTTAGGGAGATCTTTATTTGCAGTTTCAGAATCAATTAAAATAATAGAACTTTTCACCTCATAATATTGCTTTCACAATCTAGCCACAGATGAACATATACAACCCTTTTTCTTTACAAAAGCAATGTAGTTTTATAGTTTTCTTCCTAATTCAATCTAATCTATTTTTTGAAGTTAAAAAAGACACAGGTAAAATTGTTATCTTAGAATTTCATAATTGATTCCATACTCATTAGTGAATATGAACTTCTACTATCAAAAGTCTATTACCCTCATTACATTATGTACATAATAATCATGATAGAAGACCTTGAGTTATGTCACTTAATTTATGTTTCATTGTCAGTTTATATCATCAATTTATCTTTACTATCAATGTTTACTCCTATACACTGAGCTATTTTTGTAATATACTTTGAATTTACATGTATGTATTCCCTTTTGAATCTAACAGAGAATCTTGTATTTATTTCTTTAAGATTCTTCTTTCTTAGTATAAGTTCATCTCTCTAGCATATCAAGATTTATTTTAATCATGCTACTTCTATGAAAAATGTTTGAAAATTCTCCTATATCAACATGGTTCTCAAATATATCTATATCCAAATCACTGATTTAATACCCCTGAAAATTCTTACCCATGCTTTATTTGAGACTGTTCTGCCACTGACATTAATACATTCACCCAAACCTTACAGCTATATTTACCTATCAAATGATGAGTTCTTCTTCATTGTCCTATAACTCAGTCTCATTTACTCATTAAAAAATCCTAATGATTCACAGGTAATAATGAATTTTTGCTATATATAATTCTGGGAGAATAACTCATTCATAAATGTAAAGTTTCTGTTTATCCCAGCTCCATCCAGTGAGAACAAATCATAGTCCTCAATTTGTAGGATCATCAACAGTGCAAATGAGATTCTGATATCATAACAGTGTAGGAGTCATTCTCAGATATTAAGGATGATCTAGAATTATGGATCTATCTGATGCAAGTGCTGCATGCTCCAGCAGGCAGTCTTCTTCTGGTGAAAACGTCAGTTGGATATTGCTCTTGAACCTACAATGAGGTCCTATGAAAGATTTCTGTCTCATTCACATTTGTAATGCTTTTACTCTTATGCAGAAATGAATCTATCTGGAGCAGTATCCTTTCTCCATTTATGTTTTGGTGATGTTGGGAGTCATACTCGGGGCATGTTAGATAATTGCTCTCTCACAATAAGCTATAATGCTATCCTGTCTAAATACATTCCATCTAATTCAGAAAGTGATAAAAAATCACTGGATCAGCATTATTGACCAGATATTTTAGTTAAATAAGACCAAAGGGCAAGGAATAAGTCAGTGATAAACTTAAGTCCTTATTTTAGTGATCAATTAATTCCATTATTTCAGGTCATAAGCTTAATACATTCTAAGTCTATTGCTTCCCATGGGCTCCAGAGAGAAATACAAACCACAGAGATTTTCAGAATGTCTTTATACAAATAGGAAGGTAAAGAATCCGTCCTAAGAATTCACTATATTATAATTAAAAATACCACTTACTGTATGAGTACAATAATTGACGGAGAAAAATAAATCTCCCTTCTCACAGTATCATATTTCTAGTGATACTGACTGTTTTGAAATCTCTCCATCACACACTTTCAGCTTTTTTTAAATTAAATAATTTTTTATTGTGGTTAATAGAAAGATTACATTATATTCACCAGATAGAAGGTGCATAACTTCACAAACATTGATACCCTTTCTCATGACATGGTCCCCATTTCCCTTTCACCATCCCCCGCTTATGTTGATTTCCCCCCTTCCCTATCCAATTTCAAATAACCAATTAAGCACATATAAAATATATCAAATAACAAGGTGAAAAATTGAGACAGTATGCGATAACCAAGGGATGGCAAAAGAGATGAGAGATAACATAGTACATTAAAGACAGCAGTCACTCATTATGTGGCTTTTGTTTCTTTATCCTGGAGTTCCTTACATTTAGTGTCATACTATTTAGCCTAATGTCTTTAGATTTTGTTCTATTGTAAATCTCTGCTAGGAGAGCCCAAGGTTTCTACTGATTATGACAAATGAGGGAGACTATTGGGCCTATGTTCCTTTGAGTTTGGCTTACTTCACTTAATATGATTTTTTCTAAGTCTTTCTATTTCCTTACAAATGGGGCGATGTCATTCTTTCTCACAGCAGCATACAACTACATTGTGTAAAAATTCCACATCTTGTTGATCCACTCATCAACTGAGGGACATCTGGGTTTGTTCCATATCTTTTCTATGGTAAATAATGCTGCAATGAACATCATTGTGCTAGTGGATTTAGTATGCCCTTGTTTCTGGACAATTGGGTAAATGCCAAGTAGTGGAAATTCTGGGTCATAGGGGAGCTCTAAGTTTAGTCTTTTGAGGAACTGCTATACTGCTTTCCATAGTGGTTGAACTTCTTTTGCTAATATTAGTCCACCAATAGACTATAGGAACATGACTGTAATCCCTGCAATGCCCTGGTTTGATCTTTGCATCAAATTGAAAAAATGGAGATTAGAAGAATTAAGCATGCTAATAGAAAATAAAATGTCCAAGAGACACTAATAAAAAAGAAAATGGAGGCCAGGAGTTTAGCCTAGTGGTAGAGTGCTTGCCTAACATGAACACCCAAGTTCGATTCCTTGGTACCACATACATAGAAAAAAAATGTCAGAAGTGGTGCTGTGGTTCAAGTGGTAGAGCTCTAGCCTTGAGAAATCCCAAGGACAGTGCCCAGGCCCTGAGTTAAAGGCCCAAGACTGGCAAAAAAAAAGAAAGAAAAAAAAGAAAAGAAAATGGAAATCATTTTCCAAAATTTATAGATGCTATAATAATCAAAATTTTTAAGAAGTACAAAAAATACTTAAATGATGTTACTTGCATGAAATGAGACATTAAAATCATCCAGAATGGAAATGTAAATGAGGTAGAAAGGAATAATGACTATGCTGACAAAATACCAACCAAAAATATTAACAATAACATTGATGGTAAAAAAAGTGAATAAATAAATCCTCTTAAGCAATGAAGATATGTGGCAGAATCTGTGTGCCTGTAGTCCCTGTATGCAGGAGATGGAGGCATGAAAATATATAGCATTTGAGTCTGAGACACTCAGCACATACTGGGTTATACACATTATTTTCTCTCAGAAAAAGCTTAGGAAATAAAAAAGTTTTTGTTAAAAATATTAAATCTTGTCCTAAGATATCTGTTTCTTATAAATAGGCAAGACACATTTTATACTAATCCAAAAATACCAGTTGTCAGTTCCTGAAATTATTTTGCCATTTAAGGATGTTATTTTTTCCTAAATGATTACAATATCTATCCTTCCTCAATTTATTTGTGTGATTTAGATCAATCCACACTGCTGGAGATATAATCTCATACCTGTATTGTCAGCTTCATTTGATAATCTGAAGTAAATATCTAGAGAGAACAATTTGACAGTTCATTCTGCATTTATAAATTTATTTCAGGTGATAATATACAATATTAAATTTATAGTGATTTAAAGTTACAGAATTCTTTGAACTTAATATTTTAAATCAAATACAATTTAATATCTGTTTGATAACAAAATTTTTGTATTTTCTCTGTTCATTTTAAGAAATAATTTGAAATTATTTATTTTAAAACTATTATATAAACTTTAAAGTTAATAAAAATGAAATACACAATGCGTGTTAAGCTTAGTCCTATGTAATCAGAACATATCAGATTTATAAAGATTGTTTTAAAAGAGCATTATTAATTCTTAATAGTACAACTAATTATTTCCATTTTATACTGTACCTTGAAAACTAAATTAAGTACATCATAAAACAGTTCCATATGTTATCATAAATATTCCAAATTTACTCCATAGTAAATGATTAGCCTTTAAGGTCACTTTCCTGTTTTATCCTGATAGGCTAGCAGGTTCTCATAAGTTTAAGCTAATTGGTATAGAAATAAACCTGAATCCATTTTACTCTAAGATAGTAGGTCACATTCATCCAGTTGTAATGTGCTGTTCTCTCTTTCTGGCATCGATTTCACAGATAATTATTTTTCTAAAAGTCAGCATATTATCAGCTTCAACACGACAGTAGATAAGTGGAATTATATTAGTTATGCTAATTGGGCTTCTGTTCCCTTGAGTTCCTATATACACTAGTATGACAAAAAAGGTAGGCAAATATTTGTATGGATTGAGATTTCAAAGTAAAATGTATCAATAATAAGTAATAATAATTTCATTATTTTGAATGATTGAAAAAGTAAGAAACATATCAGTAGTAATTTATAGAAGAGAAAAATTAGCTACATAGACCAGAAATCAACTGATAGGGACCCCCTGAGAATGGTAGGCTTTGGACAAGGTGTCAAACTGGCTGAAGATTCAAAGAGGAGGCAGTAAGCAATAGGAAGAGATTACCCTTCATTCAAACTGGCTAGTAGACTGGGAGTTCCAAGAGGGAACTGCCTGAGCACTGCCTGCAAACCTGTCCAGTCCCTATTAGCCTAGAGAGAATGTGTATATTCCTCATAATGACCAAGAAGCAATGGATTCTGGAAGGAGAAATCTATGCAGTTATGGAAAACACTATTTTCCATTTCATAGGAATATGTTCAAATGAAAAGATAATATATAAACTCATTTTAACAGTTTCCTTGTTGGAAGTAAAAAATCAGGATGAGTTATGAAGATAAATAGAATTAAGTACTTGAAAATATAAATACTCTGTAATGTATTGAGTAATACTAAATAAAATATCAAGAAAAACAGTAAAATGCTACCTAAATTTCTTCACAAAGATAAAAGGAAAGAATACATGGCTTATGAATATAAAATTGTCAATCTCTCTTATCTATGAAAGAAAATAGAACATTTGTAATTATGTAAAGCAGTAGAAGAATAAATATAATATTTTTCATAATGTAGATTATTTATAAGAAATACAATTAAGATACCTTAGTTTTCTTGCTATGTGGAAATGAAATTAAAAAAAAAAACACTTAGAATCAAGACTTCAGAAGATTGAGCTCATTACTTCTAAGTTCTCTGAAAGTACAGGATCCAGTCCACAGCCACAATTCTGGCTACTCAGCACTGCTTGTCATTTCTTAATAGTCTCTTCTTTATGCTGAATGTCTACTTTCATGATTTTTTAGACAACATTGACAGGTAAGTCTTAAATATCTTCTGTGACAGTAGGAGACTGATTAATACAAAATCTAATCATTTGTTCCTCTATCCCCAGAAACCAATTCTGACATAAGTGCATTTTCTTTTTACCTACATTTACAAGAGCAGATATGTTTGTGATGATTAAGAGCCCAGACTTTTCCAGTCACCCCAAGTAAGTCTTATTCACATGCTAAATCTGATTTGGGAGGAAATGATTCCACTTTCCCTATCTGTTAATGACTACAAAACTTTCTTTGTGTCTCTTAGTAAATTTAATTGTGAAGTTCTCATGATTATTTTTTGCACAAACCTCTCATATGTTTAAGAGGTAAATATCCTGGTTATTGAAGAATATGAAAAAATGATCATCTGGCTCAAAAAGCTAGAAAAGAGAAAGATATTATAGTTATGTCATCTCACTACCTGATCTTTCCTGCCTATGAAAAGTTACCCTCTGTCTATTATCTCATTGTCAAATAGAAATATTAGCTACCTAGAATAGACAAAATTAAATAGTACTTGGAACCTAAGACAGTAAAGTGTTCTGGAGACCATGTTTAGCTCTGACAAGATCAAGCTAAATGTTAAGGTGTTTAAATGGCCTGGCTGACTATTCTTCGGTAAATGTACCATCCTCCCTTTACATAGTGCAAATAGAGTGCTTCCTCCTTGTGATCAAGGAAATTGTTATTTGGGGTTTGAATTTTATGGTTGTAATGACTGAAAGACATCTTAATTTGTTCAGACTTCTTTTTTTTCCATATATTTTTATTGTAATTGTAATTGATAGAAGGGTTATATTATATTCATTAGATAGAAGGTGCATTACTTCACAAACATTGATACCCTTTCTCATGTCTTGGTTTGCATTTCCTTCCCCTTACCCCCACCCCTCATCCTGTTTCCCCCCTTTCCTATCCTATTTCAAATAACCAAAAACACACACGCACATATATATATATATATATATATATATAATGTATCAGATAACAAGGTGAAATACTGTATGTTCAGACTTCTTGTAAATATGTTACTTATTCATTTCTAAGCTTATTCTGTCACTTACTGTTCATAGTTTCTTCCCTTCCTGTCATAAAAAGAACAAATGCAGAATGATCTCATTTTATTTATTTTTTTTAATTCAAATATTTTTTAATTTTATTTTTTATTATCAAGGTAATGGATAGAGGGTTACAGTTACATTCGCCAGATAGTAGGTGCATTACTTCTCACACACTGATACCCCTTTCTTATGTTTTTGTCCCCATTTCCCTCTCCCTACCCCCTCCCAATCATCTTGCTTTCCCCACTTCCTTTTCCTATTTCAAATAAACAAATAAACAATATACCAGGTAACAAAGTCATATACAGTAACTATGAGATTAACCAAAGTAAAACCCAAATATTTTAGACAAAGAAATATTTCTATGATTGTATTTTACATATAGATTTATATGAACCACTAAATGAATAAAATGGTCTAATTTTCAGTTACTTAAATGGATAGCATCCTAAACAATGTAAGTATAGACAGGTGGGAACTGGTAAATGGAAGGTTGAGCATGTACAGAATGAGATAATATTTAGTTGGGTCTATGCCATGAGTACCATGGCATTTAAAGCCAAAAGATTTCCTAGATACTGTGTCAGCATACGGGAGTTAAATAAGAGAGATTTACAGCATTTTATATTTTGAACTGGGTCTGCTGCTCAGCTTTCTACCACTCTGACAACTCTGAAACTAAGAATCAGAGTAAGTCTTTCTTCCTTTTGCTTGTTGCCTCTCAAGTGTTTGTCAGAGTGTGTCCTTGTCCCTGATGCTTTTGGGTCTGAAATAAGGCAGGACACCATGGTAGAAATATGTGGTTGAAGAAATTTGTCTCTCTCATGGCAGATGAGGTACAAAATAGAGTGATAGGAAAACTGAGGTTCCAGTATTCTTTCTGAGAGCATTTCCTCAGACAACCTCTTTCCACTGGGTCCCATCTCCAAGAGATCTAGGCCTCCTAGTATTGCCATAGATGGAAGGCCAGGCCTTCCACACAAGGACTTCAATGTCTTGTACACATGGACTTCTGGAGTGCATTCCAGATCCAATCTATTACTCGGCATGAGGGTGTGCACAGACGTGGTGGAAAGCAGAGAAGTTCTCAGTGAGGGTCAATGTGAAGAGCTTTCTTGCCCGTCTTCACTCCTCAGGGTTGACCAAAACTGATGTCTCGGGTGGGTAGCTTGGAGCCGGTTACACAATCACTTGGATCCATGTTTTCCTCCTGGAAGATGGCGTTCCTCAGCCTCGCAGGCACTCGAGCCTCACGTTGGGCGTCATTTTCTCTCATTTTATTTTTAAGTTTGCTATTTCCCAGTATCATGCATACCTAAATTACTTAAAAATCATAGCAGTAGTTAAGATATAACAAATAGTGCCGAATTTCCCCATAAAAAAAGCAATGGGAGAATAATGAACTAATTAATTAATGAATTGTACTGCTATTGCAATATGATGTGCAGAGGGGTTACAGTTACATAATCAGATAATGAGTACATTTCTTTTTGGACAGTGTCACCTCTTGCTTCCTTAAATAATATCTAGCTTGCTGGCAAAAGACCTACACCTACACATTTACTTTTGTTGAGTTTGCTGAATAGGTTGCCTGGAAAACTTAAGCCTCACACTTTACACGGCAGTACTTCATGGGACATAAGCTCCAAGCAAGCCCAGTTGAGGGAAAAGCAAAGGGGGATTTAATTATATCTTCTTACAGTCTTTATACCACAACTGCATCTTGAGAGACTCGAAAGAAAAAGGAAATAAGAAGGATCTACTCAATCAAATTCATTTTTCATGCGACATTTGTCTGGGGTTGCGAATTTCCTCCGCGGTAACGGCTATTCCATCTTTCGTTTTGGAGCAGTTACCAGAAACATTTAGTTGCAAGATAGGAATGGGGTACCCAAAATTTACATAGCAGCTTTAGTATGTCCTTGTTTCTGGCTGACAATGATGTTCATTACAGCACTATTTACCATAGCAAAGATATGGTACCAACCCAGATGTCCCACAGTTGATGAGTGGATCAACAAGATGTGGTATTTATGCACAATGGAATACTATGCTGCTGTCAGAAAGAACGACATTGCCCCCATTTGTAAGGAAATAGAAAGACAGAAAAAATCATAAAGTGAAGTAAGCCAGAATCAAAGGAACATAGGCTCAATGGTTTCTCTCATTTGTCATAATCAATAGAAACCTTGGACTCTCCTAGCAGAGATTTACAATAGAACAAAACCTAGATACTTAAGGCCATATAGTATGACACTAAATGAAAGGACCTCCAGGACATAGAAACAAAAGCCTTATAACGAATGATTGTTGTCCTTAATGTACTATGTAATCTCTCATCTCTTTTGCTGTACCTTGGTTATCTCATATTGTTTCACCTTGTTATCTGATATATTGGATATATGCTTATTTGCTATTTGAAATCAGATAGGAAAGGGGGAAAACAAGTTGAGGGGCGTGGGTTGGGGGAGGGAAATGAGGACCAAGACATGAGAAAGAGTATCAGTGTATGTGAAGTAATGGACCTTGTATCTGGTGAATATAATGTAACCCTTCTATTAATTACAATAAAAATATATGGAAAAAATTTACACAGCAGGGCAGAGGAAAGTCACCAGGAAGGTGTGAAGCAGCAGTGTTTTGTGACTGCAGTAAATATGTTCCCTCGTGACCTGGGAATAACCACGTGTTCATGCCACAACAGTGATCTCTGTCTGTATCAAGGCAGAGAGAATTCATTCTTGTTGATTGCAGGTATTTCAAAAACTTACCATGTTCTAGCTATATTAGGTAAATATTTTCTGTGATGTATCCTAATATTTTTGTGTGCTTAAAATATGTAGGTTCTGTTACTCTATAAAACAATTCTTAACAAAGGTGAACCATATTAAATTACCACACTCACAACCAAATCAGATATTCTTAGTGGTTTTCAAAAATGTTTTAGTAAACACAATAAGGGAATAAATAATAATGTAATTTATTTGCACAGTGTTCTATCCAACACTAGGTATGATAAAAAGCCTTCTCACTAAAATGCTGATAAAACCCAGGAACGTCCATATGAAAAGAATCAACTAGGCCTTTCCATTTACTCCCTATAGAATACCATTCTTTTCAATTATTTTTTTTAACTATGGCTTTGAAAAGAAAAAAAAAAAAGAGCTTATTCAAGTGAGCATGTCTCCCTGCATTCCTGTGTGTTTCCAACCAGGAGAAGGATGGAGTTTCAATAATCCTAACTCCTGGGCATCCGGAGAAATCTGTTTGTTCCAAATCCCTGCAAATGTCGAATCACAACATCTAAGGAGGGTGCTGGTGATTTTGCTATGGAGATTCAGTGAGCAGTAATCTTAACATTGACTGAGGATTAAGTAAATGGTGAGAAAATGGAGATCCCCTTGTACCCAGCAGTCCTTATAACTGCTAATTTACTACATGATGCTAATTAAATGGAGCTAGCTCTATAATGGCAAAGTATGGTGCCTGTGTAGGAAAGCTGTTAACATAATTATATCTCTAACACAGGGGGCAAAGCAGATTACAATTACTAAAAAGCCATGGGATACAGACAACATGAGTGTTACAACATTAGGAAGTTGATTTACAGTCCTAAATATCCCCCACCACAATGTACTTTTTGTAGTTACGTTTCTGTTCATTAGGCAGCATCTAACAGAGACATCTGCAAATTCATTTCTTCTTCAGGTAATCAGTTTTTGACTTCAGGAGACAGTAAGATGGAGAGAAACTATATGCATGGGTGTATGTGTACAGGTAAAATATATTTCAGCATGCAATTTCCTGCCTTGTCAAAATATTACTTCCTTTAAAAGATATATGATGTGACAGTTATATATCAAACCATAAATAAAAATAGGCCTATAAAAATGAAAGTACTTTAATATGCAATATTGGATTCTACTTCTTACACACATTTGCCATTTATCTACCACCATGGCAACAAATGATCAAATATCAGTCAAAGACTCAGGCTGAAAAAAGTACATATTCTCTAGAGCAAATGTATTTTCAAATCCAGACTATGTTACTAAATATCACTGGCATTAATTCCCTAAATCTAGTACTTCACAGATATATAAAAACTGCTGTCTAGCAAGGCTTCTCATTATCAGAAGACTATAATATGTTTTTCTAGAGATTATTTTTAAAGAGTAGGTTAAGAGCTATTTCAAGGTAGAATCAGAAATATAATCTCTTGAAATAAAATTTATGGAAATATTAGAGATTGAATATAATCAAATAAAAGTCTATGATATCCAGATGCTAAAAGGATGAAAAATGAAGCATCGCTCAAAGTTAAAAACAAGTCATTCCCAGTATAACAAAGATTTTTAAATACTCTCAGTCTTAAATTCTAGTTAATTGGTCATGCCATAGTATAAGATTCCACTTCAAATATAGCCCTTTGTCATATTTATAGGTGCTTATCTGAAAATTCTTGTTTTGTAGTATTTGTCTAGAATATGAAAATATGAAGTGAATTTAAAATAACAAATGAAGCAAATAAGAATGAAGGAAAAGATGAAACTCTTTCTATGTTCAGATGAGTGAAAATAAACAGCACCAAATACTTATTGATGGTGAACGAATTAACATTTTTGTGTTTTCTTCAGGGTTTCAAGAAATGTATGTGTTTGTTTATGGATATAAATACACATATGTCTCATTTAATCTTCACATGATTGTAGATGGTGAAGTACTGTATTCTCTTGTTTTATAAAGCAAGGAAGCAGTGACTGATGTATGATGTGACTTGAAGGTTAACATAATTTCTCTCTGTATTCTGGGATTTGTGCACTATCATATATGGAACCATGCAGCTATGTCAGTCATGAAGAGGCAAGGTGATTCAAAATTTACTTTTATGATATTACATAAATGTGATTTAGTATATTTATTTCCTGTATTTTAATAACAGAAAAGAACAGGAAATATTATAAACTCAGAATTTTAAATATTATTGTTTAACTGCATTATGGAAAATAAATTTTAAAAATTAAACATTTCTTCTTAACATATTGCCTCTTCATTACCTTTAGGGAAATAATATTTTACCTTGATATTTAATGTAAATATATATCATCATATTTTCTTCATTCCTCCCTTGCCTTCACCATGCTGACAACTAGGGACATGCTACCTTTCACCAAATCTAAATGTTTTCCTTCACTGTTTATATTAACTATTTTTAGTTTGGGGAATTATCTTTACTGTTACTTGCTTTGGGGGTCATATTTCTTATAAAATTAATGTGAGACATACATTAAGCATAGAGTGACTAACACACTGAGGGTACTGTGGCATTCTGAATGGCAGCTTTTCTGGGTCAGCTGTGCTGCATATTGCACAAAAAGCAATTTGAAATTTTTGTTTTTGAAATATCTTTTGATTCATTTATTATTTTGGCCATGATTTTGTAAAGCTGTACAATAAAACCATGAATAATGTAGACCTACGACATTTTAAATTGTGATAACATTTTTTATCCTTTTTTTCCTTATGTTTATGCTCTCTTTAGAATTGCCTAACTTATTTTAATTAACCTATTCCTTGACTTTTATTTTTCAGCATCCATTATTAAGAATAATCTAGGGTACTGTTAACTAAAGTCAAAATGAAATAATTTCTGTTAAGAAAGACCATATGTTATGTGGCCTCCAGGACAGGCGGAGTGTGCACGTTAGGTCATGTTGTGGCATTTCCATGTATGATTATAATGAACTATAATGCTATAATTAGCAATGTATATTTCTTGTTAGTGTAATGTAAAATGTAAAAGTATAAAGTATATTATTTAATGAATAATGTAAAATATCAATATGCACAATTACAACATAAAGATATAACTTCATGTACAAAATAATTCACTAAATTATAAACTGTAATAATTTTGAGAGTACGAAGATTTTTTTCATCATAACTTCTGAACCACACTATTCCATATTTTTGGTTATCATCTGAAACATTTCCTTTTTTGCTAGGTGTTTCTTTCCTTTAAAATTGGATATTGGAGTTTGGTAAGCTTAACCAGATATATTTTTCCAGGTACAAGAATGGCAAATACTTTAAAAATCAAAATGGAATTTCCACCTGAAAGAAAATTGGAAAAATAATGTTGGTAAGAAAGTGCAAATCATGATATACAGTCTTGTTTTGATTTTGGATGTACTCTATTTTTTCCAGTTAGGTTTTCTTCAATATTTAATCCAAAATTTCCTTATATGGTATTCATTTTTGTCTTTTATTTTAAATATACTCATTTTATACTTTCTAATGTTTGATGACTCTTCATTAATGTATTTTTAATATGCTCCTCCTTCCCTTTGTTCTTATCCTCCTCCTTTTCTTTGTTTGTACTTTTTTCTCCTTTTGCTTTTTGCTTGGTTATTAATATTTTAAGTTATTAATTATTTTATTATTCTTGGTATTTTTCCCTATGTTTAAAACTGAAGTAATCTTGTGATGGCTTAAGGTCTATTTCAACTAAGAGTAAAAAAATAAAATCAATCAATCAATCAATGATGCCTCAAATGTGTTATGTGATTAGGTGAGTGATTGATTTCTTAATTTTTTCACATCAATACTATCATTTTATTTTCTGTAAATCTCAATAAAGGGTAAGTACCTCCTCCATATTTTCTGAGTGATAACCAATGTACTAGTCATGTCCATTACTTACAGAGACCAAGCTGAAAGTGAAAGCTTACAGTAAAAATAATCTGGTCGAAGCAGATTTTATTCAAAACATACACTAGAGTAATAGGGAAGGGGGTCTATCATGAACAGAAACTTTCCACTGATGCTTATGTGGATGGGTATTTCAAATAGCCTGACAAAGAAGGGAGGGGGACTTCAGGGCCTGAAGCAGTCTGAAGTAGCAATTTTTAAAAACTGAAAGGGAGCCAGTATACATGACTAGGCCATCTAAATGGCATGTGTCATAGTTAGACTCCTGCTATCCCACAGAGATGAGAAACAGAGGACCTGTCTTTCAAATGCTGGCTAGAACAAATAGTGAATTCTTTCCTCAACATTTCTCCAGAACATTTCCCAAGCAGGCGCTTTGAAAGGAACAAAATCTTAGGGGTGTGGACTGCAGCTATTAGAAATGTGCTAATGTTTGACAAGTCTCCCCATGGGAGAAGGGGAAGGAATAAAATCGTTTGTAATAGGATTCTGTCGTTCTTTTTATAAGCGAATTTGAGGCTTAATTATTCAAGAGAGAAGACTATTGTTTGGTGGAAGAGAATGTCAACCATGAGACTTTAGCAATTCTGGTTTTTATAACAAAAGCCACAATCCCTTTCCCAGTGCAGAAATTAAGCTCCTGGAACGTAACTGCTAGGTCAACTTTGGCAGAGCCGTCATTACTGACTTTCTAAATTACTGAATAATACTTGTGCCTTCTAGTATGAATTTCTCTCTTCCTTTATAGCTCTTAGTAGTTTTCCTTTCTTTTTATTTTTTAAAAATTGTCCACAAAGTGTTTAAAACTACACATTTTATCCAAAAGATGAATTTTCTTAAGACATTGAAACGTAGAATTCATCAATATTAAGTGAGCAAGTTTACCAACCAACATTAACAAAATTCGAGTCAGGAAGAGTAAAGCATACCTCCAATTTCAGCAGTCAGGATATTAAGACAGGAGGATCATGAATAAATTCCAGGTCATCCTGTTTTACATTTTCCTGCCTTAAAAAAAAAACAGTATCATGAAGAGGAAATGTTATAAAATTTTTCTTTGAACTTAAAGCTTTTTCTACCTACAATACTTATTATAAACTTGCATAATTAGTATGACTTAACAATGTACTTCTTATTTAATTCAAGAAATATTATTCCACGGACACTGGAAAATAACCCTGACATCAGTCTCATCTCTGGAAGTCTAGTTATTCAGAAAGTTGAAATTTGAGTATTTTCATTCAAATCCAGACCAGGTAGAAAAGTCCATAGCCCCCATCTACAATTAAGCAGCAAAATGCCAAATAGGATGCATGGTTCAAATGGCAGAGCACAGTTATCAGCAAAAGAGCTGAATAAGAGAATGCGGCTCTGACTTCAAGATCAGCTATGGTATACACACACACAAACACACACACATAAATGCCTCTAAAACTCTACCTTATGTCAAACACTAAATTAATATTTGGAGTTGAAATGTAATATTGATATGATTGATTAGATAGCCTAAATATCTACCTCTCTTTTCTTACTATACCAGAATCTATGGAACTACTTTCATAGATATCAAAAGAAAGTTTTAAACATACACACACATTTATATACATATATATATATATAACAGCAAGATATCAGAAAAAAGCATATATTTGTGTGAGAGTATAAAAGCCAAGTTAATAACTAATACTTGCAGAGTAATTCAGAAGTGGTTTGGTGGTAGCTGAAATGTTGCCCTAACATAAATTTTATTCCATCAATCAAATAAACTTCAATCTGTATGCATATAATCTATTCCTCATAGCTTACAAAGCACCTATATTGCATTTAAAGAATCTAAAGTTCAATTAGAGATATAATGAGGGCTTTGAATTCCACGGATCAACAGTTTAATTATTTCATTCCTGATTTTAAATCTCTTGCATATTCCATTTCCAAAATAATGAAAGTAGAATTCTCATCGAGTGTTACTCTCTAAATTTTTGCCTTTCGTTGTATAGGAGGTATGAATCACAACTGAGTCAGAGGAAATTTGTGTTACCAAAATGATACCAGTGGCAATTTTGAAAACTTCTTTCCTGAATCACCAGCCTTCAAATTAGTGGAAAATATTTAACTCAACTGATTGGAACCAAAACTAATTACTTGAACATGATTGCTTGGAATTATACCAAGTGTTTTCTTGTCAGCCTTCTGAAACTGTGGAGAAAGATATACATCTGAATGCCTAGATGTGGTAACACAAATAAATCTTGAACACATTTTTATTCAAAATATATAAATTTGCCTCCATAGATGGTAACTTAGGGACAAAATGATAGAGTTTCTTTTACATATCATTATGTTTTAACATTTTAGTAAAGTCAGTCTCAGATGTATGGAATGAAGCAAAAGAAGATTCATCTGTCTAATGGATTTGTAATCGACCTGGAAGTTTGCCCAAAGTGCTATGTTTATGGTAAATTCAAACTTCAGATTTAATTAAAAGGGAGATATGCTGGAATCCAGTGCCTCACACCTATAATTCTAACTACTGAGGAGGTAGTTCAAAGCCAGACCAAGCAGGAAAGTCTATGAGACTCTTACGTCCAATAACCACTGAAACAAGCTGGAATTAGATCTGTAACTCAAGTGTTAAAGTGCTAGTCTTGAGCACAATAACACAGGGATAGTGCCAAACCACTGAGTTCAAGACCCAGGACTAATGTGGAAAAAATGAAATAAAAGACATATGCAGACTAAAATGGAAGCAGGGCATGATATTGGGGAGTCTAGTTAGAGAGACTGGAACTCACCAGAAAACATACAGATTTCAGAATGAAGATCATATATATGAATGCACCTGGAACTTTGCCAGAAATAAATATAAAATAAAAATGAAAGTGCTAACTTGAGGATATAAAATAGTGTCCATGTTAGTGTGTGTGTGTATCAGAGAGAGAGAGAGAGAGAGAGAGAGAGAGAGAGAGAGAGAGAGAGAGAGAGAGAGAGAGAGAGAGAGAGAGAGAGAGAGAGAGAGAGAGAGAGAGACAGAGAGAGAGACAGAGAGAGAGAGAGGAAAGAGAGAGAGAGAGAGAGAGAGAGAGAGAGAGAGAGAGAGAGAGAGAGAGAGAGAGAGAGAGAGAGAGAGAGAGAGAGGGGGCGGGAAGGAGTAAAGAGAAGGAGGGGAGAGGAGGAGAGAAGTTAAGGAATCGGCTCTTATAGTTGTGGAGACTTGGTAAGTCCAAATTCTGTAAGGTAGACAGACGGGCTGGAGATCCAGGGAATTGTTGCAGTTCTAGTCCAAAGACAATTAGCTAATAGAATTCTTTACTGCTCAAGTTTCAAGAAGTAATGTACCCACTACCTGACTAATGTAACTGTAACCCCTTTATGCATTATCATGACAATAAAATACAATAAAAATAAATAAAATATAATAGTGTCCATATTATACCAAGGGGCCATTTTTAGAGCTTCAAGGGTTCAGCATAAAGCAGAATGCAGATACAGTAGGGAGCCAATTGAATGAGAATCTTAAAATCTAATTATTTTTAGTTCTCATTTGTATACAGTTTTTTAAAAAGATATTGCACAGAGTACAAAGGGCTTCATAGTTTTAAATCAACCATTGTTACCATTATGAAATATCAAATTTAAAGATACAACTACTTAAACTCTGCAATACTTTTATTTCTATTAGAGACTAAAGGCAGGAGGAGGCCAGGTATGATGCCAGCTTCATGAGAAGGGACAAATTGGGAGTACTGCAATAAAGATAAGCCAAAGCAAAAAGTAAGTGATATTTAATCTCTATAAATGAATCAGGCATGGTGATACATGGTAAATATCCCACTATTCAGTAGCCATATATGGAAGGATCATAGTCCCTACCTTGAGCAAAGAGCCTGAGATCCAAACTGAAATATAACATAAGTGAAGTAAGCCAGACTCAAAGGAACATAGGCTTCATGGTTTCCCTCATTTGTAATAATTAGTACACATCTAGGATTCTCCTAGCAGAGGATCACAGTAGCTCAAAAACTATGTATATATGATCATACAGGATGAGACTATATGAAATGAACTCTAGGATATGGAAGCAAGAGGTTTATCTTTGTGATTGATGTTCTTAATGTACTATGTGAAGTTATTTCTTTGCTCTTTTTTTCCCTCCAAGGTTAGTCTCATGTGGTTACTGTATCTGACTTTTTTACCTGATATATTAGATATTCGTTTTTATTTATTAATTTGAAATAGGGAAGGGAAGGGGAAAATAAGATGATTGGGAGAGGATGGGGAAGGGAAGGGGGGACAAAAACATGAGGAGTATCAAGGTTTGAGAAATAATGCATCCATTAACAGATGATTGTAACTGTAATCTCTCTATACACTATCCCAACAATAAAATACAATTTAAAAATAAATAAATAAAAGAAAAAATAAAAAGGAAATTGCCTAGTATCAGTCCTAGTATTGTCAAAGAAAAGTAAAAGAATAGGAGAAAAATTATAATCACACCTATCACACATATTGTATATTTATAGTAAAAAATTATACTGTTATACCCAATAAAAATATTTTCAGCTTCATTATAGGAATGGAGATTAAAATATCAACTTTGTAGTCCCTTCTGAAGCAAGCAGAGCTCATCAAAAGAGGAAGCAGTTAACATCCAAAATTATCATTTTCCAGGAAAATATTAATCTCATAAAACAATAAGGCACACTTAGGGAAATATTATTGTATGGGAATAAAAAGAAACAGTTGTATCAATATCTAAAAGAGCCCTAATTTGAAGATGGAATTTTCAGCAAAAATTTTAAATTTTTATTTTTCAATATTCATGAGAGAGACTTCATTTATGCAAAGATATGTTTTGGAGTTTGAGTATAGCTTAGACAGTAGAGCCCCAGCCCATGAACCACAGCTTCAGGTACCAAGTTTGACTTCATGTAATGGATGAAAAAAATAAAATAAAAAGTAAAAAATACATTTCATTTTGTTCTATTTGAAACCCCTTAGTTAACACTAAGTTGAAAAGAGAGAATTTCATGAAGCATATGCAGGTAAAATGTTTCCTAAGGAATTCATGTTGTCTGCTCCTGTGTGAGCCACCAGCGTCAGGCAATCATCACTGTTTTTTATAAACTTCATGTCATTGGAAAATCCAAAGATATAAACATATGATCACATCTAAGGGTGGTAAGATTACTGATAACTTAATAGCAGTAAAGGGAAAACCCTTTGCAATAAATAGAAAATAGGAAATTTCAGAGATCGACAGAAAAAAGAAGACCTAAAAGAATATACTCTCAAACTATTCTCATGACTAATACATGTATATACATATGCATGTGTGTATTTATATATGAGTATGTATATATAGAGATAGGGGTGCAGAGGGAGTGAGAGAAAGAAAGGAGAGCATGTGTATTTTATGCTGGCTTTGGAGGTTGAACTCAAGAACCTGGTGCTTATTTAGCTTGCTTATTCACAGCTGTCAGTCTGCCTGTTGAACCATACCTCTGATCCAGCTGTTTTCTGATTAATTTGCAATGGAGCTATGCAAAATGTTCTATCCAGGCTTCTGTAATTTTCTATGCTTGAGTCTTAGGAATATAAATAACTAAGTAAATATCTCAGGTATGAGTCTATTGTGTCCGCATATCTGTAATATTTATTAAGAATTCATCAACAAAAATGATGAAGAAATTCACTAAAATTGTATAAATATAATTTGAACATTAGAAGAAAGAATTTGATAAATGATATATAGGATAATCTTCACATTAGAGGGGAACTGAGTTTTTCATAATTCCAATATTTAGAGGCTCAACTATAATATTGAAATCATGGAATAAAGAACAGAAAAGCAATAGAACTAATATTTTTCAGCTATTCAGTAATTGTATTACAAAGTTTAGGGGATGAAAAAGTAATCACCTTTTAAGTAATTGGAAACAGTGTGGCCTAATATTTACCAATCCAGGTTTAAATAGTTTCAGTGTTTTTTATTGCAGTCCAGACCTAGTACTAGATAAGAATTTACGAGGTGCTTACCAAGAATTCAGAGTACAGCCTGGCCAGAAGTGGAGCCTTGCTCCCACTGTGAATCACACATGATCAAAATCGGGTAATTTACATTAGTTGATTTAGTTTATTTCATTTGTTAAAAAAAAGAAAGTATTCTGCTTGATAAAATTAGAAGACTGAATTTTTCTCACAGTAACACAGGATCACATTTTTGGAATGTTTGTTGCTATTGGCAAACAAACATTTCCATATCGCCAGAGGTGAGAAGCGAGTCTAAAATACGTACTGGTCAAAATCTAATAGTATTAGTCAGTAAAAGAGAGAAAAGTCCTTCCCAAATAAAGCATACTTAAGCGCCCATTATGAAAATTCATTGGAATGCAGAATGAAGTAAAGCCCTGTCTCCACTATACATAATCTTTGCATATTTGACCTGAAGGAAATGCTCTATGAATCCCAGTGTCAACTGAAACATCTCATAGACTTAAAACTACAACTTAAACAACTGTTCCAAGTCTCACGCAGTTTCTAATTCTTTCTCTTAGAGTTTGGGTGTTCCAATGCTGTCTTTGAAAAGTAACACTATATTCATGTTATTCTTGAGATATTTCATATTTGCATAATTTTTTCCTATGGAATAATTACTGCAGGATGTACACTAGCTGGTCCAGGAGTTTGGCCTAGTGATAGAGTGTTTGTCTAGCATGCACAAAAACCCGGGTTTCTCGATACCACATACATAGAAAAGGATGGAAATGGTTCTGTTGCTCAAATTGTAGAGCTCTAGCCTTAAGAAAAGTTCAAGGACAGTATTCAGGCCCTGAGTTCAAGCTCCAGGACTGGAAAAAAAAAAAAAAGACCCTGCTTCGATTCCTAGGTACCATATAATGTAGTAAAGCCGGAAGTGGTTCTGTGGCTCAAGTAGTAGAGCCCTAGACTTCTGGAAAGCCCAAGGACAGTACTTGGGCCCTGTATTCAAACCACATGACTGGCAAAAAAATAAAATAAAAAGGAGGAGTATCAAAGTTTGAGAAGTAACATACCCACTACCTGAGGAATGTAAGTATACATTATCCCAAGAACAAAATACAATCAACCAATCAAAAAATAAATACTTTGGAACATACTTCTTAGTGAGACAGTATAGAAGGAGTTGGTGAGGTGTGTTCATCCTGAGAATGGAACCCTCATGAATGACCTAAGCTCTTCATCACTTGAATGGGTAAGATGCCAACAAAGCCTTTTGCCTATTCATAATAAAAAATTCTCAATGCAAAATGGGGCTATTCTTAACCTGATATTATGTATATACATAATTAATGATAAGCAAGGTGCATGTGGCTGTAATCCTAGCCACTCAGGAGGCTGAGATTAGAGGATCTTGGTTCAGTGTCATCCCAGGCATGAGAGTTCACCATATTCTTATCTCCAATTAACCACCAAAGAACTAGAAGTAGCACTGTGGCTGAGTGGTAGAGCGCTAGACTTGAGAAATCCCAAGGACAGGGCCCAGGCACTGAGATCAAGGCCCATGGCCTGGCAATACATGCATACATACATGCATACATGAACATATATACACACATACAAAAAATGAAAATAACATGCCTACAAAAATTATAATAGTTTTCAGTGAACTCTAAAATGCTATCTCTCCAATGAGAAATACAGCATAATGCAGCATAATCATGATCCCAGCTATTGAAAGACACAACACCAGGAGGTCACATTCTGAGAGGTCTATTCAGTACTTACCAATCTACTTAACAAGAACTAGTGTACTACGGCAATGTGGCTCAAGGGGTAGAGCACTAGCCTTGAGCTGAAGAGCTCAGGGACAGCAAGCAGGCCCAGAGTTCAAGCTCCAAGACTCACACACACACACACACACACACACACACACACACACAGAGAGAGAGAGAGAGAGAGAAAGAGAAGAGAGAGAGGAGAGAGAGAGAGAGAGATGAGAAGAGAGAGAGAGAGAGAGAGAGAGAGAATTACTGTGCCTGAAAAAATGACCAAAAACAAAAGAAAAAAGCAAAAGAGAAAGAAAAGTAGGAACTGGTTAGAATTAAAATAATCCTTTATCAGCATATGAACAGGCTTTCAATATCAGTACTTAACAAGAAAATACATATTCAAGTCCCAAAGAGATGCCCTAGCAAATTAAAACTTCCAAGATAAGTAAGTCTCTCTTAAGTCTTTAGCCCATCTTTTAATGGGATGGTTGTATCTTTGAAGATTTGTTTTGGAGAGATTCAATTTTTTAGCTGTAGATACATTTTAGATATGAGGCCTTTGTCTGTTGTATGGTTAGTGAAGATCTCCCATTCTGTGTGCTTTCTATTTAACTTCCTAGCTATATCATTTGCCATATTGAAGCTCTGTAGTTTTAATGCAGTATCATTTGTCCAAACTTTAATTTGTTGTTTCTGGGTCTTTATTAAGAAAGTTTTGACCTGTGCCAAGGACACCTAATGTATCTCTTATTGCTTCTTGTAAAGTTTTCAAGGTATCTGCTTTTACCTCCAGGTCTTTGATACATTTGGAGTTAATCCTGATGCAGGTTGCCATAGAAGGATGCAACTTGCACTTTCTGCAGGTTCTTAACCAATTCTGTCAGCACCCCATTTTGTAGAGGCTGTCTTTCTTCCACTCGATGTTTTTGGCTCCCTTATCAAAAATTAGGTGGCCATGGGTCTGTGGGTTGATTTCTGCGTCTTCAGTTCTATTCCATATGTCTTCAGGCCTTTTCTTGTGCCAGTACCAAGCTGTTTTGTTTACTGTAGCTCTGTAATAGAGTCTGGTATTGATATTCCTGCAGTTCTGATCTTTCTGCTAAGGATTATTTTTTGCTGTATGGGGTCTTTCCAATGGAACCAACCCAGATGCCCCTCAATAGATGACTGGATGTAGAAGATGTGGTACTTATACACAATGAAATTCTATACAGCTATCAGAAAGGACAGCACATATTTGTATGGAAATGGAAAGACTTGGAAAAAAATCATATTAAGTGAAGTAAGCCAGACCCAAAAGAACATAGGCTCCATGTTTTTCCCTCATTTGCAATAATTAGTACACAGCTAGGACTCTCCTAGAAGAGGATAACAATAGCTCAAAACATAGGTACATAAGGTCATATAGGATGAGGCTAAATGAAAGGATCTCTAGGATATGGAAACAAGAGCTGTATCTTGTGTGATTGTTATTCATAATGTACTATGTTATTTCTCTTGTCTTTTGTTGCTCTTTAGTTAATTTCATAGTGTTACTGTATCTGACTTTGTTACCTGGTATATTTTATATATGTTTATTTATTTGAAATAGGAAAGGGAAGGGGGGAAACAACATGATTGTGAGGGGGGTTGAGGTGGGAAATGGGGACAAAAACATTAGAGGGGGTATTAAATGTGTGAGAAGTAAAGCATCTAGTATCTGGTCAATGTAACTGTAACCCTTCTATACATTACTAGAGAATAATTAAAAATAAAACCCTCCAAGATATTATTGGTGGATATATGAAATGTTTCCCCACTCCTTTTGAAAATAGCTTTGTTTTTGTTTTTGTTGTTGTTGTTGTTGTATAGTACAGACTTTTTATAAAATTTAATTCATATGTCAACTATTACATGAGAAGTAATAAAATCATTGTCTTTTAAATATTTGCAAACTCATGTTCATACTGTACTTATTTATAGATCAAAATGGAGTTGATCCATACATCCATTAAATGGTAAGTACATTACAAATTCTGATATATCTAATTATGAATGGCAAAAATGTTTAGTAGCTACCTGGAAACAGATATTATCTCGGGAGAAGTAATGGTTTTTGAAGAAGGGGAAGTGGGAACTTTGTACTCGCAGGAAATATTTCAAGCTAACTGTGATGTGAGTTAGATCTTACTATATCTAATCAAGACAGAAAAACCTGATAAAATTTTCAACATATTATAATAACTAACTGAAATATAAAATACAAGCTGGTAGATAACTAAAAATGATCAACTCTATCCTGTGTATCTAAAAACAAAAAAGAGATATCTTAGAAATAAAGAGGTTACTAAGAGGTTATTAAGTACTACTGATCCAATTGCCATTAAATGAATGGAAAAGGTACCCATGAACTATTATTTGTCCAATAAATCCACAATGATTAAGTGTAGTGAAACATAGTAATATTTGTAAATAAAAGAAAGCAGTTGGCTATGTAGAATTCCATTGTGTATATATACCACATTTTCTGCATCCATTCATCTGCAGTAGGGCATCTGGATTGTTTCCATTGCCTGGCTATTGTGAATAGTGCAGAGATGAACATAGCTGAGCAGGTGTCCATATCATATCTTTGGTTATGATGTTCAGGGTAGATGCCCAGAAGTGGTATGGCAGGATCATAGGGAAGGTCTATTTTCAGTTCCTTAAGAAACCTCCACACTGCTTTCCAGAGTGGCTGAACTAGTCTGCATTCCCAACAGCACTGTAGTAGGGTTCCTTTTTCTCCACAACCCCGCCAGCAACTGTCATTGTCTGAGTTCAAAATCTTGGCCATTCTTGTTGGGGTAAGGTGGTATCTTAGGGTTGTTTTTATTTGCATTTCATTTATGACCATAGATGATGAACATTTTCTCATATGCTTTTCTGCCATTTTAATCTCTTTGTCTGATAAATCTCTCTTTAGTTCCCTGCCCATTTAGTGAATGGTTTATTGGGTTTGGTGGGGGATTAATTTCTTGAGTTCCCTGTAGTTACTGGATATTAAGCATTTGTCAGATGTATTGTTGGTGAATATCTTTTCCCAGTTGGTTGGCTGTTTCTCTACTTTTGCGACTATGTTTTTATCTGTACAGAAACTTTATTTTTTAGTTAGTCCCATTTATTGAATCTCTCTCCCATCTGTTGTGACCCTGGGATTCTGTTCAGGAATATTTTGCCTGTGCCCACGAGTTCCAGTGTCTCTCCTACTTTATCATGTAGCAGTTTCTGTAAAATAATCATACCATTGTTCCTGGAAACAGATCCTCCTCTGAGGACAGATGAAGAGTAAAACAAAGTTCACTTGCTTGCAGGAAGTTCAATTTTATATTTAAATCAGAATATAATTTAATATGACAGATAGTGGGGAAAATGGAATGACGGGGACATCAAAATCAGCATATTTTCTTTAAAAAATCTACTATACTGAAATAAAAGGTATAATGGGAACTAAAACAACCTGAACAGCATTCTCTAATTTTCCAAAAGAAATAACTGGTTTATATTGCAAGAGAGATTTGTGGAATTTATTGAATGACTTAAATACATACTGTAAACTTTCTTAGATGTTTATCATGAATCCCATTAGGGATCTAATTGCATTATATGACATGAAATTTTGTGTACCATTTGTTGTGTCAAATGTTTGAAAATTGTAATGATCATACCTGTTGCAAAATGTATCTTCAACAGAATGAGATTCAATTTTTCCCTAAGCCACAATTACCAACTAAATAATTATTGAGTAAGTAATACAGAAGTAGATTCCCTTTGATTATATTTCTGCCACAGCAATACTGATTGAATAAAATTATACACAGGTAAATACTTGTGTGAAAACTCATTGGGAGAGCATGGCAAACAGGAAATATAGTGAACTGAATCCAGTACAATATCTTAAGGATATGCCAAAAGTTAAAGTGAAAAACAACTTTGTTTCTATATCCAAGTGGAAGGCTGATGACTGAAATAATACTCTGAACTCCAATTAGTATAAACACAGAATCATGTAAAAGTATGTTTTCTTGGAACAGTAGAAGCAAACTGCTCGCAGTCTGGGATTCAGATGGTTTCTTTTTTTCATATAGTTTTTATTGTAATTAATAGAAGGGTTACATGATATTTGCCAGATAGAAGGTGCATTAATCTCTCAGATGATTTCTTTTACATCAAGAAAGGAAAGTGAAAACAAATAAATTTGGAACTATGACACTGAAACTCAGAGACAACAATCTCAGGAGTTGAGAAATTCAGGTGGTATAGTGTCTTGATGCATTAATTTCATACGGCAGTATGTATATCAGAACTCATAACAGTCTTCTCCAACCTAAGCTTTTGTTGAATAAAATATATCTATGAGAAAAAAAGAAAGCAGTTTATTCTGGTGATTTTACTAGTGAGACCTACCAGAAGAAAATTTAAGACAACTGATACCACAACAACCTATAACACCAAACTAAAATAGGAATATGCTGAACTCTGTCATACTAAAGGCATAATTCATGTCTTTATAACTAAGCATGACACAGTGTTTACATCTTAAAATAGCAAAAGTAGTATGAACCCTGGACACATGTTGATTCTCTGTCACATGCATTCACTTAAAATCTGTGTCTTTTGGCCTGGGGTTGGGCCTAGTGATAGTGATTGCCTAGTAAGCACAAAGACCCAGGTTCAATTCCTCGGTACCACATACATAGAAAAAAATAATATAATGTTATTTTCAACTTCTCTTGGTAATTCTAAGCATACAATTTGCTTTTATATTTGAATCTTTTAAACATGTATACATACATGATTAGAGGAAATCAACTCATGATCACCAAAGATTTGAAGTACTTGCAAATATTTCATCAGTAGAAGAATAAAAACATGAACCAAGCGCAAGTGGATTATGCCTGCAGTCTTACCTTCTTGGGAGGCTGAGATCTTAGGATCACAGTTCAAAGCCAGTCTGTAATACACTTATCTCTAATAAATTAGTATTTTTTTTAAAGTCAGAAGTAGCTTATGTGGTAGAGTGCTAGCCTTGAGCAAAAGAAACTCAAGGACAACAACCAGGTCCTGAACATGCTTACGTCATGTAGTGTGTAAGCATCACCTGATCCAATTTATGTTGCATTTCATCTCTGTAGGTTTTCTCCAAAAACAATCTAGTGCAATTAAGTCACTAAAATAAAATCAAGCAAATCTCAATAAGAGATAAACATGCCTCAAAGCTACTAAAATCATTTTTAAAAAAAGAAAAAGAAAATTCTGAGAAACAGTCCTAGACAAGAGGGGAACAGAGGGAGAACCACAGAAGTTTGATCTGCTATATTTGAAATTCTAGAGCAGAAAAAAAACCATGGGTGGTGAATAGAAATTTAGTAAATCTAGATAACTCTGAATTTTAGTTAATAAAAATGTTATGAATGATTTGTAGTATTGTAACATATATTTCATATAATTTTAACAAAGAAGCTATGGAGTATGTATGGAAACTATATTCATAATTTTGTATAAATATGAAAATTTATATAAAATGTTTTTAACTAATGTAGTCAATGAATGATCTCAAAATGTTCTATACTTCCTGTGAAATTGATATTTTATAAATTTGTCTATTGTTTCTCTCTATAAACACTGTTCAAAAGTAAATGTATTCATTACCTGATTCATGTAACTGTAATCTGTTTGTACATTTCCTTTTTCTCCTATTATATAGATCAATTCATGATTGGAGTAACTAATATTATTTTATCATAATTTCTATATCAATATTTATTTAAATTGATGAAGCTAATTGATTTAGGTTGATTAACTGATAAGTCACTTTTAGGATTTATCTGCATGTTGTGACTCCTAAATAAATTGACTACTGAAGTAACAGCAGAAGGATTTTTGGCAAGGAGTAGCAGGCACTTATTGAGTAATGTAAACAGGTGACCTCCTTATGTCATCTTTGAGGAATAAACTGGTCTGGAGATGGAGATATAGGCATGATCATGCTGAATGAAATATTATCTGAAATTATCTTTGTATGTATAACACTGTGTGCTACTCCCTGAAACAGAGTTAATTATCTAATTTAAAAGTACATTTGAGTGCCTGTGGAGTATTTCTCTTTTTCCAAGTGCTATAACACTAATGCTGTGTTTTCTTACACAGTTGCTATAGAAACTGTCTGTTATTAGATAGTAAATTTGAAAACTCATAAAGGCTTTTTGAAATACACAGATTAGAAATCTGGCTTTTTTTGTTTGGTTATTTCAAATGCATTCCTGAAAAAGAATTGAATGACTCTAATCAAGTAAGTGATATCACTTATTGCTACATTTTTATTCATTTCCTTACCCAGAGTAAATAAGAAGACTGTGAAGAGTGCTTAATGGGAGAGGAAAGGAATTGTATATGAATAAACATCAAGGTTTACATTCACACATAAATATATGAGTATATATGTATATGAGTGTATGTTTTCAAAACTCTAATTAATACGTATACAAAAGTTTCCAATACAAAAATTCAATGAAAGTCACTCAAAAATAATTCAGGCACTTTATTGAGCCACTGTGTAACATGTATTGCTAATACTCACATTATTCCTGTTACATTGTACATTTTCCCATTAGTTTTTATCTTCTCATGGGGTAACCATAAATATGTAAATCATCAAGATATGTGAATTTACTTTGTGCCACTGACAAATGTGAGATTATAATGGTTGTTACAGTCTATTATCCTTGGAATTTTCTATTCCTTGGAAGTTAATAGCTCTCCTTTAAATACCTATTTCAAATTCAAATCACAAAGATCCAGACAATCCAGCCTCAGTGAAAGGCAGGTAACATAACATAATTACTTGGCGAAATCAAGGACTGCTTTGTTCCTTAGTTAAAGAAAAGACCAATTTAGTGCCTCTAAGCCAAGTTCACCAGAAGCATTGCAGAAAAATAAAAACAAAGGAACAAATAACTACAAAATACTGTTAATATTAAAGGTATAGTTCATTCCAAAAACGTTCATTAACCAGTATATCAGCAAGCTCCATGGAACTTAGATTATCTCAGCACTCTGGCAGACGACATGTCTGGAGTTAATTAACTGTGGTTACTTTGAACAGAGAGGTCTTACATCTTTATACCTAGCATAAAGTATACCACTGGAATCTATTATCTATTCAATGAAGGTGTATCGATAATTATAACAAAATGGATCTTGATTTTCTAGGAATACAACTATCTTCAAAGTTTTCCTCTCTTCTCTCCTCTCTCTCTCTCTCTCTCTCTCTCTCTCTCTCTCTCTCTCTCTCTCTCTCTCCCTCTCTCTCTCTCTGTCTGTCTCTCTGTCTCTGTCTCTGTCTCTGTCTCTCTCTCTTTCTCTCTCTCTCTCTGTCTCTCTCTCTCTGTCTCTCTCTCTCTCTGTCTCTGTCTCTCTCTCTCTGTCTCTCTCTCTCTCTGTCTCTCTCTCTCTCTCTCTCTCTCTCTCTCTCTCTCTCTCTCTCTCTCTCTCTTCTCTCTCTCTTTGTCTCTCTCTCTCTCTCTCGTTAATAAAGCATGAACTTAGGTCCTGGTCCTGGCTTTACTCGTTCATGGCTGTTGTTCTACCAATCCAATTGAGCCATGTCTCCCACTGACTTTTTGCTACAGAATTGGAAATGAAGTCTTGTGGACATTTTTATCAGGCTAACATTAAACCATGATTTTTCAAACTTCAGCCTGAGAAGGTAGAACCCTAGAAATAAGCTACCAGTGCCTTTCTTGTATTCTAAAGAAGAAGTATCATTGAAGGAAATAAATTAGCAACAATTTTACTTGCTTTTAATGTCTCAAAATAGAGAATACAGGAATTACAATCCTGTGAAATATCATGCTCTCAGGCTAAACAGAACTGAGAAATTTCTTCATTGTCTTGCCTTCTTCTGTCTCTTAAAGTGGAGTAGAAACTAAAATTTACTTCCGGAACAATAAGTTTTTCCCATAAGGAAAAACTCTTGGCTCCTATCTCATCCCCTGAGGTCACCTATGTGACAGGTGCCTAGATCACATGGGACAATAAGTAGGGAAAATTGAATAGAGAGCTAAGAAAGAATTTGGAAAAAAATCACACTGTGTTCTCTGTCCTCAGTTTATGATTCTGAGATAGTATGCATTTTTACTCTATTACTTTCAGATCTTACTCCTTTTGGTGCTATGTTATTTTCTACAAATGTCCATTACTTTCATCAGATTGAATAAAAATAAATACAGCTTGCAGCTAGGCATCAGTGGTTCACTCCTTTAATCCCAGCCACTCCAGAGGCTGACAACTGAGAATCAAAGTTCAAATCCAGCAGAAAAGTCCAAGAGACTCTTATCTCCAATTAACTAACCACAAAGTTAGACCCTGTGGTCTGGCTGAGAGGTAAAGCACTACTAGCCTTGGGCAAAAAGCTCAGGGACAGTGCCCAGGCTCTATGTTAAAGTGCTAGGACCAGCACAAGCACATACAAAAATAAATCAATAAATAAGCAAACTCATAAACACCTTCCTGTGAGTCTTCATTTTATAAGGCACCTCCACCGTTTACAGTGTTAACACCTAAAAGCCATACAATTCCTAGGCATCTACCATGAGCATCACTGAACCAGGATAAGATAGAGACATGTGCACATGCACATCCATCACCACATTACACATGAAGATATGAAAACAATCCAGATGCTCCTAAATAGATGAGTGGACCCACAACATGTGGTACCTCTATACAATGGGATTTAACACAGCCCTTAGCAAAAAGAAAATGTCATTTACAGAAAAATGGATAGAATTATGTCAAGTGAGGTAAGTCAAGCTCACAGTGACAAACCACATATATTCTCTCTTGTATGAAGAAGTTAGGTCTAAAACACAATGGGTTATGACATATTACACAAATGTCTAGATACTCACACACAAGGAGAACAAAAGAAGACACTCTTTGGAGAGAATTACAAAGGTTCAATGCCTAACTACCTATATAAAATAAATATTTATATATAATAATTTACATACTGAATAAACTCCAAGATATTGAGCCAAAAGTCATTGTTTTCTTTTCTCTCTTTCTTCTTCTTCTTCTTCTTCTTCTTCTTCTTCTTCTTCTTCTTCTTCTTCTTCTTCTTCTTCTTCTTCTTTTTCTTCTTCTTCTTCTTTCTGGTGATTCTGTCTTATTTATCTTCTTTATGGTGTATTCATGTGTATATCACTGGGAGAAGCAAGTAGGGCATAGAATTTGAGGGAAATGGTGAAGTGTAGCAGTGCAGCTCCCTGGACCTGGATGAAAGTGAACTATAGGAGTTGTAGGTAGAGGTGGGAGGGAGGGACAGGGAGAGAGTTCTAGAGCAGAAGACACTGTACAAAAAGAGTTGTACTCATAACCTGACTCATGTAATTGTAATCCCTGTGTGCCTTACCTCTATAATAACAATAAAGTAAAATTTTAAAATGTGGAATCTCCAAGCTGTTTGATTTGCCTTTATTTTATGGCCAGAGATGTCAAACAGCTCTTCATGTACCTTTTAGCCATATTTTTTTCTTCAGAGAAGTCTGTCTTTCAGCCTTTAGCCCATTTATTAATTGTGTTGTTGTTTCTTTGAGAATTTCTTTTGGGGAGGCTTACATTTTTGAGCTCTGCGTATATTTTAAATACGAGACTCCTGTTTGATATGAATGATCTCCCATTCTGTGATATATCTATATATCTATATATCTATATATCTATATATATCTTGGGATGCTCTTTGCCATGTAAAAACTATTCAGTTTGATGCATTTCCATATATCCAGCCTTTGTTTGACTTGTGATTCTTAGGAAGTTTTGACCTGTGTGAAGGAGACATAGTGTTTCCCCCTATTTCTTTCTTGTATATCGAGGTCTTTGATCGATTTGGAGTTGATTCTGGTGCAGAGTGATATACAAGGATCGAACATCAATTTTCTGCACAGGCATGGCCAGGTCTACCAGTGCTATTTGTTAAAGAAGCTTTCTTCTATCTGATGTTTTTTTGCTCCCTTATCAAATATTTCTTGGCTAAAGATCTGTGGGATCATTTCTGGGAATTCAATTCTATTCATTTTCCCTCCAGCTTATTCTTGTGCTAGTACCAAACTGTTTTTTGGTTGTTTGTTTTGTTGTGTTTTTTCAACAGCTTTGTAATAGAGTTTGATATTTGATGTTGGTCTTGATATTCTTCCAGTACTGTTCGTCTTGCTAAGGATTGTTTGTGCCTTTTGGAGTCTTTCATTACTCCATATGAATTTTTGGACTGATTCTTCTATATTCCTCACCACAATTAGAATGACCATAAGCCATAAAACTAACCATAACTGATGCTGGTGGGGATTTTGCCAAAAAGTAATGCTACTACACTGTTGGAACAAATGCAAACTTGTCCAACCCACTCTGGAAAGCAGAATGGAGGGTTTTCAAAAGGCTAAATGTAGAGCTTTTCTATGACCCAGCAATCCTACTCCTAGGCATTTACCCAATTGATTGCAAACCAGACTACTTTAAGGACATAGGATGATCATATTTATTGCAGTATTGTTTACTATATCCAAGATATGGAATCAACCCAGATCAAGAAATAGGGTATACATACAAAATGGAATTCTGTGCTTCAATTAGAAAGAATGACATTACTCCTTTGTAAGGAAATGCAAAGACTTGGAAAAAAGTATACTTGGAAAAAAATAATTAAGCCAGACCCAAATAGGTTGTGCCTATACATCTACAAGCAACCCAATGGATAGTAAAATGCAAATGATTACATTTGAATATGATTAATTAAACAGCACTCTTAACACTCACCCAGTGAGAACAGAGGGTATTCTTAGGAGAGGATCCTAAAGCCTCAACAGTGTGCATCATATGATACTTACCAAATCAACTCCAAGAAATGGAAATAAGGGCTTTTATTATCGTACTGTTTGCATTTTTACTCATCTTTTCTTCTTTCCTTTATTTTTTAGTTTATTCTCTTTTGTTGTTGTTGTTGATTTCTGTATCCTTTGTCTTGCATACAGTTAATCTGATTAGGGAGAGAAAGTGGAAACAGAGAAATGGTAGGACAGATGGTAAACCAATTCCATAGTGAAACCCACTAGAACTACACAGTTTTAGGTGGAAGGCAGTCAGAAGGGAAAAACCTGGGATAAAATTAGGATACTTTTCAACAGGAAATATATTCTTTTTTTTTTTTCATTTTTTGGTTGGGGGCTTGAACTCTAGGCCTGGACACTCCCCCGACCCCCTGCTCTTCAGCTCAAGACTACCACTTCAGCCACAGTACCACTTCCAGGAAATGTACTCTTTACCCCACTAACATTACCATGATCCCTCTGTATATCACCTTTATAATAATTTTGTTTTAATTGTGGTTTCCTTTGTAGGTTTGTTTCTTTAGGGAGGTGTCACTTTTCATGAATGAGAGAATAGGCTTTCTTTTCTCCCTGATATATATTCATCAGGAAATACAAATTGTAGTTGCTGCTTTTGACTATATATTATAACTAAAATTAAATCAACTTGTATCTAAATGATAAAGGGTCAAACATTTCTTTTTGGATGAATATGAGGTGTCACCCTGGAAAAATACCAGCCTTGCAAAAAAAAAAAAAGAAAGAAAAAGAAAGAAAGAAATGCAGGCATCTCAATGGAAAAGAAATAATCCGTCAACTGGTGACATCTGGCTTATCTGTTAGTCATTTCAAAGAAGGATAGCCATGAATCAATGGCTTTATAGTGAAAAAATATTCAGGGAAAAAAATCCTGTTTAACAAATTCCACTCCAAGTACAGTATCCCACTATCTCTGAAAGTGAAGCCCAAGAATCTAAGTCCCGAGGGATCATGAGTGTATCAAGTTTACAAAGCACAGATCGTAGAGAGGAGTAACAAGTCAAAATTATAGGTTTGCTGTTTATTTTCCTCATACTATACTTTTTTAAATAGCTAATTGTGTTGTTGCTGTACTATTCTTTCCTATGTTTAAAGATATAGAATCTACTTCTTGAAAGTACACGGCCTTCACTTGCCAAACAGGTGGTCTCTCATTGAGCCATAGATGTCTCCAGTCCTATTTCTTGAGCAGAGTTCTCTGACAGGGTAGAACACATTTGTTTGGGCAAACCTTTAATTTTAATACCACTACTTCTTTCTCCCAGGCTTATGTCACCACACTTGGCACAAATGTATCATTTGTGAGAAGCATTTAATATAAACAAAAATAACCACAATAAGGGCTGGGAGTTTGGCCTAGTGGTATAGTGCTTGCCTAGCATGCACAAAGGCCCAGGTTCCATTTCTTGGTACTACATACATTGAAAAGCTGGAGGTGGTGCTGGGCTCAAGTGGCAGAGCTCCAGCCTTGAAAAAGCTCAAGTTCAGGCACTGAATTCAAGCCCCAGGACTGGCAAAAAAAAAAAAACAGTCATGTATTTCATAAAATAGTAAATATATAACTTGATTCTAAAAGAAAATGACATAATTTTGAAACATAGTAAATCATCTAAAAAATGAGGACCATGAAAAATTTCACTGTTCCCTGAGAAGGAACTCTGATAATGCTAGAATAAAGGCAAAGTTTACCTAACTTTTCATTTCATAATACAGTTTTTACGTATGGTCTCACTAATTTTTTTATAAAACTAAAATTTTCTTCTCTTCAGTTCTCACTGTATATAGGTTACAACACTTTTCTTTTGGCCCTTATATGTATTAAATGAAATTTGTAAAGCAAATATTTTGAAATGTATGTTTTAATTTTAAAGAAGGCCATCTCTTTTCTATAATTGAGTTAGTTGAAAATTTTCAGGAAAATGTCTTGGAATTTGTAAACTATAATGTTTCCTGAAGCAGTCCCTTTTGTTTTTTTGGGATGTTGTGCAACAAATTTTCCCTTTTAAAAATTAGTAATATATACATAGCACTAAAGGTTAATACTAGGATACTAGTTTATTTTTAAAGGATTTTTTTTACAATATTATATACAATTTTTGGTTTTTCATGATATTTTGGTCTATAAATACATTTTGAATTATATGGCTACAATAAAATTTACTATAACTAGCTTGGATTCAACTATGATCTTCTCAACTCAGTATAAATATTAAACAAATGTATAGAATTCTGTCTAGTACTTGAAATCTGCATCTAAATATAATATATTTTTTGAATGTAAATTTCTCATTAAAACTTTGTGAAGGTAAAACTGACAGGTAATAGGGGAGAATTTGGAAAGAATAAGTTTGCATCAAATGCTGAGAAATGTATCTGAGGGTTCAGGGGTGAGTATCATTGAGTGAAAGCAAAAATAATCACCTCTGTGTTAGGAAAAAAATAGAAGCATATGACTATTTTTCTATGTGTCAGTAAGGTAATTTCAAAGCATCTTGTACTAGAAAATGTCAATTTTTCAAAACACAATGACATTCATTCAGTATCATCTCAATATTTTTGTGTTTTAGGTAAACACAATTTAAAATACTCAGAAACATTTTAAAAAGCACTAAACGGCAATATTTAGGCAGAATGTAAGTGGCATAATTGCCACTCTTTAAGAATAAGATATTGTTGTGCTATTATTCTTTCATTTTTGTATCTCCTTGTCTTTGCTGACATTACAAACATATTTATCTCTGCTTTGGAATGAATGAAGAGTAAAATGACAACAAAATGTCTCTTTTTGATGGTACTGTTATCACTCAGTAGGCTTTATTCCTGTTCCCTTTGAATTAGACATGAGCTATTGTCATGAAAAGACACATCTTTTTGTTTGGAGCCTGACTTGATGTGTCTCTTTTTAAAATTGTGATATATGAAGAATTTATGTATTTTGTTTTATGTATGCTTTTATCATTTTATTCAATTTTACCCTTTTATTACCATTCTTGCTAAAAATATATTGCAAAGGAGGAATGTGGGAAAATATGAAATTATTTTGTATTAAATTATAAAATTCATACTTTAAAGGTTGTACTTTACAGTTGAAACAAAATATTCTAAGTTCCAATCAAAAATAAATTTAAAATCCAAAAGAACTTGAACTTCTGGATAAAGACTAGAAAGTTTAACAAAGGAGAGAAAACAAAAAAATACTAAGTAATATTTATGACTTCTATCTTTCACTCTATACTTTGTCAAAATTTTATTATATAGTAATGTTTTAATAGATGGAGGTTTTTAATATTATCCTTTTAGAATAAAATATTCATGTAAAATATGTTAGACACATATAGATTGATTCAAGAGAGTTAAAAGTAACAAATTAGTATTTTAAAAGTTGTTGCATTTGGGGATGGGAGTTAGGCCAAATGGTAAAATGCCTGCCTAGTATGCAGGAAGACTCAGGTTCGATTCCTACGTACCATATACATAGAAAAAGCCAGAAGTGGTGCTGTGGCTCAAGTGGTAGAGCTCTAGCCTTGAGAAATCCTAAGAACAGTCTCAGGCCCTGAGTTCAAGCTCCAGGACTGACTGACAAAAAGAAAGTTCTTTTATCTGAATTCTATTCTTGTCTTTCTTGGTATCTTAATAGAAATAATCATTGACAAATATAATAAGTATTTTCTGAAATAAAGTATTATTTATCTATACATCATTGTAAATTGAGTAGCATTTTTCTATCAATTGCTGAATCTAATAATACTTCCTTATTGAATAGCATAACTTTTAATAGTTTTCAACAGTCACGTCCATTGGTCATTATGAATGTGGCTTATGACTGTCTCCCTTGCTAGTATATGAAATAGCATGAAGAAAGCCACCCCAAAGAATATGTACTTACTGAAAACAATGTAGTCTGAAAGTTTTTCTAAAATCAAGCTTCTATTATAAAAACTGATTAACCAAGATCATTGTGAATGTAATAAAATGGTTATTTCTTCCATATTAGATACTTGTTAAAATATGCACCATTTCTCTTTGTTAAGTCAGAGTATATAATATAATATGCACCATTTCTCTTTGTTAAGTAAAGTCAGAGTATATAATATACAAGTTTTTGTTCTAATTATTTCATCTTAAGACAATTTATAAAATGCTCTCTCTCTTCAAATTAATTATGAAAAGTTGGAGAGTTTTCAATGCTTCATAGTATAAAAATTCTTTTATTGCCACTCTTGGGGCTTGATATCAGGGCTTAGGTACTATCCTTGAGCTTTCTCATTCTAGCACTTGAGCTACAACACCAATTCTGGCTTTCTCTGTGTATGTAGTACCCAGGAATTGAACGCAGGACTTCATGCATGCTAGGCAAGCACTCTATCACTAGACCACACTCCTGGTCCCTAAATATTCTTTACTAAAATATTGAAATAGTAATCAATAACTTATTTTTAATAAATAAGACTTCATTAGTTGTAGGCCTACATATAAATGATTAGAAATAAAATACGTAAAATATTATATTTTAACATGCTTTAAGATATTTAGTTAAATATAACACATAAAACAATAAAATTTTATGCAGGATTATATATTATTTTTTTCTACTGTAACTTATAAATCAGTATAGATAAAAACAACATTGACATAAAGCAAAAGATCATAAGAAAAATGAAAACACTTTAATTTTTGTGATTTTTCTATACAGAAATACTAAAAGCAAGAAAAAAGCTAAAACTTTTTCAAATAGAACTGATAAATGTAATGATGAAGTTATATGATGCCAAATTAGCTACAAAAAATTGTAAAATAGTGGAAAAGTACAAAAAAAGAAAGAAAATCAAAGTTTATAAATGACATACAGGTAAAATTTTAATAAGCAATGTAATATTAACTCTTGAAATAATTTATCAATTTTTATTCCTCCTAGTCTTCTAAATCTCTTTGCCAAATTTAGCACACATTCATTACCTGGATTGATAAAAGTACCTATTTCGAATCTTGCATTTGGTTATTTGGGGCATGGCTGTGTAATTTTTATTGTGGTAAAGTGGTTTCTAGTCTTCTTTCCATTAATTAATCACCCGTACCTATAATCACATGTTCCTTCAAAGGGAAAGACAGAGACATATGCTGTGTATGCACAATATGAACAAGGAATACATTTCCATCCATCTTTCATTTCACAGCATTTTGTTTTGTACTCTGTTATCTTTTTTTTTAACTTGTTTTTTTGTTTTTTTTTGGCCAGTCCTGGTGTTTAACTCAGGGCCTGAGCTCTGTCCTTTCTCAAAGCTAGCATTCTACCACTTGAGCCACTGCACCACTTCCAGCTTTTTCTATGTATGTGATATGTTCTGAGGAATGAGGAATATAATCCTAGTCTTTGAGCATGCTAGGCAAGCACTCTAACACCAGGCCATACTCTAGGCTCTTCTTTAACATTTTAGCATGTCACACTATAATTCATAATGACAAGAATCTTTAAAAATACGAAAAATAAAGCATTATATTTATGATTGTATGTTTGTAATTTAGAGAGAAAATGCCTCATAAAATGTCAGTAAATATGTCTTCATTTACCATCAGCTCTCTTCTTGTCTTGTTCCCTCATATTCAAGTCATTTAATAGGCTATCATAGAAAAGTTTGTCCTTTAAATTGCATAATTTGTGGGCTACCAGTGGCTCATTTTTGCAATCCTATATACTCAGGAAGCTGATTCTGAGTATGATAGTTCAAAGTCAACCCAGGAAAATCTGTGAGACTCTTATTTCTCACTTTTTCTTCCTCCTCCTCTTTGTAGATTAGAGACTGGGACTGGAACTCAGTACCTACTGCTTCTGCTCATTAGCTAGTGCTCTACCAATTGAGTTAAGTCTTCAATTCCCCAATTTTAACTGTCAAAAAAAAAGACAGGAGTTGTACTGTAGCTCAAGTAATAGTAGTAGAGCACTCTAAATATGAAAGCTTAGGAATGGCGTCCTTGCCCCGAGTTCAAGTCCCATGTCTGGCACAATACAAAAAAATGCACAATTAATTCAGATTCACTTTTCTCCGTGTGGAGCACAGTAGAAATGTCCAAATTTTATGGTCAACATTAAGTATCAAAATGAGTTCACTATTCATGGATGGCATCAGATTACTTTAGATTTCCACAGATTATTGTGATGAATGAAATCCTAACACATAATTATATTGATGCTTCAATGTAAATGCAACTTGGAAAATATTATTGTAAATGTATTCTCTTTTATACTGTCACAGTAAAACATTGATGAATAGATTTACAAAATTATATTTTCATAATAAAGACAGTGATATGCTGTCCTTCTTTCTTTGTGAGTTTGTACCAGTTTGGGTCTTTTTAGATATATCTTGATGTGTAAATATTCACAGCATCTATAGCATTTTCTTAGAAAATCTTATTACTATTAAGAAACAGGAGTCAGCTCATCCTCAGGGCATTTATACTGCTTTTGGGCGATTTAGGGTTTCAAAGTGGAGAATGAATATGATGTCTCAATCTAAGTGATCTAAGTGAGCATTAAACACAATAGACAAAACCCATGCTAATTTTTCTTTCCATTCCTTTCATTTTTTGGTATGTGCTGCAATGTGTAACAGCACAAATAACAATTAAAGTGACAGCAACAATAAAACAATTTTAGTTATTTCTCTCCCTAAAGTCAATTAAAAGATTAGTCGTTAAGGTATAGATACAAAGCAAGAACATTTTACATTCTTTTAAGCAGTTCACATTTTTGTGACTTTACTATAAAGAGTTCAAAGATAAGAAAATTTACATTTTTTAAATTTCAAGAGGAAAATAATGTTTATTTTCTAGGAATGATTATATTGTTTTAAAACAACTTTATCCACTCTGAGTAGTTATTGCCTTATTCTTTGTATTCTAAATATTATATCATAAAAACAAGGATCAAAAGACATAAAAATTATTATAATTCTGTAGGATATTTTCTTGATTTGAAGAAATTCACCACTCCGATTCTAGTGGCTTATGCCTATAATCCTAGATACTCAGGAGTTTAAGATCTGAGGATCACAGTTTGAAGCCTGCCTGGGCTAGAAAGTCCATGAGAATTATAGTTTAAAGTAACTTTCAAAAAGCTCAAGTGGTAGCCTTGGGAAAAAACCTCAGGGAGAGTGCTCAGGCCTTGGATTCAAGCACGAAAGGAAAGAAAGAAAGAAAGAAAGAAAGAAAGAAAGAAAGAAAGAAAGAAAGAAAGAAAGAAAGAAAGAAAGAAAGAAAGAGAGAGAAAGAGAGAGAGAGAGAGAGAAAGAAAGAAAGAAAGAAAGAAAGAAAGAAAGAAAGAAAGAAAGAAAGAAAGAAAGAAAGAAAGAGAGAAAGAGAGAGAGAAAGAGAGAGAGAGAGAAAGAAAGAAAGAAAGAAAGAAAGAAAAGGAAGAAAGAGAGAAAAAGAGGAAGGGAGAAAGAAAGAAAAGAAAGAGAGAGAGAGAAAGATACAGAGCAAGAGAGGATGAGAAAGAAAGAGAAAGGGTAAAGAAGAAAAAGAAAGAAAGAGAGAGAAGGAGGGATGGAGGGAGGAGGAAAAGGAGGAGGGAGAGGAAGGATAGAAGGAAGGGAGGGAGGAAGGAAGGAAGGAAGGAAGGAAGGAAGGAAGGAAGGAAGGAAGGAAGGAAGGAAAAAAGAAAGGAAGGAAAAAAGAAAGGAAGGAAGGAAATGGTCAAATGATCTATACCGCAGAAAGTTGCAGTAGTTACCACTATCCTTTGCTTATGAGAGAAGTTGTATAATTATTCTGTGATGTTTTCCTTCCAAACACCCAAAGTAAACTTGGAGGAGAGTTTTCTTTTTGACTCTTATCCATGTTCAAGACTTCCAAGAGTTATTTTTAAATAGTGTTCTATAGAATATTATTACCATGTGTTTAACCTATTTTTGCTAGAAAACTGGATTCCCAAGTCATCTGCAGAGCAGGTGTTTCTTTGAATTATCTTTCACCATGTCTTTTCCTACTGTGATATAGTTCATCAAACTTCTAGTCTATTCTTTGCTTCCCTCTGCTCTGATTTCTCAGCTCTCCAAATATGTGTAATGGAATGCTTTGTCTTCATCTAATGGTTGAGCCACAATTAACAGCCATACCTGTGTGATAAAAGGAAGAAAGGATTATATGTATGCAAGTATAAGTATACTTAAAAATAACCTTCTCATTATTTACAAATAGCACATCATTTTATGGTGAGAAAGACAATTGTTACATCCCATGACACACAAACATTTAGAGTCTATGTTTTATATATTTAATTATTAAATATTATTACTAAGGAGCAGTTTTAAATTTACAGTAATAAAAATTCGAATTCTCTATTAAAAGAGTTGGTCAAAACAAATGATATAAGAAATATTATTTTGATACTGAAGTTAGGTTCTGGAGGCCTGGATCACTTAGCAGAGAGCGTCAATTGTGAATGAAAAACCTGAAAGCACAAAAGCTCTGATATCTAGTCATGGTATGGGAAAAAGGGAAAAAAAGAAGAGAAATTGGAAAAGGAAAAAGGGTTGGCTGAGACACAAAGTTGGCAAAATAACAGAAACTATTTTTGCTGATTTTCAATGTGAAATTTACTAGGTAGGTTGAATCTTTTTTCTCATTTACTTTCTTATTTTTAAAGCTATTTTGTTCAAAAGTTATTAAACACAGGGAAACCTCCTAGATAAATAGTAACTGTTCTTATATCCAGACAGAAGTCTCACAATAAATAAATAAATTAACAAAATACATTCACTGAGAAGAACCTATATGAGTAGAGTTCTTCCAGAAGTCTCAGTGAAATTCTGCTTGTATTTTTGCCTTTTTTCCTTCTGACCTTTCCATAAAAGTAAGCCAATGATGCTGGAAGGTGAGAAAGAAAATGCAGCCAATGTCCTCTAATCTAATTATCTTATGTGCTTCCTTCTTTCCATCAAGCTAGAAGCAGAGAGAGAAATGAACGTAATGCATTTTTAATAGTATCTTTGTTTATTTTCAGTTTAGATCTCTTCCCATACATTTCTAAATATTGCCATAACTAGCATAAATAGTGTCTTATTTCAGGTCTATGATTTTCATCAGAGGGGAAAATTTCACAGATAAATTATCTATTTCCCACTCTTTACCCTTGGGAAATTACATATTTTATTTTCAACACATGAAAAAGTGTGAGGACTCATTAAAAAAAAAAAGGATTAAAAAACTAGGGCCGTGAGTTTGGCCTAGTGGTAGAGTGCTTGCCCAGCATGCACGAAGGCCCAGGTTCAATTCGTCGGCACCACATACAGAGAAAAAAAAAAAAAAAAAGCTGGAAGTGGTAGAGCTCTAGCCTTGAGAAAAGTCCAAGGACATTGTTCAGGCCCTGAGTTCAAGCCCCATAACTGGCAAAAAAAAAATTAAAAAATCACTCTACAGACTTCTGTCAACTCTTTTTTGTTTATTTGTTTGTTTAGATTTATTTTTATATACATTGAAACAGACACTATATCTAAACATAAGCATAAACAAGTTAAATATGCCTTTAAGCAACAGACACTGATGAATTTATATGATACATGGACTCAGGAATTATGGCTTAGGTCCTACAGAGGAATAAGAAAAATCATATAAACTTTCAAAGTGGACTTTTTTCATTCATCAAGAAGAGTTAAAAGCCCATGTCAAGATAGGATCCAGTGTGTAACACACTCTTTGGCCTAAACCTCTTGCTTTCTCTGTGGAAAATTATTAGTTGCCAATTTCTTCTCTAGGATTTCTTGCAATAATACATTGAATAAAGGTGAGTTGCACTATTTTCATAATCTTCAATAGGAAAATAATGAATAGGATTACAAAAACACAAAACAATCAAGTAAAATAATTATCTTTTATACTGTAAGTTGCTCTTATACAGTAATATTTATAGGTGCTCAGTAAATATTGATTTATCTCTGTAGGCAGGAATTTCACATAACAGTCTGGATATTTATGACTTAAACATGAACCCTGAATCTTCTATATTCTAATGTAGTATTGCTTAATAAATGTAGTAAAATTTTGTGACAAGCTGTACAATAAACCCCAAACTTAAAAAAATGTTTTATATTCAGAGATCTTCAAATCAAATAGGAAAGAAAATAGCATTTCCCTGTGCATACAGAAATGTGCCAAACATGTAACTTTCAAGTTAAAACATGAGTTATGCTTTATGTTTGTCCTTCATGTGTTTCTAATCCATGTACATGATCTGGATTTTCACTGTTTGCAAAGTTTAAATACTTGACCCTTCAGCAAAATTTGCATACAGCATCTAATTTTCTGTAAAATAAAATATCCCATCAACCTCATAAATGTAAATACAGCACTGCAAACCAATTTTTGTTTCTATTTAATTGTTAGTTTTATTCAGAACCATTTAACATATTAAAAAGGAGCTTTTCAAACCAATGTAGAAAAGAGCCCATGAAATAAATAATCCAGGCTAACTTGGTAGAAGATATCAAAAAAAATAAATTACAAGTTAAAGATATAAACTAACTCATGGAAAGTTAGAGCAAAAAATACATTGATATTTTCCATGATCATGGATTGAGGAAGAATATTCATTGTTTTTTAAGTTTGTAAATTTTGATTATATAAAAATTGGCAACCAACTGGGAAAAGATACTCAATAACACATAAGACAAATGCTTAATATCCATTATCTACAGGGAAGTAAAAAACTAATCCCCCCAAATTCAACAAACCAATCACTAAATGGCCAAAGGAATTAAGGAAACACTTGTCAAAAGAAAAGGTTAAAATAGCAAAGAGAGAAAGAGAGAGAGAGAGAGAGAGAGAGAGAGAGAGAGAGAGAGAGAGAGAGAGAGAGAGAGAGAGAGAGAGAGAGAATGCTCACCATCCATGGTTATAAAGAAAATGCAAATAAAACCAACCTTACCCCAATTAGAATGGCCAATATTCTGAACTCAGACAATGACAAATGCTGGAGGGGTTGTGGAGAAAAAGGAACTCTACTGAACTGCTGGTGGGAATGTAAACTAGTACAGCCACTCTGGAAGGCAGTTTGGAGGTTTCTTTAAAAAAACTGAAAATAGACCTTCCATACAATCCCGCCATACCACTCCTGGGCATCTATCCTGAACATCAAAACCCAGGATATGATAAGGTATGTATATCTCTGCACTATTTACCATAGCCAAATGATGGAAACAACTCAGATGCCCTACGGCAGATGAATGGATATAAAAAAAAGGTGGCACATATATACAATGGAGTTCTACGTAGTCAACAGACAAGAGAAAATAATGTCATTTGCTGGGAAGTGAATGAAACTGGAGTGAATCATGTTGAGATAAGTCAAGACCAAAGGAACAAAGGGTCCAAAGGCACATGGTCTCCTTGATATGTGGATATTAGATTCTAACAATACAAAGTGATGACTCAATATTCGGCTACCCAAGGTTATGGACCCAATCTTGGATATATAAACATAACTACATAGACATAAAAATCTATGATGGGATATATATTCTATAGACATAATGTTCAATAGATTGATATGTATCCATGACATACTTAATTTTAATTATGTTCTAAAATCTATGTTCAAGTGCTTGCATATAGTGATTCCCTTCTTGAATATGTGTTTGTTAAACATCACAATTGAAATATGGTGTAAAAATCAGTGTTAATAAAATCTTTCAAAATTTTATTCTGTTTACCTTAAAAATTGGGAAATTGAAGGGAATATTAGAAGTATAAAATAAAAAATCAAATGTTATGAATACCAAAAAAATTCTTATGAAGGGATCACATAACAATTGATTACATAACAAATGAGTGCATATGATCAATTGTTATATGCATATCATCATATAAAATTATGTTTATTAAAGTAAACTCCCAGAAATGAAAACAAGAAATTTCTTTTTGTTGTTTCAAATTTTTCTCCTTTATCACAAGCACAGAAATATTTAGACCAATTGTGAAGAAATGCAGCTGACACAATGTTGCAAAAGAACTACACAACTTGTTAGGGAGAAGGGTTGAAAAGGGATAACTAAGAGAAAATGAGGGAAGAGATGACGCTGTTCATAAAGAAATGTACTCATTGCTGGACTTATGCAAGTAACTATAACAATTCTGGACATCATCTTTACAATAAAAAGAAAATAAATAAATACTGATCCTCTTATATGAAGAAATCTTAACAGGAAGAAAAATATTTAGTAGAAAGACAGAAATTGATCCTGGAATACTAGTTAACAAAAATATGAATAACAAAAAGTACAGATGCATTTAAAACCACTCACAGCTGTAAACACAGATTTTAATATCAATGACATACTTTTTGGCTACTGTGTTGGCAGTAAGGAAAGATGACATGATTCGTGTGGAAATGGTCAACAAGAAGGGAGCCAACCAGTTCCAGAATACATGTATACAAACCAGCTTATATGTGTACAACTGCTGATGCTTTACTCAGTAAGTAGTTCTATTCTATTGTTATTATGTTAAAGTAGTTTTATAAAGAAATTGTCATTCAACAAGCAGTTTATGAATATAATGCTTCTTGATTAATGTTAAGACTTTTATCAGTCTTCCCTATTCCTTCCAACCATGTCTTTTCCCTCAGTTTTCTTATTTCTTATATTTTATAGTATGCATTGAATTTTATAACAGTGTGTTCCTCTCCCTCTTTTGTTTACCTCCCTTCCCTTGAACCTTTATTCCTCTTTTTTTTTTTTGTCAGACATGGGACTTGAACTCTGGGCATGGATACTGTCCCTGTGCCTAAAGCTACTGCCCTACCCCTTCAGCCACACTGCCACTGCTTGTTTTCTGGTGTTTACCCCACTTTTGTGTACCCATTTCCAGCAGTTTATTTTGTTAGACTGTGAATTAACCATTTACGTCTTCCCTGATTCTACATTATTTTGGCTAATATATTTATGCACACTTGGATATCACCCCAAAATGTTTACTTATTTACAAATTAATTCTAAGTTCAACTTCAGAGACCATAGTTACCTAAGATCAGATTTACCAGACTTACTAATAGCATGCATTGTATATTAATCAAATATTGCTATTCTTTATTTTTATTTTTTTAATGGGTCATGGGACTTGAGCTCTGGGTCTGGGTGCTGTCCCTGAGCTCTACAGCTCAAGTCTACTGCCCTACCCCTGGAGCCACAGACCAACTTCCTGTTTTCTAGAGAGTAATGGGAGATAAAATCTCATGTTCTTTAATGCCCGGGCTGGCTTTGAACAGCGATTGTCGAATCTCAGCCTCTTGAGTAGTTAGGATTACAGGCACGAGCCACTGCACCCAGATTTATTGCATATTGTAAATGGAATGCAGCGGTACCAAGAAATGAGTTTGTGCAATTGTTGAAAGGTAATAAAGAAAAGGCTAATCACAAAGAAAAGCAAAATATTTTACTTGGACCTGGTAGCACATTGTGGGGAAATATAATGATAGAGGGGTAACATAGTATGCTTTAAAAATGTGGGCACTCAGATAAAAATATTAGATTTGAAAGTATGTTATGTCATTGTATATTATGCAAGTAAACAACTTCCTTATTCTCTGAGTAGATCATGTCATTAAGTGTTAAACTGCAAAGAAGAATATGAGACACAGTCGTAAAAACTGTGAATAAATATTGAAAAGAATTCATTGCTAAGGTCTGTTCAATAAATATTTGGTTACATTATTATAACAGTCATTATGCTAATACATAATAAATATTAATTGTTTGAGAGTAAGTTAATAGTAGCTACTCAAGTAAATATTTCTTATATTACTAAAAATACTGTCCATATAATCTGATCAAGGAGACATTCTAAACATTTGATGGCATAAATAGAACAAAATATACATAAAATTTTCTTACTATCTTTGATGTGCTTAAGACATCGAATTCAATAAATGTATATAGTTTGGTGCTGTTGAGTTGTGCCTGAATTCCAGTTACACATGAGGTTAAGATTTGAAACTCATCTCTAATTAAATCACCAAAAAGCTGAAAGTGGAGCGGTGCTTCAAGTGGTAGAGAGCCATCCTTGACTGAGAGTGAAAAAGCTAAGGGATAGCACCCAAGCCTTACATTCAAGCTTTAGGAACAGCACAAAGAGTTCATAAATACTAGATGCTATAATTCTTGACCTATCATGACCAAATCATGGGTAAACAAAAATTTTAAAGAACTACAAAATATATCTCTACAGTTTTTCAGTACTCCGGGCCAAACATTTCCTTCCACGTTTGATGTGATTTTATTAACCAAATATTCCTTTTCAGCTTTGTTTTATTTTTTTATTTTGTAAATCAAACTTGCTCATTTAACACGGTAAACTGCTTACATAACTTTGGATGGTTTGCTGAGGTTGGATTTCTTTTCAGTTTTGGGTGCTGAATCCCACCTCATAATCCCATATCAATTCCTGGGTAGCACACATATGGCTCTATTGATGTGTCTCTGGTCAGAGTCCAGGACCTAAACATTTTCTAATTTCTAAGTATGCTTTAAGTGATGCCTGGGCTTTTCTTCTCTCTCTTTTGTGTCCTTAGAGTAGCCTCCGGATCGAAATCAGTTTGATTGCACAGGGCACTCGCGGCTCAGTTGAGGCATAATGCCAAGATTCTTGTCTATTATTTGTCTATTGTTGGTTATGATTTATATATGGCTTTTCTGGTAATTCAATGAATTTCCTATTTGTGGTTCCATTTCTTACATCAACAAATGTTGCTTTGTGAATACAGCCAAATATTTGAAACTCTAGTAGGATTTTACCACGGACAATTAAGGACTTCTTTGGGTTATCTTATAGAAGATTTAGACTACAATAATTCAGTTAAAAGATTATTCCAAGGTTATTCCTATCAAATTGAAGAGTTAAAAATATAGACCTAACTCCCAGATTTTTGTCAATAACATTAAATCAAAGGAACTAGAGATCCATGGAGAAATGGTTAATTCAAGGGCTAGAGCAGAAAATGTAAAAGATGAGTATACTGAGTAGCCTGAAAATGATAACACACACACACACACACACACACACACACACACATACGCACACACCTCGTGCATGCATTGATAGAAAATAATGATGATGGAGAAGCTAAATATGTTCTCAAGAAGAAATTAGGGAATGTTGTGAGAAAGAAAATGAAGTGATATTAAGTTAGAATTAAAAATATTATATAAATATCTGTAGAGATTTCCTATACTGTATAGGTAGAATACAAGCTAAATAAATTTGAAAATAGAAATGACTATTTCCATTGAAAATGTCTCTCAAGCCTTCTATATAAGTACTTGACATTTAGGAGGAGGATTATAACTCTTCATTCCCTACTTGTGGGTTGCACAGAGTATACACAAAGTACAGTGTGGAAAGGAGAAGGGGCAAGATACAAATCTGACTACAGCTCAGAAATTCAGATCAACACTAGCAAGAATAAACCTTGCTGACAACATACTCATTGTACAAGTAAGGATTCCAAACACATTTTCCTATGACATTCCTCAAAAAAAAAAAAAACCCCAGAGTCCATTAACCATAGCCTAAGCATATAAAAAAAATCAGAATTTTCACTGATCATCCCATAAATCTTCAGACTGATAATCCTCCCAAGCTATCAATTTTTTTAAAAAAAAATTAAGTAAAGTCTTAAAATTTATCACTGACCTGACACATAGAACTAGGCTGGGATTCTAGAAAAGAATTTACAGTAGGTAAAAATTAGAAGAAAAAAAGTATATATTTTATTTATTTTTTTATTGTAATTAGTAAAAGGGTTACATGATATTTGCCAGATAGAAGGTGCATTAATTCACATACATTGATACCCTTTCACAAAATGATGTATGATGCATCATTTTTCAATTATTTTTACAAATATGTTACACTAAGGTGAGATATTAATTATATGGTAGCTGTGGACAGATACTACAGGAACCCTATAAAATAACTGATGAATGTTTCTGTCACTATAAAACTTTCTAATATACACTTTTAAAACTTCCAGGTTTAGCCAACTGTCAGTCACTCATTCCTGTAACCCTACTTAGTAGGCTGAGAGATCTGGAAGTTCACAATTCGAAGCCAGTACAAGTGGAAAAGTCTTCCGATACTCTATATCCAAAACAAGCAGTAAAATATTAGGATAGGGTGGGGAAGGAGTGACATTGTTCAAAATGAAATGTACTCATTACCTGACTTAGATATGACCTTTATATGACTCGATATGACCTTTATAATAACCATGAAAAAATTAATGGCAAGATAAAAGTATGTGTCAAGTAGCAAAGCATCTGCAAATAAACCAACTAGGAATGATGGCTTGAGTTTGAATCCTGGAACTAGAAAACAAAATAAAACAAAACAGCAACAACAATCTGAGTTTAAAAAGATAAAAAAATAAATCCATCCTAGAATTTTCTGGAGAAATGAAGAACCTTCAGAACCTATCCAAACTCAATGAGGAAGAAGACTTTAAAAACTGTCTTAATTCAACTTCATTGTTGATGGTTGAAAATAAACACTTAGATTAGAAAGCAAGCCAAGCATTTTCAGAATTGCATGTGCTCACCAATTACTTTATGACATTTCTTTAAAAAATTCAGACTAAAGAAAAAATTTGCAAACTAAATAAACAGATCCTAATGTTAAGCATTTAAAGCTAAATATCTCAGCAACATTTCTATAAACTCTAGATGTAACAAAGACACTGGAAAATATTTAAAACCAAAAAAATATTAAAAGAAAACATTGTCATTGTGTCACCAAAGCTGGTATGTAAATAGAAAAATAAATAAAAATTTGCATATTTGCATGAAAGAATGACAGGGGAGGGAAATGGGAACCAAAACATGAGAAAGGTATCAATGCTTGTGAAGTATGCACCTTCTATCTGGTGAATATAATGTAACCCATCTATTAATTACAATAAAAAATGATAAGAGAAAAAAAGAAAAAGAACGGTAGTCTGCCAGCGTGTTTTCTTAGTAGATTGAAAAAAAGTCTATGCAATTGCCCAAACAAAACATTCATTCTTGGTGAAAGTCCATTGAGCATCAGAGTGTTCCATACTTAAGATGAGAATGGAATTTCCACTGTTGAAAGATCAAATACTCCTACATTGGCCAAACAATCACTTTCCAAGACATAGTAAAAGACCAAATAAAAAGGGACAATACCAGTAACTTCCTTCTTTCTTGTTGTCATATCAGTGATGTCTACTATATGCTTTATGACACTGATATATATCCATATAATAGCTACAAAATAAATTCAAGAAATAGTTTCCCATTCTGCTTAGTATAAATTTTCCTCATGATTCAAACAATTAATTTTATTATCTAGTTACAGGGTTCAACTAGAAAAAGTGATTTGAAAACTTTTATCCTGGATAATATTTTGTCTGAAATAATTAAAATGTTCCAATCATTTTTTTTTCTTACGTGAGTCATGGAGCTTGTACTTATCCTGGATGCAGTCCCTGAGTTCTTCAGCTCAAGGCTACCACCCTACCCTTGAGCAAAGCCCCACTTCCTGTTTTCTGAGGTTAATTGGAGATTAGCCTCAAGTCCTTTTGTTCCTGGGCTGGCTTTGAACCTTGAGTCTCACATCTTAGCCTCCTGAGTAGCTAGAATCACAGGCGTGAGCTACTGTGCCCAGCTACAATTATTTTTCCCCAACAACTGAATCATATCTCTTTATTATTAATTTTAAAAATCTTATTACTGTTAGGTAGTTGTACAAAGGGGTTACAATTCTGCATGTTGGGTTATGAGTACAATGATTCTAGGTCAATGTCATCCCTTCTGTCATTCTCCCCTTTCTGCCCTACCCTCGAATTACACAGTGTCTTTTTTTTAAACATTACATTTTAATTAATAAAAATTAGATAAAAGCAATTCCTCCATTATCCTGGTGGTGAAATACACAGTACTTTTGGCAGTGGTGATGGCTGAGCCACCATTTCGGTGTGTCCTCTCTTACTTTCCCCAGGACTGAGGGCAGGTGATGGATACACGTGGTTCAGGGGGCTTCCCTGGGCCTTCGCTTCTCTGCACTTTCAGTAGTATGGGTAATTAGGACAGCAGTCTTTCCTTGTGACCCTGGAGACTGATTTTTTTTATTATACCTCAATATATATATATATATATATACATATATACACACTAAGGGAATCTGTCTGCTTACATTTGTTGTTCTGTCAATTAATGTAGGTGATTTTTCTATTTTATCCATAATTTATTGCTTTTATCTGCAAGAAAACAGGCCCAATAGATGCTTCTTGTGCATTATTAAATGCAATGGCACCAGGCATAAGTATTAGTAAAAAGTGTATTGCAACTGGACATTCAAGTTTACTGAAACAACGTGATTTATAATGTCCTCAGTACCCTCTTCAGTGCTACTGCTGAGTGCTATGCCCTTCTACATTTTTACAAAATTTTCAACCCAGCTATTTGAACAGTATTTACAAAGAATCAAATTATTGACATTTTGGCCCATCTATATGATATATTGTCATGTTCTGTAGTTACTACATCTATTCCCTTCCTTTATTTCTCCTATTTCTCAAATACATGTATCTTGATGTATACTGCTATTCTTTTACAATACGTGTGTTTGCAAATATAAGATTTCTGCCACTTATGATGAATATTCCATAAGAACTGAAAACATATTTAGTTACATTTCTTTTTATTATATCAGTTAGTTCAAGTTTATTTATTTTCTGAATTCAAGGCAATACATTTATTTTTATTACTATATTGCAATTATCTATAAGTAGTTTTACAAAGCACTACAAACAAGTTTATTGCTCATTGATTGACAGCATCCCTTTCATTATTCTCCCTCATCCTCTGCACACAACACGTCCCCTTAACATTCCTAGTTTCATAGGATATGTATCAAATACAAGGACTGCATTCTCCTTCCTCTAATATTGCTCATTTTTATCTTAACTTTTATTTCTGTTTATTTTATTGGTTATTATAAACACTGCTGAGAGTGTTAGCTTTGTATGATGTATATAAAAATAGTGACTTCTAATTTTATCCCATTAACATTTTTGAGAAAGATCTTATTATGGAATTTAAGCTGACCTGAAACATATAGCTAGTGCTATAGTCATGTATAACCCCGCTCAGCACTGTTGTCTTTTTAATAGATTTTACTTAATATAGTATTTTCTATAGTTTTATTTTCCCCATTTGGATGGCTTTTATGCATTATATACTTCTTAAATTGCATATAGATTAGAGATTTTTGTGCTTTAGCATTAATACATCTTCCATTAGGCTGGCTCTGAACTAGATTCCCACACAGCTAGAATTACAAAGAGGAGCCATCAGTACTCATGATGTTTTTGAGTTTGGGTTCATTACAATTTTGTTTTTATCCATTTGTTATTAGTTTTTCCTTTATAGTTTATATTCCCTTTTCTTTGGAATGCTTTTAATGATATTATCCTATTTTGAAAATGTATAAATTATTCATTGTTTTTCTATTTCTTAATAAAGAGTTAAACTGCTAATGATTATTGTCTAATATAAGCCAACCTCAGGAAACCAGATATTACATATTTCTACTTGTACAATCAAAAATTTATTTGAAATAGAAGAAGAAGAAAGAAGAAGAAGAAGAGGAGGAGGAAGAGGAAGAAGAAGAAGAAGAAAAGAAAGAGAAGATAAAGAGACATAAAGGCAAACTGAATGAATCTGGGAGGAGAATAAAAAAAGTGGGAATGGAAAGGCTACAGAATAATGAAGCCAATGAATCATTGGGCTAATATATGTATTGTATGTGTGTGTATACATGTACAAACATATATATGTACATATGCATAAAAACCATCCAGCACTCTTTTAATAGGTTAGCAATGGATAAAATGGGAGATAATCAAGGAGGTAGACAGTGTGTACTGTATGAATCTATGGAATTGCCTAAGTAAATCTCCCTTATCTTATTAATGTATGATAATTCGAAAATAAACAATAAATGGATGTGATATAAACAATGCTATTATATTAATAATATTCAGAAAACAGAAATTTTAGCTTTCATTTTGCATTATTAGAAATGAGACACTCAGTATCCTATGCTTGTGCTTTTTTCTTTCTTTCAGTTGAGGGTACTTGAGACTAGCAGATGAAAGGACAGCAGACATATGGAATAAATCTGCATGTTATAAAGCATTATCTTTCAAGAAAATATTAATTTTTAAGAAATAATATTATAAACCCTTATATACCTTCTGAGGTAGATTCTCAACAAAATTCTTTCTTCATTGATGGATAAATTTGCTTGGACTTCTGCCCTAATAGAATACTTTAGTTATTGTAGTAGTAATTTGCTTGCTAAAAACATTCCTTACTAATTTTCTTTTAAGAATTCTTAGTGACCTGAAGGAGTCAGTACATTTAAAGCCCTGCTTAAAAAATAAAAAGCACTGCTGAAATGGCATTTTAAATTGTCAAATTCTTAGTCTAAACATCAGGACATGCCTTAAAAATCAAGATGAAGACAACAGATGAAAAGATTTTAAAGTTATACATTTTGTATTTCTTCTAAAAAGCTGGGACACTGAGATAATGCATTTTAAGGAAATGTGCCTTTACTGGGATGTCAGGCTCGGCATCTGGAGAAAGATATCCCAAGTGTCATGTAGCTATTGAGTTCTAAGTCTGTGCCTCCATGCAACAATTAGCAAAAAGAGCTATTTCATTTACACTGCTACTCTTGACCTTGCCATAATAAGAGCTGGTAGTCATTAGGAAGGGGGAAGACATACAATTAATGTACACTAATCAATTTTTCAAAAATGAACAAAAATGCCATGCTTGTCCACATATGTCTAATTTCATGGAAGAATCCAGTAGTGATTGTTCCAGAAGACATTATCTTCAGAATGGAGCAGTAGAAAGATTAATTAAAACAATGGGTTTCCCAGCTGATCTGATAACTCTCATCTTTATATGTAATTGCCTGAAACACTGAGTGATCCAGCCTAATTCATATCAAATCAAGATAAATCCTACAAATAAATGCAACCTTTTGAAGGTATTAATGATAGTATGCAAGGTCTTTGGGGAATCAACAAAACCTGCTCAAAACTGCTTATCATCATTGCAACTATAGAAAGATATCTTCAATGTTATCAGAACTTTTTTCTTGGAATAAAATATTTTTAATGAGGTTTGATGTTAGAAATGAGTGTCAGAACCCTATCTCTGTAAAATCCTTTGAGTCCCATAGCCCTCATCCTAGGGTTTTCCCAGGATAAGGTAGACAAAGTAGATAGTCTAGACTCAAAACTAGCACTGAAGTATTTATGGGCAGTGGGTTATTGTGACTCAGTGTTAGACTCAATGAAAGCCATACTACAATGGTATGTGTATGTTGCATGAACTTAAGATTTATGACAAAACCCATATTGATTGTGGTGCCATGGCTCATTTTCAGAGTTTGAATTACACACTAAGAATATGAGCCCTTAGATGGACTACTAGATCACAAAAGATATATAGATGTAAACATATATATATATATATATATATATATAGAGAGAGAGAGAGAGAGAGAGAGAGAGAGTACATACATATCTGTACTCTGATTCCAAATCACACAATGATTAACATTTTCAAGATATTTCACACATTTTTGTGATCAATTATGAAAATATTTTAAAATTCACCTTTTTAGGACATTGTAAGCCAGTAAACACATAGTACACTGTATGTTTATATTGTATCTTTATGTTGATTCATTCATTCATTAACTGAGTTTGTGCTGTTTTAAAAACCCATTGAACACCAGCAGTCAAAAAGAGCAAAACGTGAGACAAATGAGTCAATGATTTTCATATACAAAATGAGCAGCCATCTGATCTGGCTAGAGACAATGACAATGCTTCCAGTTTCTGTATTGTTCTGTTCCTTGTTTGGTTCAATCTTGATTTGGCCAAAAATTCTTTATTGTCTCTAAAGCTGAAGTGATCACTTCTCTGTACCATGTATTTGCACTCTGAGATTGTAGGATATTTGCTGCTCATAATGTCCAAGCGTTTATCTCAATTGCATTTATTCAAAACCTAGAAGGGAACTTTCCATATTTTTCCACTAGATCATCCATCTTTAATGAATAATCAACTTTATAGGATGATTCAGAATTCTGAAGCAGCCAAGACTTGGGAATTATAAATGAGAGGTTAAAAAAAACTCTAAACAAAATTTTTGTCTCTCTTCTTCTCCAACTCTTATACTCACAATTATTGTCAGATTTTTGTACTGATTTTTATGTGACTTAAGACTGTTCTTGACTCTTTACATACTGGTAGTAAGTCTAAAGTTTGCATGTTCTCTGAACCCACTGAAAGCGCATAAACAACACAGCATCATCTGGTTCAAAAGAGGCTTTTGTTTCTTTCATCCTTGCTTCATCCACTCAGCTTTACTCAGAAGTATGGAATACATATTCAATGACTAGAGGTCTGTTTCTTATCCTTAGTTATATTCAAATACTACAAGTAGAATGCACACTGGTGTGAACACTTTCATAATGTTTTCTATTTTATTTCTAGCTCAAATCATTTTCTGTTTAGCACTATTGTTCACTGAACAGAAAACCAGAAGTCATCCCCAAATTTACTTAGAAACTTTCAATGTGGCTAAATCCATATGCTAGTAATAGTCATACGATTGTATTGCTTATTATATTATGATAATACAGTGAATTGCAAGTGCTTATTTTATTGGTTACAAACATTCCAAATAGCTGGGCACGGTTGCTCATGCCTATAATCCTCTCAGGAGGCTGAGATCTGAGGATCTCGGTTCAAAGCCAGTCCTGGCACTAACGACCTTGAGACTCTTATCTCCAATTAACCACTAGAAAAGCATAAGTGACTCTGTGACTTCAGGGATTGGATGGTAGACTTGAACTGAAGAGCTCAGGGACAGCGCCCAAGCCCAGAGTTCAAGCACCAGGACTGGGAAACAAAATCCTAAATATATCTTATATAGAATCACTTTATTGCTCATTGTTGAATGATTTATGCAATGGATTAAATTATATGTATAAGTATGTATTTATACTATTCAAAACACAAAGATGCAAATACCACATCATCCAATAATCTGGTTACATCTGCCTATGGCTACATATCCAAAAGGTGAAAATTCAGTATATTGAGATTTACTGTAATCTGACAAAGAATAAGATATACACAATAGCCAAGATATGATACAAAATACATTGAAGTATCCAATGTCAAAAAACAAGATGATGTAAACACACACACACACACACACACACACACACACACACATATATCAGATAGAATTTACAGTTTTAAAAGAAGAAAATCTTCACTGAACACGAATGGTATACTTGTCATCCAAGCTACCCAAGATACTATGATCTAGAAGGTTGTGATTTGAGATTAGGCCATGAAGAAAAGTTTGTTAGACTTCATCTCCAAAAATCAACCAGCAAAAAAGGAAGGAAATCAATCAATCAATCAGGGCTAGAACACAAAAGAGAGATACAACCTAGTGATCACAAAAACTTGACTTACACTCTAATAACAAAGCAAAAAAGAAGAGAAAAGGAAGGGAGAAAGATAAGAATGAAAGCAAATCCTGTCTTTTGCAATAGCAAAATAGAAAAACTATGTAAAGAAAATACTGCATGACCGCACTGATTTGTGGCATACATATAGTCTAAGTTATATATAAGCTAATAGGTTGCAAGCGTGGCAATAATACACACACACATACATACATACATACATACATACATACATACATACATACATACGTGCATACATACATACCATGTAAAAATTTATTGTAATGTATAGAGGTATTACAGTTATATTCACAAATTGTAGGTGCATTATTTCTCACACATTGGTACCCTTTCTCTTCTCATGTTTTGCCCCACTCCCAATCATCTTGTCGTCCCTTCCTTTTCCTATTTTTAACATATGAGAATGCAAATGAATGATCATAGTTTCTGTGTTACTAAAGGTTTTCCATTTTGTCATGTAATTAGTTAAACAAGCTTCCCTCTATACCTTAAATACATAACAGCTCAAGATGAGCTGTTAGAGCACTGGATGAGTATGCTGTTGAATATGAGAGGCTTTAAACTTCTAAAGATAGCATAAGAAAAATATTTGATGAACATTCAGTGAGGAACACCTGATTCATGACCTATACTCCAGAAAGTAAGAAAAGAGGTATTTTTTAATAATTACTTTATTGTTATACTGGATTTGTACAGTGGGATCATAATTACATGAGTCAGGTAATAAGTACATTTTTTTTTCACACACTGTCCTCTGTAAGACACTAAATGCTCTGTGGCCATTCTCTAAAATGTATATAATTCTAACAATGCCTATACTTCCCAAAATTTCCTATCCAGTTGAAAATTCACTTTAGCTCAGTAACTAAACCTTACCAGTTAAGTCAGAATTGCATATTCTTATGATTGATTTCTACCCTTCCCTTAAGTTTCTTTTTTCCCCTTCTGTAGGAACTAGTGTAGGTCTCAGAAAATAAATTTTGCCAATTGTTTTCACTTCAAGTACACTGAAGATTATGTAATAGTAAGATAGCCCAGTAGATTAAAAACAATGTCAAAATCATTTGAAAATACAAGTGGTATGAAAGAGAGATGTTTCAGAAATCAAATTCAGAGTTATACAAAAGCCAATGATTTTTAATTAAGCCAGCTTTTTTTTTTCTTCAGGAATCATCTGCCTGATCAATCAGAAATACTTTTTTCCAGGCAAATAGTTTAGTTCCACAGTACTAAGAGCCTAAATTTCTTGCTCTTTCTCCTATATGCCTTCCACATTTTAGCATTTAGGAGGGGAAATCTCCGAAAAATATTAAGTACCTCAGGAACCCTAGGGACAGAAGTATGCAAGAATGTTACTTCTGGTCTATCCAATTGGAGAGGCTTTTGAATTCCTTGACAACAGAGTTTCAGATTTAACAGGTGGCACCATTTTACAAGATTTTTTTTTCTTTTTCTTTTTTCTTTTTCTTTCTTTCTTTTCTTTTCTTTTTTTTTTTTTGGAGTGTGGCTAAACACAAGCTCCTAATACAATAATTACAAGTGAGGTAAATATTCAAATATATGATCCTTCTTCCTCATCAAAATATAAAATAACTGAAAGTAAAAATTGTCACATAGAACTTTTGTATTCCAGTTTTCGTCATTTCTTTTTCTTTTTTTTTCTTTTTGCCAGTCCTGGGGCTTGAACTGAGGGCCAAGTACTGTCCTTGGGCTTTTCCCTCAAGGCTAGAGATCTACCACTTGAGCCACAGCACCATTTCTGGCTTTTTTTCTATTTATATGGTACCAAGTAATCGAACCCAGGTCTTTATTCATGCCAGGCAAGCACTCTACCACTAGGCTAAACTCCCGACCCCATTTCTTTTTTATTAAATTTTTATTGCAAAGGTGATGTACAGAGAGGTTACATTGCATAAGTCAGGTGATGAGTACATGTCTTTTTGAACAGTTATCCCCTCCCTTAATTTCTCCCAGTTTTCCCCCATTCCCCACAAGTTGTATTGTTCATTTCCAATATAGTGTCTAGTGAATAGTATCTCTGCTGAACTGGAAAATTCCGCATATTTTTCATTTTCACACTGACTTTAGTATAATCTACATTTGGTCTTTATGAAGAATGTATACACCTATCTATCTATCTATCTATCTATCTATCTATCTATCTATCTATCTATCTATCTATCTAATTGATTTTTTAAATCCTGAATTTATTAAACCATGGTTAAATATAACACTGATATTTTGGAAAAGCTGATACCTGATATATTTAGACTACACAGCTTATATATATAAATGAACATATATATTTGAAAAAATACGTGAAAACTTATTCTAGGGCCGGGAGTTTGGTCTAGTGGTAGTGTGCTTGCCTAGCATGCATAAAGACCTGGGTTCGATTCCTCGGTCCCACATACAAAAAAAAAGCCGGAAATTGTGCTGAGGCTCAAGTGGTAGAGCTCTAGCCTTGAGAAAGTCCAAGGACAGTGCTCAGGCCCTGATCTCAAGCCCAGGACTGACAAAACAAACAAACAAACAAATAAATAAATAAATAAATAACTTATTCTAATGCAGAAAAAAAGAGCCACACTCCTGTTGGCTTTAAAGATTAAAAAAAATCAAACAGAAAAATAATTATGAAGGTAGATCATATATAAATAATTGAGAAAGTTGATAGAGAAGTAGGATAAAGAATGTACGTATCAGTGAAACTAAAAAGTCTAATTATGCATTGGTAGAAGTAGAGCATTTATATATACTTAAGAGCTATCTTGCAGACTGATAAGCAAGGTGATCTGAATGATTCATACTTTGTGTTTTTATGTATTTTGTGAAATTTAGATTGCAGGTTACATTACAACACATTGTCTTATTAAATATTAATACAGAAGTGTCTGAATGCTAATCATTTATTGTGTTCATTGTAGTTTATCTATTTCATCTTCCTAAATTATTTAGAGTAAAACCTATCTCACACACTTTCTTTTAAAGGACTTTCAAGTTAGCAAAGTGAGAAAACATTAGCACATGATCAATATCTGAAAGGAAATAATTGTTTCTCAGTAGAGCACTATCTTCAGAACAAACTCAGAAGAAAGCAGAGCCACAGCTCACAAAGCACCTTCATGTTGCCCTTTTTTTTTTTTTTTGCTATAATTGTGCTTAGGAAAAGAAGGAAGAAGTGAAAATTAAAATCACAACAGTACCTTGTTTAGAAAAAGCTTAATCACAAAATGTTCTTGTGTTCCTCTAGTTTGTGTAGTATCATTAATATCTGTCCACTTATTATCATGATTTAAAGACTATTTCCTGAAAGATTTTAAGAGATTAAATCAATAAATGTCAACACCTCATATAAAAGGGGTATGATTTATTTCTCTACTTTATCTAAACAGATAATTGCCTTGAATCTAATGTGGACAAACTGGATTTCAAGGTAACTGGATCAGTCATTTACAGTATTGCATATTCTTCAAAAGAGCCAAAGGCAAGAATTTATAGCTGAATATTGGTATAAAACTGTTTCATAATGTTGATTTATTCTTACTTGTGGCCCACCTTTATAGAAATTCTGTCTTATTTTTAAAAAGAAAAACATAACCTCCTCTCCTCAGTGGAAAAGTAGAAGAAAAAATCTACTTTATTATGCTTATGTTATGTCTATTTAAATATTATTTAAATATTAAAAATGCAATTGATTATATGAAGTTATTTCTGTTTTGAAAAAAAGCAGGCTAATACAGATACGTTCTTGATCATACATCCCTTTTATTAAAATAAATGTATTTTTCACAGAGAGTAAAGGATAGCTGGCCATATACCTCTTATTCCTAAAAATAATATTCTTTGGATGTCTCGACCTGTCCTTTTCCTTTTAAAACATCCAGTTTCCAAAGATGGAATTCAAGTTTGCAGAAAATTAATTTTTTTGACAGTCCTGGGCTTAAGCTCAGGGCTTGAGCACCGTCCTTGGATTTTCTCAAGGCTTGAGCCTCAGCACCACTTCTGGCTTTTTTTCTATGTATGTGGCACCGAGGAATCGAACTTTGGTCTTCTGCATGCTAGGCAAGCACTCTACCACTAGGCCAAACTCCTGGCCAGAAAATTAAATTTTAACCTCAAAAGTCACACACAGTTCTCTTTCTCAGAATTAAATAGCATGCTTTTAAATAGATAAATGTGATAACAAAAATAAGGTCTCTATCATAATACATGGACATGTAGAATTACATTTATAGTGGGAGTAAAACAGGAAGAGTAAATCATCACCAAAATCCTTATTTTATTTTTAGATCGATAAGTTGGGGTCAGAAATATTAAATATCTGTGTTTCTGGGATAAATAATAAATTGATTTGCTCAACACTCTGGAAAAAATATATACCCAAAGAAAGAAAAGCAATTGCCATTTACTGGGCTAACTTTGGACCACAGGTAACTTTGGAGCATTTACCTTCAAATATCTTTGCGTATGAATTAACATGGGAAGTGCTGCACAATGACCTTTTATAGATCTTTAGAAATGAGAAAATAATAATCAAGCTCTTCATGACTTAATTCTCATTTATACTGTCAGGTTCCTGCAGTTCATAGGTAAGTGAGAATTCAAGGGGATCAGCAAAATAAAATGTTTGTTATTAACTTCATTTTTGTTTACCTTTGTCTTACAATGCTTTGTACAAGTTATTTAGGAAATAACTGCCATAAATAGGCAAATAATAACTAAATAAATGCTGTTAGAAATCTATAAACCTAAATGATTAGTTTTCCCGCTCTACTTTAAATCATATAAAACCTGAAATCAGGAAACTTGATAATGCTCTTGAGATTCATGCTTTCTTTTATTTTTATTGTAATTGATTGTTTTTCCTTTGGTGCATGCTCAAGCCAGAATTCTCCCCACACCCGCCTCAGCTCTTTTCCCATGGTGTTGAGTTAAACCCAAAACATCTGATGAATATTCATGCAGTGGATAAAGGCAGAAAAGAGCTGTGAATTTTCAACATTTTATCCTTAGATATGGAGTAACTGACTAAACTACTGGGCAAACAAATGATGGTTCCCAGGGTGCTGTACCTGGTAGGTGCCAATGTTTTTCCCCCAAAAGCAAGTATAGGACTTTCAGAGGAAGAGTTCACTTTTCCTTCTGAAAATCATTTCTCTTTCAGAGTTCCAAAGTAAATAATTGTTTCATTATTTGTGACCACTTGACATCACTTTTTGAAGTTTTATTTCTCTGCTAAAAACAGAAGCGAGAGACAGGGAGATAGAGAGAGACACACATACAGAGACAGAGCTCTTATTACCAATTCCCATTAGGGAAAAACCTTAAAATGTGCTTGCTTCTTTAAGTAAAACCTCCATCTAAAAATCTGTCCCAGATGATCATATGTAAAGAATTATAAACTCTTTTATTTGGCATAAGCTTGTCATCAGAAGCTCTAATGTTGGCTTTAGAAATATCCTGAAATTTTAGACCATTCTTGATCCAATGCAATGAAATATTTGCTCTGTACTTGTTTTTGTTCTTTGAATTTACAAGCTCTTTTAATAAATATCACAGATATAAATAAACACATGTAATTCTGGACTAGAGTTTTATAACCAAATAAGCAATTACGTTGCTGTGAATGTAAGTAGAAAATTATGCTTTTACATAAGAAATATCCAGGAAATTTTGAAAAAAAAAGTACATTAAAGGTAAGGACTGTCCTTCAATCACCACTTAATACTTTATGGTGACTCTTTCAGTTAATTAAATTTCATACTTTCATTAAATGAGTACTTTTAAATTAGAAGTTATTCAAATTCACCACAGAAGTGATTCAGCTTTTTGTCCTTAACTTGTATGTATGTGGCATACAAAAATTTCAACATTTTATATAGTTTTGAAAATAAAAATTAAAAAGTGCATGACTAAATAAATACAGCACTCTAATAGATGATGGATCAGCACTTCTGTGATTTCTACTATGTACATCATATTGTTCCAACTGTTGATAAATCACATAGAATCTTACTACATGTGACCCTTACCAGGAAGGGCAGAAGAAGTATATGGGTAATCCACCGGTCCAATTGCCAATGAATCTGATTCCTCCATTTCAATGAGCATCAAGCTTATGGTGCTAATTATGCAATATTTATCTCCTTTGGGTTGCACTAACAGATTTTTTGGAAGTTCTGCAATTCATACAGCTCTCTAAATGGACTGGGAAGCAAACTGATTTGGTCTTACTTTTAAACAGTAGCCATAATGAATTCTGAAATGGATCTTTGTGTTTGGCTTATTCATATGTTATCTGAGTACTTCAACAACCAGCTTTTCATGAAATAAACTGTATCCTAGGGTTCCATAATAGAAATGGCATATATTGATTTGTCACTACCAGATTCTGTCTACATGAAAAGTTGACATATTGTCATGAGTCCAGACAAACTGAGACAGTCTACAAAAAAAAATAATGGCAATTATCCATAACCTTTGTTGATTTATAAGCAACCATGTTGATAGAACAGTATAGAGTAGAAATAGTTCACATACTTTGTTATCTCATTTAATTACATTTATTTATATCAAATAATATTAATGAAATCTTTAGTCAAGTTATTTGGTACAAAGCTAGTATTCAACATAATAATGCAAGTGTAATTATGAATACTATGATTAATTAGTATTGTTCTTCCTATTTGAAAATGAAAGAGGGCTTCTTTATGAAGACAGACAAAGCAATAGATTGTGAGATAGGTTTCAAACCTATCTCTTTCTAAAAGAAAATAATTATGCTGTGGCTTTTATGATGAACAAAATGATTGTCTAGGGACATGGAATATGATTTATATGATACATAACATCACTGAGGTTGAAATTCACTCTTGTTTCATACTGATTTGCTCATTTCTCTATTATTTACATTAGGGGTACTTTAAGGACTGTCAATAATTAGAACTATTAACTCAGAATAAGTTACAAGAGGAAGGAATGTACACGAAACATATCAAAATGGATTATGAAAGCAAAATTAGAAAGATATTTCAAATTCCCTATTTATGAATACAGTTAATGATACTGGTGTAAACTAGGTCTTCAAACTACAAAACTGAAATTGGGAACTGTGATACTTGCTTGTACTCTTCATTACTCAGGAGACAGAGATCAAAATAACAAAAATCACAGTTTGAGGCCAGCCAATAATTCCACTTATAGAAATAAATTGCCTTAAAAACAGTATTAGAACTTATAAATTTTTATAAAAAATAAACTTCCTGTGTAATAAAAAAATCTATCTATCAATTTATCATCTACCTATCTATCATGGTATCAGCTATGATAAAAATAGGAGAATCATGTACTATGATATATAGATTTGGTACCAAAGTGAACATTTTTACACTAACAGTCTTTTTTTTGTGCCAACTTTTTTCCCATGAAAAATTGTGTTTTTCTAAAATCAGAATGCTCTCTCTTGACCTTCACATATTATTATTAAGACAAAATATGACACAAATAAACTCAGTTTCAAGGACTTGTCTTACATTTATGAAAACAACCATCATATTTGGAGTAGTATTCTTAATGCAAGTTGATAACTTTTACATGAAAATTTTCCAGTTGCCAAAAAGAATAATAATAAATGAAAGTACTACAGGGAATTTGGTTAACCAGCTGAAAATACCATGAAAAACAAAGCCAAAAGAGAAGCTGCCATGTCAATTCACACGGCCTAAGCATTTGTCCCATAAGAAACTCAGGTTGCTGACTTCATTGTTAACACTGTGTTCAATGAAAACAAAATCGTTGGACCTGTGAACAAAGAAGTCCTCTCAATCCTCTGACTAGAGAAGCATATATTTACATTAGAAGCAGTTCTGGACATACTGGATCTCTTCAAACCTCATTCCATAAATAACACAGTTGAACACAAAATATAGTCAAAAAGTACATGAAATTGTAAACTGCATGAATTTTGACCTATGTAAATGTAGAGTATAATTTAATATTCATTAACAAGGTAATTTGAAAACTATAGAAAGTAACCACATAGAACATGAAACAAAATATTAAAGCTAGGAACAATTATTCTATAAAGAAGGAACCTATCAGTGTTAAGCACTAGCCATTAATTCCTAAAGCCCAGCATCAGTAACTTACAACAGTAATTATAACTACTCAGGAGGCTGATATATGAGAATCATGGTCTCTAGCCATCTATAACCACCAGAAAGCTACAGATGGAGCTATATAGTTCAAGTGGTAGAGTGCTAGCCTTGAGCAAAAATGCTAAAGGAAAATGCTTAGTCCTAGAGTTCAATCCCTAGTACCAGCAAGCATGCCAACACACACACACACACACACACACACACACACACACACACACAAAGGTTTTAAAAAATTGCATTTTCAGTGCAAATCAGGTTTGTGGATAGAACAAGGAGATAAAGGTTATGTTTTTTTTCTTTATTTTTACTTTAAAAAAATCAAATGTCCTTTAATTACAACTGGAGTATGAATGAGCATGTGAGTAAGCCAGAGGTAACAGGAAAAGCCTAGTTCCAAATAAAGGTAGCAGGACTTTGGGCGTATTTAATTTGCCCTGAAGATTTCGGGGAAGTAATCTTTTACTTGGATAATACTCCTTTGGTAATTCTTTTTTGCTTTTTTTACTTTGTATTTGATATTTTGTATTGATATTTTGTTTTTTTTACTTTATATTTGATATAAATTCTTTGCCAGATAATATATCTGTGTCAGTATGATGCTATTGTCATTACATGGATCTGTAAGAGAGTCTAAAATTTGTTAATGTTATTCCCTCAGTACTTGTTCTGCTTGCTCAGGGTTGCTCTTGCTACTCCAAGTAATTTGCAAGTTAACACAAATTTTTGGATTTCTTTAAGGAATGATGTTGGGACACTGATGGGCATTATATTGAATTGGTAACTTGTTTTCAGCAGTATAGCTATTTTGACAATGTTAATTCTTCCACTCCAGGAGCATGGAAGTTCTTCCCATTTTCTTAAATCTTTTTTTTTTTTCAAATTGTAAAAGGTTTCACTGCAGAGGCCCCTCAAATCTGGTTAATTCTTAGGCTATTGTCTTTTTGAGGCAGTTGTTGATAGAGTTGCTTTCCTGTGTTCAGCTTAGATCTTCTTGCTGGCATACAGAAAAGCTGATTTTCATGGATTGATTTTATACCCTGCTATTTGGACAAAGTTTTGAATCCTTTCTGTTAGCTTGTGTGAGGAGCTTTGGAGGTTAGTTGCAGGATCATGTTACTTGAAAGATATAGAACCAACCTAGATGTCTTCCTCAGTTGATGAGTGGATCAACAAGATGTGGTATTTGTATACAATGGAATTCTATGCTGCTGTCAGAAAGAATGACATTGCCCCATTTGTTAGGAAATGGAAAGACTTAGAAAAGATCATATTAAGTGAAGTAAGCCAGACTCAAAGAAACTTAGGGGAAACCATTGAGGCTCTGTAATAGAGTCTAAAGTTTGGTAATGAAATTCCCCCTGTGCTATTCTTTCTGCTAATAATTGTTTTTGCTATACGGGGTCTTTTATTATTCCATAGAAAATTTTGGATTACCTCTTCTATTTCTTTAAAGAATGACATTGGGCTATTGATGGGTATTGCGTTGAATTTGTAGATAGCCTTAGCAAGATTGCCATTTTTGTGATGTTAATTCTTCCAATCCAGAAGCATGGGAGGTTTTTCCATTTCCTCCATTCTGCTTTAATTTCCTTTTTCAGTGTTATAAAGTTTTATCAAAAAGTTCCTTTACATTCTTAGTTAAGGTAATTCCTAGGTACTTTATTTTCTTTGAGGCTATTGCAAAATGCCTCCTTTGTTGGCATATAGGAAGGCAGTTGATTTTTGAGAGTTAATTTTATCCCCTGCTACCTGTTGACAGCCAGTATAGGTAGAAAAATCCACAAGACTTCATCTCCACAAATAACCAGAAATGAAGAGCCAGGAGGCTTGGTTCAGTGTAAAAAGTATCTTTGAAGCAAAACACTCTGCAAGAATAGTTCTAGCCAAACTTAAACATATGTATGGGTCTTTGTTCTCAAATTACTAATAATTTCTTGTGGTTCTATGGTTAATTTAATTTGATATATTATAGCTAACTGACTGTCTTCTATAAGTATTAAACACTATATGAAATCTCAGTGAATATAAAATTAAGGTACATGATTATGTCCTTTGATCTCATGTTACATTATTGTTATCCGTGCCTTATCATCTTCCCGTGAGATAGATTCAAGGATTTTACCCAGAGAATTGGCCTGTTTGAGTGTAATTTTTTGGGACAAAATAGACTTGTTTTAAACAAATAGTAGCATACCTAATCAGAAATGCCAAGTGATTTTATAATAATGCAGGTATTATACTCCTTTGAATGGATTCTTGATTTAAAGCATTATTATATATGAGGCAAAGCAATTGTCCCAAATGTACATTTGAAGTCAATGATTAGAGCTGTATAACACATTCTCTTTAAATCTCTTTAATCTAGTAATTTCACTAGGCAATCTAGCAATTCTGTCAGATAATGATTAAATTGTGAATGAGATATAAATTGCCACATAAGAAATAAGTGTGATAGTTGAATTTGTCTCTACTCTTAAAATCCAATTTCATCTATATTGCTTATTAATGGCATGTGTATTCAAATGCTTTCAGATGAAATATAGAAGTGTATATTACACCGTAATTTGCTGTGAGGTCAATTTATATTTAGGGTTGCTATAGATCAGAAATCAAATCTGAGAAGCACAGCTATGCTAGTAGAATCTCTGTTTAGATTTGTTTTATGGTTAAAGGTACAGTGGATGCAGTATATTGCTATTTGTTTTAATTTAAACCTCTGTATTAAAATATGGGAGATACATAGAAAACCTCTCTGGATAGAATATAAGGCATACTCTGAAGACATCGAGATCATTTTCCTATGCATTTCACCATTTTCCTATGCATTTGTGTTAAACTTAACACAAATCATATAAAATTATTTGTAAGTAATGTTTATGCATTTCATATATGTGGCAATCATAAAATTTGTCTTTACTTGTAAACTTGTGGCTTTAATTCACTCATTTTCATTCATGTCTTGCATTACATTTTGTTTATATACAACAAACAATTCACTTAATGCAACATTGAATAGCTGGGCTACCAATTCATTATGTCATTTATTCCAGAATTTCTGGGCCACAAGGTATGCAAGTGCTCAGCTGTGACAAGCTGTTTTCTAAAGTATTATGAAAATTATACTTACATGTTAAAAATATTATATAAGGGGCCGGGAGTTTGGCCTAGTGGTAGAGTGCTTGCCTAGCATGCACGAAGACCCGGGTTCAATTCCTCGGTACCACGTGGCAATAAAGCCAGAAGTGGTGCTGTGGCTCAAGTGGTAGAGCCCTAGCCTTGAGAAAATCCAGGGACAGTGCTCAGGCCCTGAGAACAAGCCCAGGACTGGCAAAAAAAAATATATATATATATATTATGTAAGAATTTGATATTTTCCTCATTTTTGGCCAACAGTATCTTATTTTCATTTAATTTAAATTATACTTGTGAATTGGTAATGATATCACTTTGTGGCTTTAATTTACTTTCCACTTAAGTGACATTGAATACTTGTTTATATTCCAGGTAATTTGAATATCCTGCTTACTTTTTTGGCATTATTGTTTTTTTATACTTTTTATTGATTTATCTTGATTTTTGTTTCATATTTTATCCTAGATATAAATAATTCCTTGTCATTTCTATGAATCACAAGTATCTTCCTACCCTGAGCTAAAAGATTATTTGTGAATATAAAGGCACAAATCCCATTACCAAGAGGAACATTTACCTCTCTGAATGTCTCCTTGCCAACTATTCACCCTCTGAGGGTAAACCCAGAAATGGTTTAACTTTTTCCAGTGTACCATATGAAATTCAGTTGAGAACTGAATTGCACTGCCACTTAAAACAGCTCATTTCTCCACATAAATTGAAAATGCACATGACAAACTTCAAATTTCTCATGCTCATGAAATCATTTACTACTCAAATGTCATTAATTGCATACCTGGATCTGGAATATGATTGGGTAGAAAGATACTTGCCTAACAAATCTGTTTTCAATCCCCAGTACTGCAAAAAGATAGAAGACAGAAAGACAGATGTGTTACCTAGAATAGGTGACACACAGAGAAGACCATAACTACTAAAAATCAAACTTTATAATAATGACCAAAAGAGTACAAAAAGACTAAGGTTGATCTGGGAACCCATGGCTCATGCCATTAATTCTAGCTCTTCAGGAGGTTGAGATGTGAGGATCTGTTTCAAAGCCACTCCAGACAAGTCAGTGACATTCTCATCTCCAATATAGTATTCAGAAAAGGTGCTGGGGCTCAAGTGGTAGAGTGGGAGAGTACTAATTTTGACCAGAAGTTCAGGGACAGTGCTCAGAATCTGAGTTCCAATCCCAGGATGAGAGAAAGAGAGAGAGAGAAATCCTTTTTATTAGTGAATTTCAAATATTTGATCATGTCTATAAGTCAAATATAAAATGCAAAATGTAGAATAATTATCACAGTACAAAAAGAATTATTACTTTGAAATTATATTATTGTCGTGTATTATGTGTTTGGGTGTGCATGTATGCTAGTTCTGAGGCATGAGCAAAGGGAATGGACAGAGTCTCTGAGCTTTCTGCTCATAGGCAACAGTTCTACCTCTTAATTTTGAGGAATATAATGGACCTTCCTACCTGGGCTGGTTTCAACTCACAGTCCTAAACTGGAAGCCTCCTGATTAGCTAAGACTAAAGGTGTAAGCAAGAGGCAACTGGCTATATCACTGCCTTATAAAGTTTGACAAGATTTTAAATTCATATTGCTTGTAGTTGGAATGGATTATATCTTAAAATGCTATGTCTTAACCTGAAAATTTGCAAAATAAATTGTAAAATCATCTTAAAATATCATGGTCAGAACTTACCCTTTTGCTCCTCATAGTTGATCAGAAGACACACTTCAATCATTCTAATTTTAAAAATATTTCTTTTCATACAAATTACATATAGAAAGTCCGAAAGTACTTCAATTAATTCTTAAATTAATATATTTTTCCAGTCCTGGGGCTTGAACTCAGGGCCTGGATACTGTCCTAGAGCTTTCTCAAAGCTAGTGCTATACCACTTGAGCCACAGCACCACTTCCAGGTTTTTCTGTATTTGTAGCACTGAGGAATGGGACCCAGGGTTTCATGCATGCTAGACAAGCACTCTACCGCTAGGCCAAACTCCAGACCCCTTTTGTCTTTTTTTTTTTTTTGTACAGATACTTGAATTAAATTCCTGCACTTCCTAGGCTGTACTATTACTGCTGAGCCACTTTCCCCAGCTCTGTTTTTCACTAATTTTTGTAGGATAGATTCTCCCTTCCCACCCAAGGACATGTATGCTACTATGTCCAGCTTCCCTTTATAGAGACAGGACCACACAAACATCTCAAGCTTAGAATGGCCTGGAAACACAATCCTCTCACTCTCAGCATCCCATATGGCTAGGGATGACAGCAAAATGCCATGTGAGTGCATCTTAGTCATTGCACTGAACTACTAGTCCAGAGGTTTTTCATGATTTTTCCTGTCCAGGTAAGCCTTGAACAATTATCCTTCCATTCCATCTGCCAAGTAGCTAGAATCAATTTCAATAGCTTCAAATATTTTATACAGATATTAAAACCTCATTGTGATTATGCTCAATGTCAAAATTAAGCAATATATATATATATATATATATATTCCCTTCATTCATTGGATTGTTCCCCTTTCAATGTTAAAAAGGAATTATAAATTGGGCTTGTTGAGTGTTCAAGTCATTCCAAATCCTTTTGTATTTCCTCTGGAAACAAATGCATGTAGCAGGGCTCAGCTGTATAAGTGAGAACTAAGTTAGATTCCTAAAAGGCCACAAACATTTCTTAAAGAATGAGAAATAAAGATGTGTTAATTTGAAGTGTATATAAATATTATTTAAAAACTCAAAGCAACCTTAGCAGTACTTTAAAACTGCTAGAATTTTCCCCCCTAGGAGGAAAACTTTCATCAGTGACTTGAGGCTGGTTTTTAATAAAAAGCAGACAAAACAGTCATTTTATTGTTGTTTTAAATTCTCTACAGACAATGCATGCTTAATTGCCTGTGTCACAGATGGGCCTTTCTCAAAACCGCATCTTAGAGTTACCCCACCATGAATTTTGAAAGATAAGGGACAATCCTGATGCTAAGCTTACTAGGTAAAGAAAAGCGAATTATAGATTGGTATCAATACTTAAGGTCAGTCTCACCATGAATTTTGAAAGACAAGAAACAATCCTGATGCTAAACTCACTAGGTAAAAAAAGTGACTTATAGATTGGTATCAACCCTTAAGGTCAGTGTCTTCTAAAGCAAACACCTCTGATGTGAAAATATTGAGCTATTCTTCACCATATGCATTAATGCAAATAAATGCAAATGCATGAATGATAGCATTAAATGATGTACAACTTGCCACTCAGAACAGATGTGCAGTGTCCAGGTCATGATGATCTGTCACATCTAAAAAATACTAATAATTATTTTTCCACACTCACTACATTTACTTAAATATATTGACCTAAGTCTATTATAGCAAGAGATTCACATGAGACGATGGTTTCCACGGACTTCAACCATGATTCTAGACAGGTAAGAGTGAAGGAGAGGTAGTGAAAGAAACTTTTCTTTAAGGCCCTTTCTGGGAGGAGAGACTTGCTTCCTTATATCATAGCTTTCTTTTCTTCTTTTTTTCTTGTCAGGTGATGTATAGAGGGGTTACAGATACATTCATTAGGTATTGGGTGCATTACTTCTTGAACATTGTTACCCCTTCCCATGTTTTTCTCCTACTTCCCCCTCACTTCCTCCCACTCATTTTTCCCTTTCCTTCTCTATTTCCAATAAGCAAATTAATGAGCAGACAATAACCAGTTACCAAGTCAGATACAGCAACAACATGAGATAAATTATTATGGGAAATAAAAGAAAGAAATAACTGCACATAGTACATTAAGAGTAACAATCACAAAGTTAAACCTCTTGCTTCTGTATCCTGAAGCTCATTTCACTTTCTACTCAGTCATGAAAACTTATTCTGTCAATCATGTTTAAAAAGAAGAGAAAAAGAAATGTATAATAGCTCCTATGATAACTGTTGCCCAATAAATAATTATAGAACAATTATGAAAAAAGATTCACAAGGATTCTAGACAGAGCAAATGAAATTATACATCTTTATATTTCCAAAGGTATTTCATAAAGCAGAAAAATTTCTCAATTACCCACATACTCAAATATATATTATATAATCATCATTATATTCAGATTTCTTGTTCTCACACCTTAAATTTTCTATTTGTACATTCAACTGAGGAATCTGTGACTCAAAGGATTATAATAATTTCTCTGAACCTATGTGTTTAGTTGTTCAACAAATAAAAATGACTCTTAAGTTGTATGAGGAAATAAGAATAAAACAAATAGCATGCACTCTATTGTCTTCAAAACAAGATTTAAAATGATATTATAACAGAGTTTATTCTTCCCAGGTCTATTGCCATTTTGAACTTCCATGAGCAAAGAAAGATATGGTTAAAAAAAATGCCTGCTCAAAGCAAAATTATGCAGACAAATACAAAATGTTACCAAGATTTGCTATTACATTTTACCAGTCTATATCTGTGGCCTTTTGGTTTTATGCTACTGACAACAGACTGAATACATATACTGCAATCTCATTGAATAGCACAGAGATCAGAAGAAAAACAAGGTACACCATTGTAACTAGACAGTATCAAACTATACTTCAGTGTGCTAAGAGCTGTGCCTTTGTTCGTTCTGTAAAGAATTTAAAATATAAGGGAAGGTTCCCTTTAGTGGTTGCAACAACATTGATTTTTTTTATCATTATTGTAGAAAAATATGAGTTTTTTTGAAGGCAGTTCATTTTCTTGTGAGGGGATAACATTTATATTCTACTAGCTTCCTAGAAGGAAAAAGCCGAGTACAGTATTATGTACTTTTATTGTGTAAAGACAATGGAGTTGTTGTATAATGAACTGGAAAAGAAAGAAAATGGACATATCATTATCCTATATTACAAGCCATTAAGAACAAGTGGGAAGCAAGTGGGTTTTGTTTTTTTGTCCAAAGCTCTTTAAAAGCAGCTGCAAGAGTAGTTGATGTTTATCCTCCAAAGGAAGTTTGAAAAGAAAAACAAGTTAAGCAAATATATTCTGTGTTTCTAAGATGATATTGCTGAAAATTTTGAGAAAAAGGAAACTTAACAAAGACAAATGAAGAGTATAATTAGTCAAGATGCCACTGCTTACCAAAAAGACTCTTGACAAAACACAAGATATCAGCCACATAAAGAACTTTCCATGTAACTTTAATTTTCTTTCTTATTCTGTATTTGAGAGTACACATATTTGTTTACTGATGTTATCAATATTACATTCTTTTAATGCAATAATGGACTTGTGGGTTCCAATATGATTTTACCTTCTTTTGTAATATAAATACATGTCAATTTACAAGTACAATGCTATTTGATCAGTCTTATTTATAATAGTAAACACGTTTTTCTTCTATCAATATGATACAAAGATTATAATGCTCAATAATTCTAATTTTCCTTTTTTCAAATTCCAGTGGAATTGGTCAAAATTTTGTCCTAGGAACAAAGAGAAGAAATATTTGCCCAATCCTAACTACTTTTGTACTATTGTTTCTATTGAATTATAAAGTTTCCAGATAGAAAACAAGAAAATGATTAAGAACCAAAACAAATTATTTATGAGTTGTTGCTTGTAACTGGAATTTCCCAGACCATAGGGAGCTTAGAAACCAGAGAGAGAGAGAGAGAGAGAGAGAGAGAGAGAGAGAGAGAGAGAGAGAGAGAGGCAGGCATAGAATATTTCGTATCAGACCACCAGTGAATGCATTCCCAACTTGATCTTCTCCTCACAAAAACCCAGATTAGATGCTCTAGTACATGCAAAGGCTAGATGAAAGCATAACCGGAGTGATTTTCCTTTTTCTTTCTCCCACACCTTGTACTGTAACTATAGGCAATGTCTAAAGACTTTATTCTACTTCTTCTAGTGTGATGTTCTGTAAAGAAAGACAAGAGTTGTGATGTGCCAACTCAGGTAAATATATAAATGTATATTCATGATAAGCAACATTTCAGTCAAGTTGACAATAATACAAGAAGATTATGTAAATGAAAATTCTTTACAAAGTAGGAAAATGGGGTTTTCTTAAGGTAGACTTTGGTTTACTATATCTGCCTAAGAAAACACTCCTATATAAAATTCTGTCAAATTACATACCATATCTTGAGACTTATCTTTCTCATTGACGTTATTTTTCTGGAATATAAGGTATGTTTTGCTAAATTATAAAAATGTAAAATCAGTTTGGTGATGTAAAAATAGTGAAGATGTATTTTTTCACATTTCAGAAAAACATATTTTAAATAATATTTAATGCCAAAATATTTCAGTACAGAACATTAAATTCCACTAGTAAGTTAAGGAAAGGGGATTTTTAAATGCTAATAGCTTATAAAGTCACGTTTTATGTCATCAAACAAAAATCTAAAGAATCCTGCCAAAACAAAATAAAAAGCAACAAGAGAAAGTTCAAGTTAGCAGAAGTAGAAAGATACACTGGATTTTGCTTTAGTAGAAATACAGGAAATGAATGAAAACAAAATTAAGCTTACCCCCAGCCTACTTCAGAAAGAAACTGTCATTTGCTACCACAGAGTAGCAAATCAAACTGTTGTACAAAACTCTGTGACTTGACAGAAATGTCAAAAAAAAAAAGAAAAAAGAAAGGAAGCATTAATAATGTACTTCATGAGTACAGTGGTAGCATGCTTTCTCTGTATCTTTTAGTTTATGTACCTTTCTTTTCTTTTGCATTTATTTACTTATTTATTTCATCAATCGTGGGGCTAGAACTCTGGGACTGGACACTGTCCCTGAACTCTTCAGCTCAAGGCTACTACCCTATTCCTTAGCCACAGCACCACTTCCAGTTTTATAGTGGTTAATTCGAGATAAGTGTCACACTTTATGTACATTTCTTAAATCCACAGAAACACATAACTTTCCCTCAAGCTTCTACTTGATTTGACTGTTAGAAAAACTGTCAAACCAAATTCACATTAACTCTTCAGATTGTCCTGCACCTGAGTGAATCTTAACTGGTGGCTAGCAAGCTACATTTTCTCTCACACTTTGAGCTAGAACTGGCTTATACTTGCAAGTTTCCTTATAGGCAGGAATTATATCTTTTGTTTCAGTTAATCATTTGTAGCAGTTAGCCTGGTCCTTAGATGAGCTACTAAGATATATTCTTGTATATTGGTTACAGAAATATAGGTGGAAAGGCATTAAAACTCATAATATAGGCTTAAGAATTCGTATTGACAAGTTATCTAACAATCACCTTCATTTACAACAAAATGTAAAAGGGTCCCTCAAATGAGTAACATAAGAATTTTACACGAACATTTCCCTAGAGCCACCTGGAAGTGAAAAAAGACAGTGATTACTGAGACCTCTTTTTGCACATGTCTCCCTGCCATGGCGATTATTTACAGATTTGTTCAACAAACACATATTGAGTACTACTGCTCCAGATAAGACACCCTGATGGAGTGGTATCATTTTCTGTCCTAGAGCGTTTTACAATCCAATAAAACCAGAAAGAGTATGAGTAAATAATGGTGGAAGTCAGCAAAACCATTGATATCCCCAGTGTGCAATAGAATCACAGAAGAGAAACAGTCAGCAAAGTCTCTCCCATTTATCATCATTTTGTTGAGATGCAGGTTTAAAGGTATTTGGAGATTCAATAATGAGTATATCTTTATGGAATTCATATTTTTAAATAGTAATGGTGAATAAGTAAGTGGTGTCAGATGACTTGTCAAAATGACAGGTCAAACTAGAGCATAATGGAAGCAAAACCTGGGAAAGAGCTGCCTAGGCACAAAGTCCACCTCACCTACATGGGTAAAGTATGAGGTAAGGTAACTAACTGCTCAGTATCTCCATTTTATCACCTCACAAGTGAGGATAATCACCCCATTTATAACATTACTGTTTTCAACATTATTGTGACGTCATATAGTATAAGCAAAGAAGGGAGATGAGTGTCTCCCACATGTTAACATATTTAATATCTTAAACGATATTAACTAAGCTTGAATGGTCAGGAAGACTGCTCTGAGAAACAGAATCTCTGTTAAAAATGAAAGAATTCTAGAATAAACCTTCTCTAAATTGAGAGGGGAATTTATGGGAGAGAAGAGGAAGAAAAAGAAAGAAGAGCAAGAGAAGAGGAAGAAGTCTGAACAGTATACTTCAATGTCTACAGGTATGCAAGATCATGACACTTTACTGGAAATGCATTGCTGTTTCAGGAGGGAGAGTTGTGAAGAGACAAAGATTAAAATCTGAACACAAATACAGAGAAGACATGAAGCATCATGAAAGAGGTGCCATGCTTAATTTCTACAAGGAAACAAATAGGTCTAGGCAACGAGGCTAGAAGCATGGTGTCAGAAAGGCCTGCAGTGGGAGAAGAGGCAAAGGGTTGTGTACACCAAGAGCTCAGCACACTCCTGTTTGCACAGTGATAAAAGGGAGTAAAAGGAGATTTAATTGTGTAATTACATTTAAATCATGTTTCAGGAAAATACCAGAGCAGGGCTGTTGCCAACTGCCTTGCAAGCCCTTGGGAAACATGCTGTAAATAAGGAGAAGGCCTGAGAGGCTGTTCTGTGACAGAAGAAGGAGCACTGAAGGATTATGGGGAGTAAATGGGGCAGTTTTGCTTCAGTATAAAGCAGAGATTCAATGTGACCTCCTTGTTAGGAAGTTATTGAAGTAAGACGGAAAAGAGTTGGTTATAGTCTGAATTTTAGGCACTGGGATAGCCTTCAATAAATAAAAACACACTTAAGAAATAATTGGGACTCATATGGCAATACTACAATTAATAACCTTATAGTGTGGTGACTAAAATGCTTTACTTTTTTGTCTAATGTAGAAGAAAATAACTTTGGATAAAAGGACTTTGGTGGGGCCCTTCAAAGTATTGTGTTATACAGACAGCTGTCATATAAAACATCAGGGAGTTTATCAGAATAGAAAGGAAAATTTTCAATCACCATTTTACAATTTGTGAAAATCATGAAAGCAGTAAAGAACACATTTGGCAAGCACTCATAGGGAATACTGTAACCCAGCATTTCCTGTAAGCCAAATTGAAAATGTGAGAGGCTGTTGGTATGTCAGAGGTGAATCTTCAAAGAAAGTCATCAGTGGATAATCTGGAATCATTTGGAGACTTGAAGCCATAGCTAAATAGAATGCAAGGTACTTTAAAGTGGGTGCTCTTTCTCTCTCATATGCAGAAACTACATTTAAAAATGGACTGGATTGTAAACTGGGACTGTTGAGTTGTTTGAAAGTGGGAAGGTAACAGTTTGGGGTGAAGAGATGTTTCTCTATGAAAGCCTAGACCAGGAGCTCACACTTGCAATCCTAGATACTTGGGATGTGGAGAACAGAAATGCTGCTGCTCAGGATCACCCAGAGCAAGCTCCCCCCTCCCAACCTGTGAGAAAGGTGGATTTGATGGCATATGCCTGTTATTCTAGCTATACAGGAGGTTCTCAGTACTGGGCAGCCTGAGTAATAACAAAGCAAAAGGCTGGAGTTGTTATTCAAGGGCTAGAGCACATACCTAATAAAAGCATGAGACCCTGATTTCAAACACTGTTGCTACTACCACTACTGCCACCACTTACAACTACTCCTACAATGGGAGAGAGAGGACTGGGGTTGGGGGCTGGTGAACATTGTAAATGAGGGAAGCGGGACTCAGAAAGAGAGGTAGATGGATCAATACATGGCACTTTTCCATTGACCGTCTTTCATACAATTGATACACATCAATTAACACTAACTGATAATGTTGAGTTACTCAAAAAGGTACAAGAATAGGATGCTGTTAACATTGCAGAAGGCGATAGTGCTCTGTATACCTGCAGTTCAGGATGAGCATTGAATAGAGTCAAGGGGAGGCTTGAAGGATGAAGGTGGTGGGGATGGATGTCCCTTGTAGCCGACTTCCCTATGTTGGTTTGTCTGCAGGAAGTGAGTAGAGAAAAAGGCATGTAGAACCTATGGCTAGGGTTTTACGGTGTTAGGAAATGCAAGAAGAGAAAGGGTAGGATTGAGGACAAGTGGGAGTCAGTTTCAGAAAGCAGGAGACAAATAATTTCATGAAATGTAGAGACTTAGACTTTTTTAGGATTCAGAAGGACATACATGCCTAGTTCAGCCTCATTTCTTCCCCCACCCCCAAACCTGTGCTGAATGTAAACATGCAAAGCATGGACACAGAGCCAATATCTGGTATCCCTGGGGCAAATCATGCTGAACAAAACCAAAAACAATGTTGATCAACAAGTCAATTTTTAAGTCAATTTCAGCAGTCTCCTCTCTTTGAGATAATAATAACTAACTTAAATGTTTACATTTTTAATTACATTATAAGGTTTATACTATATTGCACTTTAAAAATATTATAAAGACATTAAACACATAAAAATATATTAAATACATTAATACATTAAATACCAATATTTTTCACCCCTGCAGGAACAAATATATAATATTATAATATTATTGATAACAACATCTTTATGACTACGTAAATGGCTTCTGGTACAAAGTAGAGTGTACCTACATATATCTAATGTAATCTTCACATGTGAAGCCAAAAAGCTATTAATGTGTCCAAATGTATATATAGTAAAATGTATACGATGCATATGTAGTAAAACTAGGATTCACTATTACTTTTTCTCTTGATAATGGCATGTTATCTAAATAAGCCTATGATATTTAAACCCAAAGAGAATGAAAGTTAATAAAGTGCACCTTTACATAAATGATTATGAACATGAGATGAATAATAAGAAACACCACTACTTGCCACAGTATCAATTCTCCAGAGATTTGTTGTACATTTTTTGTTAGAGATTTTCTATTTTTATAGGCAAGAGGGGAAGAGAACAAATTTATCCATCCACAAAGCAGTCTGAACTTCGATCTCAATTCATTGATGGCTTCATCAGATCATTTATTACATCACAGTGCGCTAGCCAGACACCTCCTTTGCCAAGGAATTTTGGCAGAATAACTGGCACTATGACAAAACTCGCTGTATTGTCTTCAAAAGTGGAAAACACCTTGACATTTTGAAGTCAAGTCCGATATCTTAGAAAAAAACCCTAAATGCCAAAAAATGTTTAATTCTAAGGTTTTTAATTTATGACATGCTGTTTTATTTTTGTCTGTCTCTTCTCTTTTAAACTGTGATTAATATGAGAAAACGAAGTCATTCTGGATTTCATCCAAGCACAACTTAGGTTGGAGAATCAACATTGATTAATCCATTTCAATGGCATTTTCATCCTGTTTTCTGCTGAATGTTTAAAAACATTTAGCGACAAATGCAGGAGTATCGGTTTAAAGTCACTTCTATAAGTCATGACACCATTCATTCTAATGTTGCTAATTGTAGTGAATATGTTTACATAAATATAAGAAAATATAAAATATTTTTTAAAACCTCAAAACAATTTGAAGTATCAAGGACATATCATCTAACATTATACAAGTCAAAACTATACAAAATTCTGAATTAAATTTGAATTTACTTGAAATTTCAAGTTCAACTATTATTCCTGTGTGTTGTGTAGTGTGCAAGATTGTAAGGTTGAATATTTGATGTCATTTTGAAATATAATTATCATATTAAACCCACTCATATCTTTTCTACTTTTTATTTTGCCAGTCATGGGGCTTGAACTCAGGGCCTGAACACTGTCCTTGTACTTATCTCAAGGCTAGAGCTCTACCACTTGAGCCACAGCACCACTTCCAGCTTTTTTCTATGTATTTGGTACCGAGGAATCAAACCTGGGTCTTCGTGCATGCTAGGCAAGCACGCTACCACTAGGCCAAACTCCCAGCCTCTCTTTTCTACTTTTTAAATGCCACTGCAAATAATTTGCATTTTAAAATGTATGGTTTCTTATTTACCATGGAGTTTTCTTCTGAAAAGCTCTATATCCCAAATAAATCATACTTCAAATTAAGTACTAGGAAATACTAATTCTCAGTCAACTTAATTCTATTCCATGATCTGCTCTAACTATATGTAGAAAATTGTATTCATCCAAAATGGTCTTAAAGAATATATGGTAGAAAAAGCTGTAATATGTTTTTACCAGGTCTCTATTCACATTTAATTCCCAGCTGATGGAGGTTGGTCTTACGAAGCCCACTGCAATACAAGGAATTGAGTTTTCTCCAGTCATCCCACTCTGATCTGGAGATTAAATATTAACGTAGATTGGGAACAAGGGTGCCTCTATTCCCAGCAACTAGGGGTGCAAACATCTATTTCAGAACATACTTGTAAAAAGCAAGAAAGAACCTATCACAAAAGTTCATTCTGGCTACATAAAGAAGAAAAGTTGGAGGCCAGCTGGGAAAAAATAATCTGAAAAAAACAATCATTAAAATCAAAAGAATTAAAGCTGGGCACAGTTGCTCATACCTATAATCCTAGATACTCAGGAGCCTGAGATTTGAGCATCATGGTTCAAAGCCAGCCCCCCCACTAAAGACCCTGAAACTCTTATTTCCAAACCAGAAGTGGCACTGTGACTCAAGAGGGAGGGCATTAGCCTTGAACTGAAGAGCTCAGGGACAATGCGCAGTTCCAGAGTTCAGGTCCTACGACTGAGAAAAACAACAACCAAAAAAAAAACACCAAAAAACAAAACAAAACAAACAAACAAAAAAAAACAAGAATTAAGGCTGTAGTTCCAGTAGTATAGTGTGAAGCACAGAGTTTAACCCAATAAGAGAGGAATTACATATCACCCCCAACACCACAGAGAAACACAAGCAAATAAGACCAACAACAGAAACATTAATTCACCACGAATTACCATCATTCCTTCTTCTTTAGTAAAATTTATACCATTTACCTTGTACCTCATGGAAATTGTCTTTATATCTTTGAATATAGAAAATCAATCCACATTGTAGGAGGAAACCAAGTTAATCTTTGCCATATTCAAGAACTTTTTCATTGTCAAAACAAATCTATGAATAAATTTCTATCAATATGTTCTAGAGTAGTGTTTGTTAATTTAGCATAATTCAGGCAGTTTAAAAAGATACTTCATGCCTTGGTCCCCATTTCCCTCCCCCCGGGTATCAATGTATGTGAAGTAATGCACCCTGTATCTGGTGAATATAATATAATCCTTCTATTAATTATAATAAAAATATTTGGAAAAAATACTTGAAGAGAAGGTATAAATATTTTGAAAGATCACTACAGTGACACTCGCCTAGAACTAATTCCTCAACAAGCTGAGGAACATGATAATATTTTAATTTGTTGTTCAGTTAAAGGTTCAACTTTGGAGGCTCTGTTTATGGGTTTGTAGCAAAGCTCAGCAAAGTAAAACTCATGGAAAAAAACTGATCAAGCAACAAAACCCAGGCTGCATCATGTTCGTGTGTAGCTTAAAAAATAACTTTAAAGGATTTTTAAAGTATTTTTCCAATGAGAATGTTAATGCATTGTTCTAATTTCATTATCTCAGAGTGGTGTTTTATGTGAGCATGGCTTCTTTTTGCTAACAACAGAGCAGAGAATCACAACCATATTATATTCTGATGCATTACAAGCAAGTTTGCCTACCCCTGGCTTAAAGATAAAAATAATTTTACTACTTATCTCATCCTCTGAGGGCTTAAGAGGTTAAAGCAACTCACACAGATTCCCAAATGGTGCAATAGCTTCAAGCAATATATGTCCCCAGATAATGTTGGAGTGTTGGAGTGACAGATAAAACCAATGCATCAATAAAAAAAAATCTCTTGCTGAGTTGATCTTAGTTACCTACAATTTTTTTATTTTGATATGGGATTGTTAGTGTTAGGATGGGCTTTGATACTTTGAAAAGATGAATTAATAGTAAGAATAAGCTAGATACACACACTATTGACCATTATATTATATATGCTGAAGGGATGTACAAAAACATCCTAGACTGAAAAGCTGATTTTAATTTTCATAGTTTGAGACGATCAGTTGCATGAATGAACCAATACATGGATAGTTCTGGTACAGCATGGGAGTCTATCTGCTTGAACGGATGGCATCTTCTCACCACATGTTCCATCCAGAAAGGGCAAGAGGGAAGTTCAACTGAAACTTCAAAAGAATATTTTTAACCTAAAATCATTATATGTAACATTCTTTTGAGATGAACAGTCTAACATAAGAAATATCTAATCATTCAATTAATAAATGATACATGGCCCCTAATGAATTATCTTATTTTTTATATTTAGTTGTTAATCTTCACCCAATGAAGCATGAGAAGCCTTCAGGAAAACAGATGAATTTGAATTTTGAGCAAGAAACCACAAGATTATCCTGAAACATATTTCAATAATAGAAAATAAAGTATTAAAAATCAAAACTTCAAAACAGGAGCATGTGTGTGTCAAAAGGATATTGACACTAGCAGAAAGAGTTATTGGTAACTAATGTTCTTGCAAAAGTTTGAGTAACAAGATGGTTGGAAGGGTGTGTGGGAGGGAAATGGGGACAAAAACATGAGAAGGGGTATCAATGTATGAGGAGAAATGCACCTACTACCTGGCGAATGTAACTGTAACCCCTCTTTACATTATCCCAACAATAAAGGAGAAATAAATGTACTCTATCTGCCTTGGGTAATTGTAACCTCTCTGTAAATCATCCTGATAATAACAATAAATATTTTTGAAGCTATCACACACACAAAAAAGTTTGACTAATGAAATTCATAATAAAGCTGGGTGTGGTGGCTCACACCTGTAATCCTAGCTACTCACAAGGCTGAGATCTGAGGATCAAGGTTCAAAGCCAGCCTGGGCAAAAAGAACCTGAGACTCTTCTCTCCAATTACCTCTAGAAAATGGGAAGTGGGGCTTGGATCAACGGTAAGGTAGTAGCCTTGAGCTGAAGAGCTCAGAAACAGTGCCCATGCCAAGTTAAAGCCCCACAATCCATCAAAAAAAGTGATAGAGTATAAAATAAAAATTACATGAATCTATAATAGATGTGTGATAGAGATATGAGACATGAAAAATAGAAGATAGATATAGCTAGCTAGCTAGCTAGCTAGATAGATAGATGTTACATGTAACAAATCACCCATGCAGAAGAATTCAAAACAATTTTGTAACAACATAATTTTTAAGTTTGTGTAATGGAAGTCACCACTTCTCAAATGTGGATTTTGTACAGTGACATCTTTCCAGTGGAAGAACAGAATGACAAGAACAATAGCAATTTTATAAACCTGAGGTCAAACAGGAATCAAGAACAAGACCAACAGTGGCTAGTCATGATGACAGTGGAACATTTGCTTTAATGTGATCATCAAATGTGGGTTCTGTGGTATACCCTTAAAAATCCTTAACCCAAGACTAGCCCTCAGTAAAACATCAGAAAAATTCTAGGGGAGGGCCCATGTACATAATATCACATTCATAATTACTGGAAAAAGAATAAGCTATTGAATAAACAATGATAAAGTGAATAGCTTACAACTTGTACAAATTAAATAAATAGGGGAAACAATTAAATAACCCTCTCATGAAATCCAATTCAATACGAAGATAGATCCAAATTTAAGTATAAACAAAATCAGTTATGTCTTGTGACAGGGAAGATATTTCATGTTACATATTATATTGACATGCAATTATGCTCATAAATAAATATTTTGAAGAAAATAATAATGGTAGAAATAAGAAAAGGATCAAAATTTTAATAACATTAGAAACTTTGAAAGACAAATGGCTTTATGGAAAAATGGATTTTGTATACACTGAGAAGCATTGTTTAGACTCATATACTTTTTGGTACTAAAACTGGACAGTTTTCTAGATTTCCTATCTCACCTTCAATAATTTTTCCCATGACATAGGGAACCTATGAAAGAAAGAATAACTGTGCACAGAATCTAGCTCTAAATAAGGCAGCAAGTGCTTTGTGTCATGGTCTTTAGCAACTGTGGGAACTCAGGGACAAACAGGCTCCTCTTTGAATGTCCAGCCCAGCCGCTTCAGTCAGTTTGGAGACTTGAGTTGTTCCAGTGGCAGCTACAAGAGCCAGCAACAAACGCAGACTCATAGTCCCAGTGGAAGGGCATTTGATGTTTCTTGATTTCAAGGCAAACTCCTGACTTTCTCTTCCTAACACCTTCTCCTTTGCCTTTCCCTACTGTCGGAGGTCCCAAAAGATTTTGGCCTTGCTCCATGTACAAAATATCTGATTGAATAAATCAACGTGGCTCTACCAGTATGGCTACCTTCTAGAATTTGGGTTGTATCTCTCCTAGTCCTCTCCTGGGAAGTAAAGAATTGGTCACAGGCTCTCCTGCCTCAGCTCCTCCTATCAGTATGACACACTTTCCAAGGGTCTATTCTTCCCACAAATCCAGATCTTCCTGGAGTCCATCCATTACAGAATATTTCAGAAAACCCTTATGGCTGGAGAGAGGTGATATTAGTATTGGAGTTTTAACTCATTTGTATAGGCAGGCACTCTACGTGTCACACGTTCAGCCCTTCTTCGTGCTGGTTGTTTTTGTGATAAAGTCCGCCTTGTTTTCGGCACAAGCAAGAATCTGGTCCCTGGTTCATTATCTTGGGATTCCCATCTTTGCTGTGATGATAGGCAGATGTCAATATATTCCATTTCCCTCAGTTGAAATGGGAGTTTTAGTGCTCTGCCCTTTCTGGCCAGCCTCCAAACTTGAACCTCTTATTCGCAGTCTTTCAATAGCTTGGATTATAAGCATGATTCCCTGATACTTGTGTTGGGTATTCTTTAACATAGAAGCTTTCTTTCGTGTTCTCTATAAACATTTTCATATCTAGGTTGGAAAGATTTTTATACCTAAAGATCATAATCTTTCAATAGCCATAATATTCTTTTAGCACGCTTCAGAGAATAGATCAAAATGTTCCCTAAAAGAAATGTGCTCATTACCTGACTTGTGTAATTATATTCCCTCTGTACATCATCATATAATTAAAATAAAATTTTATCTAAAAAGGACTTTATGTCTTAAAATCATTCTCAAGCATTAATTCCATTTGTCAGTCATCCTACTTATCTGAAATGTCTATTGTATCATGAAGCTCTGCTGTTAGTACCCTGTGGTATAGACACATCTATCTAACAGTTACTTTTGAGACTTCTGTAGGTAGCTTTACTGTATTTATTTAGATATTATGATCATTTTCACAAGCTTGCATAAAATTTTAATGACTCTAGATCATTCTTTTCTATGCATATATGCTATTTCATATAAAATACATTCTATTTTCAGAAAATGTTAATAACTACTAACAGTACTTTCTCTAATTTTGTACTAATCTCAAAAATGCACTAGCAACACAAAGTATTTGTGGGAACACAAAATATTTCTGTCCTTGATCTAAATTCTTAGAAAAATTTGTTGAGCTGAATATATGCACATTTATAATAGATTTTGTTCGTAACTTTCAAATTGAACTCTGGAAAGTTCATCTCAGCAGCATTTTATTAAATTCTTATGTAATGTGAATTTGGCAATAATGTATGTGTGTATTTTTTGGTGTTGGTGAATAAAACTTAAATATGGTTGTAAATTCATTTTATTACTACTGTCTTCAGAGCAACCTATGTTTGGTTTAATATAGCATCTACACTCAAATATAATATGTAGTGCTAATTTACTGCACCGTATTTATATGATGTTATAGCTTATCATAGACCATTAAACCAGCTATATAGTGGAAAAATATGCATAGAGATATGTAGGTAAATAAATACTTACATGAAGAATATAAGCTAGTATGTTTGCTTTTTGATAGTTTTGATTATTTGTTCAGTCTATGTGATATATTTCATAAAGAGCTTATTATAAACAGAGGTAGATTAACAAATTCAGTCCCTTATGAAGGACAGATTGTTTCCACAAATATCATCTACATGTATAAGATCATCTGACATTTCACATCACGTGTACTAGAACTGCCTGTCTTTCAGAAAACTATTCAGGAAGTTATCACTACAGACACAAATCTCTAATGGCTCAATTCTCTGAACAATGCGAGTAACATTCACTCATCAAAAGCTAATGGTTTAAGTCAAGGCAGTCTCTGCAATACTTTGTACTTGAGCAAACTGGATCATCTATTTTTCCCTCAGTAATGAAAGCCTAGTTTTTGGGGAAAAAACTCTGACTAGAAAAGAACTGTTTACCTTGGTTATCTCATATTGTTACAGTATCTCACTTTGTTATCTGATGTATTGGATATATTTGTATTTGGTTATTTGAAATTGGATAGGGAAGGGGGGGAAACAAGATAAGGGGTGGGGAAATGGGGACCAAGACATGAGAAAGGGTATCAATGTATGTGAAGTAATGCACCTTCTATCTGGCAAATAAAAAAAAGAAAAAAACTGTATAAAAAATATGGTGATAAATATATCATTAATAACTGCCAGAAACAAATTCAGTACTAACTCTTTAAAGAGATATTGTTTTGTTTGTGCCTTTGAATAACTGGTTAATCTTTAGAAACAATAATCACATGATTTGAATACACTATATAAATATAAATATATATATATATAAAATCCCTAATCCCATTAAGTTGGATGCCAACCCAAATACCCAGTCTCTTTAAACAAAATTAAATGAAAGTCCACTGCAGCTGCGGTAGGATGTGGGATCCACACAATCTTCAAGAAGTTATTCTGAGGTTTGGAAAAGAAAGAGTCTGTTAGGGTTGTTTTCTGAGATAACACTACTTTTTATTTCCTCATACATGGATCATGGTTCTATTGCATTTTCTGATGTGTTGAACTCAGCTTCTATCCCTCAAATTTCCTTCAAATATTTCTCACCCAAACTAAAGACTTATTACCACTTCCATGTATAACAGAAGAGTTTGCTTTGCTATATGACTTTTTTGTCCTTCACTCAAAAATCCTTCCACATTGCCATTTCTCTTTGTTGTTCTATGAAAGTTCAAGACAATTTGCCTTACTTAAAGACTCTAACATCTCTGTTAAAGCAAAAGACCAACTATTCAAAAATACTTGTTTGGCAAAACTGAACCAATTGTTTTTATCACATAATTTCATTAATTTCCTGGAAGAGACGAATCAATTTAGCCTTTGGTTTGAATTATACAACTAACTTGATGAAAGCTAGTTGGCTATAGGATTTAAAGATAAATGTGAAAATAGGTCATTCTCTTTTTAATGAAAACTTTAAGACTCTGATAAAGGAAATTAAAGCAGAGGAAATGGAACAGCCTCCCACGCTCCTGGATGAGAAGAATTAACATCATGAAAATGGCAATCTTGCCAAGGGCTATCTACAAATCCAATGCAATACCCATCAATATCCATGTCATTCTTTAAAGAAATAGAAGAGACAATCCAAAATTTCATATGGAATAATAAAAGACCCGTATAGCAAAAAAACATTCTTAGCAGAAAGACCAGTGCAGGAGGAATTTCAATACCAAACTTTACACTCTATTACAGAGCTATAGTGAACAAAATAGTTTAGTACTGGCACAAGAACAGGCATGAAGACCAATGGACTAGAACTGAGGGCCTGAATATTAACCCACAGACCTTTGGCCAACTGATCTTTGATAAGGGAGCCAAAAAATTCAATGGAAGAAAGACAGCCTCTTCCACAAATGATGCTGGCAGAACTGGTTAAGCACCTGCAGAAAAATAAGTTTGATCTTTCTTTGTCACCCCGCACCTGGATTAACTCCAAATGGATCAAAGACCTTGAGGTAAAAGCTGACACACTGAAAACTTTACAAGAAGGAATAGGAGATACACTAGGTCTCCTTGGCACAGCTCAAAACTTTCTTAATAAGGACCAAGAAACACAACAAATCAGAGAAAGTCTGGATAAGTGGACTGCATTAAACTGCAGAGTTTCTGTATGGCAAAGGACATAGCTATCAAATTAACTAGAAAGCCTACAGAGTGGGAGAAGATCTTCACTAACCACACCACAGACAAAGGCCTTATATCTAAAATATAGCAATAGCTCAAAAAGTTGAATCACTCCCAAACTAATCTCCAAAGAAACAACTATCCCATTAAAAGATTGGCCAAAACCTTAAAGAGAGTCTTCTGTGAAGAAAAAATAAGAATGGCCTGCAAACACATGAAGAAACGCTTGACATCTCTGGTCATAAAAGAAATGCAAGTCAAAAAAAACTCTAAGATTCCACCTCACTCCAGTTAGAATGGCCATGATCAAGCAATCTAATAACAGATGCTGGAGGGGATGACGCAAGGAGGGATCACTACTACACTGTTGATGGGAGTGCAAACTCATTCAGCCACTATGGAAAGCAGAATGGCAGTTCCTCAAAAGACTAAACATAGAGCTCCCCTATGACCCAGCAATTCCACTACTTGGCATTTGCCCAATCATCCAGAAACAAGGACATACTAAATCCACTAACACAACAATGTTCATTGCAGCACTATTTACCGTAGCAAAGATATGGAGCCAGCCCAGATGCCCCTCAGTCGATGAATGGATCAACAAGATGAGGTATTTATACACAGTGGAATTCTATGCTGCTGTCAGTAAGAATGACATCGCCCCATTTGTAAGGAAATGGAAAACTTAGAAAAAGTCGTATTAAGTGAAATAAGCCAGATGCAAAGTATCATAGGCTCAATGGTTTCCCTTATTTGTCATAATCAGTAGAAACCTTGGGCTCTCCTAGCAGAGATTTACAATAGAACAAAATCTAGATCCATAAGGCCATATAGTATGATGCTAAATGTAAGGACCTCCAGGATATAGAAACAAAAGCCATATAATGAATGATTGTTGTCCTCAATGTACTCTATTAGCCTTCATCTCTTTTGCTGTCCCTTGGTTATTTCATATTGTTGCAGTATTTTACCTTGCTCTCTGATATATTGTATATATGCTTATTTGGTTGTTGGAAATCAGATAGGGAAGGGGGGAAAACAAGATGAGGGGCAGGGGTGGGAGGAGGGAAATTTGGAACCAAGACATGAGAAAGGGTATCAATGTTTGTGAAGTAATGCACCTTCTGTCTGGTGAATATAATGTAACCCTTCTGTTAATTACAATAAAAATATATGAAAAAAAAGAAAATAGGTCATTCTTAATTTTTGCTTCAATTCATCTACTTCACAGTTTCAATAGAATTAACTAATCCTAGACACATTTGCTCTCATTTGTCAAGGGCCCCCAACCATCTTTATTCACTTTATTTCTGATTTATTTCCTCAATCTACTTTAATGTTTTTATACATCTATATTTCAACTCCATTTCCATATATGCTATTTTAAAAGATTGATTTGAACCAAACACATTCTTATTTCAATACCATTTCCCATTTAGTTTATCAAGCTGTTTACATGAATGTACTAAAGACACCTGCATTTTCAAAAAAAAAAAACAACTTTATATGGGTTTAAATACATAAAGCTTGCAAATAACAGTATGAATCATTTATCATTTTATGTATATTGCTAAACATATTTGATTTATAAAATTACAAGTTGTCAATATTAAAGCTAAATTCTATTTCTACTTATGCTAACATGCATTTCATTTAAATGAAAATTTCTTCTGATGTATTAAATATTTATATTTTCATCTGTATAGTCAATGTAAGATAACATTAGTCACTATTTAATGTATGAATGAATTGATAATCTGACATTTTTAGAAAAATATGCTTATTAAACAGCATTATAAAGTACATTCCAGGGTGGAAAAATGAGAGATAACAATTAAACAGTTATGGTTGAACTGTGCATAAGGTACTTTGTTATAATTGAGGAAACAAATAGCAACAAGTAGCATGTACTACAATAATAAAGGTAATAATAGTTATAATAACTACATCTTGGGCCGGGAGTTTGGCCCAGTGGTTAAAGTGCTTGCCTAGCATGCACGAAGGCCCGGTTCGATTCCTTGGTACCACATACATAGAAAAAAGCCAGAAGTGGTGCTGAGGCTCAAGTGGTAGAGCTCTAACCTTGAGAAAGTCCAAGGACAGTGCTCAGGCCCTGAGCTGAAGCCCAGGACTGGCAAAAAAAAAAAAAAATAACTACATCTTGGAAGTCTTCCAATAGACATTTGCATACTTTGAATATAAGACATTTTTTTTTTATGGTAGGTCATGGGGCTTGAACTCTGGGCCTGGGCACTGTCATTGAGCTCTTCAGCTCAATGCTACCTACCTTTCCTCGAGCCAAGCCCCATTTCCTGTTTTCTAGTGATTAATTGGAGATAGAGTCTCTGGTTCTTTAGTGCCCAGGCTGGCTTTGGCTTTGAACAGCGATCCTCAAATCACAGTCTCCAATGTAGCTAGTATTACAGGTGTGAGCCATCGTGCCGGCAAGACAATTCGTTTTCTGTTTAAGAAATAAGGGGAGCCAGGCGCGGCTTCATGCCTGCAATCCTCATTACTCGTGAGCTGGAGATCTAAGGCTCATGATTCAAAATCAGACATGATGGACAACCGACTTAACACATCAAAATGGTGAAGTGGAGCTATGGCTCAAGTGGTAGAGTGCCAACTTTGGGCAAAGAAGCTTATGGATATTGCCCAGGCCTTGAGTTAAGCCCTAGGACTAGGGACTTGAAAAAAAAAATGAGAAAAAATATAGGAATCTAAAATGTGTTCTTTTTTGGGGGGGATTTTAGTGGAATGGAGGCAGGACAAAGAAGGTGTTAGATGATAGATATGGTCAAAATATTTATGTATGCGTTTATTTATTTATATATGAGTAAGCATATGTATATGTATAAAGGCAGAATGATTAAATCAGTTGAAATTATTTTAAGAAAAGGGACAAAGAGATGAGTGAAATAATAAGGGAGATGAATTGAATCTGTACATATTGATGCATATATGGAAATATCACAAGGAATTCCTTTTCAACAATTATATTAGAAGTACATATTAGTATTCATTATGCACATGTACCACAGACATGCATATAACCTACACAACTGAGATTTCAATATGGACACCATATTTATAAATTATTTTATATATATTTTTTAAATATCAAATTTTAGTTGCTATTATGTTCTCATAATTCTTTATAATTTTAAATGTAATACTAAATAAGAAACTGTACCTCCTCAGAAGATAATTAAATTCCCTAGCTTTATTTCAGTTCTTATAAAATTTCCTATACAACTATTGTTACCTCATGGCTTCTACTCCCAACTCTTTATGTAGTTGGACACAGCAAGGAGTTAGAGTTGGCTAACAAAATATAATTACGAGTAAATATGAGTAAATATGTTGGTACAATGCAAGTATATGCAAATATATTAAGTGAAATATGGTAGATTCAAGGTAGAACTTAAATAGTGTAATTCCTAAGTAAGGCAAAAATCAAAGCTCAACACAATAAACACCAGGAAGCAGTTATTTGAATGAGATGCAGTGATCAAGTGGGAAGTAGACAAATGAAGAAGAAAAAAGGAGAAGAGTGATTAATTCACTGGATATCCTACAAATCAAAGAAGGGTGAGGGAAGAGATATAAGGGAACAGAGAGGTGAGAATGTTGTAAACAGTGACAATTGATAAGGATGCATCTAGTTTACAACCTGCTTTGTCAAATGGCATCTCCTTTGTACAACTACTTAGATATAATTTTTTAAAAGTAAACATCAAAGCCTTTTGACTCTTTGACCAGCACCATGGTGGTCAGCAAGAACAAGCTCCTTACAAAAGCAGCAAAAAAAAAAGAGCCAAGAAAGTGGTTAACCCATTTTCTAAGAAAGATTGATATGATGTGAAACCCCGGCCATGTTCAATATAAGAAACATTGGGAAAACACTAGTCACCTGGACTCAAGGATCCAAAATCGCATCTGATGGTCTCAAGGGTTGGGTGTTTGAAGTGAGCCTTGCTGAGTTGCAGAATGATGAAGTTGCATTTAGAAAATTCAAGGTAATTACTGAGGATGTTCCAGACAAGAACTGGTTGATCAGCTTCATGGCATGGATCTCATCCGAGACAAAATGTGCTCCATGGTCAAAAAGTGGCAGACCATGATTGAAGCTCATGTGGAAGTCAAGATTACAGATGGTTACTTGCTTTGTTTGTTCTGTGTTGGCTTTACTAAAATAGGCAACAATCAGATCAGCAAGACCTCATATGCTCTGCATCAGCACGTCTGCCAGATTCGGAAGAAGATAATAGAAATCATGACCTGAGAAGTGCAGACAAATGACTTGAAAGTATAGTTAATAAGTTGATTCCAGACAGCATCTGGAAAGGCAAAGAAAAGGCTTGCCAGTCTATTTATTCACTCCATGATGTCTTCCTAAGGAAAGTAAAAATGCTGAAGAAGCCCAAGTTTGAATTGGGAAAATTCATAGAGCTTCTTGGTGAAGGTGGTAGTTCAGGAAAAGCTACTGGGGACAAGACCAGCGCTAAAGTTGAGCTAGCTGTTGGATATGAGCCACCAGCCCAAGAATCTGTTTAAAATTCAGAGTTTTAATAATTACAAATAAAGACTTATTTGTGGGGGGAAAAAGTACATAACACAAAAAAAGAAAAGTAAGGTAAAAATGGTGCTTAGTCATTGGTATAAGTCCACTGCAGGGGTGCTAAGAAATTTCTCAATACATCCTCTCTGCTCGCCCCCAAACTGGGAACTTAATATCAACAAAAATGAAGAAACAAAGAGACTTTTTTGTTATTAAAGTTATACTATATGTCAGAAATTGTGGAGCCCTTTACCACTTGTCTCCCTTTCATACAGAAAGAAAATAAAGTAATTTGGCCTAAGTTAAAACACACACACACACACACACACACACACACACACACACACACACACAAACAATACACAGTCCTGTCAAGATTCTGATCTAGGCTTATCAGATTTGGTAGTATTTTCTAATTATTTTGAGTGGATAGTTTTTCCGAGCAATGTATAAATAATCAGGACAGATCTTTTTAGAAAATTTTATCTGAATTATAATTGTGTCTATGTACTTTGAAACTACATTCTATAGTATTCTAATTATGGCAAATCAACGTTTCTCTTGTGAATGTAAGCCCTTAGGGACTATGTTTCCTAACTTTGGGTTGATTTTAATACAATGTATTACTCTTTATTCAAAATTATATATTTTTTGATCAAATCTATAACTTGGGTTGAATTTCATAATCAGTGGCATAATATGTGAACCATTTCTCCACTATATGTATTTTCTACCTCTGGTAGCAAAAAGGATATCTAACCTAAAGTTAGAACTACTGAATTCTTGTCCTGGTTTCATCTATGGAGAAAAATGTGATCATAGAAATGTTTTACATAGGCTTGTGGACCTAGATATTTTTTTTTCTTTTATACGTAAAAGAGAGTAGAATTCATTTTCTTTGTGATATCCAATTGTAACTGATGATGAACTAACCATAAAATTGCAATCCAAATGTGCATATATCTATTTACTTATACAAAATCAATTACTAATATAAATTAATTAAGGCCTACAAACAAAATAAACTAATAAATAAATAACAATATTACTATTTGATCCCTCAGGTTATTTTTTAATCTATGATAAAACTAAGAACTATCTCATATCTGTGCACTGTACACTTGATACCAAATGAAATGTTGTGGAATTCATATCTGAGAAGGCAATTCTATTTATTTCAGAAGGAATGAATATTAGAAAAGTTAATCCTTCTTGGCATAGGAACTCTTAAAAGATAATCATCTGCTTTCTTTAAGGTGAAAAAAAGGTTACAGTAGTTTCTCATCTTGAATTATGGTTGATTGATATTAAAACCCAGTAGCATTTGTTTGTAGTAAGTTCTTAAGGAATAAATAAATTCTGGCATCAGGTAACAGGTACTCACCATCTCTAACCTTGCTTATTATCTTTGCACATCAGTTTCTTATATTTGTACATTAATTTTCCTACTTCATAGAGTTGCTGGAAGGATTTAGGTAATAAGCAAAGTATTCAGGGATCATTTGTTTCCTGGTAGTCACTCAGTAAATACAACATTTTTAATCAAGATTATAAGCTAAAGATTACAACTGATTAACAATGTACTAGCTTAAAATAGGGATAGCTTGTATGCCAATTCTACGTTCTTTTATCTTTGAAGCAGTGAACCTATTTATCAGCCTGTCTTTTGCAATGATACTGAATTAAAGTGATATTTATTAATTATCATTGTCTCATGAATTAGACAATGAACAAAGTAATCTACTTTCTGTTTCGAAAACTGTACTAGGGCCGGGAGTTTGGCCTAGTGGTTAAAGTGCTTGCCTAGCATGCATGAAGACCCGGGTTCGATTCCTCGGTATCACATACACAGATTAAAAGCCGGGAGTGGTGCTGAGGCTCAAGTGGTAGAGCTCTAACCTTGAGAAAACCCAAGGACAGTGCTCAGGCCCTGAGCTCAAGCCCAGGACTGGCAAAAAAAAAGAAAAAAAAAGAAAACTGTACTAATGATACATATTTGAACAATATAGGTCTGTTGAGTATGACATGGTCTAACTCTATTTAACCAAACTCCTCAGAAATCTATTTTTGCTCAGCGTGGTGGTTCACACCACTAATCCTAGCTACTCTGGAGGCTGAGATCCGAGTACCTCAGTTCAAAGCCAGCCATGGTGATACATACAAAGCAGAGAGACTTCTCTCCAATTAATTACTAGGAAATGGAATGTGGGGCTGTGGCTCAAAGGTAGAGCAGTAGCCTTGAGCTGAAGAGCTCAGGGTCAAGGCCCAGGCCAGAGTTCAAGCCCCATGATCCAAAACAAACAAACAAAGGAAATATATTGTTATCATTACACATGATAATATGTTCATAGGAAAATCTCACTCACCCAGATGCAATTGTAAATCATTCACATACATGATAAGCCTTTTGAAATGATTAAAATTATCAAATTTGGATCTAATTATTTCAAAAAGTATTCTAGAGGATATGAACATAAAAAAAAACAAGTAAACAATGAAGATATATGGAAAAAGTATTTCAACAGAAAGGACTGAAAAAAGAGAATTAAGATTAAGTTCCAAGATATAAAAAAACAATCTTCTAAATATGAAATAAAAATGAGTAACTTTTCTTTTGGTCACTTTAATTTTGAAATTCTATTTTCTTGTATTACTGCGAGTGACACTGTAATGTAGACAGAACTCTCACTGATTTCAAGAATACTGAAGCTATAAAAGTGATAAACTTGCTTGTAGGGCCTAAAGAATAGAATTCCAAATACATTAAAGTCTACCATCATGAGACCAAAAAAAAAAAAATACTCTCAGCCACCTGCAATAATTTCAGAGTAATCTGCTACTCATGAAATGAAACCAACTTGGATCTTTCACAATAAGAAAAAGGCAGTACAAAAATAAACCTCATAGCCAAAATGAAAATGAAAACTGAGAATTAACACACCAGGAAGCTGTCTCCAAACACCCAGCTTCTAAGTCCAAAGATGAGAAATCCTTTCTGGAAAGCTTTTGTGATATAATTACTTCAACTTTGTTTATAGTGGCACAATAACATATTTTATGTTCATACATTGCCAAAAATGTAAAACCCTAATGGATTAGACTATCAACAACTGAAATAATAAAAACCTTAACAGAAGGGGATGCCAAGAATTATGGAATGTTTCTGTTTCCTCCTTGTGTTAACAGACAGACTTTGCATTGCTTTTTCTCTATTTTGCCAATGGTTACCTTTCAAAGTTACTTTTGTCCATTGCTTTTTACTTTCAAGATTTTGTTATTTGATTATTTTTATATAGCACAGGCTCTATACATATCTTTTTAGTAAATAAAAAAAGTTGATAAGATGGCATTCACTTCAGTTTCTAATGAAGACAAATTATCCATTATCAATATTCTGTAATTTTCTCCAAAAATTGCATTTGTACATAGATGTATTTTATTAACATTTTCATTTTATGTAGAATTGATAACTACTGTGCATTTAAAAAGATTTAATCTTTTATTCAGTTCTATCCCTTATGTGTTTTTCTCTGTACAATGCTACTACACTTACAAGAAAAAAATAAAGTTGAGATGACTTACAATGAATTTCTGTATATTCACTAAATTAGAAGCTATATTTGTCTGAAATGACCTTTTCTATTTCATTTTGGATAGTAACTTACATTATTTTGAATTTTTATTCTCTTTAGGGAGCGGAAGATGGCGCCGAGACAATAGGGATGCTGCCTAGCTCGCTCTCAGAAAAAGAGAGAAGCAGAGAGTCCCATGAGCCAACTACCTTAAGAAATCCACAACAACAAACTCAAAAAGCAACAGAGAAGGACTCAAACTGGAAAAGAAATCCAGATAAAGCTTACATCCAACTTTCTCAAAGAATTCAGAACGCGAGGACCCCTCCCCCACCCCTCGCTGCCGGCTCCAAGCCACGAAAAGCCACCGCGGAGGGCGCAGGCTGGGCAGCTGCAGAAACCAGCATAGAACCTGGCCAGCGAGCCGCAGAAGCAGCGGACCTAGATACGGAACCAGAACAGCAAGCAGCAGAACCCAGATGAGGACCACAGGCGGCAGCGAAGATCCGAGGGGAGTGAAGGATTCTCCAACACCGTGCAGCACCCACAGATGAACACAGAGGCGTGAGTAGCACAGTGGGTCCACACACCCATCAGGAAAGCAGAGCTGGTGCCAAGCAATAGAACTTAACTCAGAACCCTCCACCCCTCCCGAGAAAGACCGGCAGGAGCAGGGGGGCAAGGAATTTAGAATCCTGTCCCTTCCCTCAACAGCCCCCTCCCTCAGGCCATTGACTGGCAACTGACTGGCAGGCGGGCACTAAGACCAAGCAACCCACCAAGAGAGTCGGAGGTCTCCCAGCCACCACCCGCCCACCAGGTTCCTCTCCCAGGCCACTGGTTCTGGAGAGTGGGGGGCGCTGAGACCCTGCCTTACAACAGTGGGTGGGTGTGCAGGAAAATAGGAGCCAGCAACTGTCCCCCTCAAATCTTGAGCCAGGCATCCTCCAGCTCGGAATCCTGAGCAAGACAGCACTGAGGGGCCCCCCACAGTCACAGAGTCTCTGACAAAGCAGCAGGGAACTAAAGGGCTGACCAGCAGCCACGCTCGCCTTCTGAGAATAAGAAAGGTGCGGTTCCGCCCTTGGAGCCCACTTCCTCAGCTGGCCCCGCCCCTGGGAACAGAGCGGAAATCTGCTGGTCCTGCTGAGAGCCCCTGAAAACTCCCAAAATCCAGACCCTTAGCCAGGGCCCGCCCCTAGAAGCAACACAGGAAAACCAACCCTCTGACTGAAGCTCGCTGATTCATCCCACGGCCCACTGTGAGGCCACTGGTTGGGCTGAGAGCTAGTCATGCAACAGCACACAGCCTCTAGGAACAAGCCAGAACACCTGCAAAAACTGCAAACTCTGACCTAGTGAGCAGAGGAATCAATTTGGCCGAGAACCACAGGTATTCACACATTCCCAGAACCACCAGTCCCAATCCAAGTAAAGACCGCTACCTACTGAGCACAGAGCGAAGTACAACAACAGTTCTCGATGCCTAGGAGAACGCAAAGACGAATTACAACATACATAAATAATCAAAGTCCCATGCAAAGCCCAAAAGGAAACAAGAGCGAAGGGAGGAGAGAGATGTCACCATCCCAAGAGATGACACCTGAAGAGACAGGAAACATGACCCTATTCAAGGAGATGATTGTGGACATGACTAAAGAGATTAAAACAGAATTCCAAAAACAATTCCAGGAACATAAGCAGGAAATCACCAAAGAGCTCCTCGAATTCAAAAGAGAAATGGAAGAAAAGATTAATACCCTCAGAGCAAACATGATCAGCTCAGTGTCCACACTTCAAGCAAAAATGGAGGCATTAAGCAGCAGATTGATGGAGATGGAGAATAGAACATCAGAAACGGAAGATAAAACACAAGAGCTGGAACAGAGAATCACCACCTTGGAAAAATCAGTCAGAATCTATCTGAGAGAGCTCCAGGAACTGGCAGATGCAGCAAAGAAGTCTAATCTTCGTATAATAGGGATTGAGGAGGGGGCTCAATTTCAGGACAAAATCATACCAGAGAACTTCCCCAACTTCAAAAGGGAAAATACTCACATTATTGAAGGTTTCAGGATCCCAAACAGACAAGATCCTAGAAGGAATTCATCTAGACATATCATAGTAAAGACACTAGACCCGAATACCAAGGAATTGATCTTAAATGCTGCAAAAACAAAGAAAGAGCTATACCACAATGGAAAAAAAAATTCGAATTACAGCAGATCTCTCCATGCAAACCCTAAATGCAAGAAAAGCTTGGAAAAACATCATTGATGTCCTGAAGACCAACAACTGCCAAGCCAGACTGCTATATCCAGCAAAACTAGCATTTACATTTGAGGGAAAACAAGAATATTTCATTCCAAAGAGAAGTTTTATGAATTCATGCACACTAAACCAGCGTTACAAAGAAAAGTAATTAATCAAGAACAAATTGGAGAACATCAAGAACCCCCATCAAGAAGCAAACATCTATAATTCACTAAACACAAAAGGGGAAAAAAGAGAGAGAAAGAAAGCTAGAAGTAAAAATAAATAACGACAATGGACACTGACCACTTCTCCATAATCTCCTTAAATGTGAACGGGCTGAACAACCCAATCAAAAGACACAGAGCAGCAGACTGGATTAAGAAACACCACCCATCCATATGTTGCCTCCAAGAGACCCACCTCATTGCCAAAGACAGAAACAAATTCCAAGTGAAAGGATGGAAACGAATTTTCCACTCCAATGCACCATGCAAAAAAGCAGGAGTAGCAATCTTAATCTCCGACAAAATTAATTTGTCAGTAAAATCAGTACATAAAGATAGAGATGGCCACTATATATTAGTAAAGGGTACAATACATGCCCATAATATACAGTTATAAACATCTACTCCCCCAACACGGGAGCATCCAAATTCGTAAAACAAACTCTTTTAGAATTACAAAACAAGATAGACTCAAACACAATCATTGTGTGAGACCTCAATACACCACTCTCAACAAATGACAGGTCAACTCAACAAAAGTTAAGCTCAGCTGGGCTATGGTGTCATTTAAGAAATCTAATAACAACAGATGCTAAAGGGGATGTGGCCAGGAGGGATCACTACTACACTGTTGGTGGGAGTGAAAACTTGTTCAACCACTATGGAAAGCAGTATGGCAGTTCCTCAAAAAACTAAACATAGAGCTCCCCTATGACCCACCAATTCCACTACTTGGCATTTACCCAATTGTCCAGAAAGAAGGGCATACTAAATCCACTAGCACAACAATGTTCACTGCAGCACTATTTACCATAGCAAAGATATGGAAACAACCCAGATGTCCCTCAGTTGATGAGTGGATCAACAAGATGTGGTATTTATACACAATGGAATTCTATGCTGCTGTCAGAAAAAATGACATCGCCCCATTTTTTAGGAAATGAAAAGACTTAGAAAAAATCATACTAAGTGAAGTAAGCCAGACTCAAAGGAACATAGGCTCAATGTTTTCCCTCATTTTTCATACTTAGTAGAAACCTTGGGCTCTCCTAGCAGAGATTTGCATAACCAAGATGCAGTAAGGCTGTAGGCTAAATGAAAGAACCTCTAGGATATAAAAACAAAAGCCATATAATGACTGATTGTTGTACTTAATGTATTATGTTATCTCTCATCTCTTTTGCTGTCCCTTGGTTATCTCATATTGATACAATATTTCACTTTGTTATCTGATATATTGGATAAATGTGTATTTGGTTTTTTGAAATTGGATAGGGAAGGGGGGAAAACAAGATGAGGGGTGGGGGTGGGGAGCAAGAGAAAGGGTATCAATGTATGTGAAGCACCTTCTATCTGGCAAATATAATGTAACCCTTCTATTAATTACAATAAAAATATATGAAAAAAAGAATTCAAAAAAAAGAAAGAGGGAAGGAAGGAAGGCAGGAAGGAAGAAAAATTTTGAGTATTGCTATTTTGAATAGAAATTGAGTGTGTTTCCTAGGTATTTCTGTGTTGAAACTTATAGTCTTCAATATATGTTACAGGTAGTAGAACATTTAAGCGAATGTCTAATACAAAATCAATAGGTCTTTGAAGGGACTATCCGTGGAAAGGATTTTATGGAGTAAAATAGCTCTCTAGAGTAGACAGTGATAGAACCAAGAGCCTGACCTCTGACTCTATCTTCCTTCCTGTGCCACACACACATGAAAGTAAACACATGCTGCCATCAACCATGATGTGATTACAGAGACAAACAAATATGGTTGTTCAGTGTTGAACTTCAGCCTCTAAACCTGGGAGAGATAAGCTTGTTTCCTTACAAATAGTTCAACTTTTGCTACTTTGTTACTGCAACACAAAAGGGACCAATGTAAGTTAAAAATGTTAGCAGTGAAAATATTGTCTCAAGATTTAAGAAGAAAATTTAAAAATCAATCAGAAATGAAAGCTAGTTACAGCATTATAGAGATTCATAAGCTATTATCAAAATAAAATGGTGATAAAAAAATTTTAGGGATAATCCTGAGGAAAGAATGACAAAGATGTAATATCAATACTCATTTTAATTCAATATCATTAGAATAATGCAATTTAAAAATATTTTAAACAAGTACCAAGTCCACATTAGAAATGAAAATGGTAAAGTTTATGTGCTTTGAAAATTCTCAAGGAATACTAAAAAAATACCAGGAACTTCCTTGTTATCACTCACCAACAGTTACCTTCTCTGACTAATTCTAAAAGAAATACATAAAAAAACAAACCTGTATCATAGGACACAGCGTAGAAAAAAATAATGTCATGTATTAACCAGTTCACTTGATTAATTTATTGTGTATTCAGAATAAAATTCTCCCTGAATTTTGCATAGTAAAACAATTCGGGAGGCAGAGCAGTGCTGGAGGCACCTACTCATCCCCTCTGGCCATCTCTCCTGAAATCCACTGAACTCAAGAAGGAACTCTTTAAGCTCCTAGGAAATTTAAATTATGGAAACATTCCTTGTACATGACTTTGTTCTCACATTGTTCATTACATTTGTTGTGGCTGATTTTTGAACAATTTTTTTTCCCCATTCCTGGGCTTGAGCTCAGGGCCTGACTTTCTCAAGTCCTTGGACTTTCTCAAGGCTAGAGCTCTACCACTTGAGCCCCAGCACCACTTCCGGCTTTTTTCTATGTATGTGGTACTGAAGAATTGAACCCGGGTCTTCATGCATCCTAGGCAAACACTTTAACCACTAGGCCAAACTCCCGGCCCTTGAACAATTTTTTAATGAGTTGAATTGGAAGATCGTATGGTACTAGAATAGGAGGATTTATCTTGGTAGTTTTAGGATGATGCTACCATTGCAGTTAAATTAGATCATGGAAAACAAGTTTTAAAAAGTCAAAATAATGTCTCTACATTTTGTTCTATTGCAAATCTCTGCTAGGAGAGCCCAGGGTTTCTACTGATTATGACAAATGAGGGAGACTATTGGGCCTATGTTCCTTTGAGTCTGGCTTACTTCACTTAATATGATTTTTTCTAAGTCTTTCCATTTCCTTACAAATGGGGCGATGTCATTCTTTCTGACAGCAGTGTAGAATTCCATTTTGTACAAATATCACATCTTGTTGATCCACTCATCAACTGAGGGACATCTGGGTTGGTTCCATATATTTGTTATGGTAAATAGTGCTGCAATGAACATCATTGCACTAGTGGATTTAGTGTAAATAGTATGACATTAAATGTAAGGACTTTCCGGATAAGGAAACAAAAGCCATATAATGAGTGACTGTTGTCCTTAATGTACTATGTTATCTCTCATCTCTTTTGCCATCCCTTGGTTATCTCATATTGTTACAATATTTCACCTTGTTATCTGATATATTTTATATTTGCTTAATTGGTTATTTGAAATTGGATAGGGAAGGGGGGAAATCAAGATATTCAAGGAGAGGGTGGGGGGGAAATGGGGACCATATCATGAGAAAGGGTATCAATGTTTGCGAAGCTATGCACCTTCTATCTGGTGAATATAATGCAACCCTTCTATTAATCACAATAAAAAATATTTAAAAAGTCAAAATAAGACTATTTAAGCATTCGCTTTAATTATAAATAAATAATAATTTTTAAAACACAGGGACCTGGAGCATGGCGTATGTCTGACATACACAAATCCATAGGTTCTATTCCTTTTTACCACATACACAGAAAAAGCCAGAAGTAGTGCTCTGGCTCAAGTGGAGGAGTGCTAGCCTTGAGAAAGCCCAAGGACAATGCCCAAGCCCTGAGTTCAAGCCTTAACCAATAGAATTGTAAACCCTCCATATATTATCCCAATAATAAAATACATTTTTTAAAAAGCAGCATTTGAACAAAATTTGAACATATAAACTGAAAAAGCAACACTTTGAACAAAATTGATATCAATTACGTAATATATTTTACATATAGTAAGAGAGCTCACAGTAAAGTAAAAATAGTGTAGGTACGTTGAGGGAAAAAAATGCTTAGTGTAGCCTAATACTTGAGAAGCAAGTTTAGCATCTTACTCTCCAGAATTATGCTGTATTTTCTTGAAAATATTCATGTACCATAGAATTGCATTGTGTACAAATACCACAACTTGTTGATCCACTCATCAACTGAGGGACATCTAGTTTGGTTCCATATCTTTGCTATGGTGAATAGTGCTGCAATGAACATTGTTGTGTTAGTGGATTTAGTATGCCCTCGTTTCTGGATGGTTGGGTAAATGCCAAGTAGTGGAATTGCTGGATCATAGGGGAGTTCTATGTTTAGAGTTTTGAGGCACTGCCATGCTGCTTTCCATAGTGGTTGAACGAGTTTGCACTCCCACCAACAGTGTAGTAGTGATCCCTCCTGGCCACATCCCCTCCAGCATCTGTTGTTATTAGTTTTCCTGTTCCTGGCCATTCTAATTGGAGTGAGGTGGAATCTTAGAGTTGTTTTGATTTGCATTTCTTTTATGACCAGAGATGTTGACATTTTTGTTTCTTCTTCAGAGAAGACTCTCTTTAAGTGTTTGGCCCATTTTTTAATGGGATGGTTGTTACTTTGGAGATTAGTTTTGGAGTGATTCAATTTTTTGAGTTGTTGATATATTTTAGATATGAGGCCTTTATCTGTTGTTTGGTTGGTGAAGATCTTCTCCCACTCTGTAGGCTTCCTAATTAATTTACTAGCTATGTCCTTTGCCATACAAAAGCCGTGCAGTTTAATGCAGTCCCACTTATCCAGCCTTTCTCTGATTTGTTGTGATTCTTGGTCCTTATTAAGAAAGTTTCTACCTGTGCCAAGGAGGCCTAGTGTATCTCCTATTCCTTCCTGTAAAGTTTTCAGTGTGTCAGCTTTTACCTCCAGGTCTTTGATCCATTTGGAGTTAATTCTAGTGCAAGGTGACAAAGAAGGATCCAACTTTAGTTTTCTGCAGGTGCTTAACCAGTTCTGTGAGCACAACTTGTTGAAGAGGCTGTCTTTCTTCCATTGTATTTTTTTGGCTCCCTTGTCAAAGATTAGGTGGCCATAGGTCTGTGGTTTAATATCTGAGTCCTCAGTTCTATTCCATTGGTCTTCAGGCCTGTTCTTGTGCCAGTACCAAGCTGTTTGAGAATTATAGCTCTGTAATAAAGTCTAAAGTTTGGAATTGAAATTCCTTCAGCGCTGTTCTTTCTGCTAAGGAGTGTTTTTGCTATACGGGGTCTTTTATTATTCCATATGAAATTTTGAATTGCCTCTTCTATTTCTTTAAAGAATGCCGAATAACATCGCCCCATTTGATAGGAAATGGAAAGATTTAGAAAAAATCATATTAAGTGAAGTAAGCCAGACTCAAAGGAACTTAGGCTCAATGGTTTCCCTCATTCGTCATAATCAGTAGAAACCTTGGGCTCTCCTAGCAGAGATCTGCAATAGAGCAAAATCTTGATACATAAGGCCATATAGTTTGAAGCTAATTGAAAGGACCTCCAGGATATTGAAACAAAAGCCATATAAAGAATGATTGTTGTCCTTAATGTACTATGTTGTCTCTCATCTCCTTTGCTGTCCTTTGGGTATCTCATATTGTTACAATATCTCACTTTGTTATCTGATATATTGAATTTATTTGTATTTGGCTATTTGAAATTTGATAGGGAAGGGGGGAAAACCAAGATGGGTGGGGGGTGGGGGGGAGGGTAATGGGTACCAAGACATATGAAAGGGTATCAATGTATGTGAATTAATGCACCTTCTATCTGGCAAATATCATGTAACCCTTTTATTAATTACAATAAAAAATTTAAAAAAAAATCGAAAAACTGTAAATGTGAAATCCTAACAGTTGTATATTGGAGCTATCACAGAACTGACAAAATAAGTAGAGTCAGCTAAATAAAGAATGAAACATAAAAAAAAAGAAAAAAGAAAATATTCATGTACCCGTGAATTCAGGATGCAGAGCTGATGTAATGTTAATGTTCTGGAAGAATGTTGGTTGACTTCTGTTGGCTCTTACTTCCTTTATTTTTTTTGGTGGGGGGGAGGCTCATAGAGCTTGACCGGCCTGGGAGCTGTCCCTGAGCTCTTCAGCTCAAGGATCCCACCCTACCCTTGAGCCAAGCCTCACTTCCCCTTTTCTAGAGGTTAATTGGAGATAAGAGTCTCAGGTCCTTTTGTGCCCGGGCGGCTTTGAACCTTGATCCTCAGATCTCACCCCCCTGAGCAGTTAGGGTTACAGGTGTGAGCCACCGCTCCTGAAGTTTCTTACTTTCTTTACACAAACCGATCACTTAAAGTTTGTTTTATAGGGATATTTTTTTAATCGAGTAACATTTGCTTTCATTATTATCACAATATCTACAGAATTTGTGTTATTTCTCATCTTTTTTAAACATGTTAGGAATTTTTTAGTAAAAATTGAATTTTTTAAATTCTTCAGGCTTGTATGACTTGTATCTTTTCAGAAGCAGTAGGAATGGAGTAACTGTAACTGATGGCAAGCTGATGTTAGGTGAGGTCAAATTCTATGTTTCCTGTGAACGGCGCTATCTTTTCAGACTGCAGTAATGAATTATGAAAACAAATAAATGAATAAAGGTGGTGTTTCTAGAAAATTGTATGTTTCAGAATCTGATTTTGTCAACAACCCTCTGCCTCATTATTTATTCATGGACTGCCCTACTCAGGATCATGGCCCTATGTTTGGGGTAAAACTCAATGATACTTGGATTTTTCCCATTTTTTTCTAATTTTTCATTGTACAGGAACTAAAGCCAACAAGTTTATTGTTATTTATTCCTCTGTCTGTGCTGCATGAGACAACGTTTCATGAAATTCAACTTTTCATGACTGAAACAACTTATCAAGACACAATGATGATAAATGTTTCAATCCATCATAGATTGAGGATCCTTTTGGATCTAATGTGAATAAGAGCATAATTCTAAATAGTACTTGGCAAATTAAAACTATTCACACAGTGAACAGAGAGTGAAAAAATAAAAGGAAGTAGATGGACTGGATTCAAATGTCCTCTGTACGAATATAGTACCAAGTAACAGAATGATTTCATTGGGCTCCACTTTCTAAGATTTGACTACATCCTAAAATAATCACAGGCTGCGACCCAGGCATTTTAGATATGGACCTTCACATCACAGATGCAAACTATAGAATATTAGAAAAAAATTGCTACTACTTACTGTCTTAAGCTAAGTCAAAAATTCATTCTGTGTTCTTTACAATGAAAAAAAAATCTCAAAATTAAATGATCTCATATAAGTTCTAGTCAGGGAAGGATGAATGTAGAAATTTTGTAAGATTTGCAAAACCATGTTATCTTGACTTTCTGGGCACAGATTCCGTGTGTGTGTGTGTGTGTGTGTGTATTCACATATATGAATATTCTTCTTTTCTATAAGAAAAATATTCCTTTTTCATTTTCATCTAATCATTTAATGAAATATCTTCAAGTTTCCACATTTTCTCATTGAAGGAAAAAAAGTACCAAACAGTATATGAAAGCCTGATGTCAGAGCCAGGGCTTATTACAGATAGACCACAGGAGTGGCAACCGAGAAAATGTTGACCAGTCCTTGGTATGGGTGCAATGCGCCCACCATAGAGGTGGTACAAGAAAACCAGAAATAGCTAATATGGCAACTTCCTTCATTTTAATTGTGAGCATACTGTAAAACAGTGTTTGACTAGAATGAATATTTAGGGAATTCTTTGGAGCACAGACTCTGTTGATGATGTTTTTCTATACCTTCAGGCTTCAGTATTATTGATCCATTTGACATCATATTGATTTCGCCATGTCAGAAAACAGGGGTATATGCATATTTTCTTTATGATATTTTTCTTTCTACACATCTTCTGTAAAATGTCAACATACTTTGCTGCTGTTGTTGATAATATTAAGAAAAAAACAGAAGGAAATGCCATTTATTTCACTGTCAGGAAAACCTCATAGTCATTTCTCATTTAAACACTTTTAATTAAATTATGTATTTTTTCTATTGTATGCTGTGGGTCCACTTTAGACCTTGATAAATTGAACATCTTTATTTTTTTCCCTCTCATATATTCTTTGCTTCATGTTCCTTCTACTACATCAAGATAACGAATGGATTAATGATTTTACTTGGAAGACAGGGACATCCATTTCAAGTATCCTCATGGGCATCTCAGCTGTATAATGCTTCAGATAATTACAAAAGCAAATTCCCAAAGGAAACGTCAGGAAAATAGCAGAGACAGAGGAAATAAACAGAATGATACTGCATTATTCAAGAAAAATATTTCATAACTCATAAATGTTTTTAAGATGTGTTTAAGGGAATCTAATTAATCAGAAAATCCAAGCAAATAAGTTAAAATTAAAGTTATTCTTCTTACTCATGTTTAAAGATTGTATTGTGCTGTTTTGTTTTACTATCTTAAAATATTTTAAATGAATTTAGAGCCTCTAGTAAAACTAGTTTTTCCTATGTACTTTTCTAATTCCAAATTCATCTCCTTAAATATTTGATAAGTTAATTACTAATGTTTTCCCAATGTTTTTTTCAACTTTCATCTACCTGCACACAGTAGCTACTAAATGTTTGCAATAAACGGATATATAAGATTATCTCAATGCTTATTTTTTAATTCATTCGAGGTTCATACTAGAACATTTGCTATTATTTTAAAATATGTATTCTGGTTTTATGGAGCAAAGGACCTCCAGAAACAAAACCCATATAATGAGTGATTGTTGTCCTTAATGTACCTTGTTATCTCTCATCTCTTTTGCTGTCCCTTGGTTATCTCATATGGTTACACTATTTTACCTTGTTATCTGATATATTGTATATATGTTTATTTTGTTATTGGAAATAGGATAGGGAAAGGGGGGAAAACAAGATGGGAGGGAGGGAAATAGGGACCAAGATAGGAGAAAGGGTATCAATGATTTTGGAGTAACGCACCTTCTATCTGGTGAATATAATGTAACCCTTCTATTAATTACAATAAAAAATGGAAAAAAGAAAAACTTAAATATATCACAAAGAGCAAATTGCTAAAACATATCATTTGATTTGGTGATTCTTCCAGGAGATTATGCTGGGGAAATTATTTCTTAGATCAGGAATTATATCATTTTGTATTGTAGAGGTGATGTACAGAACAGTTACAATTATATAAGTCAGATAATCAGCACATCCTTTTAGCAGTGTGATCCCCTCCCTCATTTTCTTCGGGTCTTTCTCCTTTGTATTTGGAATATAAACCCAGAACCCATTTTATATTCAAAATGGATTTATTTCTATTAGTCTATATTATATATATTATCTTTTATTTTTACTTTTGTTCATTATTTAATTTATGTGTTCATTTATTTATTGCGCCAGTATTGGAGCTTGAAATCAGTGATGCTTGTCCCTGAGATATTTTGTTCAAAAAGAATACTCTACCATTTGAACCACAGCTCCACTTTCAGCTTGTTAGTGGTTAATTGGAAATAAGAGGATCTCACAGACTTTCCCTGCACAGGCGGCCTTGAATCACAATCCTTTTACTGTAACCTCCTGATTTGTGAGGAATACAGGTGTGAAATATCAATATCTGAAATTTTTTTGCCAATCCTGGGGCTTGAACTCAGGGCCTCAGCATGTCCTTGGGCTTTCCTCAAGGTTAGTGCTTTACCACTGGAGCCACAGCAACACTTCCAGCTTTTCCTGTGTATGTGATACCAAGGAATCAATACCAAGTCTTCGAGCATACTAGACAAGGAATTCTCCCACTAGACCAAACTCCCTCTCAACATCTGAATATCTTTAACTTTCTTTTATTTATTTTTAAAGAACTTTTCTTAGTTTGTTACACGATAATTTGCTGGTGTTTCTTTAAATCAAATGTTGAGTCATGTATTTTAATATAAAAATCAATATTCTGAAAAATACTCACCTAGTAACTTATTTGGGTAGCTCCAATAGTGACAAAAAGTATTTTAAAAGAATAATATTCACTAGTAACACAAGTAATGATTGTGAGGTATAGAGAAGACCCAGACCCTAAAAATACACTGAATTAATTAACAGTGGCATTGGCAATGGTTCTGAAGCCAAAACAATTTTTCTGTAATTTTTCACAACTCTAGACACATACCTGTGGGTGAATTTGAGATTTTATAGCTACATCCCACGAGTGGAGGCTTGAAGAGAAGAGGAGATGTCTCTGGGTCCTGAAAGGAATTATGCTAGTTTGGGGCATTCATGTTCATGTAAAACCCAAGTTTTACAATTTTGGTACAGTCTCAAATTTGTGATCTGCTCATGAGATTTTTTCCAATTATAATTCTTGGACAAGAAAGAATCTCACAATGGATTGTGTGGGAGATACAGTTTGGAGTATGTCCAGAGTGAATACATAATCCTTGAACTGCATGTAAAGCTTTTTAACAGGAAGCTGCGAACGATAGTCAGGTGCCTCATTTGTTTTGCAAATTCAAGTTGCTTACCTTATCCTTCTCCAGACAAGAAGTATTTTAGCTTTATGTTATTTTCCTTATTCTTTGCACTATTAGGTCTCACTCATTTATTGATTCCGGAATTCTTTTAGCTCTCAGAATGTAATTTCTCATATGTTGTCCTGTGTCCTGGCATTGCAAGAAGACATTTATGCTCTTCCTCTCTATGAATTATCCTTAAGTGATATATGTGAGATAACTATAAATATCAGGGTCTGCCTGATACATACAGACATATATATGCACACTTAAATGTAATTGCTACTTTTTTTTGCTTGTGGTATTTGGACTCTGGGCCTGGGTGTGGTCACTGAACTCTTCAGCCCAAGGCTACCGCCCTACCCCTTGAGCCACAGTACCACTTCCAGGTTTTTGGTGGTTAAGTGAAGAAAAGTAGAAAAGTGTCTCACGGTCTTGTGCCCGCATTGGTTTGAACCACAATCATCAGATCTCAGCATAAGTAGCTACGATTACAAGTGTGAGCCACTGCACATTTATGAGTATTTACGTATCTATTCCATATATGTGGATGTAAATTTTCAAGATTTCTGACTGCTTGTTTTGTGATATCTATATCTTTATAACACTTCTTATATGTTTCCTTTATATGTAATATATGAAGAGAGAGAAAGAAAGGAAACTACTATTTTCTGGGGTAGAGAACTAAAGCAATGACATGGTCCTATTGTAATAAAGCAGTAGTATTGCCAGTGATTGCAACATCACCAGTAATGACAGTCACCAACATATTCTGTTTATTTTACTCAAAAGCATTTGTGAAAACTTTCCCAAATGAACAGGCTGTGCTCAGTCCGGAAACAGAGAAACGGGAGCTGTCCACGTGGGCTTAGTTTTAGTTGTTACTTTTGACATCAATTGAATTCTGAAGCAAAGTAGAAAAAGGAGCAGCCTATTCTACCAATGTAATATTTTCACAGCATCTTGTATACATATTTAAGGAATAAAAGCAAGCAAAATGATAATTCTGACCCCTCCCCCCCAAAAAAAACCCTCAGAGAAACGAGGGGGAGAGGAACACTGTTCCACCAGAAACAGAATCATTTCCTTACATATGTAAATGAAATCTCTCTGCATATAACCTTTGCAGCAAAATTTAATGATTAAATAAATAAATAGAGAAAAAAGTGCTCCCCACTCAAATAAACAAGCCAAAAACTAAAAATAAAGCAAGACTTTGATTTGTACTTTTTTAGGCCTATGAATAAGGAAGAGAAGCAGGTCCCAAATGCTCACACCTGTAATTCTAGTTACACAGGAAGATCTGAGGATGTCTGAGGATCATGGGTCAAAATCAGTCTGGCACGAAAGTCCAGGAGACTCTTATCTCCAAGTAACCACCAAAAATCCAGAAGTGGTGCTGTGGCTCACAGTGGTAGAGCACTAGACTTGAGCTGAAGTGTTCAGGGACAGTGTCCAGGCTCAGAGTTCAAGCCCATCACACACACACACACACACACATATATATATGTGTGTGTGTGTGTGTGTGTGTGTGTGTGTCTATATATGTGTGTCTCAAAGTTAATAAACATAATAACATGTTCTGTTTAACTATATATTCACTATCCCAATTTTACTTTTAGTTTCCAATATGATTTGCTCTCACTTTTTTTTTTTTCTAGACCGGGCTTAAGCTCAGGGCCTGAGCACTATCCTCGGATTTTCTCAAGACTAGTGCTCTACCACTTGAGCCACAGCGCCACTTCTGGCTTTTTCTATGTATAAGGTACTGAAGAATAGAACCCTGTTTTTTGTGCACACTAGGCAAGCACTGTACTCCTAGGAAACAACTCCAGGTCCTTTTAAACATTGTGAAATAGGAAGTGAATGTGCACAACTCAACACTTTTCTAGCATTCTTGAACTAAATCACAAATGCAAGAAAATAAAAGAAAGATGGGGGAGATGAATGTAGGTAGTTCATAGCAATGGTGCCTGTTGTAATGGTCACAAGAAGAAGGGGAAATTCTCCATCATGTTTTGCATGCTGGGAGAAAGGTCATTTTTTTTTACATTTTTTTTAAATTGTAAAAACTATTAAATACCTCTTTTTTGTTTTCTCTTTTATCTGAACATACAAGAACATTCATTATTAAATGTTCAATCAATATAACAAAAACAAATTACAAGAAAACAATAGAAAATGTTAATAAAACTATGAGAATTTTTGTATGTGGATATTTATTTTTATATAGAGTGGAATATATGTTTTTATGTACATATTTATTTATAACTGGTTTAGTGTATAACCAAAATTCATGAACATCATTGTAAGTGGCTATGTGGGCCTTAGCATGGATGAGGTCCATATTTTGGGCCTACAAATGTGCATAAATGATCGTAATTATATCAAGATACTTTTAAAAAATTTCAGATAGCATATGTCAAGCCTATAGCCATGCAGTAGTCCAAGATTCGTGATTAATACACAAGTGTCAAAGACAGTTGGATTTTACTTCCACTTCAGCCTCTCCACAAAAGTATTTTTCTTAAGAAGTAAAATACATATACCAAAGCATGATTAAAATTAAGTCTACCAAAAGCCTTCAATTTTAAAATATGGATCAATTTTCATTTGCATAATGAAGTTCATAGTAACTCAGTGTACTAAATGCAAACAGTAGTAAAGTCTGTAGTTGGTTCTGTGATAAATAGGAAAGAAATAGTTTAATAGCAAAAGCCATAATTATCCACAGCTCTCAGTTTACAATTAGTTTTCTTTGACAGTTATAGTCATAAATGCCAGCTTTAATCATGTGCTCAGGTTGAATTAGACCCTGCCAATGCTGGAAAAGATCTAATCCACTTTCTTTCCTACTCATAATGAAATAATAATGCAAATTCACTACGTTGATGGGACGACCCATGTGAATTTATTATAGGCTTGGAGAAGTCTCGGGAAAGGGATAAATTCTTTCTGGGTATAGTCGTGGGGTAATTCAAATCAGACAAGAAAAAAAATGGAGCTGTCATCAGAAGCCAGGATATGGAATGGATTTAATTTATATGAATATATTTTTTAATAAGTATAACAGGGATAAGCTTTAGCTTTAGTAGGGAACAGTGCAGCTGTCCATTTTCAAATCGAGATGCACTAACTTTATTTGGGAAAATGGACACAGTTTTCACAACTCATTTCTTGAAACTGCCAGGATCACTGTAGTTCAGTAGTCAGCACCCTTCTGAGCTGGTGTAATTGTGGGAATATAGTCAGTAAATCCATGGACAACTGGCCAGCGTCAAATTCTAGTAACATTTTCATTTCTGTTCAAGTGTATGTTTTACAGTATAAAAGAACATTTTCTACTGAAATTATCATAATTAAAGCAAGAAATATAGTTCTTCTTAGTTATCTAAGTTTGACATAAATATTTCTGATTGCTAAAACTTCAGATTCTTGTCATGTATATATGTGTGTGTGTGTATATATATATATATATATATATATTTCCAGAACTGCAAAACAATTTCTACCCTTGCCCTTACCAGAATCATTGAAAAACAAATATGACTATATTAGGTTATTTGAGTAATGTCTTGGTAGATTAATATGAGATTTAGTAAGAGAATCATGGAGAAATGAATGCTAATAGAGTACATAATTTTTACAAATTAGGTATTCCAAGTATAAGCAATTCTTAATTTATTAATTAGATTTGTTGTATCAATAGTTTATATATACATATATATATTATTTTTTGCCATTCCTGGAGCTTGTCCTAGAATTTTCTCCAGGCTAATGCTCTACCATTTGAGCCACAGCATCATTTCCAGATTTTTTTTTTCTTTTTTTTTTTTTCTTTGCCAGTCCTGGGCTTGAGCTCAGGGCCTGAGCACTGTCCTTGGACTTTCTCAAGGCTAGAGCTCTACCACTTGAGCCTCAGCACCACTTCTGGCTTTTTTCTATGTATGTGGTACCAAGGAATTGAACCTGGGTCTTCATGCATGTTAGGCAAGCACTTTAACCACTAGGCCAAACTCTTGGCCCCCATTTCTAGATTTTTCTGTATAAGTGGTACTGAGGAGTTGATCCTGGAGCTTCATGCATGCTAGGCAAGCACTCTACCACTAGGCCAAACCCCTAGCTATCATCTTCTTAAATTGCTTTTACTTTTTTTCTTTTTTTTATTTCATTATTAAATTGCTTTTACTTTTTTCTTTTTTATTTCAAGGGCTTCTAGTTTTTGAATATTTCATTTCACTTCAACTCAAGGCTAGCACTCTACCACTTCAAGCTGAGCCACAGTGCCACTTCCTGTTTACTGGTAGTTTGTTGGAGATAAGAGTCTCATGGACTTTTATGTCCAGGCTGGCTTTGAACCATGATCCTCAGCCTCCTGAGTAGCTAGGATTATAGGTGTGAGCCACTGGTGCCTGGCTGAAATCTTTTTATTTTAATGTATTCCAGTTTTAAACTATTTTATTTTTATGAATAAAAGTTTAAAGTATATGAATTCTTCTAAAAGTTCCAAAACCTTTCTTGAATAGTTTTTATATACGTAGTAAATAATGTGATCAATAAGTCAAATTTAGTTTATTTTTATACCAGTAAACAGCCCATTGATATTACACAAATACTAAAAAATGTAACTAAATAGAGAATAAAGAAATAGCCTAAAGATATACTTAATATTCTCCTTGAAACCATATAATATAAGGGTGACCAATGCATCAAAATATCTCATTTCTACTGCTTTATAGCTTTCCTACTCATAAGAATTCCTTTGTTCCACTTGAAATTTAACGTTTTTCCACTCAGCAAACATGAGTCTACCTATCTGCTATGCTCCAGGAGCATATTTTACCCACTGACAGTTTCACTGTTCACATTGTAATTGTAACTGTAGCACTGTGGGTAATTACTGCATCAGAAAACAAAGAATTAATATATACTATTACTACATTGTTATTTGGACTGTATGAACAAAGGCCCCCTTACAAATAATATAATACAAGATGTCTTAGAATTGTGGAAGAAAGCAAAAAGTGAATGAGAGGACTTTTGTTCCTGCAAAGGTACATGATTTCATTTTTTAAAAGAAAATTCTAGGGAGAACTCAAATAGTATAATTCCTTTGAAAGATGGTGTCAAAGCCCAAAAGAACAAGCACCAGGAAATGTGCACTTGCAAGAGTGTGGGTGAGGACGAGGGCAGAGGGTAGATGAATGAAGAGGTCAAGGTGTGGGGTGGAAGATGCAGTCAAGAATCCATTGTATATACTACAAATTTAAGAAAAGTAGAGGAAGATGCACATATAGATAGGTAAGAGTATTGAAGGAAGTAACAGAATAAAACTTTAAATTTATAACTGAGGTAATAAAAACACCATATTTTCAAATGACCTGTACTACTTCAAATAAATAGCTGCCAAGTACAAATTAGAGAGAACTTTTAAAGCTTTCTTTGGAATTTTCAGCACTCTAGGTTTTATCTGTTACATGGGTAATAAACAATTGTTTTTCTTTTTCTTTTCTTTCCTTTTTTTTTTTTTTTGCCAGTCCTGGGCTTGAGCTCAGGTCCTGAACACTGTCCTTGGACTTTTTCAAGGCTAGAGCTCTACCACCTGAACCTCAGCACCACTTTCAGCATTTTCCTATGTATTTGCTACCAAGGACTTGAACCCAGGTCTTTGTGCATGCTAGGCAAGCACTCTACCAGTAGGCCAAATTCCAGGCCCTGAACAATTGTTTTTCTACCCACTGTGTATATCCTCATCATTTCCTGTTTTGAAATTAATCTCCAACTCTCACTTCATAAACTGAACAAAAATAATTGTGTTTATCAATAGCAATGGCCATGAAACCTACGTTATACAAAAATATTCATAAATCAGGTCCAAAGTACTTTCTTCAGGGTCAACATAAGCAGAAAAACAATTAAAAATTATCAAATTACGGGCCAGGAGTTTGGCCTAGTGGTAGAGTGCTTGCCTAGCATGCACGAAGACCCGGGTTCGATTCTTCAGTACCTCATATACATAGCAAAAAGCTGAAATTGGTGCTGAGGCTCAAGTGGTAGAATGCTGGCCTTGAGAAAGTCCAACGACAGTACTCAAGCCCTGAGCCCAAGTCCAGAACTGGCAAAAAATATATATCAAATTTCAAACTATAATGTGAGGAAGAATTAAGCTCTTGAACCAGTTTTCTTATAGTAAACCCTATGAAGTCTACCTTGCAATTATCTAACAGCTTGCCTGTAGTAGGTTAATGTAAGTGTGGGTAAGTGAACAATGGTTTAATTTCTACTAATGTTGTATGAGATCCTCAGACTACACTTACATAACTGAGTACTGGAAATTTAAAATAATGCATCAATAAATTATCTTGTGCCAGGTAGAATTTTTTTTTCTTCAGTCATCACCAAGAATCCTACTAAATAGTTCCATAACAAATACTGGCAAGGAGAAACTTCTAAATTAAAGATGAATATAATAAACTGTCAACAAAATACACTATGTCCTTAAAATCTTAAAGAAAAATGTATGATGCCATGGAGACCCAGAAGTCACAGCACGACCAATTAATTCCCAAAACTACTTTTTTAAAGTGCATGCGTACTGCTCCCCCTCTCCCCAAAAAGATGTTGATTCTAAAGGACAACATATCATGGAGAAAATTAGACATAAGTCAGAAATTCAAACTAGATACTAGAATAGCATAGAAATAAACAAATCTAAAGTAAGTATTGCTTAACAGAAGCAATAAAGAAATGTTTTTCATAATAATTCTGGAGATTGTTATATTTTCTGGGAATGAGTGACATTTTTTATATGTATACATTAGTGATATTTATTGATATTTATTTCAAGAATAATTGTATTGGTGGGAAAGTTTCTCTTCTTTTTTATTTTTTATTTTTTTTTACATTTTTTATTGTAATTAATAAAAGGGTTACATGATATGTTGATGGAAATTGTATTGAATCTTCAGGTCAATTTCAATGGTGATTAAAGTATTACAGATGCATGGATGAAATATCATTGAACCATTGAACAACTAATATGCCTCTAAAATGAATGATCAGAATGTCAGACAGGTTCTGTTCTGGATGCAAACACTAGTAGGCGAGCAGAAGCCTCCTGCAGCAGGGCATATGAGGTCAAAATATTTCATATGCATGAAACAGAGAAGTTTGTTGAGATTCCTTTGGAAAGGAGGAAGGGGAGAAGATTGAAGTTTATGGAGAGGCAGACTCTTATCAAGTACACTATATTCCTATATGGACAAGACAAATAATCCTCTTTTACAACTAATTGCTCTCAAGTTGTGAAGAGAAAAGTTGACAATCAGGAAAATAATTGTCAGGGCTTTGATATTCAATACTTCCCCATATCTCATGTGTTAAAGACTTTGCATTAATATCATTTAGAGATGAGTCTATTGGGAAGTGATTGTGGTATGATACCTCTGACATAACTAGTGGTTTAATCCACTAATAAGAATGATCTCTTGATCAATTTCTGCCACGAAGTAAGCAACTTTCTCTTCCTGAGGCCCCTGACACAGATATTCTATTTCATAAGCCAATGGAGCCAGCCAACCACAAACTTGAACCTGTAAAATGATGAAGTAAACATGATCGTGTACTTTCTACATGGTTCCTCTCAAAGACTTTGGCAGAATAGCGAGAGTAGATTAATATAGCAATTAATGTTGGAATAACTAGGATAAGAGCTTTGATTATAAACATTTATCAAAGTAAGTGTTTCTATTATGAAAATATGTTACAATATCTTTAGCAATTTTTAAAAATTAGCATGTCTTAAGATTTGGCACAAAACAGACTTTGATTCCAAATCTGTAGCAAAGTTAATGGCGAATTGAGCATGCTAATGAAAATGATAGGTATGTAAAAATTGTTAATTGAATACATTAATTCAGGTGAAACTGGGGAGTAGGCATAATTTATGTAACTTATGCATTGCTTCAGTTTTTAAAATATGTTTCTCTTCATATAAGGATTTATTGAATAAAACAAATATATCCATTTAAAGGTGGTGTTTGTGATGTGAAATAAAAGAACTTAGTAAACATGAACAAAGCTGAAGCTTTTTATTTTAGTTTGCATCTTCCTCTAGAAGTATTATGGAGATTTACTCTGATAATAAATAGAAGAGACAAAATTGTTGTTGGTAACTTTTACAATTACTATCAAATGCTTCAGGGGACAAATAACATACTCTTTGTCTGGTTCTAGCTAATTGTAACCAAATTGATGAAAGCAGATATGCAAGATGTCAAACAAGCTCCTAATATAGTCACTCTGAAACACAATAAAGAACAATGTGGTACAGAGTAAGTATTCTTTCTCTTATATATGATTATTTGATTCACACATGCCTCTGCTTCTAGTTCCACTATCACAACACAGCTTCTTATGCCATGTTGGTACATTACTATGTTACCTACATATTTTTCTGTCAATCACAGGAATATATACCAGTGGAGGAGCATGGTTGCCTGTGAAAAAAATATATTTATGGAAAAGAGCTGTTGAGAAATTAAACAAAAACTAAGAAAATGGCAAGATCCTGGTACGGAATGAAAGATACTAGATATGTTATAAAACTGAGATTTACTAAAACCTAGAATTTTCTGCATTAATTATTACAAAAAAATAACCTACAATGTTGACTTTTTGGTCAAATATTTATAGGTAGAAGATTAACAATTTGGTGTATGTATGTTGGTTCTGAGGCTTAAACTTAGGGCCTCCGGTTTTTGCTTAGCTTCTCTGTTTATGGCCATGTTCTTACATTTGAACCACAGCTTCAATTTTAGCTTTCTAGAGGTTATTTGAAAATAAAAGTCACTCAGACTAAGAGTCTCAGATCTTAGCCTCCTGAATAGCTAAGATTATAGGCATGAGCTACCAGTGCTCAGTTATGACAAATAGCTTTTTAAAAAATGGGTAACTAATTATACAAAAGATTGTAAATAAGCACCCATAAAAAAACAAGAGAAAATAATCTTAAATAAAAATACAATCAAGATATAATACTTACATCGCATTTTTGTTTCTTGAAATGTTATGTTCCAAGAATATTGGCAATGTATGGTTAGTTTGGCTTCATTTCTTAATTTATGTTGATATTCATATTCAAACTCATACATCAGGCGTAAATACCACCTTATAACCTTGGAAACGTTTAAACATTTATATACTTATATAAAAATAAATTTACAAACACAAATATTTATGTTCCTATATAAATAAATATGTTCTGTAGCATTATCTCCAGTGCCTCATAAGGCTTTGCTCTTTCTTTCAACCCAATTTAGCTTCAATTATTCAATGTAATTTCTTCTATCAGGGTTTCTAATTACTTCCAGATGATAAAATCCAATCACATTTTTCTTTGTTTTTTTTTTTTTTTTGCCAGTCCTGGGCTTGAGCTCAGGACCTGAGCACTGTCCTTGGACTTTCTCAAGGCCAGAGCTCTACCACTTGAGCCTCAGCACCACTTTCGGCTTTTTCTTTTTTATGTGTGTGGTACCAAGGAATCGAACCTAGGTCTTTGTGCATGCTAGGCAAGCATTCTACCACTAGGCCAAACTCCCGGCCCCAATCACATTTTTCAGTCGTTTTCAGAACACTTGTGCCATTTGGCAATATAAATTGCTCTTAAAAAATATAGACCATAAAACTTTTCTAAAGCATTGCATTTCTTTCTTTGATGAGTTTTTGATGGGTCCTGACATGTCCAGAACTGCTATAGAACTTTCACAATAAACACTTAGATTTCTGTATTTAGGTGTCTTAGTTTCTTAAACACACAATGGATGTGACCAGAATTCATTCTCTTGCACTTACTGTTATTCTCCTCCAAATAAAATGGATGCTTTCGTACTCCATATATCATAATTAAGTGTCATTGCAAGTGACAAGACCATAGTCTCTGACATTAAACCTTGAATCCTCTGAATAAACCCTTTTCGTATTAAATGTCTCATCTTTCCTATGTATTAACATGAGCTAGTAAAAGTCCCATGTTCTCTCTAGAATATTAAATCCACATTTTAACTGATCTGTCTGCATGGATTAGAGTGAACCATGAGAAATTATAATCATTCAAATATTTTTCATGGCAATTTCATATACATATACAGCATTCTTTCAAAAACAAGGCATGAGTGAATATTTATGGTATAATTAAGTATACATGGCTATAATTTGATTTTTAAACCATTCTCAATTTTTCTGTAGTCTTTTTCAAATATTTTAAATATTTACTTGGAAGAAACTTTTGAAATAGACATTTTGCACACATAACCAAGCATACATGTCTAATTACTTTCTTTAGAAATATATGAAAGTAGAATGTTGGTTGAACGTAGTTTTCAATTACTGACAGACATGTCTAACTTTGATTCTACATGTTTTGCTTATATATTTATAACTAAACTAAAGCAGAATTTAATTTAGAAGTCCTTTTCAAAATCCCAGAATAGTTGCTGTTTTTCTAGCCTGACAGAAGGGAGTACACATGGAAATCAAGTATCCTAGAGATTATATTAGATAAAATAACTAATTCAATGGCAGTGTGTTCCTCCAAAATATTTTATAAGTGTTATAAAATTTCAGAATTTACCCATTTATTTTCAAATTTATTTAAGAAAAACAGTGGTGAAAAACTCATGCACGAAGGGAGGGAATATGAGCAAATGCCATATGAGCAATTATACTCAATGGTCATTATGGAAAATTTAAACTCTAACTTAGGGGGTTATGTGAGAGAATAATGAATGTGATAACACTGATCAAGGAGCATTCTACTCATAACCTGATTTTCTTTTGGGGGGGCAGTGTTGGGGGCCGAGTAACGCCATGTCTAATAACTTTCTGCTGAGGCTTGTAGTAGGGATAAAACACATGAATCTCTTTGTCCTGTCCATCTTGTATACTGATAGGCTCCCTTACCCAATATAAGGAGGAGGGATTTAGGGAATAGAGAGAGAGATCTTCCTCCTTGATGAAGCTGCCTGGCATCTCTGTTCGTGCTCAGGGGTAAGAAGGCTGGGTGCCAGAGGACTTTGGGCTCCTTCCTCTAGGGGCTTGGCCTGGTCGGGGTGTGTTTTTCCCCATCCCCCTCCTAGTAGAGGGGGACCAGGGATGAAGGACCCCCACAGGGCGGGCCGTCCTGGGCTTTGAATTCAAAGCCCAAGACTAGCGCTCTATCACTTGAGCTATCTCCTGAGCTAGAATTACAGGCATGAGCCATGAGAGCCCAGCTGTATTTTTATTTGCATGTTTTAAAGTCTATTTTAAAGTGTATTAATTGTTGAGATCTTAATTTTTGGATATATATTTATATTTTCCTCCGTTTGCATTTTGCCCTACTTCTTATATGAGTCATCGATCTCTATCTGGTTATCTCTGAGTATGAATTATCTGTGGTTCCTCACCTATTTACCTTATTTTTACTGGTATTCAGCCATTCATTCTCCCCTTTAGTATTCATGTTAGGCTTCAAATGGATGTTAACCATAAGATAAACATGACTTCTCAAGCTTATGTTTTTGTTTTTGTTTTTCGAAATAATAAAGCTTATTCTGTAAAGAGAGTATTTGTTATGATGATAATCATATCCTGTTGACCATTTAGCATTCTAATGATGAGACTTATCTAAGGCTTTGGTCCTATTTGTATGTTTGCTGTGTGCTTCCTCAGAGGCCAAAACTTATAACCATTACAGTGCTTTTTTTGTTTTTTGAACTCAGGACCTTAGCATTGTCCTTGGACTTTCTCAAGGCTAGAGCTCTACCACTTGAGCCTGAGCCTCAGTACCACTTCTGGCTTTTTTTTTCTATGTATATAGTACCAAGGAATAGAAACCAGGTCTTTCTGCATGCTAGGCAAACACAGAGCCAGTAGGCCAAACTCCCGGCCCCGATTACAGTGATTTTTAAAGTATGGCTACCGTTCATAGGCATTGCCATAATTTCTTATGTAAGAGAGATGATATTGAAAAGGGTTCTTAGTCTTTGTTCATAATAAAAAAATTAATCGTAATCAGTTCCCAATGAGATCCAGGCTGCTATTCTCCACTGTAGTTTCAAGATTTATCTAGTATATATGCTGCAAAAGAGACAACCAATGATGAGTAAGTGGAAACATACCTACCCCAAACAATCAGCCTAAATCAACTTTGGTGACCAAAGTGACAACATATGTCACAAGAGATCAAGTAAAACTACAAGCATGAGAATGTTGTGCTAACAAGCAGGTGAGTGCAGATGAATATGGTTTAAACAGTACATTTTTATAGATGGAAAGAGTATGATCAAATCTGCTGAACTTGTTTTAAGAAGTGAGAGAAAGGGTAGAAATAAATAATAGATAACTTGAAATCCATGGGCTATATCTATACAATGTGGTCTTTTCAAGATGAATCTCCCTGTTGAGATTAAATTATCATAATAAAAAATTACTCTTGTTGCTTGCCTAGCATGCATGAAACTCTGGATTTGAATGCTAGATACCACATACCTAGAAAAACCTGGAAGTGGTGCTGTGGCTCAAATAGTGGAGCTCTAGCCTTGAGGAATACCTAAGGATAGTGCTCAGGCCCTGAGTTCAAGCCCCAGGACTGGCAAAATAAAAATTATTCTTGTTTGTTGAAATTGTTTGATATTGTATGTACAAGTGCTAACACAATGACATTTCCTAACACTTAATGACCTATATATAGTTAAAAAATGTTTAACATATTTATCCATCAGGGAAATGTAAACTAGAACTATGTTGAGATTCTATTTTCCCTTCGTCAGAAAGGCTATTTTGAAGGAAAGAAATTAGCAAAGCAAACTAGAAAGGAAGCAGGTAAATAAAACGCTTGTTGGTAGAAGAGTAAATTAATTTATTAACTGTGAAAATCAATATGTAGGTGCTTCAAAAGCTAAAATTTGAACTAACTTATGATCCTGCTCTAGCGCATTTGAGTATATACCTCCCAAATATAATTCAGCATACAGTAGATTACCTTTGGTAATGAAACTATTACAGTTATGGAATCAATTTAAACCCAAATAATCTAACATATAAATTGAAAAATATTTGAATAGATTCTTTTTTTAAAGTATAAGTGGCCAGTAAATATATTAAAGCATGTTTAACATTTCTGTTCAGTAAAATGTCCATCAAGACTACAATGGATTATTTTTTGACTAGTGTCAAGTAAACATGAAAGCATAAAAATGAGAGAAGCATAAGGGGAAGGAAATCTTCTATATTGTTGGTGAGAATGTAAATTAATGTAGACACTGAGGAAACCAATATGGAATTTAATGAGAAACTTAAATAAGATTCCTATATGATCTAGCTATGAAACTGCTGAATATATAATAAAAGGAATTAAAGATCTCATGTAATAGAAATGTCTACATCTATATTTATTATGGTATTATTCATAATAAGCATATGAAATAAGCCTAGAAAACATCAACAAGGAAGGGAAGAAGAATGAAATTTTGTTATTTGGAGAATAGAATTAGAGATGTTATATTACACAGAATAACCTAGACTACAAAATGCAAGTGTCACATGTTCTCTCAGACATACGATGTAGAAGAAAAATAACTTGAAATAGGAGAGGACTACTAGAAAATATGGAAATCAAGAGAAAGAGGAGGGAGGAGTTGAAGAGAGATTAGGAGGTATGAATAATATCAAGTATAATTTTTAAATATGAAAATGTGACAATAAAGCCCATTATCTCACATAATTATTATATACTAATAAAATAGCACCTTGTTTATCTATAAATCAAAACTGAATTGTCTTTTATCATGACAATTAAGACTTTATTTAAATTAGTACGGAATCTATTCTTCATATATTTTAAGGTAATTCACTCTAGAGGAATACACTGAAATTATTTTAGTATACATTTCACTAAAATTTATTTCAGATATTATGCAAAAATTTTTAACATAGGCACTTAAAAATTAAGAAGGAGTAAAGGCTACTACTCTTTTATCAGCAAAGTGTTTTAAAACTGAAAATGTTTCTTTTATTCAAGATAGGCTGTTAAAATGTCTGTCTTCTCAACATTCTTTGTTCGAAAATACATTTTGAAATGTTAATATTTTTATTTTTTTTAGAAATAAAATATAATTGGTTAAATAAGCTATATTCACAAGCACATGCAACAATTAAAATCCTAAAGACTTAAAATAAGTCATCTCTTTATGTAGTTTCTCAAACAAATACATATTTTCGTTTGGGAAATATTTTTTTAAAATAGTTTTTTATTTTTATAGTAAACTTTTTTGATAGGGTAATGACAACTATTTTTTGGTCATAGTTCTACTCATCTTATGACATCTTTTGCTCCCATTGCCTACTCGTGAGATATAATTACAAAGGAAGCATCCTTGGAAGCTTCTAGTAGAGCATTTTTCTACTCTAAATCAATGCAACAAACCAATCTTTCCCCTTGGTGCACAAATTGACAGGGTTTGCTAGCAGCTCTGTTAAAAGATAGGCATATTCCTAAACTTAGTTTGCCTCGGCTATGTCACAGACTCATAGTGTGGAAAAGATATAACTGTGGTAACTGCTACATGGCCCTAAGCCAACTTGGGAGACAAGGAGCACCAAAGAGCACACAAAATCACAAAGTCTGTAACAAACTAATACAAATGTCTACCATCCTCTAATTGCATTTTATAAGCTGTTGCAAACTAACTTAGTTCTAGGATTTAAATCTGAAACTTTATAAATTTCTCACAGAGATAGGAAGCATTATTTGTTAATTAGCTAAATAATTAGATAATGGGTCAATTATTTATTCCCACGTGATAATCGTTCCTGTAAAGAAATTATTTAAAATAGCAAACATTAACTACTTCACATATTCCTGTGATTCAGGATTTCAGGAGCAGATTAGCTAAGAGGTTCTACCACAGCTCTTTTGAATATCTAATTAGTTGACTGCCAAGTAGGATAGCTTTCAATGAGCACTTCACAATGACGAAAGAATTTGCTTTCATAAAACATGAACTTTACAGCAGCCCTACATTTAAAAGACATGAGCATTGGCTTCTCCAAGAGATAAAGGCAGCAAGCTCACCTGGACAATTTTATTCCAGAATTCAGCCTCATTCTTTTCAAAGAGAACTGATTAAGTTTGTGACTATAAGAAAGTAAGGATCCAGATGTGGTGCTGTAGAGCAGGGCAGTTTAGAGGCTCGATGACATAAGAAGTATTATTAAGATTGTATGTTCTTCTTCCAATGTGTCATAATGATTTGTTTTTAATAGTATTTTGAATTTCTCAGAAAATGAAGATTTTAGACATTTGTATAGGCAATAATAAAACAAACCTGTAAATTTAACTTCCCTTTGTTTTAGAGACTAGAAGATGCTGGAAGTTAAATTCTAAAATATTTTCAATTCAGATTTAAAAGGATATGGCAGAAGTGAAGAAAAGGAGAGTATGTTGAATTCACAGAATCACAAAACCTTAGGAAGATCCTACATATTACCTCCCAAAATAAATTGCTAAATCTATCATATACAGACGGTTAAATAAGACAAGGTTTGTACTAGGTTTCTTCAGAAATAAATTGTTGGTAATAAATACTTTGTGCTTATAAATTGTGAGTATATATATTTTGCAGTTATACAAACAAGCAAATTTACAAGGGGGAAGAATGAAAATATTTTAGGATATTTACATCACAAAACTTTTTTGTGTTTCTCTGAAATTTTTGTTAATTAATGTTCTAGGTGAAAAATTAACAAAAATAAAAGACATACATTTAGACATACATACACTGAGCCAAGAATTGTAAAGAAGCTAAACCAGATAAAACATTAAAGGCTGTAATAAAGTATAAACCATAAAACAAGTTGGTAGAAAAGTTATCAAACATAAACATGATCAAAAAATTTTAAGTTCATTGCCAAACTAAAGAAAAACATATCTCCATTGGCTAAAAAATAAGTCTTAGAACATAACAAGTCTTATAATATAACATTTAACCAGCTAGATATTCTGAAGTTTGAACATTTATTAAATTAGGTTTGATCTGGGAAAAAAATCTCTGCTCATGTTTTTTCTTTAATAAATATTATAAGGGAAAGAAAAAAATGGGATAGATTTTCAAGCCATTTGTTAATTTGAGGATATTTTTTAAGTACCACACCAAAACTCCAAAAGAAAATTGAATATGATTACACAAGAATATAATTCTGTGATTGCTGTTTTTAGTATACTATGTGAAAGTAATTCCTTTTTCTTCTTTTCCCCTTAAGGTTTATCTCATTTTGTTACTGTATCTAACTTTGGCACCTGGTATTTTGTCTATGTGTTTATTTGTATATTTGGAAATGGGAAAGTAAAGGTAAAGGTAAGTAAGATAAAACAAGTGGGAGGGGCGGGGGGAAAGGAAAGTGGGAGAAAAACATGGGAAGGTGTAAAAATGTTCAAGAAGTACCCACTATCTGATGAATGTAACTGTTACTCTTCTGTGCATCACCCAAACAATAAAATCAACTTTTAAAAAGAATATAATTCTGATAATTCATCCTTTAGCTTCAATTTATGCAACTGAACAATACGTGGAGATCCACCTTTGATTCTCTATCAATTAGCAATATTATAGTTTTTCTCAAATTGACTGAATTAAGGAATACGTCCAGGTTTACTAAAATAATGTAAAACTTCTAGGGTATGGCTCTGGGGACGTTGCCAGGAACTACAAACCTATTAAAGAGCACCTAAAGAGGAAAGCTCACCATGCAATAGACTTGAGATTTGGAAAGAAGGAAAAAAGAAAAGAAAGCCAGCTATGTCCTTTGCCGTACAAAAGCTCTGCAGTTTAATGCAGTCCCACTTATCCAGCCTTTCTCTGATTTGTTGTGATTCTTGGTCCTTATTAAGAATGTTTCTACCTGGGCCAAGGAGGCCTAGTGTATCTCCTATTCCTTCTTGTAAAGTTTTCAGTGTGTCAGCTTTTACCTCCAGGTCTTTGATCCATTTGGAGTTAATTCTAGTGCAGGGTAATTAGGAAGCCTACAGAGTGGGAGATCTTCACCAACCATACAGTGGACAAAGGCCTCATATCTAAAATATATCAACAGCTCAAAAAATTGAATCACTCCAAAACTAATCTCAAAGTAACAACCACCCCATTAAAAAATGGGCCAAAGACTTAAAGAGAGTCTTCCCTGAACAAGAAACAAAAATGGCCTATAGACACATGAAGAAATGCTTGACATCTCTGGTCATAAAAGAAATGCAAATCAAAATAATGCTAAGATTCCACCTCACTCCAATTAGAATGGCCAGGAACAGGAAAACTAATAACAACAGATGCTGGAGGGGATGTGGCCAGGAGGGATCACTACTACACTGTTGGTGGGAGTGCAAACTCGTTCAACCACTATGGAAAGCAGTATGGCAGTGCCTCAAAAGGCTAAACATAGAGCTCCCCTATTACCCAGCAATTCCATTACTTGGCATTTACCCAACCATCCAGAAACTAGGGCATACTAAATCCACTACCACAACAATGTTCAATGCAGCATTATTCACCATAGCAAAGATATGGAACCAATCTAGATGTCCCTCAGTTGATGGGTGGATCAACAAGATGTGGTATTTGTACACAATGGAATTCTATGCTGCTGACAGAAAAAATGACATCGCCCCATTTTTTAGGAAATGGAATGACTTAGAAAAAATCATATTAAGTGAAGTAAGCCAGACTCAAAGGAACTTAGGCTCAATGGTTTCCGTCATTTGTCATAATCAGTAGAAACCTTGGGCTCTACTAGCAGAGATTTGCAATAGAGCAAAACCTTGATACATAAGGCCATATAATATGAAGCTAATTGAAAGGACCTCCAGGATACTGAAACAAAAGCCATATAATGAATGATTGTTGTCCTTAATGTACTAAGTTATCTCTCAACTCTTTTGCTGTCTCTTGGTTATCTCATATTGTTACAGTATCTCACTTTGTTATCTGATATGTTGGACATATTTGTATTTGGTTATTTGAAATTTGATAGGGAAGGGGGAAAACCAAGATGGGGAGAGGGTAATGGGGACCAAGACATGTGAAAGTGTATCAATGTATGTGAATTAATGCATCTTCTTTCTGGCAAATATCATGTAACCCTTTTATTAATTACAATAAAAAATATATATTAAAAAAAAGGTTCATCGTGAGCCTGACAAGAACTAAAGTATTCTGTGTTTAACTTATGCAAGCATTACAGAATAGATTATCTTACAATAATGTTGTTAAATTTTACAAAATAACTTAGGTGTAATAATTTTAATTTTGAAAGTATGTATATGGAGTATATGAGTATATATATATATATATATGTACACACTCTGGTTTAAAAAATTCTCCTCACTTCACTATATACAAATACTACAATTAATTTAAAAAAAAAGAAAATAAAGCCACTAAAATATGTGCCTACTCCACCCTCCTGAAGAAATACACTCATTGCTGCTGCCATTTCATGCAGACATTAAAATCCAGCTTCTTCAGTTTCTCAGTACAGTCTCATAACTGACTCTCTAGGGAAACATCCAGGATTTGGACTGAGATTGTGCTTGATCTCCCTAGTTCTGAGCTGCAAGTTTTCTTGAATTAAACAGCTTCCAGGTTCCCTGGCTCTCCAGCATGCAGATGGGCCTCAATCAATGTAAGCCAATGTAATAAACCCCATATGTATGCGTTGATTTTCTGACTAATACATAAATTTCTGGAGAAATACGTGATGTGTGTTTTAGTCCTTGAGAACATTCTTGTTTCCTGGTCATCATAATTTTACTTGATATTGGTATAAAATCAAATGACTGTGAAGACCACGAATTTTACTGAAAAATTTAGTAAAAGATGGCATCTTTGCTGCTATACATGAATTTATGTGGAGTTTAGCAATTTGGCTGACAGTCATTATGGCACTAAAAGAGAATAATCTCTTTGAAAATGAGACCCACATAGTTTATGGACCTAATGTCATCTCTTTGCCATATGGATGGCATTACTAAAATAAATTTCTAACTTTTTACATACAATTTAACAAATAGTTTCCTTTTCATTTGTAAGTCTTCTTTTTCTCAGAATGAGAAAAATTTAGAAAATTTTAGAGTCATAGCTATTACAGTAAAATGAAATTAAATTATCCTTGCCTCAAGTGACAGACTAGAAAATCAATTCTTTGAATTTTCCTTGCAAGTCATTACAAGACATTTTTTTGGTCTGAATAGAAAATGTGAAGATGGAAATACCTCAAATCACCCACAAAAATCACAGTTTAAAATCATAAGGCAACCAATTAGCCTAATATCTAAGAATTTTAGACTTTTCAAGTAGAGCTTGTGAATGTGTTCAGGATTCCTGAGTGGGTGCTATTCAAGGATGAATTTTGTTAAAATGCTGAATAAATCACTAAATACTTATGTGACAGTAAGCTGATAATGCAGACACACACAAAATATGTGCACCCACTCTATGACCTTCTTTAGATTTAGGAAAAATGAAGGAAATCAAAGTGAAAGCTTGAAGCAGGAAATATTAGACATGTGACTTCAGCAAAAATAGGAGGGATTGCCTAACATCCATCCCCTACAAGACAGATACAATCACCAAGTTCCTAAACTACTAGGCAAAAATCATACGATTCCCAGAAAAGACTGGTAGACATATTATGCCTAGCAAAGAAGGAAAATCTTTCCATTTTTTTCAATAAGAAATTGACTCTATCTCTAGGATATTGATGCATCCAGATTTGGAAGTTCCTAAAATAGTCCCACCAATGAGGCACTGGATACAAGTTGGACTGAGATTGTGGTAAAATAAAGGCAACAGAGAATTCCCACCTGTTCCCAAGACTGCCTGAAAGGCTGTGAATTATAATTATCAGCAGTCTAAGATTGAGGAGGTGATAAAAGCTTTGAGAGACTTAGACTTTGAAATAAATACAGATTTAGACAGAAAAGGAGGAAAATATTGGAATGTAGAAATAGTGACAGTGAAGAAGAGTCTTGCAATACACATACCCTGGACTATGCAGAATGTAAAAGCTAAGAAAATGGAATCCTGTAGTTAAGGAAAACAATTACGCAAGGCAAACACAATCCACTCTAAACTTCTATCTATTCTGATTCACTAATAGGCTACATTGTTTATAAAGAATAATGGGCAAAACTACAAAGAGCTATGTCTAAGTCACAAATATTACTTGTATAAATTTCTATTCAGCTTTTTGTACATCTTTGAATAAAAAGTATGATATACAAAGAAAACTATAACAAGATGACCAGTACTCTAATATATGAAGAAAAAAATGATTTGATAGTAACAATATGAAGACATATTAACAAGGCATTTAGACAATAATAAAATGTTAATTATTTCATGGATGAGTTTTGAAGTATGTGTATACAAAGGAGAAGTTTCATCTGAAATATAAAACATGAAAAAGAATCTATAGACATGCTAAGAAGCTTTTGATGGACTTATTTGTTTCAACAAAGGTATACATTTTTGAACTTAAATATGTCATTAAAAATTATAGAAACAAAATGCTAAAAGAAAAAATACAAAAGTAGACTAGTATGATAATATTAATAGTTCTGTCATTATGAGAGTCCAGAATTTCAAATAATATGGAATGACTAAAGATTTAGGAGAAAATAGGCAGTATTTTTGTTCCAACACTGGGCTTGAACTCAATGCCTACATGTTGTTCCTGATTTTTTTTTTTTTTTTGCTCAAGGCTATTACTGCTCTGCCACTTTAGCCACAGTTTACTTCTGGCTCTTTTGGATGATTGATTGGAAATAAGAGTCTCATGATCTTCCCTTCCTTTACCGGCTTCAAACCTCAATTCTCAGACCTCAGCCTTCTGAGTTGCTAGAAATAGAGGCATGAGCCAATGGTGCCCAGCAAAAAAAAAAAAAAAGAAGTGTTAACAAGAAAAAGTAACACCAAACTCCCAAACAAAGAAAAATACACAGAATACATGCAAAAGGAAATGAGAAAGGAAGTATGGAAGTGTAGAAGGGAGAAATATAGGCCAGACACAGGGGCTTGCACCTACCTGTATTCCTAGCTATTCAGGAGGCTGAGATCTGAGGATCAAGGTTCAAAGCCAGCCCCAGCACAAAAGGACTTGAGACTTTTATCTCTAATGAACTTCTAGAAAATGGGAAGTGAGGCTTGGTTCAAGGATAGGGAGGTAGCCTTGAGCTGAAGAGCTGAGGGACAGCACCCAGGCCAACTTTAAGAGCCATGACCAACAAAAAGCTTGAGAGAGAGAGAGAGAGAGAGAGAGAGAGAGAGAGAGAGAGAGAGAGAGAGAGAGAGAGAGAGACAGAGACAGAGAGAGAGAGAGAGAGAGAGAGAGAGAGAGAGAGAGAGAGAGAGAGAGAGAGAGAGAGAGAGAGAAATATGAGGAAGAAAAAGAGAAAAACACATATCAGGGATATATACAAAAGAGAAGGCAATATACATTTATTATACACATTGGAACTAATAGAGATTTCTTTTCTTAAAAATGTAAACAGACAAATAATAGAGATTTAGAATGTTGGCAGAGGAAATTTACCTTTCAATTCTTCTACAATCTTGGACACTAATATCCAGAAATAAAAGAAAAACATATTTAAGCCTAAGGAAAACATCAGTTCACTCTCAGAACAAATGTAATTTTTACAAACATGGTGAAACACATATTCTTTAAGACAAATAAATATGATATTAAAGCAAAGGTTTCCTCTGAACAAACTAGTTTAATTAAGGTGGAAAAAAAACACATACCAACAAAAACTAAAACAGTTAAAGAATGTGTTAGTGTATCAACAAACTAGAAAATGTGTCAACAGAATAAGATAAATATTGCATATCCAAAAATGGTAAGCTACATCATAAGCCAGATGTAACAAAACATCAGAAATAGTCTGCCCTATAATTACAGGCTTATGATGGCAATAGTATGATGGGGAAGACATGAGGATAAGATTATGATTATAATTATTCACCAAGAAAAACTTGAAGCACATTACATCTATTCAATTCTATAATAAGATATTATCATCTCATTTTACCAATAATAAATCTCACCATCAAACTTAAATAATTTAACAAAAGCCACACAGGCCCTAACTTTACCATCTGTAATTACTACAGCACCATCATTATGTGACAATTTTCAGTGAAGACACGTTTGAAGAAAATCTTCATGATATCTGTGGACCTATAAATGCCAAAATCACAATAACAAATCTGTAAATATTTCTAAGTGAAAAAAGTGAATTTTCCTCATATTCATATTCCTCATATTCTTTTGCTCTGTTCAAATAATTACAAATTTTAGTGTGGAGAAATGCAGTTTGTTCAATAATGCAATGATTTCAATAAAAAAATTATATGATCAAGAGTTATATATGTGCTTTCTTTGCCTTTACTTATTGCATTATATATGCTCATGTAAGTAGTTTCTATAATATTGTTCCTTAAAACATACTGAAAATAAATACATTATTATAGGTAGCCATTATTGTGTTGTGACTACTGGTTGACGTATTCATAACAGAAGTGCACTTAATTGTGCTATTTCCAGAAGTATGTTAGTTAAGCTACTGAAAATTTACAGAAAACTATACTGAAATGGTCCCTGCTACAATGCAAACTCAGTTACCTTGAAGTATCAATAGCACCACCTTGGGGTGTTTGATATTTCAGAAATGCTATATTTTTACATATACTCTTTATTGTAGGCAGTCATTAAATTTAAAAAAAGCATGCAGCCTAAAAATGGTCCTTAAATTTTTCATCTTCACACACATGAAATGCTTATGGCAAAACTGGCAAATTGCTTTTCTCATACTTAAAAGAGAATTAGACAATAAAGTATATAAAATATTAACACTTAAAATATTTAGTATCTATTTAATTTAAGAAATTACTTTTTAGCTGTCCATGGAGATACTAGAACTTTTTGAAAAACAAATAAGACACTTTCAAATTATTTGCTTAGAAATTATGAAGGAAAACCCAACACATGTAATGTGAGTGATTTCCTTGGAGATAATTTATGTAAGTTATATTACAGATTATTAGTCATTTATGTTATTTATATTTAAGAACATTGAGTACTATTCATTTTGCCTCATTTCAATAAATTTAAATTGTGATTGGTAAAGGGACTTCAAGAATGCCATTTATTAAATGGGATAATGTTAATACTCATTCAATTTCACAGGATATTTTATAAAAAATTTTAAAATTAAATTTAATAGGTTAATAATTTGAACATTTTAAACTATATTTGATATTTTGACTTAGCAAATAATCTTACTTTAATTTCATACAAATACATGTAAGACAAAATAACCTATGCTTTAATTTTAGTACAAATTAATGTACTGAAACTTTGAGAATTAATTGATCTTTGTTATGTTATTTATTGTCTATATGTTAAAATATTTATTGAGTTGTAAAAAGAATAGAATTTATCATCATCACAGGTAACAATGGCTCACTGCTGTAATCCCAGCTGTTCAGGAGGCTGAGATCTGTGGATCATGATTCAAAGGCAGATCAGGCAGGAAAATCTATGACACTTTTGTTTTTCCAATCATCCATCAACCAGGTATAGAGCCTTGGCTCAAGAGTGCAAACCTGGTGCAAAAAAGTCAGCGAAAAGCCAGGTTCCAATGGCTCATGCCTCTGATCCTAGCTACTCAGGAGGCTGATAACAGAGGATCGTGGTTCAATGCCATCCCTGACATGAAAGTCCCTGAGACTCTTATATCCAATCAACCACCTGAAAGTGGCACTGTGACTCAATTTGGTAGAGCACAAGCCTTGAGCTGAAGAGCTCAGAGGCAATACCAGGCCCAGAGTTGAAGTCCCATGACTGACAAAAAAAAAAAAAAGCCTGGAACAATAGTCAGAATAACTATAATACACACACACACACACACACACACACACACACACACACACACGCCATTATTTTTCTGAGACTCAGTTAACTTGTTACTATAACATAAATTTATTATAACACAAAATATAAGAAAACAGACTGAATGTTCTGCAACTTTAAGCAGTGTTGTAGGCTAATTGATAGTTTATCCAATAATTTACTTTTCTTTTAAAAGTTATGCAAAATGAGATGGGCCTAAATAAATATAAGTAAGCTAAGGAACCTTACTTTGTCATGTATGAAACTCTCAGAGATGGGGCCTGGAGTGTGGCCTAGTGGTAGATTGCTTACCTACCATGTATGAAGCTCTGGGTTCAATTCCTTGGTACCACACACACAGAAAAAACTGGAAGTAATGCTGTTGCTCAAGAAGCAGAGTGCTAGCCTTGAGCAAAAATGCTTAAAGACAGTGCCCAGGCACTGAGCTCAAGCCCCAGCCAGGTTTGGCATAAAACAAAACAAAAGCAAAATAATAACAACAACAAACTTTCAGAGAAGTAAATCTCATAGAAAAATATTCTCCAATAGAAAGCTGGCATACCTCTTTTAAATACAAAGCGTTAAAACTAAATGCATGACTTTTCAGCAAATGTTGCAATGAAATGTATGCCTACTTTAGTCTTCTAATTGGAAATTCCAACATAATTGACACAAGAAGATATTCTAAGCCACAGTCTTATAAAGCATTTCATTAAATTCCATATTTTCATTAAATGTTCATTGTTCTATGCATAAAGTCCTTTATAATTCTCTCACCTTTAAAAGAAAATAGAAATTCTGACATCCAAATAAGAAAACTTAATGTAGTAAGATAAAAATGTGTATTAGCTATGGAAAAAGTCATATTTTGCGACTAGTAAAGTATCCCCTTGAAAACCTACACAGCCATAAAAAGGACAATAAAATGAAGTACTCATAAAGAGAATCTTCATCAGCATTAGAGTAAATGGCATCTAAGCAAATCTAAGCTTAATACCATTCTGATGAAACTGAAGAATCAAATGAAAGCTTTCCATCATGATGGTCATATAAAAGCAAAATTAACCACAAAGACTGCTTTTCTACTGAAAGAACTAGCTTCTGTTAAGAATTAACAGTTTAGCAAGATGAGGGTCATGAAGTACCTGCTGAACAGCTACAATATGCAGTCAAGCTGTAGACAGTTAAGGGGTGCTGGGGAAAAGGAAAAGAGGAAGTTAGTATTAAAACTTCATCTGGACTATGGTAGATGCTTGGTTTTGGTGAATATATGGTTGCAAGGGCAGACAAACCTCAGTTTCTCAGGATGCACAGAGTTCAGTTATGCACTCAGTTATGGGGGATTGGTTTTTCTCAGCACTACCCACCCTGTGCTAAAGACATGATACCCAACATCTGAGAAAGACATATATTTTAGAAACATCAAGAATGTGACATTATCCCTTAAATTAGGCACATTGCATGTCCTTTGAACCTTTTATTTCTCATTTGTAGGACTTCAACTCTGGGCCTGGGCCTTGTCCCTGAGCTCTTCAGCTCAAGGCTACCACCTTACCCCTTGAGCCACAGTACCATTTTTGGGTTTCTAATGGTTAAGTGGAGATAAGAGTCTCACGGATTTTAGTGCTTGGCCTGGCTTTGAACCACAGTCCTCAAATCCCAGCCTTCTGAGTTGCTAGGATTACAGGTGTGAGCCACCGCAATCAGCTTTTCTTTTGAACTTTTCCTTCTTTTACTGGCTCCATTACTATTAGTGAGATGTGTTTGGAATCTCATTAAGTTCAGGGAAACACTCATCAAATCACATAATGAATTAAACGCACAAGTGACAATAATGTAGGACAAACTGAGAGTGTCTGTATCCACTGAGTTATAAAATGTGTGTGTGTGTGTGTGTGTGTGTGTGTGTGTGCATGTGTGTGTGTGTGTGTGTGTGTATTTAGAATGTTTGCTTTGAAGTGAATGTCTATTGAATTTTTATTCATTATTTTTGGACCATGCTTGATCAAATTCCTGTGTAATCCATCACTGAAAGGTAGTCTTACTCTACAGGCAATTATTTCACTTGTCTTTTCACTCATATATTCATTCAGCACAAAGTAATCATGCATCTAATTTATGTAAGACATGTCTAAATATTATATATTAAATGTGAATAAAATACTATTTCATGCCTTTTAATGATTAAATCCCATAGAGACAGACCAATGGAGGAACAAGTTAATATAACAGAGCACTAGAGGTACACACATAGAAATGGTCAAGTAAATTCTCCATTTAATTGAATGACCTTTTGAAAATGCCTCCTTCAAAATGGCCATGCCTAAAAACCTTGTCATATATCTGCACAGAACTTAAGAGGTGAATAGTTGTTTTTAAATTGCCTGGATATTTGTACTTAAAAGACAAATTGTGTGACATACACAAAGTTTCCTGAAATATGTGAGAGGAGAGGAATAATATAAACTGAAATTATATCATCAGGTGAAAAATGAAGTAAAAGAAATGAGCAAAGATAGCCCGGTTTGGTGGCTCATGCTTGTAATCCTAGCTACTCAGGAGGCTGAGATATGAGGATCAAGGTTCAAAGCCAGGTCCCCACGAAAGTTCCTTAGACTCTTATCTCTAGTTAATCACTAGAAAATGGAAAATGGGGCTGTGGCTCAAGGGTAGGGTGATAGTCTTGAGCTGAAGAGCTCAGGGGCAGGACCCAGGCCCAGAGTGCAGGGCCCAGGCCCAGATTTCAAGCCCCATGACAGACAAACAAGAAAAAAAAAAGAAAAAGAGAAATGTGCAAAGAATCTCGAGTGAAAGACATCAGATTGAAAACATATATATATAGTCAGAAATAACATCAAATAAGAAAAACAGAAATGAAAGAACCTTCAGGTAATGAAAGGCATCAGATTTAAAATATAAATAGTGACTATAACCTAATTGCTTTGTACTATTTCTGCATCTATGCTACTTGTGTCCAAAGATAATTTATAGTGATTAAATGTTCTAAACTGAAATTTGAAGATCTCACTTTTATTTAGTTTTTATATTTGTGTGTGCTTAACAATGCCTTTAACATTGCCCCTATTTTTTCTTCCCTTTTTACATGATACATGGTAATTTTAATATCTGGGTCTCTGTAAATCCAATTGTTTTGCATGCTTTATTTCTTCAGTATTTTATTCCTAGTTTCTCACAGTCTTTTTTAACGGTAGAAGGATACAAAACACAACATTAAATGCTATCAATGCCTGTAAGCAAAGCTACTCATCATGTCAGACAATCACTGAGGAAGATCGAGTCAAAACATTCAGATAAAACTGGATTTGTTTTTTTTGTGTGTGTTTTGTCTTTTGTTTTGTTTCGTTTTTAACCTGTGGCTCTTCCCTTTAGTGGGCAACAGGCGTCAGATACTCAGGAAAGATGGGATCATTCTTCATTCTAAGAACTGGACTTTAGATTCTCGTCAGTGTTTCTGAGGATCCCTGCTCCAATTTCAGATTTTAGGCCCTTGCCGCACTCCTGTTGCATGAAAAGAGTCCCTCTTTCCCCTGTATTCCTCAGAATTCCTTTTCTTGTTGGCCGGGGCCGCAAGAATGGTACTTTCCCATCCTTCTTGCTTTGCTGTTTTGGTGAGCAATCACTGCTTTGTGTCTATGGTACTATGGGGTAAAAGTCTCCATATCTTCTTTGATAATGATCCAGCCACTGTTTCTCATCACTTGAGACAGTTTCGTGATCTTTCCAATAGCGAAGGCCTGCTTTTACCTTAACCCTCAAAGATTACCTTTAACCAGGAAGAAAAGACTATTTGCTACCCACTCTCAATGATATTATGGCTTTGTTTCACATTAGATGAGGTAAATATCCACGACGATAGATGTCTTTACAGCAAGGCCAGTTCACTGCATCTTGTATGCCTGCTGAGTTCTCAAGCAGAGCAGTGGAGCCCTCGCAGCCTTCCTGCTTTGTCCCATTTTCTTACAAGGACCCTGTGCAGAAATGGAAAATTGACCAGTGTCTCTCTTCCGGAGCTCTCAGCTTCAAAGCAAGCACCTTACTCTATATAAGCATTTTTGTTGACCTTTTAACTGATTTCAACCTCACAATTTGTATAGTAACCAACTAGCCCTTGAATGATCCACTGAAGTAAGGACACTATATTTTGTCATCTTCCCTGCTCCTAATTCAATTCATTTAGCTATCATTTACTTGTATTTTTGGATGTTTTCTGGGAAAAGTAAGGTTTTAAAGATTGATTTTTGCTGTTCTACTTAGACGGTGACATTCTCTTTATGCTTTCAACATCTTAATCAGAGAAAGAATGCTAATGTTTCTTTTTAAATTATCTATTTAAATTTTCTTGCTGTTTCTCTGTTAAGAAAGGAGATCAAAGAGGATTTGCTTATGGTATTTCTCTAAGGCTTGGTTAAAATTTAATAATAGTCAAAACTTTTGTTAACAGTAATTTTAGTTTTCTAGAACTAGATATAGTAAAATACACAGTGATCTGAGAAGTTCTGACCTTGCTTTATAAGTATGATCACATCTCAAAGCTCTCAGTAGAAATGCAGTAATCTTCTCTGATTTTTTTCCTTTCTACCTATGATAAAATAATGCAGTAATACGCAGACATTTCCTACTCCAATTCTTTCATCAAGTGAAATTTTATGTATATTCCTATTATATAAATTATATGACACCAGTGATGCTCTATTTAAAGGTTCAGATGTTGGAAGATGAAAGAATATTCTTCTGTTTGCTGCTTTACATCTGTTTGTCCCTCAGAATGCCAAAGTAGTTTGTGAGGATACTGAAGACTTTTAGACAAAGAATCCCATCTCTCCTCTCAAACATATTTAAAAAGCAACTTTCAGAGTAAAGCCAAAATCTTTATTTTATCTCTGTTAATAATTATTATTTTCTCAAGGTCTTGCTATGGTACAAACAGGTGAAAATAACCACTAAAATACAGAAAATAAGCAAAACTTCCCATTTGAATTCAAGTGAGTGTAATTTATCACTTTGAAAATATTACATATGTAGTTATTTAGCCAGTGATAATAACATCCTGAAGCAAGAATTTCATTAAGCTTTTGTAAAATCTCACAGCCAAGATGTAGTTGATACTTCTAAACTGCCAATTATATATGTGTGTGTGTGTGTGTGTATGTGTGTATTTCTAAAAGACGTTTACATAAAGAAAAATGTGTAATGGTACACAATATGAAATACACAGATATCATTTTGCAGTTGTGCTTCATTTATGATAGAAAAACAATATTTCTAAACAATTAAAAAATAAATATTCTCTTTCAAGCATATAACAACACCCATCATATGACTTACAATTTTGTAAAATACAGACACATATGTCCTGATTCTTTTTTTTTTCTGAGTGTAATGAAGGCATTGTATAAATTAAGCTATGTTTATAACCCTGTCTGCATTGGTTATTTTGAGGTAGTATATCAATTTGTGTCTCAGAGGCATAGGTTACAATTCTTCTACTGTGTGTGTCTTTATCTCTGTGGATGGCAGGTATGCCACTACTTACCTGAACTATTGGTTGAGATGGAGTCTCATGAATTTTATTTTGCCCAGAATAGCTTCTAACTTAAATCCTTAGATTTCTGCCTCCTAACTAAATAAGATTTCATACTTTAGACTCATTGCATACTGAAAACTCCTGTTTTAAAAGTTTAAAATATATTTAAAGAAAAATTTAGGACAAACAAACATTTAAGAATCATAAATGCTACCAATTTTTTATTCTTTTACAGTACTTCACATAAAGAACTGCCTATTCATAGCATGGCTGATAGTTCAAGCTCAGAAATATTGTATCTTTATTTGTTAGCTAAGCATTAGGTTATTTTTCATAGGTTTATTTTTCAAATAAAATATTTGGGAGCACTGGAGAATATCATACTAAGCATTATAAAGAACAATGTAAACTGTTAGATAAGAAAAATGAGGAACTATTGTCTAGATTAATAATATGAAAATACAAAAAGTCTGTGACCCAAAGAAATATAGACTCCATGGCTTCCCTCATTTGTAATGATTAGTATATGTCTAGGATTCTCCTAACAGAGGATCACAATAGCACAAAAGCTATGTACATATGGCTATATAGGATGAGGCTAAGCAAAATAAACTCGAGGATATGGAAACAGGAGTCTATTTTTGTGATTGTTATTCTTTTTTTTGTTTCGTTTTGCCAGTTCTGGGCTTGAGCTCAGGGCCTGAACACTGTCCTTGGACTTTCTCAAGGATAGAGTTCTCCCACTTGCGCTTCAGCACCACTTTCGGCTTTTTTCTATGTATGTGGTACCATGGAATCGAACCCGAGTCTTCCTGGATGGTAGGCAAGCACTCTACCACTAGGCCAAACTCCGGGCCCCATGGTTGTTATTCTTAATATACTATATGAAGCTATTTCTTTTCTCTTTGTTTCCCGTTATAGGTTATCTCACGTTGTTATTGTATGTGAGTTTGGTACCTGGTATAATGTATGTACGTTTATTTGAAATAGGAAAGGAAAAGGGAAAACATCAGAAGACTGCGAGGGGGTAGGAGTAGGAAAAGTAGGAGAAAAACATGAGAAGGGGTATCAATGTTTAAGAAGTAATGTAAGCACTACCTGGTGAATATAACTGTAATCCCTCTATACATTACCCCCACAGTAACTACAATTTTATAAAAAGAAGTCTACAAGGGGAAAAGGAAATCTCACTGTAGTTGGAATGTAAACTAGAATAGACAATGTGAAATTCCTCAATAAAATGTAATGTGGTGGCTCATGCCTTTAATCTTAGCTGTTTAAAAGATAGAAAACAGGAAGATCAAGGTTTGTAGCCAACCAATGCAAAATGTTAGTAAGACTTCATCTCAACAAATAAAGGACATGATACATCTATTTTCTCAGCAATATATCAACTACAGGTAAGTGGATCACATTTCCAGGCTGGCTTGGTGCAAAATGTGAAAATATAGCATTAATATAAAATAACTTAAATCTAAATAGGTCTGGAAGTGTGAGGCATGTAGTAGAATGCTTGTCCAGCACGTGAAAGCCTTGATTTTGAACTTTACATTGGAAAAAAAAGTAAATAAAATAAACAGAGAACTCAGATTATAGAAAAGCAAAAGGAAGAACTCTAGGAATTGTAAAGAAAAACACAAAACAGCACACAAGAAAGTTTCAGTTGAATCCATCAGAAAATACACAAATTCACTCCAATATGGAAAATATTCACTCCAGCCTGTTGCAGCAGAATTGTTAATGTTTTTTGTACTTGTGTGTTTGTACTACTTTTAATCAAGACTCACCAGGAGTTACCTCTGTTATCAGACAAGCATTGATTCATCATTTTTTCATCATTTTTATATAATTTTTTCAACTATGGTAGAGTATTGTCAAGGTGTGATGATAGAAGGGGGAAGTCATATCTAAAAAAATTCTACTTCATTATGAATCATACTCACTTCTATAGATCTGGGCTATACATTGTGTTTATTTTTTAGATTTTTTCTATGTTTGTCTATTTTTTAATTTTCAAAAAAATGGATTTGTTAATTGCACATAGCTAACTCTCATAATTTAATTTATGTGTAATATATTTAACATGTAAATTAATTTCAACATTTCCTTTTTCTTTATACTACCTTTCAATCTTGCTTCATGCTTAACTCTATGTACATACATAGTGGTAAACATATTACATATTGACACGATATGTAAATTTAATTCAAATACTATGCTTGATACATTTCACAAGTTGTGATTTAACTAATTTAGATGAAATTAATTTCTAATTCTAATGAATTTCCAATTTCTAATTCTAATTATTTTCTTTTTTATATTCAAGAGTGAAGATTCCCCTTAGAACTGCATCTTGAAAATATGGTGACAGTAGAGCTGGGAATAAAGTAAGAAGCTAGTTATTTTCATGAGGCAAAACACATGTGATCTGAAGTTAATGGAGGTTGTTTTTCATTTTGTTTTTTATTGACATGTTTGCTGGTTCAATATAAAATAGTGACTGATTCAAAGTAATGTTAGCAACTCCCACAATTTGACAATATTGTTAAGTATGCTAGCGTTACTTGTTTTCATTTTCTTTTCTAATCTTATATGACCCTAATTCATATAAATTAAAAGCCAATACTGAGGTTCAAGAATAACGCTAATCCAGAATAAAATAAATTATACTTCAGGAATCAAAAACTTTAATTGCACAGTAAAAGAATGAGTGTTTATGAAGAATGGAAAGGCTTTAAACTGGAGAGTATCCTATTTTTCAGAATATCATAGTCAACATTAAGCTTTTCATAGTGTCTGCCTTGATAGGGGAATTGTAAAAAGAAATGAATATTAGAATTTCAGAAATGTATCTTTGGAAAAGCAGAGTGAACATACAAACTCTGCACTCAAATAATTCACATTTGTAAAAAAAAATTAGAAAAGAATAAAACCATTATGAACTCTAAGTGAAAAAAAAAAGGCAGAGAGTATAAAACCAAACTGCAAGTTAAAAAGTTTCTTTCTTACTCCCAATACACACACAAACACACACACACATGCAAACACATGCACACATTGCATATATATATATGTATATATATATATATATATGTTGCGATCAATAGTGACAAAGACACTTGGAAACTTATCTAATTGTATTAGCAGAATACAGTGAATGAAATAATTAAAGTTTAGGTTAATTTTTGACCTTCAAATAAGCTATTTGATATGAACTAATTTGAGAATGATTATCATGAAAAATTAAGTTAATTCCCACATTCCCTTGCTTTATTTGGTTCTGTTCAAAAGATATTTCATAGCCTTCAGCTTTTCAGCTTGATAGTTAACTCTTAAAATAGACAGAAAAATCTGTTTGACAACTTTCCTAGCTACCTTTCCTCCTGAAATGAATCACATTTTCTTATATACAGCAAGTATATAAAAGAATTAAAGTGACTGTAGTAATCTAAAATTTTCAGAGATAACTACGGATACAGTATTGCTTCTTGAATCACTTTTTTTCCCTTAAAGTCCTCACATCTTTTAAAATTTCATTGAAGATGAGCCAAAAATAGATGACATTCTTTAATTGCCATTTGTAGTTTTCAAATAGGCCATCCATTTTTGCAAATGTAGCCATTCTACAAACGGAAAACATCAAAAGATATATTTAATGCATGGATGGAACTAAATGCTCTTTAAAAAAATGGCAACATCTTAACCACAAAGCTATTTGATCATACCAGTGCCTGTAAAGAAAACTTTGAAATTCTTATTGTAACAGTTTTATTGATATAAGCCCCATCAAGGATGTTGCTTCCTCCACGGTTCTTCTATCTTCTTTGCCACTCACTTTCATCTCTTTAACACAGCCTCTGAAGACTCTTTAGCTAATGTGTATTTGAAGCATCATTCTACCCACAATGAACTGTGCTACAAAGTACCATCAAGCCTTCAGCACTGAAAGAAATCAATCTAGAGATGGTAAATTGAGAGATGGTAAATTGTCTGTGGCTTCACTGGGATAGACTCATTGGTTAAAACTTTAAAGCTATACAAATCAAATATCCTTTCCTTTTGTAGTGTTTTATATAGAATTAATCTATTTTTAACTCACATGACACTGCCATTTTCTACTCTTGCAAATTGTGCAGAAAACTGAGATCTCCAGAGTGCTCAGAAATTTGCCATTTTGGTATAGTTCAGTTTTGGTTTGTTTGTTTTCACTGATCTTTATGGGCAAATACAGTTACTCTGGTTAATAAACTGATCAGTTGACTAAAATTTTGTTTGCTTTTTTATGGTTGCAAAGGCAAAATTAACTATACATGGGCTGACAATATTTTTAACAAAAAGATAGACCCTTAAAGGTAGAACTACAAATAACCCACAATGTGTTTGATAGAACCAGGTCATATCTATAGATTCCCAATCAAATTTATACAAAAATCATATTAGTGGCAGAGGTACAAAGGAAAGACTATCATGGTATCTACGCTAGCAAGAAATACTAATGAGAGAAAAAGAAAAATTAAAAAAAGCCTATAATGACTGTGAAGACTCTGATATATTTCAAATTAATATCATCTGATGGTCATGGATTTACTTTAAAAAGAGAACATGCCATAACATCAGGAGCCATAAAAGCCATGTTGATTGGCCCAGGTCAGTTCGATGAGAAGGAAACCAATAAAATTAATTTTAGAGAGAGAGATAAAATGTGTTTCCAAAATATGCATGTGTTACCTACAAGGTTCAGTTAACTAACATATCTACTGAGATTCCTGAATTCCCAATTTCATTTGAAAGTGTACTAGAACTGTTGATGGTTGTGAACATCCTAATGATGGTTAAATAAAATAAACTATGATAAAATTAATTTTTCAGTATCTAATGCCTGTATTTCTGTTAGTATTTTTTTCAAATATAACATGTTGTCTGTATGCAACTGATCTAATAACATTAACTGCAAAGCAGCTAATCATTTGGGGTTTTTTGTATTATTAACATTGATTCTTACATCATATTTCAAATGTCATGTTTAATATACAATCTCTATACTCACATTTTCATGGAAATTTTAAGGTATAATTCCCCACATGAATGAATTACTATTCCTCTGAATCTATCAATTCATAACATACATTGCTTTTGAATTCCTTGAAAATCAGGAAAAAATAGGTAATATAGTTGATAAATTTCCCAGGAAACAATATAGTTCTTAATCAGAAATAGATTTTTTTTCAGTTTTAATGTAGTTTTTTCATTAGTGCAGTTTTAAACAAATGAAAGAAATAAAATCAGTTTACAAATATGAGAATCTAAACTTATGATGTAGTTTGTTTCTAAGCATAGGTAAATATATTTAATTGAGAAAGGCAAACAGAATGAGTTTATTGAAAAGAGAAAGAAAATCTGTGAAAGAAAATAGAGGGACATACATTCAGAGAGGGGCCTCAAAGAACAATCTTAGTTACTATTATAACAACACATCAACCTAGGCACTGGGTGACTCATTTCTGTAGTCCTAGCTACTCAGGAGACTGAGATTTATGGACCAAGTTTCAAAACCAGCCTGGGCAAGAAAGTGCATGACACTTTTATCTCCAGTTAATCACAGATGCTAGAAGTAGAGCTGTGGCACAAGTGGTAAATAACTAGACTGGTGGAAAAAAAAAAAAAAGCTCAAGGAAAGGTCTCAGTGCCTGTGTTCAAGCTCTAGGAGGAAATAAACAAGAAAGAAACATAGCATTTTTTTTTTTTTGCCAGTCCTGGGCTTAAGCTCAGGGCCTGAGCACTGTCCTTGGATTTTTCTCAAGGCTAGAGCTCTACCACTTGAGTGTCAGCACCACTTCTGGCTTTTTCTAAGTATGTGGTACCAAGGAATCGAACCCAGGCCTTCGTGCATGCTAGGCAAGCACTCTACCACTAGGCCACACTCCCGGCCCCAGAAACATAGCATTTTGTGAAATTCCAGTACACATGCCCTCTTGCAATATGTTAGTTTGTTTTGTTGGCTGTTATAATGTTTTGCTTTTCCAATTAAATCTCTTTTAATGATTGATGACTGCTATTTATAGATACTAATAACTAAGAAAACTAGTTAGATTAAATAGGTCTCAAAAACTCAACCAAGGACTGAAAGTACTAACTCCAAGTCCATGAGCTACACTATTCTGTTGTTAATACTGTTTCTTTGAAAATGAGTAGTAAAATTTTTATTGTATTAAGTATATCTCTAGTGGAAGAATCTTTCAATTATTACACCTACATTTATTTTTATTTTGTCTAATTGTAATTCCAAGCTGTGTTCATTCCTGATGATATTGATAGAAGTAGAGTTTAATTTTTCAAATACTATATAGGAGAACGGCTAAAATCCTGAAATGTCTAAGCTATACATCTAAGAAATCCAGTCAGTCAAGTAAGGAATAATTTTATGATTAATACTAGTTAATACCAAAAATTTATAAATAGACTCACATCTTCAAACTAATAATAAAGAAATAATCAGACATATTAAAAGCTAGAAAGTATTGTAGTATCTACATATCATATACATTATACATATCACATTGTACATACACATTATACACATCATACACATTATTCCACAAGGCCAACAGTCAAAGCAATTCTGAGCAGCTCTCATGATTTGACATAATGACAGTATTGGTGACTCACATCTGTAATCCTAGATACTCAGGAGGCTGAGATACTAGGAAAGAAATCCTATGCGACTCTTGTTTCCAATTAAGCAGCAAAAATTAAGAAATTGAGCTATTGTTCCTGTGACAGAATGCTAGCCTTGATCAAAAAAGCTCAGAAGCCAGGTATGGTGGCTCATGCCTGTAATCCTACTCGGGAGGCTGAGATCTGAGAATCAAGGTTCAAAGCCAGCCCAGGCACAAAAGGACATGAAAGTCTTATGTACAATTAACCTCTGGAAAATAGGAAGTGGGGCTTGACTCAAGGGTAAGGTGGTAGCCTTGAGTTGAAGAGCTCAAGAACAGTGCCCATGAACCACAAAAAAAAAAAAAAAAAAAAAAAAAGCTCAGAGACATCATCAGGCCCTGAATTCAAACTCAGTATTTGTCTTTGCCTGTTTGTGTGTCTGTGTGTCTGTGTGTCATGTCTCTGTCTCTGTCTCTGTCTCTGTGTCTCTGTCTCTGTGTCTCTGTCTCTGTCTGTCTGTCTGTCTGTCTGTCTGTCTCTCTCTCTCTCTCTCTCTCTCTCTTTCTCTCTCTCACTCACACACACACACACACATACACACACTCACACACTATAATGAAGAACAGCAAGTTTAAATGATATTCTAGAATCTTTTTGAAACTCTTCTATAAAGCATGCAATGGCTTTGAGCCTCTTTCAAATACAAGCATGTTATATTGTATACTGCTATTTCAAAATAAATTATTCAATTTTATTGTTTATGTCTTAGAATAAATTATATTAACAACCTAAAGTATAAGTCAAACAAAAATAGTTTCTCTGTGAATATAATATCGTTATCTAAATAACTTCAAATATTTTGAAATACATGATTTAGCAAACTCTTAACAACTAATTAACTCACTAATTTGACAAATATCTTTTCAAAATTTGTAATTGCCAGAAAAAATTTAGATGTTGAAAATAAAACACTATAAACACAATAAGCAAAATTAAATTCCTATAATGCAGATACATTAGTGCTAGAAAAAAAAAATCTGTCACGGCACCACCTTGCAGAATTATCTTTAATGTATACACTAAGTAGTTGGCATGTGACCATGGATCTCTTTCTTAATTTAATCTGTTAAGCCAGAGATTTATTAGATAGTGTCATATTTTTAGAAAAGCATCATGTAGGTAAAGGGAAGTCTAAAAATAATAACCATGGGAAAGAAATACGGAAGGAGCAGCACGCTAAGATAAAGAGGAAAACTTAATTTTACAAAGATTGAATTTGAAATATATTTGAAAATACCACAATATGCAATGTATTAATTTCTCCAGTAAATATTTCCCATTGGAATTTTAACTTAGAATTCTAATTTGGAGGCTTAAAAGGTTCAGGTGTTCTGAATCTTTTTAATTCACTTTCCAGCATGCTAAATTAATACTAAAATATATAAAACAACAATTTGCATAGTGAAAATATTGACAGTCTATACAGTCATCTGAGGTAAACAGATAAGTTGTACTGAAGCTCTGTTTGAAATTATTATGCTAACATTTAATATGGCATTTCCCAACAGTTTATTCTTCCTTAACAGCATCCTAATGCTAAGTAACATAATCATGTTATAGTGAGTAATATACAATTTCAGCTTTTTAGTTAGAATGTCTGTGAAACACAAACATATAGAACTTAAAGAATTCATGAAAAAATACAATGAAAATATTTAGAGTGAAATAAAGTAATCAGTGTAACAAAATAAATTTACAGTCATTAGACAGAAGTTCAAAATTTCTAAAACAGAAATCTAAATTAAAGCAAAATATGTTCCACATGAAAATAGAACTAATACCGCATAAGATTTTTCTAAATTATAAAAATTTTGAGCCTTGTATGGTAGCTCACACCTATAATCCTAGCTACTCAGGAGGCTGAGATCTGAGGATCAAGGTTCAAAGCCAGCCTAGGCACAATTAACCTTTAGATAATGGGAGGTGGGGCTTGGCTTAAGGGTAGGGTGGTAGGTAGCCTTGAGCTGAAGAGCACAGGGACAACACCCAGACCCAGGGTTAGGATGGTAGTCTTGAGCTGAAGAGCTCCGGGACAGTTCCAAGGCAGAGTTCAAGCCCCATGACCCACACACACACAAAAAAATTGATAACATTGGTGGGGCTGTTCATTTAAAATCCTTCTCATACACTGATGAAGAGATTAACTTTTTTTTAATTTAATAAATTATGTACAATGAATTTACACTTTTATCTAGCTCTCCCAACAATGGGAAGTGTCCTATGGAAATGCTCAGTAATCATATTTATTGCAGCAATATTTAATATTATATATGCATATACAAAGATTACTCTGCCAAATGAATTAGAGCAAGAGTGATTACTCACAAGACAGTATGTTGGAAATCAATTCTCCAAGTTGGGCGTGGGAGGGAGGAAAAGTTGGAGAAAAAGGAAGGAGGTAACATGTTCTAAAAGAAATGTACTCATCTAACCTACATAACTGTAACCACTTTTTACCTCACCTTGACAATCAAACTAAATTAAAAAGTAGTTAATATCTGTAAGAAAATATAAATATTAATCCAGGCCTAGCTACTCAGGAGATTGAGATCTGAGCATTCAGGTTCGAAAACTTCCAGGGACATAAATTCAAGATTTTATCTCAAATTAGACTCCAAAGCCAGAAGTAGAGTTGTGGCTCAGGTGGTAGAGTGCTAGCCTTGAACAAACAAGCACTGGTCCAACCTTCAGTACCACACACATATTTTCAAGAAATTATATCTCTTCCAATCCAGGAGCATGGGAGGTTTTTCCATTTCCTTAGTTCTGCTTTAATTTCCTTTTTTAGGGTTTTAAAGTTTTCGTCAAAAAGGTCCTTTACATTCTTAGTTAAGCTAATTCCTAGGTACTTTATTTTCTTTGAGGCTATTGTGAAAGGAGTTTCTTTCCTGATTATTGCCTCGTTCCTCTCACTGTTGGCATAAAGGAAGGCAGTTGATTTTTGAGGGTTGATTTTATAGCCTGCTACTCTTCCATAGCTTTGGATCAGCTCAAGGAGCTTGGGAGTAGAGTCTATAGGATTCTTTAAATACAGAATCATGTCATCTGCAAAGAGGGATAGTTTTATTTCCTCTTTCCCTACTTGGATCCCCTTTATGCTTGCTTCTTGCCTTATTGCACTGGCTAGGAATTCTAGTACTATGTTAAAGAGTAGTGGAGAGAGTGGGCATCCTTGTCTCGTTCCTGATTTTAGAGGGAATGGCTTTAGATTTTCACCATTAAGTGTAATACTAGCAGTAGGTTTCTCATACACAGCCTTTATTACATTGAGGAATGTTCCATGGATTCCTAGTTTCTCCAGAGCTTTTAACATAAAGGGGTGTTGGATCTTGTCAAATGCCTTTTCCGCGTCTATTGAGACAATCATGTGATTTTTGTCCTTGCTCCTGTTGATGTGTTGAATTATATTAATTGATTTGCGTATGTTGAACCAGCTTTGCCTCCCCGTGATGAATCCAGTTTGATCATAGTGTATAATTTTTTTTGATGAGTTGTTGTAGACGGTTGGCCAGTATTTTGTTAAGTTTTGCATCGATGTTCATCAAAGATATAGGTCTATAGTTCTCTTTCTTTGATGAATCTCTGTCTGGTTTGGGGATGAGGGTTATACTGGCTTCATAGAATGAGTTTGGTAAGGAACCTTCATTTTCAATTTCGTTGAAGAGCTTGAGGAGTATTGCTTTGAAGACCTTATAGAATTCAGCTGTGAATCCATCTGGCCCTGGGCTTTTCTTAGGTGGAAGTTCTCTAATTGCCATTTCTATTTCAGAGCTTGAAATAAGCCTGTTGAGTTGGCTTAGTTCTTCTTGGTTCAGTGTGGGTATGTTAATATTGGCTAGGAATTCATCCATTTCATCTAGATTCTCAAATTTGGTGGCATAAAGGTTTGAGAAGTATTCCCTCATGATATTCTGGATCTTGGTAATTTCTGTCGTGATATTACCATTTTCATCTGCGATTTTGTTTATTTCGATATGCTCTCTTCTTTTTTTGGTAAGATTTGCTACGGGCTTGTCAATTTTGTTAATTCTTTCAAAGAACCAACTCCTTGTTTTGTTGATTCTTTCTATAGTTTTTTTGGATTCCAAATCATTTAATTCTGCTTTGATTTTAATTATTTGCTTTCTTCTACTGGGATTAGGGTTGGTTTGTTGCTCTTTTTCCAGGAGCTTAAGGTGGGACATTAACTTGTTGGTTTCCAATTTTTCCAACTTGTTGTTGTAGGCACTCAGCGCTATAAATTTTCCTCTGAGTACTGCCTTTTCTGTGTCCCAAAGGAGTTGGTATTTTGTGTGCTCCTTACTGTTAAATTTCATAAACTGTTGGATTTCTGTTCTGATCTCTTCGATGACCCATTGGTGATTCAACAATGTGTTGTTCAGTCTCCATGAGTTACAGGGTTTTCATTGGTGGAGATGTGTGTTCAGTTCCAGTTTGATGCCTTTGTGGTCTGAGAGTGTGCATGGAATAATTTCTGTGTTTCTGAATCTGTCCATGTTTGTTTTATGGCCTAAGATGTGATCTATTTTGGAAAATGTTCCATGTGCTGCTGAGAAAAACGTATATTGTGTTGTTGCTGGGTGGAATATTCTGCAGATGTCTGTTAGATCTAGTTGGTCTATATAGTTGTTCAGTTCTAAGGTTTCTCTGTTGAGTTTTTGCCTTGTTGATCTGTCCATAGGTGAAAGTGGTGTGTTAAAGTCACCGACAATCACTGTATTTCGATCTATGTATAGTTTCAGTGTAAGTAAAGTTTGCTTGATGAAGTTTGGAGCTCCGGGATTGGGTGTGTAAATATTTAGGATCGTTATGTCTTCCTGGAGGAAAGATCCCTTTAGTAGTATGTAGTAACCTTCTTTGTGTTTTCTTACTAATTTTGGTTTGAAGTCTATTTTATCTGATATGAGGATGGCAACTCCAGCCTGTTTATGGGGGCCGTTAGCTTGATATCTCCAATTAACCACCAGGAAATGGGAAGTGGAGCTGTGGCTCCAGGGATAGAGCAGTATCCTTGGGCTGAAGAGCTCAGGGACAGGGCTCAGTCCCAGAATTCAAGCCCCTAAACAAACACACACACACACACACACTCACACACACACAGACACACACACACAAAGATAAATATATGCTTTTTCATATAATCTTAAAAGAAAATTAAAGAATTGTTCATGTGTATATGTTTTATATATATATATGTGTGTGTGCATATTATATTATATAGTTAATATTAAAAAAATGAGTCAAAAATTAAAACACAATACATTACCAGACCAAGAACAAAGGGAAAAATTTCAAAGTAGAATAAAAATTTAAATGAGTGAAAATTACTATCTCACAATGATAAGAAAAAGTTCTTTAAATTATTTATGGAAGAATATTCTGCTTGAGTGTCAGAAATAACATAGATCATGGGCATCAGGGTGACAAATAATGAGCTCTTTTTCAATCGAAATACTATGAGTGGACCCAGACACATGGAGGAGGTTGTAAATAATAGGATCATGGTATTAGGCTGGCCTTGGCAAAAATGTGAAACCATAGATAAAAATTACCTAAAGTGGGCCATGAATTTGGCCTAGTGGTAGAGTGCTTACCAGCAGGTACCACATGCACAGAAAAAGTTGGAAGTGGTGCTGTGGCTCAAGTGGTAGAGCTCTAGCCTTGAGAAAGCCCAAGGAAGGTGCTTAGGCACTGAGTTCAAGCCCGATGACTGGCAAGTATATATGACCTAAAGTAAAAAAAACAAAAACAAAAACATGATTCCTCACTAATGTACCCAACTTTTAAGATTATAGGCATCATTTTAAAATGTAAAATGAGTGATAGACATGCCTCAAGTGATCGAATTCTACTAGCCCTACGAGAAAAACAAGCAAGTAAAAAAAGAGCAAGAAATCCAAGTACCTCAAAAAATTTAAGAAGAAACTTACAATTTTCTGATTAGACTTCATTGTATTTGTAGAATATTCCTGAAAGAGAGAAAACAATAGATTAGTTGTAAAAAGAAATACATTGTAACTTAATCAACTGTGTAGTTTGATTTTTAAAAAGGAAAAAATATGTTTCAAAACCCAACTGGGCAATAGTTCATCACTGATAATTACTAGACTAGGTTACAAGTAATCATAAAAGTAAACAGCAATCACTAATACAGGTGGACAAAGAATGAATCTCATCAGACTAAACCCACTTTTTTATAAGCTTCCCAGGCTCCAAAAATTCAGAAAAATTCAATAGACAAGAAATATCCATATTTCAGCATGATACTTGCAAGTTTCTCAGACTTATGAATAGGAAGGAGAACTATGAGTGGAATGATTACACAATTAGGTGAACTTGTGCCTGATTGAACAACTGTACTCAGAGGTTTCCAATTAATGGATCTCACCAATTTTGATGGGGATTATGTCTCACTCTGTGCCTTAAGATAGCACTTTATACAATGACTTAAACGAGGATCTTCATGAATATTGATGAGAGTTATGAGTGATAAAACTGGGATGCAGGGAAAATTAAAAAAGAAACCACAAGAAAATAAAAGAAAAAGAGTTTAGTCATACAAGTATCTAGAAAGAAGACAATCTGAACTGAGATTACATAGATATAAATATATATCACATATACCAAGAAACCGTGTTGTCTGTGACCTCTTGTGACCCTATCAGAAAAGCTTTGTCAATTTGGGGCTGTGAATTTTAAGATAACTTCATCAACAACAGGATGTAGCTAATGATAGTAATCATAATAATAACTAGGCTAGAAAAGCATACTATGCTTTGCAAAGAAATAAAAATTATATCACATGACAGATACAAACTCTTGGGAAAAATGATCCAGAAAGATATATTAGTTGTTCTATGTTCATTGCAGCACTACTTACCATAGCAAAGATATGGAACCAACCCAGATGCCCCTAAGTTGATGAGTGGATCAACAAGATGTGGTATTTATACACAATGGAATTCTATGCTGCTGTCAGATGGAATGATATCACCCCATTTGTAAGGAAATGGAAAGACTTAGAAAAAATCATATTAAGTGAAGTAAGCCAGACTCAAAGGAACATAGGCTCAATCGTTTCCCTCATTTGTCATAATCAGTAGAAACCTTCGGCTCTAGAACAAAATCTAGATACATAAGGCCATATAGTATGACGCTAAACGAAAGGACCTCTAGGATATATAAACAAAAGCCATATAGGGGCCGGGAGTTTGGCCTAGTGGTAGAGTGCTTGCCTAGCATGCACGAAGACTGGGGTTCAAAAAGCCAAAAGTGGTGCTGAGGCTCAAGTGGTAGAGCTCTAGCCTTGAGAAAGCCCAAGGACAGTGCTCAAGCCCTGAGCCCAAAAAGCCCAGGACTGGCAAAATAAAAGAAACAAAAGCCATATAAGAAATGATTGTAGTCCTTAATGTACTATGTTATCTCTCATCTCTTTTGCTGTCTCTTGGTTACCTCATATTATTACAGTATTTCACCTTGTTATCTGATATATTTTATATATGCTTAAATGGTTATTTGAAATAGGATAGAGAAGGGAGGGAATCAAGATAAGCAGGGGTAAGGGGGAGGGAAATGGGGACCAAGACATGAGAAAGGGTATCAATATTTGTGAAGTAATACACCTTCTATGTGGTGAATATAATGTAATCCTTCTATTAATTACAATAAAAATATATTTAAAAAGATACCTTAGTTGTTTCACGGAGGTTTTAATGGAATTAGATTCGAAGTGTTTGTAGATTAGGTTTAGTTGCACTTAGTATGAAAGGCATGGGTAAGTGTCTGAGACTGTACCCAGACAAAAAGCATGAGATCCCATATGAAAAAAATATAAGTAAAGAAGAGAATACCTGATATAATCATCTTTTAAGTTAGAAAGATTTAAATATTTTAGCTCACAGTTTTAGAAATTCCAATCTGGAATCTCTTGGCCCCATTGCTTTGCCTCTAAAGATGCAGGACATCATAAGTATGCAGTATGTCATGAGACAAAATAGATAAAGGCTGCTTTCCCATTGCTCCCTTCAAGAACACAGTGACAGATTTCCCACTATACCCAAATGCCTTTCAGGATTCTAGTGCCGTCTAGTAAAAGTGCCAAACTGAGAAACAATCTTCTCACACGTAGCAATTCTAGTTTTAAACTCAAACAAGACATTTACTTAATTTTGTACTATTTGTTGCAAAATTCATAGCTGCAATGAGCCATATAGCAATTCAATGGCATATATCACTTCAAAACATATAATTATAATAAAAACATTATTGACTAAATTTGAACAGTACTAGCAGACCAAAAGGGTTTGCTTTCAATGAAAGAAAGGTTATCATCTGGCAGAATTTAATAAAAATTTAAGTATTTTTATCATAAATTTGGAGTTATAATCAGTGGATAACACTCTTTTGCTCTAAAAAATTATATATCCTCTCTCTTTCATATTTTTATTTTGCTAAAGAAGTGAGAAAGTGTATGCAATTCAGTGAAGACAAAAGGAAGATGGAGAGATTGAGGAAAATGTAATTTAGTTCTGTCTCTAACAGACCACCTCACATACAGGGAGAGTTTGGACTTCTCTTCAGGGGTGAGCTACAGTTAGAGAAAATGTCCTCATGAACTACATTGTTTTTTGTTTGTGCTCTATCACTTTGTGCCATATCACCACTTCGGTTTTCTAGTGGTTAATTTGAGATGAGTCTCACAGAATTTTGTGCTCAGGATGGCTTTGAAAGGTCATTCACAGATCTCAGCCTTCTGAATAGCTAGGATTTTAGGTGTTTGCCATCAGCACTGGGTATGAATGATTTTTTTAAAAATCTGAACTTGCATTCACACAGAATGAATGGTTCTATGAATTTTGACAAATATACTCATTTGAATATACAAAATCAATCCAGAAATAATTCCATAGCCTCAAGAAATGACCTTCCTTCCTTTTGTAACAGGAGTTTTCATCCTACAGAGCCCCTGATAAACATTAATCTGTTCAGCATCCATACAGTTTCACTTCCTCTGTGTATGATGCATACATAGTATGATACATACAGTATCATAGAATGTGTACCTTGAAATCTAGTTGCTTCATGAAGGATATTTTAATGATAGAATTAAAAATCTTTTCTGGTTATGGGATGCAATGCAAGGTCAAAAATCAAGATATATATAATGGATATGATAAAAGGCATTGTTAAAAGAATCTGCAATGAAAACATGGGAGGAAGCAGCAATAGCTCAATGTTATAAGTCTGTACTTATCATAGTGATCCCCAGAGGATTCCGGGTAATAGCTAAACTTCTGAGAAAGGTAAGATCTTCCATCATGTAAGTGGAAGGTATCAGCCCAGGGAAATTTTCACATTTAGGTAATGTCACCTCATTTAAGTCTCTTGGTTGATGAGCACAGCAATCTTTAAACTAAAAAAGATACCAAAATTTGATAAACTAATTCAAAAACAATTTTTACAAACTCAGTCCTCTATCAACTGGGACATAGAAAATAATCCTGACAATCTGAAAATTATAGAAATATAGCACATTGTTCTAAAACTCAAGATGAAAAAGAGTTTAAAGAAAGAAAACAAGAACTATATGTGATCAGGATACTGTCAGAAATAGATTTTAATGGAAGGAAGTTGTTAAGTAAATGGTTCTATTCTAAGAAATTAGCCACCAGATATTTTAAAATACCATGGTCATTGGCCAAGTTTATGCTAGTAGATTTCAAGACACCACAGAAATTCTGAAATAAAGAGATCATATGCTTATTGACAGTGATTTGTATGGAAATAATTTACCCAGATTTAAAACAAACTTAGCCAAACATCTATAATGCTGAGGGGTTTCTTTTACTTTTTTTCCAAACACTTAATAGAAACAATTTTTTCTTAAAGAAATATTTTTTCATAATTGAGGATTTCTTATGGCTTTATAGAGACGGTGGATTAATGCATCAATTTTGCCTCATCTTAAAGTCTTATTTTAATAAGTATTCAAGAAATCTGTTGGGAGAATGATTAACCCATGTTTTGGGGTTAGTTTATGAATAGACACTAATCTATGAAATGATATACTTTCCAACAAATGTCTTGGCCTTAATCCAGAAAAAAATTCTTAAACTGCATATTAAAAGTTCCCCCAAAGTAGCTACAAACATATTTGGAAACAGACTTTTTCTCAGTGAGAACAAAAGGTTAGACTAAAGATACCCCAGCTGAGTGCAAAAGAGAAGTCTTTTCATTACGGGGAGAATCGCATTTATGTCTCCCACACTCCTTCCTTCACGGGAGCTCACCTAACTTTTCCAGAATTGCTTCAGTCCCTCATCAAAGGCTGAAGGGGACTGCAGAAGTGGTTGGCTTTAAGTGTCAGAGAACCATCTTCCTCTCCAAAGTTTGTCACGTTGTCTTCTCTTCAGGAGATGTTGCTTACAGAAATTAGTTGTCATTCCTGTTTGGAGATGTGACTTCTTCCTCTGCATCTTTTACAAAAATTGAGATGAGTGGAGTATCATATGGCAAGGAATAATAACTGCATGTCTACAGGACTATGGTCACTGCATTTTACTAAGATACATTCAGCCAAAGCTTTTTTTCCATATATTTTTATTGTAATTAATAGAAGGGTTACATTACATTTGCCAGATGGAAGGTGCATTACTTCACATACATTGATACCCTTTCTCATGTCTTGGTCCCCATTTTCTTCTTCCCCACCCCCACCCTCATCTTGTTTTCCCCCCCTTTTCTATCCAATTTCAAATAACCAAATACACATATATCCAATATATCAGATAACAAAGTGAAATTCTGTAACAATATGAGATAACCAAGGGACAGCAAAAGAGATGAGAGATAACATAGTATATTAAGGACAACAATCACTCATTATATCGCTTTTGTTTGTATATCCTAGAGGTCCTTTCATTTAGCATCATACTGTATGACCTTATGTATCTAGGTGTTGCTCTATTGCAGATCTCTGCTAGAAGAGTCCACGGTTTCTACTGATTATGGCAAATGAGAGAAACCATTGAGCCTATGTTCCTTTGAGTCTCAGCCAGAGCTTTTTATGGAAATTTTCAGTAGTCTTCAAGTGAGAGATAAATGAAATATTTACTTTATATATTTTTTAAAAAAGGTAAGGAACAAAGGAAGTAAATATTCTACAAGCTACTGCTTAATAGTGCCATTCATTTTTTAAGAGAATAGAGAGTAACAAAAGCTTTTCTATAATCTTAAGGTTTTTCATTCATTTTTAAGTGCTCTCATAGGGACATTAAGTGAAAAATAACAATACTTCCAGATCAAGTACAGTGGTTTCATAGCCAACACAATTGGGAGTTTCCATTCTCAGCAATACTAAGAGCTCAGAAGATGACATCAATGAATTACATTATTGAACAAGGGCAGGAACGACTATGTAATATACTGAAGCAATCTTATTATCATTTAAGGTAAAGCTACCACCTGATAAATACATTAAAATCCTCTAACTAATAATATATTTAATGCTGAAAGAATAAATGCAATTTTGTAAAATGAGGGACAATTCATTTTCATGCAATATACTAATAAATTATAGTCACTACGGCAGGGAAAATAAATGAAGGACATCACTTAGAGAAAAAGAAAATAGATTAACTTTACAATGTTAACCTGCCTACGTTAAAACCACAAGAAATATACAAAATAGATTACAGAAAAATCCTAGAAACAGAAAGCCCACAAAACCAATGTGTACAAACCCAATCACATGCCAAGAGTGGTGGTATTTACTATAATTGCAGTCTTCACGATGTAGAATTAGAAGAATCATGAGTTTGACACCAGTCTGGATTAATAAATGAGAACATGTCTCAAAAAATTGTTTTAATCCCATTTCTAGGTGCTAGGAATAAATAATGGGTAAAACATCAGTTGAAAACCGAATATCATTTACAAGGTTCCAAACATGAAGGGAAAATTTATTGAATGATTCATGTATAAAATATGTATACAAAAACTTATAAAACAATGAAGGAAATCAGAGCCTCACTAATTACAAAGATATAGTAAGTTTATATAGTGGGGCATTCAACATAAATTTGTCATGTAACAAATTCACAATACAAATCCAAACAATATTATCAAGATGAAGTAAAAAATAAATCCATGATTTCATCTTCATTCGTTATGACCAATCACATATGAAAGGGATTTACCTTCTCATATGGTATTGGGTGTTAGAGAAGATATTTGTAAGATATAAAAATTATATTAGAAATAGGAATATGGTGGAAAAATATGAAAAGATGAAGATAAAGAGGAGGGCTGCAGTTTGTGGACTGAAAGTACACAAAATACTAGTGTGGCACTCACCCTTTGTCCAGTGCCAAGCATCTAGTCCTTGAGTGATTACATCAGATCACTCCTCAGAACAGAGCAAAAGGTGAATCTTTGGTCAGCTGTAATTTGCCAAGAGTCCAAGAGTCCCATAGAAAGTTGTGCTGTGCTGGGCAATGATCTAAAGATGTAGCTATTTAGCGGGACTTCACCAGGCTAGTTTGTCTAGGTGCCCAACTCAGCAAGAGTTACCAGCAGGCTTCTGTTCAGTGGCTTTGTCAAAGCTTGGCAGCCTGTGCCTAGCACTCTGCAGTAAATTTGTGGATTGAAGAGCAGAAGAGGCTCTCTGACCAAGACGAAACAAGTAAGGAAAAGCATGGATGTATTGGAACATTGGTGGGAAAGAGCATACGTAATCCTGATTCCAGGAGGTGGTTCACTGTCTCTCCTTAATAAAGCTGGATCATCGTTTCTTTTTGTAGATTTAAAATTCAATAGTTTTAAATTTTTCTCTAGCCTTTCTCTGGTTCTCTAGTTCCCTGTATTGGCTTACCAACCTGCTACCCATTCCTTGTAGCCATATAACTGTGGTTTCATTTCTGGTTCATGAACACATGGAAATGTGTTGCATGCCCCCAATCCCAAATTTTCATTTGATAAAAGTTTTGCTATTTCAAAGTTTCTCCATAGCAAACTGTAATTTCCATTATTGTTATGAATGAGAGTATTGCTCCACTGTATTTCATAATTGATTTTTATTGCAATATAGTAAAGAGTATTGAGTTTTGAGTATCATCCAATTGGCATATTATCTAATTAGTCCAAATCCGTTTTAAGTTAATTGTCTTAGGTTTCTTAAAGATGTAATTCTATATTCCACACGAAACTCAACAATGTCCGAAAATCAAATATGATATAGCAATTGAAAGAGTTATAGATTGGAAGCAATTATAAAAATGATTTTACTACCTTAGCCAGTATTAATTATTATTTAATAAATATTATTAAGTGCTTGGCACCATTTTAAAGACTGTCAATGAAGTAGGCAAAGAGGTAAAAATTCCAACCTACATAATATTCAAATCTATTTGTCAGTAAAAAGAACTTTTTGAAAGTGTTGAAGAGATGATAAAAGTGATCTCTGACCTTTGCTGTTTTTTTATGTTACTTCTCTTTAATGCTATAGCACAATATGGTGAATGGGTTGTGACAGGTAGGATTTGATGAAATATATCAGTTAAAACATTGTTGGAATGGTCTAGGTAACAGATGATTATTTACTTGCGACAAAATGAAAAGGGAAATTTTTCATCCTTAAAGAAGAGTAAGCTGTTGCTATGGTTTCTAGATTTATTTGGAGGAAAGCTAGTACAATATGTTAAGAATGCACTGGGTAGGTAGTATCTACCTCGCACTTCTTCAATCTTATTGCATTTTGTTTGGTCAAAACTCCATTAAGGACAAAAATAATGATCGAGCATATCAAATAATTACATTTTAAAGAGAGACTAGTAATAGAGACCAAACTGACATAAAATTTTCCACATTTGGAGGGAGTTGCAAGGATAATTATGAAAATGTGAATGCTGGAAATAAAAATGATTGTTTTGTAAAATCACGAGCTAAATCATATGTATATATAATACATTCACACATATAATATTGTATAAATAAGCATCTAATCCTATATACATATAATTATATAGTCAGATATATGCAGATATGCAGTGTATCTTAAAGAAGCCAGGAATAAAAGGAATATACTTCAGTACAATAAAGACTATATATGATAATTCTATGACTAACATAATTTTAAATTGGGAAGAATTGAAGCTATTTCCTCTAAGATAAAGAATAATATAAGAATAATTGCTCTTTTTATTCTTATTACAGTGCAAAAAGAACTGGGAAAAGATATAAAGAATGATGAAAGAAGTCAAATTATCTTTATTAAAAAAATCCTATACTTTAAAATCCTAGGTTCCAATAAAAAATTAATTTCAGTAAACAATTTTGGCAAGTTTTCAATACACAAAATTAGCAGTAAAGCATTAGTAGCTTTCTAAATAACAACAATGAACAGATTGGATAGAAATAAAAAAAACAATGGCATTTACAATATCATCAAAATTTAAATACATAGCAAAAAATGTAACTGGGCAGTTGAAAGGCCTCTGTAATGAAAACTACACAATATTGAAGAAAGAAAATGAAGAACACAGTAGAAGATGGAAGATTCCCTAGATTCATGAATCAAAAAAGTAATATTGTGAAAATGGCTATGCTGACAGAAGCTATCTACAAATTAAATGCAATCCATATCAAAATTACAGCCACATTCTTTGTTCAATATAATAATTAATCCTAAAATTCACTTAGAACAAAGAACCTTGAAAATCAAGGCAATTTTGTTTTTTTAAAGAGCAATACTGAAGTTATCACATCTAACTTGAAATTATACTGCAGCATATATTAAATTATACTATACTATATAGTAGTATTATATCACATTACTAACACCAAAACAGAAATGTAGATCAATAGACTAGAAGTTAAGAAATCACTTCACATGTCTAATCCCATCCAATTTTTTACAAAATGTCAAAAACCTGGGCTGAAAAAATAATGGCTCCTCAACAAATGTTGATAAATGTAGATTTTCAAACAGATTAAAATTTAGGTCCCTATCTTTAGCTTTATACAGAACCTAATTGAAAAATTGTCAAATAACTTTGAAATTTTAAAACTGTTTCAAGAAAATATTTGAGAATCAATTCATATGCAATTTTTATAAATACAAAACCAATTTGTTAGAAAAAATTGAGAAATGAATTTCATAAATGTAATAATCATCTGGGCCAGGAGTTTGGCCTAGTGGTAGAATGCTTGCCTAGCATGCATGAAGATCCAGGTTCAACTTCTTGGTACCACATACATAGAAAAAAGCCAGAAGTGATGCTAAGGCTCAAGTGGTAGAGCTCTAGCCTTGAGAAAGCTCAGGGACAGTGCGCAGGCCCACTGCTCAAGCCCAGGATTGGCAAAAAGAAAAAAAAAGTAATAAGCATCTTCAGGGCAATGAGAACATAATCAAAAGTAACTACAGATTATAAAATCTTTGTCACTTAGGCACAGAATAAATTATTAATGTTCAGAATTATACAAAATGCTCCCAAAATTGAACAAAAAACTATAAATAATAGATTAAGACTGGATTAACAAATTGAAAAGCTTTTTAAAGGATAAACAGAAATAACTTAAGCACATGAAACAATATTCAACACTCAAGACTATAAAGGAAAAGCAAATCAAAATTACTCTGAGATTCTATTTCATCCCAATCAGAATTATTATCAACAAGGAAAACTTCACAATGCTGATGGGAAAGAGAATTACATGCCCTTTTGGTGAAAATATAAATTAGTTCATCCCCTCTGTTGATGGAGTTTTTCAGTTTAGAGGTTCTTCTAACAACCAAAAACTAGATATATAATCCTGCTCTACTATTTCTGGGAATACGGCCAATGAAATGTAATTCAACACACAATCCAAATACTTGAACAATCATAATATAGAATAAACACAAGTATTCATCAATCAATAAATCAAGTGTGATGTTTGATATATGCATACATATTCTCCCTTGTATATATGCATATATGTATATGTACATGCACACATACATGCAGGCACATGTGAACATTCATGTTTATATATAATACATGCACATGTATATACATATATACTCATGTATATATGTAAACAAACATGCATACACACATACATACATACACAAAGGAATAACTTTCAGACACAATAAAGAACTAAATTATGTTGTTTAAAGGAAAATAAAATCTAGCACTTAAAGAAAGAATGACAATAAGAAAGTGAGGAAGAGGCGGGATGGGTAAGAAGGTTGAAAGGTGTGATACTGACTAAGATGCATTGTATTCACAAACTGCCTTGTTGAATGGCAACTGCTTTCACAACTACATAAAGATAAAAAATTTCAATGGAGAACTCTACAAATAAAGAATGACAGGAATATTAAACAGGATCAACTAGAAGAAAGGTTTCAGCAGTAATAGAAACAGCAAAAGTGTGGGGGGCAGTGAATTAGGTTATAGTACATTACACACAATTATGAAAATACAGTAGTGAAACCTGCTGAAGTTATTTAAGAGAAAGGAGGAATTAGTGGAGGTGATATACGGTTGAATTTGATTTGGGTACATTGTACACCTGTATTTGAGTAATATCACAATACATTTCCCTTCTATAGCTACTGTGCTAATGAAGAGCTGTGTTATCCTATTCATAAAACAACTTTCATAATGGAAAATTATGAAATTATCTTAGGTAAATATTTTTACACAGGTTTAATTTTGATTGTCATCTTGATTGAATTTGAAAACACTTAAGACCCGAATGAATTGCACAAATATGTCTGTGATTGATTTTTCAGGAACAATTAGGCCATGAAAACTCTGACTTCATGAACAAATTAACTATTGATGGATTTGGAATATAATGTTATTCTTGGAAAGAAATGAGGCACCTTCCAATTAATACTATTATCATTATAATTATCAATATCATCATTACTGGAAGTGAAGGCTTAGTTGAAATAGTTAGTACACTATGGTGTAACTGGCCCTCTATCTTTCCTGTACTTCTTTTCTCTGCTACTTTGCTACATAAGGTAATCTTATGTGTTCTTTAACCTGCTAACCATGATGAATGAAACCTCTTAAACTGTGAGGCCAAACAGGAATTTCTTTCAGTTGTTCTGTTAGGTGGATTGGCCAGAGCCACAAAAAAGTAAATGAATCATATTGCACAGATGTCAATTTCTTCATAATTTATAAATCCAATAAAATGGAATCTAGGAAGAAGAGGAAGTTCAAGATAATGTAGGGAAATTTGTTAATTTTATTTCAAGAGATTAATTTCTAGAAGTTTACTTTGAGACAGGTTCTGGAGAAAAAAATAGAGGCTACATGGATTGTTCCATGTAAGCCAGTGTTATCTCTCCATATCATGTAGTTATTGCTTATCCTACAGAAAGGAGTAACATTTTAAAATATCATGTTAGAGTTATTTATTTAACCTGTCACTATGTTTCACTTCATAGTTTTAAAATCAATGAGCATAATTTTCATATGCTTATTATCAGCATATTTAATGACTATGTCCGTCAAGCTTTTTTATACTTATATTTTGATCAATTGATATATACTATTTGCTTAAACTATTGCAGTCACAATTATTGGCAGAATATTGATATGTATAATATTTCATTAGAATTATTTATTTTATTTCAAATTTATAACCATCTTTCTTATTTATGAATAGTTCCTTATTAGATTAACATTTTTTATCAAACTTAATCAGATATAAATTTTAATAGATATTAAGATAGTTTAGAATGTCTATTCATTTTGCTCATGGAATTTCACTCATTCTCTTTCAACGTAATTATTGATATTAATGCATATTAGTTGTATGAAATAATGGATCATGATAATAATGCATATTAATTGTATAAAATAATAGGCCCATTACCTTGAAGTACATTCAAGAATATTTTTAATTTGTTTGAGGGGCAGATTGGGTCATGGGGCTTGAACTTGGCCTGGGCACTGTCCCTGAGCTCTTTAGCTCAAGGCTACCGCCCAACCCTTGAGCCAAGCTTCACTTATTTTCTAGAAGTTAATTGGAGATAAGAGTCTCAGGCCCGGGGCCGGGAGTTTGGCCTAGTGGTTAAAGTGCTTGCCTAGCATGCATAAAGACCCAGGTTCGATTCTTCGGTACCACATACATAGAAAAAAAAGCCGGAAGTGGTGCTGAGGCTCAAGCGGAAGAGCTCTAGCCTTGAGAAAGTCCAAGGACAGTGCTTAGGCCCAGAGCTCAAGCCCAGGACTGGCAAAAAAAAAAAAAAAAAAAAAAGAGTCTCGGGTCCTTTTGTGCCTGGGCTGGCTTTGAACTTTGAACCTCAGATCTCAACCTCCTGAGTAGCTAGGATTACATCTGTGAGCCACAGCACCCAGATGTTTTTGACATTTTTCTCATGCATTTATTTTAAACTCATCAGTCTATCTAGAATTTTGTTTTCTGATTATTCAACTTAGATTATTGTCCATCTTTTAGAAACTCTCCAGGCCTCTTCTCCCTTCAAAACCACTAATCCTATTTAAATGTTGATTACAGTACCCTGAGATATATTTCAGACTTCATTTGATTAAAGTTCATATTACATTTCATCTTGCTCCTTCATGACTTTCTAGATATCTGCTTTGTGTGTTGTATTAATACCAACCTGATAGATACCATCAAAATTAGCATTCATTTTTGAAAACGTTTGCTCAATTTCATAGCAAATTTTTTAAAATATTTCTGTTTAGATTTGTTCACCAAGGCTTTTGTTATAATCCTAGCAACTCAAAGAGGCTGAAGCCTCAAAACCAAACTTCAAAGTCAGCCTGAGAAGACAAATCCCGTTCTATATAATTACAGAAAAATGGGGGTGTGGCTCAAGTGGTAGAGCTCCAAGGATGAGTGGAAAAGCAAGGTATCTCAAGACCTGAAGTTCAGGCCCCACTACCAGTGCAACACACACACACACACACACACACACACACACACACACACACACACACTTACACAAAAGAGATGTCTTCAAATAAATTAATCAGTTTACTTGCAAACTAGCTAGTAAAGCATCTGGAAAAAACAAATTTGTAAGACCTATCTCCTTAAAGGATATTATATCTCTTTTACTTTTGTCATACAGAGAGCATGTATGACTTGAGTGATGATGCTGGCAAATAACTGGAAAACTTATGGTCTCCTTGTATAGTCTATCACAGTTCCCTGAGAGCTTTGCAATATTCGGTGAAGAAGGCAGACATACAGAGTGTTGCTTACAACTTTCATTCTTCAGTGCTAGAACTAACCCAATTTAACTTTGCAAAAGTTTAAATAGTACAAAACAGAAGTAAATCTAATTGAAAGAAATAGTAAAAATCTAATCAAATGAAGACATTGAAATGTGAAAGACACATCTCATCAAATTAGCAAATATTTTTTAGCTTATCTTCTTTTTCTATTTCTTGTTTGTTGTGTGAAGATTTTTTTAAAATTTTTGTTAGGGAATTTTTAAAGCAGGCTTCTGAATTCTAAGTAAGACTAGTTATTAGCACTTTGTTTATAGTACTGCATTCGTGAGTTTATTTGTATATTCTTGTTTTTGAACAGATGATAAAGGCAGAGAAAGTGAAAGTAATTTAAGAGTATAAAAGACTTTAAAAATAAACTTAATGTAATAATAAAAATATTTATTCATATATACTTATAGTCATTATTCCATTAATATCTAAAATTAGGATTAAGTCATTTCTTAACATACCTTCAGTAAAATGGTTGCTTGCAGACATATTTCAAAATACCATAGAGGCATAAGTTGAGTTTTATACATTTTGAGGAAGAGAAGATTATCACTTAGACAAATGGAAACAAAAGATAAGAAAATTCAGAACGATACTATATTGTAAGATTAAAAACATGCATCAAATTATTGCAATATTTCTTTACAAAGTATAAATAAAAGCAGTCATTTTTCTTACCTCTAAATTTATCTGAATTGTCTAGATCCCTAATTGTTCTGTTCATGTATACATTATTATGTTTTGAACACTGGGAACAGACAACATTTAGAAATAAGCAAGAGTGACGATCTCAATTTAATATTTAGCACAGAAGTTAACTAAAAACATCTCAATTTTGCTGCATTTAAAAATATAACTTTTTAATTTTCAACTAGTTATTTGGCTTTGCATATATTTGTAATCATTTACTCTCCTAAAAATACAATTAGAGCAACAAAATTTTATTCACGAAGATTTTAGATCTCATTTGGATCCTAACCCCAGAATGTAGCAGTAACTTCACTCTATGACTCCAATAATGAACTGAGAACATGAAAACACAAGATTGATGTGTTTGTATAAAGAGAGCTAATATGTCATGCTCTGCTAATGCTTCTCCACTTCATCAAGGATAAAAAGAAGAGAATGCTTGTAATGAAGCCTGTACTGCACATACTTCAGTGATAGGAAGTGACATGAGAAGCACAGCATTTGCTATTCTCTTCAGATTCAATCTTCTGAACCATACTACTCTGGACAAGTCATCTTTTAATCATTTACAAAGCAACTGAGCAACTTGATGCTTCAATAGGAGAATGCAGCTCAAAATTTAATTAAGGCATTCCAGGTTCAAATAACTGAACACAGATGTGGCTCTAATCAAAAAGAGGAGGGAGGAATGGGTCGAAGGGTTGTGGGACAGAAGGATGACAGAGAGAAATGAGAAAGAAGCAAGGGAAACTGTAAGAACAAGCAACACTGAATATGTAGGAAAGAAAGATTTCTTTTTCAGTTTTCATTTCACTGCTATTCTCCTTAAACAATCGCCCCCAAAAGAAAAGTTATATATTAGTCAAATGTGTGTGTTTTATATTTCTGGAAACAAAGCGCATGTTTGGTTCCAATATAAGCTTATTGGAACACATTTTGCCTCTATGATGTCAATCTAAAATTACTAGGTACTCAAAGTATTCCAAGTTTCCCATCAATTATATATAAGTGTCTTTTCTGTATTGAATTGAATGTATAATTCTCAAACATATACTATAAAACTGGAAGCATTTATTTTTATTTTCTTTATCTTATGCCATCTTTCTTATCTAAAAATCCTGCTGAAAAATATACTATTCTAATTCATTAAAGTGTACTACATTTTAGCTCGGTGTGGAGGCGGCACACACACACACACACACACACACACACACACACACACACACACACGTGCACACACTGATCCTAAGGCTGGAAGTCAGAGCCTACAAACTGTCCGTCAGTTTTTTTTTTTTTTTTTTGCCAGTCCTGGGTTTGAGCTCAGGTCCTGAATACTGTCCTTAGACTTTCTCAAGACTAGAGTTCTACCACTTGAGCCTCAGCACCACTTCCAGATTTTTTCAATGTGGTTCCCACGTCTTCGTGCTTGCTAGGCAAGCACTCTACCACTAGACCAAATTCCTGGCCCTGTCCCTCAATTTTAAAATTCGTTTCCCTTTTATATTTTCACTTCTCAGGACTATCACTGCATCACAATTCCACTTTCAGCATTTAGCTGTTTAGAGGTTCACAGCCTTTTATTTCTAAACTGATTTTGAACCCCAATCCACAGCCTCCTGAGTAGCTAGGATTAAAGGCCTACGCATCCAGCATGGGGATTATTTTTCTTAGTGTTCAACTCTGTTCACCAATGTGTTCCAAGTTATGCTACTCATATCCTGTCAGAACTTTGTCTTCCTCCTAGCTCCAGGAATGAATATTATAAACATCTCAGAAAGACACAATTTTTGAGAGACATTTGTATAGGATGTGATAGTTGTTATACATTGAAGAGGGAAAAGTCTTTACCTAAATTTTCTGAGTCATCCACCTGTCTTTTCTTAATCATACAACACTATAGAATTTGTGTCTATAGAGAAAGAACAATGACCTTAGCATGTTCCACTGGCACCTCCAGGCAGCTATCCGATGTTTGTTGCAAAGGAAGAGTTAAGATTAGTGATTTATTATTAGCTCTTTTCATATTCTCTCATCATCTCAGGAATAAAGAGCTAACATATTATATTGTGAGTAAACAATAGATGTACTAGAAAATAAAATCAGTGCACAGTATAAAAACACAAGAAAACAAACCTGACTCCAAGACTTGAGACTAGATACTAAGAATCTAGCTGAAGAAAATTCTTTATATAATTAAAGCAATTTGACATGTATGCATTATCCATTGTTACCCTTCATAATGAAAAGAATAAACTAATCCTTCTTTACAGTCCTCTATCATTTGGAATTCAAGATAATTTCAAGACAGTGGTTCTACCAACAGCAAAGACTTGAAATTCAAAGTTAATTAAAAACAAAAGAGGAATTAAAATTCTATGGTATGTTTGCAAGAAGTTGAAGAATTTAGACATAGGCATAGTGACACATAAAACCTTTTTATGAATTTTACATAATTTCCTCAGCGATATTTTATTCTCTATGTTGTAATATAGGTTCATTGAACAATTGCCAGAAGGTATATACTGCTTAGTTCCTGATTTAAGTAATCTCATATCATCTTACAGCAATTCTATGAGATAACTGTCACTTCATCATTGATGGCTTGTAGAAGTTAACTAATGCTCTCATGATCACACTACTGGTAAATAGCAGACATTTGAACACATCTATTGTGACTCTAGAAAACTTCCAATTTATAGTTTAGCTTATAATCAAATAATGAACTGCCTATTTTCACAACCGTATTTAGAATGCAAGAAAATGGATAACATTAAAACAATTTTATGCCTCCACAATTTTCATGATGATAGATTATTCCTGAGACTAACAAAGTTGATAAAGATGACAACGAATGCACCCGACTGTAAGGAAGTGGTGATGAGCATAAACATTTTGCAATAGTGTACCATAATCTTACTAGAAAGTAGAGTGAGGGGATACAATTGGGCAGTTAGGTAAACTAAATGAATACTCTGTTTTGTTTCAAAGCCTTAAGAAGCATCAAGGCTCATTGTATCCAGGAAACAATATTATGTGCATATTTTGCAGTTATTTTGAATCACTGTTCATTTTTTTTTGTCAGTCATGGGGTTTCTACTCTGGGCCTGGGCACTGTCCCTGAGCTTCTCAGCTCAAAGCTCTGCTCTACACCTTGAGCTATAGTACCACTTCCAGTTTTCTGGTGATTCATTGGAGATAAGAGTCTCACTGACTTTAATTTCCTAGTCTGTTTTGAAACCTCAGATCTCATCCTCCTGAGTAGCCAGGATTACAGGAAAGAGCTACCAGGCCCGGCCACTTTTCAAGTATTTTTAAATGTGACAAATGGCACAAGATTTATAACATGCTCTTGAAACATAGAAATTATGCACACATGAATAGATGATAAGTAGATAGGTAAATCGAAAAGTGGATAGTTGGAGATTATAGTGATTTTTACACAGGTCATATATATATGTATGGTAATGCATACAGATTTATTATACATGCATACACATAAATTTAATTTGTGAATTAGCTATGCAGCCGTAGTTACGGTGATGAATAAATCATACTAACCTTAGCTCCTAGGTTACCAAGAAGATGATTCTTACTCACACTAATTATTACATTTGTATCTGAATTAAGAAAGGATTATGCAAATTTGAAGATAGATGAAACAGTTGAATAATAATTTTTCCTATAAGTAAGACTGCCAAAGTCAAATACATATATTATGGCATGTCTTATTTGCTTCATTTTCTTGTCATATATTTTTAAGAAGAAAATATTTGCTACTATTTGGAGATCACATGATCATTGAATACTTCCAAGAATACAGAATGAATGTTTCTACAATGATGGAAAATCATAGCAGAATCCCTGTATCTTTTGGAGCTAATTCATGGGCTCTGAGCTGGCACAGGCATTCTGTGGTAGTATTTACTAAGTCTTTGTGCAATGTTTCAGGATGGGCAGGAGTTGGAAAAAACAATATGTCAAAATGCTTACTGATTACACTAATTTTCCAAAGCTACTCCAATGATGATCACATACTGAGTGCATTGCTGAAAGCAACAGAATTATGTTTTCTATAGTTGACAGATGATAGATGTGAAACCCAGATTTGCTCAGGGAGAATGTAGTCTATCTATTCCAGATTCTAATAAGCTATTACCATTCCTTGATGCTCTTAATAGTGATCACATCGCTCTAGTATTTTCTGTATCTGATCGTTACCTTTTGTATTCTTTGATCGCAATAAGGACATCTGCCATTGTGTTTGAAGACTGCTCAGATAATCCTGGAGGCCGTCTGTACTTCTAGACCCTTACTTTAATTCCATGTGTGAAATCTGTTCTAAACCAGAAAATGCTTTGCAGGTTAACAGTGATGTGGGCATATCTTTGAGGGCTACTCTAGAACATACTACACTGATTCAGAATATCTGAAGGCAGGTAATCATACGTGGCAGTGTTGGGGTAGGCCCCAAGGGAGAAGACTTGCCATGTTCTATTGCTATAACAGTATGCTTCTCCATGATTACTTATGGTGCCGTTTACTCTCACTATTATACAGTAATATATTCCTATAATTGGCATATATTCAATGCCCTTTAAACAAATATTCTCCCAAGATATCAAATAGTTTCGTGAAACTTGGGGAAAACTAATAAAAGGGATAACATATGATGAAGTATGCTACATTCAGTTTGATTAAATTTAGTTCTACTAAATAGTTCAATTTCCAAGATTCTCAAATGTGTCTGATTTTGTAATAGGTGATCATCTACATTGATGAAAAGCCTCAGAAAATTCAGAATTAATTTAGTTGCAGAAAATCTGAAAATGAAGCACACTCCATATTCTGAGGTATTGGTCACACTATTACTTACTCTTAAGAAGGCTGTAAAATGTCTTACTTTAACATATGCAGTGAAAGTACCAAAAACAATTTGATTCTCATCATATAAACTTAAGGAATTTCACTTTAAACAGTTGTAAATCTTCTCAGATGAGTTGCCTAGAAGATGTCAAGAGTGTAATGTATATGATTTTTATGAAGAAAGAAATTTGCATAAAGTAGTTAAAATAAGCCAGTGAATTTATTTATATATTACAACAAGTTAGGGAAAGACATATTTGTTATGAAATAAACCAGACTTTCAGCATCATGCTATTGTGATTAATTGGTATAATTAAATAAATACTTAGAGCCTACTGGTTATCACTGTGACTCAATTGAGAAATAGCTGTCATTCAGATTTTAAAATTTAAGCAGCAAAAGATGATTCAAGAAATATATAAATATCAATGCTTCTGTTGAAAACTTTAGACTCAGAGAAGTTACATACATTTTGAACTATAATGTTTGCTGTAAATTGTTAATTTGTTTTCCTACCTCCAATATTTACAGAGAACCAAACAGAAGAAAAGGAAACTATTTTGGTAGAGTTTAAATATTGGTAACATCTTCCAAATGCAGAGTTTAAATATTGGTAACATCTTCCAAATGCAGAATACTGTTATTTTCATTTTCACCAAGTAAAGAGAATTGATATACCATATTTTATTAAAAATAAATGGATTATTCACTAAGCAAAATGACCAAACAATTTAAAAACTAATAAATCCCTTGTGTTAAAACAGTTGTAAATGCAAGGCAGTTTTCAATTTGAACTATGATTCTTTCACTCATTTACTATTTGTGAAACTGACCAAATGTTAAAACTCTCCTCCCTCCCTCCCCCTCTCCCTCCCTCCCTCCCTCCTTCTCCCTCCCTCCCTCCCTCCCTCCCTCCCTCTCCCTCTCCCTCTCCCTCTCCCTCTCCTCTCCCTCTCCCTCTCCCTCTCCCTCTCTCCCTCTCCCTCTCCTCTCCCTCTCCCTCTCCCTCTCTCTCTCTCTCTCTCTCTCTCTCTCTCTCTCTCTCTCTCTCTCTTTCTGCTTCATTTTAGGTGAAAAATACTGACTCAAAATCTTATGCCTGCTATCATGTATTGATCTATGTACTCAGCCTTTTAAATTATATTTTGTGAAGTTTAAGGCTAACTTAAGACCACCAAGTACTGTAAAGCATGTTAATAGAGTATTGCATTGCTGAAAATTACCATTGAGTGTCCTTGGGATCAACTGGATTAAAAAAATAATTATGTGAGTTAAAAGTATAAGAAAATATAGTCTGAATCATTGACTTATTTACATCAAAAAGGAGAGATGAAACAAACAAAAAGCTTACTCAGGCTGAGGCAGGCAATGCCCTTTGGGCAATTTTTAACAATCAGCATGCCTGGATATAAAGGAAATGTATATGGAAATAACACTGAGATTTCATCTCATTTTAATCAAAAAAGCCATCATCGAGAATAAACGCAAATGCTGGCAAGAAAACAGGAAAGAAAGAACATTGACACATTGTTGGTGAGAAGATAAATTTGTGAAACCAGTACAGAAGACAATATGGAGATTGTTCAAAATATTGGAAGTAGAAACAACCCGGTAATCCATCAGTACAACGCTTGGGCATGTACTAAAAAGACTGCAAATCAGGAAGCAATAAATGTATCTACACACCCATATTTATTGGAGCACTATTCACAATAATAAAATTGTAGAAATAGCCCAGATACCCTACATTAATAAATGGATCTAGAAAATAAATTAACCTGGAAAAAATCGTATTAAGTAGAGGAAGCCAGGCTCAGAGAAGACATGTGATTTCTCTTTATAATATATGAAGTTAGACCTAAACATGTATACATATGTGAAAGCACATACGCAACCATATATATATATATATATATATCGATATATACCTGTGTGTGTGTGTGTGTGTGTGTGTATGATGTAATTGAGTAAATATGGTATACCCTGGAAAGCAATTCCATGGTATAATGCCTTTGAAAAATTATCAAAATGATTATCAGGAAACTGAAACATATTTTGAGTGGGGTGTGATGGATTTGGGGCTAAAAGAAGAGTGCCAGATGAATGGAAAATGAAATAATGGGAGAATAAGGTTAAAATGCTCAGTGTGGATCTATGAAAATAAAACCAGGAAACGAATCAGGAATAGAATAGACGGGAACCAGAAGAATAATAGAAAGAATGACTTTTCCCAATACACTGAATATGTAAAACTGATATGATAAAATGAAATATAATATTACTCCTATCAAATTATGGCAATTTTAGTTACCTAATAATATGCACAATTATAGCCTGAAATACATAAACATTTCTCCATTTACAAATGTTTATTTCAATTTATGTTGTACATAAAAACTTAGAAGCCATCTTGTTCTTCCTCTTCCCTTCTCTATTTCAAACAAACAAATACATCTATATACAATATACCAGTTACCAAAGTCAGAATACAGTATGATATAAATCATAAAGAGAAAAAAGAGAAAAGAAATGAGGGAAACTATGGAGCCTATGTTCCTTTGGATTTTTTTCCAACTCTTTCCACTTCCTTACAAGTGAGGCAATGCCATTCTTTTCTGATGGCAGCGTAGAATTCTATAATCCATCCGTTTACTGAGGCTGCCAACATATTTTACACAACCTAGCGGAGGATCACAATAGCTGAAAAGCTATGCACCCTGTAGGATGAGGCTAAGCAAAATGAACTCCAGGATATGGAAACAAGGGGTTTATCCTTGTGATTGTTGTTCTTAGTGTACTAAATAAAGCTACTTCTTTTCTCTTCAAAAAAAAAAGAGAAAAGAAATAATTTCACATAGTACATTAATGACTGGGAGGGGGTGGGTGGAGGGAAATTTAGAGCTCTATGTGGGAAGGGGTACTAGTGTTCAAGAAGTAATGTAACACTAACAAATGTTACTATAACCCAGCTATAAATTATGTGGACAATAAAATACAAAACAAAGACCTAGAATTAAAAAGATAAAAGCAATCAGCTGGGCACAGTGGCTCACGTCTGTAGTCCTAGCTACTCAGGAGGCTGAGATCTGAGAATCGCGGTTCAAAGCCAGCCCTGGCACTAAAGTCCGTGAGACTCTTATCTCCAATTAATCACAGAAAACCGGAAGTGGCAATGTGGCCCAAGGGCAGGGCGGTAACCTTTACCTGAGGAGCTCAGGGACAGTTCCCAGGCCCAAAGTTCAAGTACCACAACTGACAAAAAAATAAAAATGCAATCTTATAATATCTGTAAGAACTTTAAAAAAAGAAAAGAGATGAGAGAATAAAGAGATATAAAAATTAGAAGCCATTATTGATCTAATCAAGTTAGGCTACTAATTCTGCTTGCAATCTTCAATAAATCCTTTTTGGTAGTTCTGAACAATATCCAAGTCTTTTGGTGGAGAATATTAGTATATTGATCGACTATTATAGAAAATATACACATTTTAATTCTTGACAGAAATATGTTCCAGTAATAACTGAAAACCAATTCCAACCAATTCTTAATCAAATTTAATATTTGATCAAACTGATTTATCTAAAGAGAGAAATAAGCTAGAAAGACATTTTAAACAATCACAAAAAAGAATCACAAAGCTTCAAAATTCATTGCTATATGTGGACTGGGAGATAAACATCTCAAGATAGGTTGATTTTTACTAGCAACTGTATTAAAGTAATGATTTTCCATAATTGTAGTCTCTATCTCATAGAGACTCTTAGGAATTGTGATATTTGTAGTTTCAGATCTGCCTACTATAATTGTTGAGACTTGTCACTTTGTTTTATTCTAACATGTCTTAAGCCTGTTGTATCAATCACTAGATATTGTTACCATAAGAATGTTACTCAGATTCTTTATATTCTGCAGATTCACTAGGACCTGGTATCTAGATGTGGTGTGAAGATGTGGTGTTAAAAATAAAAGAATTTGAAATATACCTATTTTATTCAGGAGTGAGCATTCCTCAGACATTGAAGAATGAAGCACTGCCACTCTCCTGACTTAACTAGAAGATATATTTCAAGCAATTTTATACCTAAATTAAGAGCCATAAAATTGTCTATAGCTTGTTTTGGATATGTATTCAATGTTTATAGCTGCAACTAATGTACCTTTTAACACCAAGATTAATTGTTTCATTTCTTGAATGTAATAGACTAAATATTACTCTGAGCCTATATACAAAGAAAAAAGAATATTTTCTTTATGTAAGTAGTAATAACATGAGAGTGAAACAAATATACCTCCATTTAATTCCTGAATTTGAAGACTAATTTCCCTTCACAATGACGAATGGGAATTGTATCTTTACCCTATGAAACATGGCTTCTAGAAACCTTGAGTGAAAGAGCCATTACACCAGGAATGAACATTATAATTTCAGGTTAATAATGGAATCTCTAATAAATTTTAATGTCATCATTTCTGCATACAGATCTCATAGAGATCAAAAGATTCCATTCACTTAAGATGAGATACATGCTCTAAAGAGTGAGTTGATTGTTTCAGGTGAGAATTAAATCACTGAAGAGCCCTCAGTAATAAACTATATGTTGAATATAATTTATACTATTTATTATTTTCTCTTTTCTCAGTGGAGAATACAATATTATTGTAATATATTTTTATATCTTAAGTATGACCATTTTCAAAGTCCATTCCCTCTGAGAATGGAAGCTTAATTCATATAGTTGAGTGAAAACAAAATGTTTCCTACCTATCCAACAAGTGCTATATGATTTTGCTACCATAATTTTTAAATGACACTAATAATGACAGCCAATAATGTATTAGCAAGGAATGCTGAAGTGATCCAAACAATAGAGTTAATTTGGTTAAAGCTGGTGCGGTGGCTCATGCCTGTAATCCTAGCTACTTAGGAGGCTGAGATCAATTTTCAAAAACAGCCCAGGCACAAAAGGACCTGAGACTCTTATCTCCAATTAACCTTTAGAAAACTGGAAGTGGGGTTTGGCTAAAGGGTAGGACAGTAGTGTTGAGCTGAAGAGCTCAGGGACAGCGCCAAGGCCGAGTTCAAGTCCCATGACCCACCAAAAACATTAATAATAATAATGTAGGTAGTTATTTTCAAATTATTCATAAAATAATTAAGTCAAATATGCATAGTTATAGAAATTGAAGTGAAATATTGCTTGTTTGATTATATCATCTTTTTCCTAATTTGATTTCTTTTTTTTTTTTTGTCAGTCCTGGGCTTGGGCTCACGGCCTGAGCACTGTCCCTGGATTTTTTGAAGGCTAAGGCTCTGCCAGTTGAGCCACAGCACCACTTCTGGCTTTTTGCTACGTATGTGGTATCGAGGAATCGAACCCGAGTCTTCGTGCATCCTAGGCAAGCACTCTACCACTAAGCCAAACTCCTAGCCCCCTAATTTGATTTCTTTTACTAACTCACAAATATCGTTTAGAGTTTAGTACACATATCAATTAGTAGTAAAAGTCGATTAATTATTCTGTTTTTCCAAGTAACAATCTGTCTAATTGGTTTTTGTTTCTTCCTGCGCTCTCTTTTTCTTCTTTAAGACATGACTCAGAGTCATTTTCTCTTTGTAGAATCTGGGCTTTCCCCAGTGGAAAAGTCATTTGATAAATAATTTCATTAATATACATTTCTCTAATTTTTAATAAAACAGCACAATCATTTCACTTTTGAAAATGAGTATGAAATAATGTAACTTCTACCTGGCAAATATAACTGTAACCCTTCTATTAATTACAATAAAAATTTTTAAAAAAGTCATCTCTTAATATATCAATGGGAAGACTCGATTTAACCACTGTCTAAATTAGTCTATCCCATCTAAAATTACTAACTTCTCTGAACGACACTTGCTAAGAGATATGCTACACTATAACAACAATCACAGGAACATATAGTTATATAGATTTTAATAAGGGTACACTAAAAACTTTGAATGGTTAATAGCAAAACAATTCCTTCACAGTTCCAAAACACAAATATGCAACTAAAACACTGCTGTAAAGGCATAATATAGACAAGATGAGTGTTTTGATATAATTCCCAACCTAGGAAACTTATTTCCCATGTTTGTGGGACATAAAGCTCTGGTACTGTACAAATAAATAGAATATCAAGGTTCCAGTTATGATTTGGGAGTTTAACACTTACATGGACTGAGACTTTCAACTCTGATCCAACAGAAGACATTTATCACTTGAGGTGAACATAAATAAGGAAGGAAATGAGAAACTGAAAGCTAAATTTATTTAATAAAGACTGAGAAAAGTAGAATTTTGCTTCCAACATCCAAGTGCAAAACAAAAAGAAATGCTTCTACAATTGCCATCCTGTGTAAACTTATCAGTTCCCAAAAGGAAAACAAAGACTACTTAGGTTGGCAAGACTAGTTTTCCTTTTTGTTTTGAAAGATGAAAACAGAAAAGTTTGGCCTTTATGATGGCAAAGAGTCCCTTCCACTCCTCAAACATGACACTTTACATTTCTTTATCATGTATCTTTTTATCATCTTTAAAAAGGATTTGCAGACTTTTCTATATAATTGTATAGTCCTATTCATTCTAAAACTCAGAGATTCAATACATTAAATAATAACTTCATTAAGCAAAATATGTTACCAAAATTAATTCAGACTTCTAAATATAAAATAATTTGTAGTAGTATAAAATATATATTATATAGAGAATTTAGCGTATGTACATAATTTACATATGTATAGCTATATATATGTAAATTTATTACTCTTTCATTTTATTACCATCAACAAAATAGATCAAATGATCTATCAATGTCATTTATAAATATTTAAGTTGCTATTTAAATTTCAAATTCCACTTGTATATATTTTAACAAATTCCAAAAAATATCAAAAAAGTAACATTTATGTTGCACATTCAAGGTTTTCTTTAATACCTCAAGATTTCACCAACTTTAAAGTAAATGCAATATATTACAATCATTTTTGTCTCTAGGAACTGTATCATCAATTCTATATTTTGAATTCAATTTATTTGGAAATAAAGATGATTCAAGCTGGTGAAGTTGAATTATATAGTGTGTATATATGTGTGTGTATATGTATATATATATCAAAAATCTCTTCTATCTTGTTTATGAACATACCATGATATTTAGTTTTTCTTCCTGTGCTATTCACAATTCCCAGAAGAATAAAGAAAACAATATTTAAAGGATAGTTCCCACGATATTCTAATAAGTAATAAGCAAAACTAAAAGACATCAGTCCTAAGTAATGAGTTTGGGGGATTGCTAGCTCATAAAAGCTTATGAATTTATCTTGAGAAGTAGTTTGAGAGGTCAGCTTGTCCCTTTCAACTTATAATGAGGCTGGCAACCAAACTATCTAAATTGATGGTATCTTATCCTATTGTAAATGACCTTGAAACAAGATTATTTCATTTCTTTCTCTGATAATCCAATATAACAAAAATCTAGCCCTGGCTGAAGCAATAGAAATTTACCCTTCTTCAGCAATGACAGCAGTTATTGCTATATGGAAGAAAAAAAATGAAGCAAATTGTGAATAGTGCTTAACTTACTATTAGGAAATAACTTTGAAACTCCTTACAGACCAAAGAGATGACTATACTGAACAAACATCTTGTGAAGGGTATTTTCTTTCTTTCTTGACATTATGAAGCTTGGTAGGGTTCAGGGTACCAAGGCACTGCTCCTCTCCCAAAATGTGGCTCTAAATAATACCCTGCTCAAAACTATACATCCCCTAACAACTCATACCAGTAATGTTGAAGACATAGTCATGATTTATTTTATGTTTCACAAGCTTTAAAATTTAATTTTAAGAGAAATATCAGTAAACTTTGAAATCAAATTTATTATACATGCTGTGGAAACTCCTTTTCACAAGTTTGTCTTTTACTTTAATCATCCAATTTTACAATATTTGAGAAATCCTTCAGCTTCATTATATTCTACATGCCATTAGTTGACAAGTTCAAATTCATCTGATCCAGGCTTATTTTCAAAATATAGATTGCAAAATATTATGAGTATTTACATTGTCTGGCACAGCTTCGACCTGTGCCAAAACCTAGTGTATCTCTTATTCCTCTTGATAAAGTTTTCAAACTTTACCTACAGGTAGCTTTTACCTACAGGTCTTTGATCCATTTGAAATTAATCCTGGTGCAGGGTGATATAGAAGGATCCAACTTTAGGTTTCTGCGGGTGCTTAACCAGTTCTGCCAGCACCACTTGTTCAAGAAGCTATCTTTCTTCCATTCTATTTTTTTGGCTCCCTTATCAAAGATTAGGTGACTTTAGGTCTGCGGGTTGATTTCTGGGTCTTCAGTTCTATTCCATTGATCTGCAGGCCTGTTCTTATGCCAGTACAAAGCTACTATAGTTCTATAACAGAGTTTAAAATTTGGTATTGATATTTTTCCAGCACTGTTCTTTCTGCTAAGAATTGTTTTTGGCTATATGGGGTCTTTAATTATTCCATATGTAATTTAGGATTGCTTCTTCTACTTCCTTAAAGAATGACATTGGGTTCTTGATGGATATTGCATTGAACTTTTAATTCTTAAGCCATTAATCTCTCATTCCCTTATTTACAATATACAAGAAATCAGCATTCGTAATCACTCACTCATTCATGAGGAAAAGAACGAGGAGTAAACTGCAGCATCAACAACATCGGAAAAGTAGTTCAGCAGAAAGACAAAAGGAAAACATGTATGCACCAATATATTCTCATGATTAAAAATTCATGCAAGTATTACTTACTTAGCTGATATACTACATATTAGTGTATGAGAGATTTTTTAATGGCTAAGATAGGAGCAGCTGCACACAAAAAAATGGTCAATGCAAGACAGACATTTCCACAGGCTTCCTCTTCCTAGGAGGATGGAGAATTATAGCATGCATCAACCAGAGATCATTGCAACTCCATACATACAAGAATCAAGTGAAAGTTGAAGACAAGGAGACCCAGAACTTGAGTAAAATCACCTTTGACAATAGTGGTAGAAGTGACACTGAACTGTATTACATCCAATTTCCAGGGACATCTGTGACTACAGTTCAAGAAGAGACCTTACATATCCAAAGTTGGTAGCTTTTGGATTTACAAGTCACACTTTCCAAACCATAGCATCTGTGGCCACAGACAATCTGAAAAGCCTGTGTCCACAGAGGGATCTTAGGAACTGCTGTTGACAAGCATTTCTGTGCCCAGTTTTGCAAACTCTGAAAAATGCTAGAAGTTTCCTAATATCATTTTACTTACAGCGTCAATAACTGTCTTGTGTTGTTTCAAACAGTACCCCAATAAATTACTATGGGTTAAAATTTATGCACAAGTAAAGATGGTCTTCTGTGTGTCCTGCTAAGGAAGAATTTAAAATACTTTGATATAACATTTCACAATACAACAAAATAATCATTTACCTTCTTTTGAAACTTGAAATATGAACTGTTGGGGAAAAAACCATGAGTGAATGACTTGAAATATTAATCACTTTTAGATTTGGAGAATTTTTAAAATCTTTTTCTCATTTAAAAATTGTATGCTTAATATAATTCTTTTCAGGTATATTTCATGCTTAAAGAAAAAATAACTGAGCAAAATTATATAGAATATATACAAAAATGATATAGAATATATTATGTAGACTATATAAAATGTATAGACAAATTCCCCCTCTGTACATGCATTCTCTTATACTTAGTTACATTTTCACATTTTACTTATTCATTCCTGAATATTTTATACATTGGAGTCAGCCAGATGCCAGTGGCTCACACCTATAATCGCAGCTACTCCTTAGGAACTGTGATCTCTCTCTCTCTCTCTCTCTCTCTCTCTCTCTCTCTCTCTCTCTCTCTCTCTCTCTCTCTCTCTCTCTCTCTCTCTTCTCTCTCTCTTTATATATGGCTCAAGTGGTGAAGTACTAGCATCATGAATTCCTGGGTTCAAATCCTTGATACCACACACTCAGAAAAAGCCAGAAGTGGTGCTGTTGCTCAAGTGGCAGAGCAGTAGACTTGAGCATAAAGTGTCCAAGAACAGTGCCCAGGCCTTCAGTTCAAAAGGACTGGCAAGAAAAGAAAAAAAAACTATTTAAAAAATAAATTTAAAAAATATAGAATGGTCTCTCCTTATAAAACATAATTATCTCACTAGGGAAATAGATATAAAGACAATATGAAGTAGACAGCCAGAAAATTTAACTAAAAAAAGATGCTGGTATCAGTGAAAAAACCACGCCAATCCTTTATCATTAGTCTTTCTTCAACTCAAAAATCAAAGCTAAATGAAATGATACTTTCTACATCTAAAAACCCTCATTATACTTCTTAATGAACTAAAAAAGAAATGTTGGAATATCCAAATTTCCATAGCAATGTCTTCTTGAATATAGGAAAAAAGCATATGTCTTATCAGGTTAATTTTTAAAATTAAATTTTATTGCCAGGCTGATGTATACAGGGGTTACAGTAATACTCATCATGTAGTGGGTACATTACTTCTTGAACATTGATACCCCTTCCCATGTTTTTCTCCCACTTTTGTTCCCTCTGCCCCTACCAGCCATCTTGTTTTTCCCTTTTCTTCCCTATTTCAAGTAAATAATTAAACATATATACAATATGCCAGGTACCAAAGTCAGATACACTAACAACATGAGATAAACCATAAGGAGAAAAAGAAAAGAAAAGAAAAGGAATAACTTGACATGGTACCTTAAGAACAACAATCACAAAGATAATTTCTGTTTTCCATATCGTGGAGTCCATTTCACTTAGGTTGATTTTTTTAATGATTGGAATCTCAGTTTTTGCCTGTGACATATTGTGATATATTCATAATGCTATTAAGAAGTTACAATTTGATTAGTTTGTGTAACCAAATTGCTTTATGAAAAACCCACCTTCAGGTTTCAAGACAAAGGATTTTTAAAGGACAGACATTAGTCCTTAAAGCATTGATAAAGATATGCTCTATCTGAATTCATATAGTGACTTCAATGACTTAAAAACAGGAAAAAAAAATGTTACAAGTTCTTTATGATTAAGCTTTTATGCCAAGGGAAGGATTTCACTTTTCTCCTAGTTTTGGCGTTTTCATTCATTTAGCAGTTTTTACACTCTCCACCTAACTGCCAGATGCCTAAGACAATGTTTCTGTGTGTACACATTAAGCAAAATTGTTGTTGTTATGCTTTATCTTTTATTTATGCTAATGAAGCAAAATCTATGTAGTAGAGAGCAGAAAATTTTACATCCTGTTGGATAAATAACATCTGTGAAAATTTTAAACATTCAAAATGTGTCTGTCTGGAGCCCTATGAGACATCAAATTTAATGACAGACATACAAATACATTCATTGAGAACAACCTGAGTGGATTAAAAACTCTGATCCCATTAAAGTAATATGTAGAGCTCTCTGTGCAGTAGTAATTGGTATTGATGTGAGAGATGGAGTATCAATGTAATATTCCACGATTAGTTGTGCAGATCTGTTCCGTCATCCTTACAAGCTCAGTACTATGAATAGATTTAGCGAGTTAAATCACAAAAGCCATTCAGGTGGGACTTGGGCATTATTCTTTAATCATTATTAAAACTGAAGTCTATAGTGGGAGGAGGAAGTGGAGAATGAAAGCAACACTGAACTAATCATATTCTTATTCAAGCTTCCCTGGGAGTCTTAATTTAGAAATTTTTCTCTCAGAATAGCCCTGTGCCTCTGTTCCACTTCCCATTGCAAGCTCCTATATAGAGGTATCCGAGGACTATGGGTTTTCACAATACATTTTTCTTTGCTTATTTGTTATTAATAAAAATTCTAGTGATGGAGTTTAGCTTTCATTTCACTGCAGTGTTGTAGAACTAGTTGGAACATTTCGATTTTCAGTTTACAAAGCCCCTGCTATTTCTGTCTGTAAGATACGGATATAGAGTATGGAAAATGGAAGACAAAATGGGAGGAAGATGAGTTTTTAATTTTTCATGGAAGTTATTTCTTAAAATTAAAACATGAGGCCAATGAATCACATATTCCCAGTGATCCTGGTCTATATAATGAAAGATTATCTATAAATATCAGTTAATTTAATAAACATACCATTAAACTTCTATGATAGCTATGCTAGAACAAGAGAGTTTATATATTAAAAAGAACAAAAGCAAACATATTTTTTAAATTTATGAACTTATATTAATCTTCCATAGGATTCTTAAAGCCAAAAACTTCATTATGTATCTCATAAAATATTTCTATGTGAATATTAGTTAGCAACTTTAAAGGAACACATCTACTCTAAAGCAATACATTCATTGTATAGAGCAAAGAATGGCTTCTAGCTTTTTTTTTTTGGTACATCGGTGTAGGAGAATAAATACTCTTATAATAAAACAAAAAACAAAATGGTGGCAAGATGACAATAAAATCAGAACAATTTAACAATTTCCAACTGCTAATTTGAATAATTCACACTGTAAGGCAAATCTGTGGATTCAGCTATTCTTTTCTGTTTTGCTTTGCTTTGCTGTAAAATAAAATTTGCCTAATAAATAATAAATAGTCCACATCTACATTTTCTTTACTCATGATACTTCTTTCCTCGGGCCATACCTTAAAGAAAGTGCCTGCACATAGTAGCCTCATAATTCATATGTCTGGCATTCTTGTTAAACTCATATGGAAATAGATTCAGACATAGTAAATGAATATCAGGGTCAGAGGGTCAGAAAGTTCACCAAACCAGAAACCAAAATAGCAGGAACTTCCTCATGCACTCTCTCAGCAGAGCATAGCCTCATGCTCTGTACACTGGACAGAAACAAAGACTGCATTTGATACTCAGTTATAGGATAAGACCTTATGGGGACTTCTTTGTCTTCCAGATGCATTTCATTATAAAATAAAATATAAACGATTATTTTAAAATGTAGTCATATAGGCAGGTTAATTTAAGTAACAAAATAAGTTAAAAAAATAATGCTTCAGGTGCTGAGAAGGAACGGCTGTTGGTCTGTGAGCTCCGGGGTTGTGCTTCTGCCTATCCAGCCGCTACCTTGTGAAGAGGAACCATGGCGCTCCGGGTCACGAGGAACACGAAAATTAACGTTGAAAATAAGGTCAAGGTCACCATGGCAGGTGCAAAGCGTGTGCCTGTGCCCACTGCAGCAGCTTCTAAACCCGGGCTGAGACCAAGAACTGCTCTTGGAGATATTGGTAATAAAAACAGTGAACAGCTACAGGCCAGAGTACCTCTGAAAAAGGAAGTAAAAGCTTCAGCTACTGGAAAAGTTGTTGCTAAAAAGCTACCAAAACCTCTGGCAAAGGCCTCTGTGAGTGTGCCAGAGATAGAACAAGAGCCTCAGAAAGAGCCTGAACCTGAGCCTGAGCCTGTTAAAGAAGAAAAACTTTCACTGAACCTATTTTGGTTGATAATCCCTCTCCAAGTCCAATGGAAACATCTGGATGTGCCCCTGCAGAAGAATATTTGTGTCAGGCTTTCTCTGATGTAATACTTGCAGTGAATGATGTGGATGCAGAAGATGGAGCTGATCCAAATCTTTGTAGTCAATATGTAAAAGATTTATGCTTATCTAAGACAACTTGAGGAAGAGTCTGTCAGACCAAAATACCTTCTGGGTCGGGAAGTCACTGGAAACATGAGAGCCATCCTGATTGACCAACTAGTTCAGGTTCAAATGAAACTCCGGTTGCTGCAAGAAACCATGTACATGACTGTTTCCATTATTGATAGATTCATGCAGAATAATTGTGTGCCCAAGAAAATGCTGCAGCTGGTTGGTGTCACTGCCATATTTATTGCAAGCAAATATGAAGAAATGTATCCTCCGGAAATTGGAGATTTTGCTTTTGTGACTAACAATACTTACACTAAGCAACAAATCAGACAGATGGAAATGAAGATTCTAAGAGCTTTGAACTTTGGTCTGGGTCGCCCTCTACCCCTGCACTTCCTTCATAGAGCATCGAAAATTGGAGAGGTTGATGTTGAACAGCATACATTGGCCAAATATCTGATGGAACTGACTATGTTGGACTACGAAATGGTGCACTTTCCTCCTTCTCAAATTGCAGCAGGAGCTTTTTGCTTAGCACTGAAAATTCTAGATAATGGTGAACGAACACCAACTCTACAGCATTACCTGTCATATACTGATGCACCACCTGGCAAAGAACATAGTCCTGATGAATCAGGGGCTTACAAAGCACATGACAATCAAAAACAAGTATGCTACATCTAGGCATGCTAACATCAGCATTCTACCACAGCTGAATTCTACACTAGGTCAAGACTTAGCCAAGGCTGTGACAAAGGTGTAACTTGAGTTGGAGTCCTATAATAATAGATGCAAATAAAATTGGCACCATGTGCTCTTTGTACATACTATACTACATTGACTGGATTTTTAATGAACATTGTGGCCATTTTTACTTTTAATAGCCTAACTCATTTGAATATTGTTACTTTCTATTCTGGGGTAACCTTTAAGTCATAGTAAAAGGGTAATTTTTTTAAAATCTTTTTGTTTTTTATGCTGCTTTTGTGTTACCAGGGACTCCAACTAATGTATATAATTGTCACTTACATGTTTATATACACGGCTGTTTTTAATGTACCTGGATTTTTTTAATATGGTAAAGATAGATATGATGAGCAAAGTCTTTTTGGAGACCTTCTTACCTATTTCTGTTTTTCAGACAAAGCCTGCTACTTTATCCCTAGTTCTCTTGTGTTTCTTCAGGTGCTTGCTGCTCTGCTTCTGTTTTCACCACTTTGTTGAGCTATCAACTTATCTTTTTTTTTTACCTTAATAAAAATCCAGTTTTCACTTTATATGTTTCTGTTTATTGGTTAGGAGACTAAAACAGGATGTTAATAACAAAAAGTTAATTTGCCCAACTTTTCTGAATCCTATCCGCTTAAAGGATATTGACAGATTAATATGCATCTAGTTTGCCTCTCCTCTCTAAACATCCATATATGTAAGTTACTGTGGAGAGTTTAATGGGTCCATATGGTACACAGCAATTTTCTTTCCAATGTGTAGGCCTTTCTATATTTATATATCATACTATGGATGTACTGTACATAATGTACACAGCTATTGCCCTGTTGACATTCAGATTACATTTGTCCATTGCCCATATAATTCTGCTTAAAGATTATACCTTGTTTGTTTGTTTGTTTGGTGGGTCATGGGGCTTGACCTGGCCTGGGCAATGTTGCTAAACTCTTCAGCTCAAGGCTACTGCCCTACCCCTGGGCCAAGCCCCACTTCCCATTTTCTAGAGATTAATTGGAGATAAGAGTCTTGGGTCCTTTTGTGCCAGGCTGGCTTTGAACCTTGATCCTCAGATCTCAGCCTCCTGAGTAGCTGGGAATTACAGGTGTGAGCTACTGCCCAGCTTATGCCCAGTTTATACAGTGTTTGTTAAAGTGGTAGATTTCCCAAAGTGTATGTGTTCAGGCAGAGTCAGATGACTTTCTCAGTGTTGTCAGCTGTGTATACAAGTGTTTTTCCCTGCATCTTTGTGAAACCTAAAATTATTCTGTCTTGAATCTTTGTGAATATATCTAGAAACAACTACTCATTTGTTGTTTTAATTTATACTCCCACCTGTACAATCTATGTTACCCCAAGTTAAATAAATGGTTGGTCTTAAAAGTAAAAAAAAGAAAAAAAGGATGCTTCAAATATAACTATTTTAATTATTTTGTTGTTCTCATTTTTGTTGGAATGGACTCTCCAGGTATTTATGAGCATACTTTGGATTTAATTTCCAAATAATTTCAGTCCTGGTAATAAATGAATATTCATCAAGAATTAATATTTCCAAGGATTCTTTCTTTCTTTTTTTTGCCAGTTCTGGGCTTGAACTCAGGGCCTGAGCACTGCCCTTGGACTTTCTCAAGGCCAGAGCTCTACCACTTGAGCCTCAGCACCACTTCTGGCTTTTTTCTATGTATATGGTACCGAGGAATCGAACCTGGGTCTTCGTGCATGCTAGGCAAGCACTCTACCAGTAGACCAAATTCATGGCCCCTCATAGCTTTTTCTTTTTTTTCATATATTTTTTATTGTAATTAATAGAAGGGTTACATGATATTTGCCAGATAAATGGTGCATTAATTCCCATACATTGATACCCTTTCCCATGTCTTGGTCTCCATTTCCCTCCCCCCCACCCCCATCCCTCATCTTCTTTTCCCCCGTTCCCTATCCAATTTCAAATAACCAAATACAAATATATCCGATATATCAGGTAATAAAGTGAGATACTATAACAATATGAGATAGCCAAGGGACAGCGAAAGAGATGAGATGTCACTGTATTTTATTTTCACAGTAATACTGTTATATATCATTATTATTTATTTTGCTCCAAAGATGAATATATACAAATACATATATAGATATGCATATATGCCCTTTCACTTAGATACTGAAAGCACTGTTTTGCTCTTAGAGGTCTCAAATCCCCTAGAGTATGAAAAACTGCTCTTAATTACTTGCGGGTACATAAACACATTTCCAAAGGTATGGTTGATTTTCTTTCAATCTCTAAGACTACCAGAATTAATTCAAATTCTAAAAGTTTATGTGCAAGCCACTTGAGAAGCAATGCTATGTGCATTTTTTAAATGCCACATTGATTGAAGAATATATCATTAAACTTTTCTTTCACATATTCTGCAGCTGCACATTCCTGGTATTCTTTCTAAGGGAAAAAAATGTCTCTTTAGAAATTAATTGATACAAGCCAGAACATGTTGGGAATTTTAAGCATTTATCTTTCATTATCTGTAAGTTCCACATTGTTAATAACTAGTTCTCTTAGCCATCAACCCTTGTGATTCAGCTAGTGAATACCATGTGGAAGGTGTCATCTTTCTTTTACTACATTATCTACTTAAACTTGAATGAACACCAAATTTTGTTTTGCCTAGGAATTAAATGCTAATTGGTTGACATCCTTACTTAAGTTTCCAGACAGGCTGCTAATATCAATATTAAAAAAGAGAAGAGAGATTGGTAGAAGATGGTGGCAGTTCAGTGTGAGTCTTTCTGAGCTCTCACCAAGATACCAGTTCTGGCATCATAGGGGAAAGTTCATACCCAAAGATGGATCCTAAGTAAGCTCTGGCACCATAGAGATCTCAGTCTGAGAGGAGAAAGGCGGAAAACCGGCAGAAAAAGACAGGATGGAGCAGTGCCCCATAGAGACAAAGCCTCCCTCCAGCACCTGAGCAGATAGCTCTTCTTGGCAATGCAGACCTGCAGGCTCCAGACAGAGATATACAGAGCCTGCATGAGCCCAGAGCCGTCACCTGGTCATGGCACGGACCTGCCAGCATCACGGAACCAGAAAATACAGAAATTTGTGAGTACCTTCACGGAGAAGTTTCCACTTCTGATCACAGAACGGCACTGGGAAGGAATCTCCTCCCCCACCAGTCTAGAACAGAACCATTTTGACAGCTGGCAAAGACCCTGCCAAACCAATTGGAACCTGAGAAGTGGTGCTGGTAACATTACATAGCAACCAAACCAGCATTACAGAAAATTCTCAAAGATGTTCTATACACTGAAAACCAACACAAGCCTAATACTGACAAAGAAATGGCACCTGAAAATCATACCAGCTGAGAACCGCAAGAACTTTCAAGCCACAAGCCCTAATGAAAGCTTTTAAAAATGGCAGGAACTAGTAAATATTTTTCAATCCTAACTCTCAATATCAATGGACTTAACTCTGAATTAAACAGCATAAACTGTCTAGTTGGATCAAAATGCAAGATCCATCATTCTGCTGTCTTCAAGAGACACATCTTGCCCTAAAAAAACAACATTATTTGAAAGTGAGAGGTTGGAATAATGTTTATCAACCTAACGGCCCCCATAAACAGGCTGGAGTGGCCATCCTCATATCAGATAAAATACACTTCAAACTAAAAGAAGTAATATACTAATAAAGGGATCTCTCCTCCAGGAGGACATAACCAACCTACACACGTAATCCTGGAGCACTGGACTTCATCAAGCAAACTTTACTTTCACTAAAACCATAAATAGATCGAAACACAGTGATTTTTGGTGTCTTTAATACACCACTCTCACCTACGGACAGATCAGGCAAAACCTCAACAGAGAAACCTCAGAATTGAACAACTGTATAGACCAAGTAGATCTAACAGACATCTACAGATTATTTCACCAAGCAACATTGCAATATATGTATTTTTTCAGCAGCACATGGAAAATTTTCCAAAACAGACCACATTTTAGGGCATAAAACAAACCCGGGCAGATTTAGAAATACTGAAATTATTCCCTGCATTCTCTCACACCACAAGGATATAAAATTGGAACTGAACACCAATCTCCACCAAAGAAAACCCTGTAACTCAGGAGATTGAACAACACATTGTTGAATCACCAATGGGTCATCAAGAAGATCAGAACAGAAATTCAACAGTTTATGAAATATAACAAAAAGGAGCACACAAAATACCAGCTCCTTTGGGACAGAGTAAAGGTAGTATTCAAAAGAAAATTCATAGCTCTGAGTGCTTACATTAACAAATTGGAAAAATCACGAACCAACAATTTAATGTCCCATCTTAAGCTCTTGGAAAAAGAGCAACAAACCAACCCTAATCCCGGTAGAAGGAAGCAAATTATTAAAACCAAAGCAGAATTAAATGAATTGGAGTCCAAAAAAACTATAGAAAGAAACAACAGAAGGAGTTGGTTCTTTGAAAAAACTTAATAAAATTGACAGACCCTTAGCAAATCTTACCTAAAAAAAGAAGAAGGGAGCACATGCAAATAAACAAAATCACAGACGAGAATGGTAATATCACGACCGAAACTACCAAAATCCAGAGCACCATGAGGGAATACTTTACTTTTCAAACCTTTGTGCCAACAAATTAGAGAATCTAGAAAAAATGGATGAATTTCTAGCCAATATTAACATACACACACTGAACCAAGAAGACATAATACAAGTAAAGAGACCTATTTCAAGAACTGAAATAGAAATGGCAATAAGAGACCTTCCATCCAAGAAAAGTCCAGGGCCAGATGGATTCACAGCTGAATTCTATAAAGTCTGCAAAGCAGAGCTCACTCCAATACTCCTCAAGCTCTTCAATGAAATTGAAAATGAAGCCTCTTTGCCAAACTCATACTATGAAGCCACTATAACGCTCATCCCCAAACCAGACAGAGATTCATCAAAGAAAGAGAACTACAGACCCATTTCTTTGATGAATATTGATGTAAAACTTCTCAACAAAATACTGCCCAACCGTCTTCAGCAACTCATCAAAAAAATTATGCACTATGATCAAACAGGATTCATAACAGGGATGCAAAGCTGGTTCAATATACATAAATCAATATAATTCAATACATCAACAGGAACAAGGACAAGAATCACATGATTGCCTCAATAGATGCAGAAAAGGCATTTGACAAGATCCAACACCACTTTATGCAAAAAGCTCTGAAGAAACTAGGAATCCATGGAACATTCCTCAATATAATAAAGGTTGTGTATGACAAACCCACAGCTAGCATTATACTTAATGGCAAAAAGCTAAAGCCAATTCTTCTAAAATCAGGAATGAGACAATTATGCCCCTTCTCTCCACTCCTCTTTAACATACTATTTAGAATTCCTAGCCAGAGCAATAAGGCAAGAAGCAAACATAAAGGGGATCCAAACAGGGAAAGAGGAAGTGAAACATTCCCTCTTTGCAGATGAGATGATTCTGTATTTAAAGAACCCTAAAGACTCCACTCCCAAGTTCCTTGAGCTGATTCAAAACTTTGGAAGGGTAGCACGGTATAAAATTAACCCTCAAAAATCAAACACCTTCCTCTATGCCAACAGTGAGAGGAATGAGGCAATATTCAGGAAAGCAATTCCTTTTGCAATAGCCTCAAAGAAAATAAAGTACCTAGGAATTAACCGAACTAAGAAAGTAAAGGAAATTTTGATCAAAACTTTAAAACCCTGAAAAAAGAAATTAAAGCAGAACTGAGGAAATGGAAAAACCTCCCCTGCTCCTGGATTGGAGAAATTAACATCGTGAAAATGGCAATCTTGCCAAGGGCTATCTACAAATTCAACACAATACCCATCAATATCCCAATGTCTTTCTTTAAAGAAATAGAAGAGGCTATCCAAAACGTCATATGGAATAATAAAATACCCCGTATAGCAAAAACAATTCTTAGCAGAAAGAACAGCGCAGGAGGAATTTCAATACCAAGCTTTAGACTATTACAGAGCTATAGTTACCAAAACAGCTTGGTACTGGCACAAGAACAGGCCAGAAGACCAATGGAATAGAACTGAGGACCCAGATATTAACCCACAGACCTACCTATGGCAACCTAATCTTTGATAAGGGAGCCAAAAAATAGAATGGAAGAAAGACAGCGTCTTCAACAAGTGGTTCTAGCAGAAATGGTTAAGCACTTGCAGAAAACTAAAGTTGGATCCTTCTTTGTCACCCTCACCAGGATTAACCCCAAATGGATCAAATACCTCGAGGTAAAACCAGATACACTGTAAACTTTACAAGAAGGAATAGGAGATACACTAGGCCTCCTTGGCACAGGTCATAACTTTCTTAATAAGGACCAAGAAATATAACAAATCAGAGAAAGTCTGGATAATTGGGACTGCATTAAACTGCAGAGCTTCTGTATGGCAAAGGAAATAGCTAGCAAATTAACTGGAAAGCCTACAGAAGATCTTCACTAACCATACAACAGATAAAGGCCTTATATCTAATATATATCAACAGCTCAAAAAATTGAATCACTCCCAAGCTAATCTCCAAATAAACAACCTTCCCATTAAAAAATGGGCCAAAGTCTTAAAGAGAGTCTTCTCTGAAGAAAAAATAAGAATGGCCTATAGACATATGAAGAAATGCTGGACATCTCTGGCCATAAAAGTAATGCAATCATTTGTCATAATCAGCGGAAACCTTGAGCTCTCCTAGCAGAGATTTACAATAGAACAAAACCTAAATACATAAGGTCATATAGTATTACACTAAATGAAAGGACCTCCAGGATATAGAAACAAAAGCCATATAACCAGTTATTGTTGTCTTTAATGTACTATGTTATCTCTCATCTCTTTTGCTGTCCCTTGATTATCTCATGGTTACAGTATTTCATCTGTTTATGTGATATATTGTATATATGCATATTTGGTTATTTGAAGTCAGATTGGGAAGGGAGGGAAAGAAGATGAGGGGCAGGGGTGGGGGGAGGGAAATTGGGACCAAGACTTGAGAAAATCTATCAATGTATGTGAAGTAATGCACATTCTATCCGGTCAATATAATGTAACCCTTCTATTAATTACAATTAAAAATATATGGAAAAAAAACAGTTAAGCTCTTTTAATAATAACTATTATTGTGAAACTCAACCAGCATTGTTTTTTTCCCTAAATTATGATGAGACATGGTGATATGCAGGAATACAACAAGATAGTTTTTTTTTGTTGTTGTTGTTGTTGTTTTTTTTTTTGCCAGTCCTGGGCTTGAGCTCAGGGCCTGAGCACTGTCCTTGGACGTTCTCAAGGCTAGAGCTCTACCACTTGAGCCTCAGCACCACTTCTGGCTTTTTTCTATGTATGTGGTACCGAGGAATCGAACCCGGGTCTTCATGCATGCTAGGCAAGCACTTTAACCACTAGGCCAAACTCCCGGCCCCAACAAGATAGTTTTATATGTACATTATGTGGGATTTATAACTTTATTCAAGAGAGTTTAGTATTTCCTATGAAAATTTAGACCTGGAAATATTATATATTCAAAAGGAAAGGAAAAGGAATTCAAGACTGTCCAATTACCATTTGATTATTCCAAGTGATATTGTGGTCTAATTCCAGATTTTCATTTCTCCTCTATGTTATATTGAGAATGGTAAATACAGTTATATGGCTACAGTTTTAACACAAGGAAGTGTTATGAAGAGCTTATTGTAGTTCAACTTTAGATCGTGAGAGAGAAACAATCAACTCATTAACTTATTAAGTTTAAAACTTGAACCAACCCACAATAAAATAAACCAAAAGATCGAAATAGATATCTTCAGAGTTTTTTGCTAGCACATGCAAAAAGTGGTACCTCCATTACTTTAATAGAGGAATATTATAATTGACTCTTTGCTTCACAGATGAGTGAATCTTTGAGCAGAAGATGGAAGAAAGGTCATAAATCTCAGTGTCATAAATGTAGGAGAGTGAAATCTTAGGGAAAAGCACAAGATAAGCAAAATAACACTTGGTTAAAAAAAAGGGTGCATTACTTCCTCAGTTTCAACATAAATAGTTCAAAGGTGGTAACTATACAAACAAACATGCAGTATGCAATTATTTTTCTGATTCCTCGTTCCTTACCTAAAAAAATTGTCTTCTTCCACTTCAAATCCTCCATAAATAATTTTTATACTCCCCTTTGATATCAGTGGGAGCAATGTCAGAAGATATACTCATCATATAACTGCGTAAGAAATTACATACAAAATATAATTGAATTGACAAGTGTTCATCATGTCATAAGCATCTATGAGTCAGGAATCATGAGTAGCATTACTGGATATGTGTGGCTTGTGTCCTCTCCCAATTGCTTGTGAGCTCTTAACCAGAACTACAGTCTCTATAGCTTTATTTGGGGCTTACATTCCTCATGGAGCTGTTGGGAGGCCTCATTTTCCTGACCCCTATTGGCCTAAGAATTGTACTTCTTGCCATATAATCTCACCATATTCTGCTTCAAGGTCCTCATGATATGATGGATGACTTTCATCCATATGACTGATCATAAAGGAGTAAAAATAAAGGAGTGAACACAGGACTCAAGACACAGTTTTCACAGCAAGATTTAGCTGAGGTAATACTCACAGGTAGAGCACTTGAGCACTGTATCCTATCCTATGAAGAACAGAAGAAGAGGAAGAAAAAGAATTATATAAGCAAGAAGGGGAGGAGGAGAAAAGAATGTAAAGAACTGAAGGACAGAAATAATAATTTGTGAATTATATACAAGAAATAAATAATTCAGAAATGTATGTAGGAAATATAATAGTGTAGATAATATATATACTATGCAAGTATAATATACTTATATATTATCGCAAATGTATAATGTATATAGTCTATGTAGAAAATAAAATAATGTAAAGAATATGTATATGTACATACATACATATACTAAAGAATAATTTGTAGCAAAATATCTTAGTTACTACATGTTGTTTAATTGTCACATGGCCCATGTTAACAATCTGTTGAAAAAATATTTAACTATATACATTGCCTAATACATTACTGTGTGTGTGTGTGTGTGTGTGTGTGTGTGTGTGTGTGTGTGTGTCATGGGGCTTGAACTTGGCCTGGGCGCTGTCCCTGAGCTCTTCAACTCAAGGCTACTGCCTGATACAGGCCCACTCGAGCCAAGCTCCATTTCCCATTTTCTACAGGTTAATTGGAGGGAAGAATCTCAGATCTTTTTGTGCCCCAGGTGGCTTTGAACCATGATCCTCAGATCTCAGCCTTCTGAGGTATCTAGAATTACCTGAGTGAGCCACCGCACCCAGCTAGTACATTACTTTTATTAATCATATTAATAGAAATTCATATTCAATTAATGAACAGAGGATATATTATAATATTATACTTTTATAATGAATTATCCATGCCATGTATTTTTACTATATCATCAAATGAGGATTGTGGATACAACAACCCCCAGAAAAATGCTAAGTGGTAAAAATAGGCTATAAAATTACATATACAATATGCTAATAGGCAAGGAGTAAATAGTATGATAAATATATGTTGTGATTTTTTTCAGAGGTATTATGTTTTGAATTAAGGGCCCTGCACTTGCTAAGAAAGGACACTTCTATTTGAGCCATGCCCCATTTTTCTTTCACTCTAATTTATTTTTTCAGATGAAGTCTGGTACTTTTCACATAGGGCCAGTCTTAGACTACAATCCTGCTACATCTGACTCTAATAAAGTAGAAAGATAAAGCAGGAGGATATTGTTAGCATTTTTACCCAGGCTGGATAAATTTTCTCTTTTCAAACATTAATTAGATCATAAAATTAATGAAAATTATAACACACTCTAAATCCAAAGATTGAAATGAATATGTGTATAAAGAATTGATAATGTTTTGCTATTTGAAAAGTTTTTCCTGTCCTCTCATTTGAAGTAAATATTTTAACATTTAATTTTAAGATGTATGTGGGTACCTGTATTGTGTTCTTAACTTTGGTAAAAAAAATCCTAGAAACTATATATATATTAAAAGAGTGCATATTCATCCTCATATAGTGGTGAAGGTTGGTATTCTGAATGACTATTGTGAGACTAAGTTCAGGGTACTGCTGCGCAATTCAAGTATTTTGCGGGAAATTACATGTCCGGTCTGTCTTGTAGAGACCATCTGGAGCTGGACTTTGCCTTATTTCTCTTCCTCTTTCCCCAAAGCAGCATTTTAAATTTCACTTCCATCCACCATTTCTTAATCTGATTTTGTCTTACTTCTCTCTCTTCAAGAACTATGAGACTGCATTGGACCTATCTGGAGACTACAACTGAGGATTTTTCACTTAATCACATAAAGAATGTGACCCTGCTGCCACTCACATGATATATTCAAAGATTGTAGAGATTGTTATGTTGAAATAGTTGTCTTTGTTCTGTGTGCTACAGAATATGTATGAAGTTTTACATGGAAAGTATTCCCTTACTTGTGATAGAGAATGAGTCAATTAGGAAAATCTCAGGGATCTTAAAAATCCATTGCCAGTAGAAATGTGAATTGTATCTATATAGAAATTATTAATTTAAGTAATTGTTTTGGCACCTCGGAACAAGCCTAAATGTCTCTCTCTTAAAAATCAAATCAAAACTCTTGCTACAATGTCTCCTTTATTGCTGCCACCCTTTAAAAAATAATAAGAACAAATACCCTTTTAAACTTTAAGTATTATTTTATTGGCTCTAGCTAACTTTATTTCTTAATCAGAACTAATGAGGATGGTATTAGGCACTTTGTGTTTATAGTACATTGCTATACTTAAAAAGGCATCAAAATATTCCAACTTATTATTTCTGCTATAGTTATTTTATATACTGCCTGTAGCTTCATTTTCTATAATACATATGTAAAGCCTCAGTCATTTGTCCAAATGCCTTTAATTGACTCAATTAAAGTCATTACAATCCAATTGGTAAAAATATTTTAGCTTAAAATAGATTTTATATTTTGTGATTGTCAAATAATGAGAAAATTAGGACTTTTACATCAGACTCAGTAGAATGCAAACATTTTTATGTAAATGCATAGAAGTTTCACAACTATTTTTTATTTAATTTATTGTTATTGTAAAGATGATATATAGACAGATAATGATTATATAAGTCAGGTAAAATGTACATTTCTTTTTCAACAATGCTACCCCTTCTTTCTCTCTCAGGATTTCCCTCCCATCTCAACTCAGAAGTTTTTTTTGTTTTTGTTTTGTCAGTCATTGGGCTTGAACTCAGGGCCTAAGTGCTGTCCTTTGACTTTTCTCAAGGCAAGAGCTCTACCACTTGAGCCACAGCACCACTTCCAGTTTTTTTCTATGTATGTGGTACCTAGGAATCGAACCTGGGCTTTCATGCATGCTACGCAAGTACTCGATCACTAGGCCAAATTCCCAACCCTTTAATTGTAATTAATAGAAGGGTTACAGTTATATTCGCCAGATAGAAGGTGCATTACTTCACACACATCGATAACCCTTCTCATGATTTTGTCCCCATTTCCCTTCCCCTGCCCTCTCTCCTCATCTTGTTTTTTTCCCCTTTCCCTTTCCTATTTCAAATAAGCAGATAATCGTATATACAATATACAGATAAAAGGTAAGATACTGTAACAATATGAGAATAACCAAGGGACAACAAAAGAGATGAGAAATAACATAAGACATTAACAACAACAATCACGCATTATATGGCTCTTGTTTCCATATCCTGGAGGTCCATTCATTTAGCCTCATCCTCTTGTGTATCCAGGTTTTGAGCTATTGTAATTACTACAAATGTCAACTCAGAAGTTTTATAGTTTATTGTCAACATAATGTCTAGTGTGTAACACCGCTACATTTTTCACCCTTTGTTCCGCTCTTTTCTTGTCTCCTCTCACACTCTAAGACTGAAAAACGAATGAAAAAGAAAAAAGAAAATGAAAACAAAATCAGCAATGATGCACAAAAAAACTAATGTTTCAATTTCCTACATTTCATTTCTATAAATGCTCTTTTATATGGTCAGGTGCACATAGCTAGTGTACCTTTGTGATCCTTTCTTAAGAATATCCTCCTTTGGTCTCACTGTGTAAATGTATAGAGGCCTGTATAGTTTGTCATATCCTTGTGTATTATTTTCTGTTTTATAACCTCGAGTGTTTACTTGAAGAAATATAAACATATTCTGTTTACTACAAATGAGGGAAACAACACAGCCTATGTTTCTGGGTCTGGCTTACTATGTTTAATATAATTTTTCTCTTTACATTCCTTTATGATCTATCTTTCTTTCTGATGGATGAGTAGAATTTCAGTGTGTGTGTGTGTGTGTGTGTGTGTGTGTGTGTGTATCACATTTTTTTGATCCACTCATGAACTGAGGGGCATCTGGGTTGATTCCATATCATGCTATGGGAATGCAATGAACACAGTTGTTATGATGGCTTTCATGTGGCCTTGTTTGTGGTCTATTGATAACTGCCCAGGGTGGAATTGCTGGGACATAGGAAAGTACTATAATTTGTCTCTTGAGTAACCTCCATATTGCTTTCTAGTGTGGTTGAATAAGTTTACATTCCTACCAACAGTGTAGTAGACCTTTCTGTCATTTTAAAACTTCCAAATTAAGGCTGTACATATGACATATTGTTATTCAATGATCCTGAATAATTGGTCATTGGGAAACTAAATTACGTTATTATTAATGCTGACTCAAGTAACGAACTGAAAAATGGAGATTTTATCCTCGTGTACAAAGTATGATAATAAAGGCAAATTCATTTACAATACATACATGAGATTGTTGTATTTACACTTTTCTCACAGTAATGAATACTGTTTTTAGAAAATTTTAGAGGTCTCATTCTATCATAGCTGGGAAGGGTTGGTACAACAAAGGGGCTTATATCCTGATCTTTTGAGCCAGCAATTATATGGTGCCATCAACATGTAAAATGGGTCTTAGCTCAGTTATTTTTGCCTATAAACATCTTCACATTAGAATTGTACCTTCCTAATCACATAGAAGTTTCTCTATTCAATCAATTCATAATATAACCCCTACAGTTATGCTCTCCTTAAACTTCTGCAAATATTTTTCACAAAAACTTTAATTCCTTGTCCATGCAATTGAGCTTTCTGGTATCTTTTCCAACTACCGCTTCTTAAACATCAATCTTATTGCTAGGTGTAAAGGAGAGACTGATATTGACAATTTTCTTTTTATTTTTTCTTTCTTTCTTTTTTTCTTTTCTTTACTTTTCTTTTTTGTGTGGCTTGGGGCTTGAACTGAGCATGGGTTCTGTCCCTGAGCATTTCTGCTCAAGGCTACCACCCTACCCCTGGGCCTTGGCATTGTCCCTGAGCTCTTCAGTTCAAAGCTACTGTCCTACCCCTGGGTCTGGTGGGCGTTGTCCCTGAGCTTTTCAGCAAAAAAAACTACTAAGCTGCCCTTGAGCCAATCCCCGCTTCCCATTTTCTAGAGGTTAACAGGAGATAAGAGTCTCAGGCCTTTTTGTGCCCTGGCTTTGATCCTTACATCTTAGCCTCCTGAGTAGCCAGGATTACAGGCATGAGCCACCGCATCTGGCTGATTATTTTCTTAATGCCATCAAATGATCCTGTGTTCTCAGGCTGAGAACTGCTACTACTACATGGAAAAACAGTGATGGTTGGAAAGAGCAATTAATGACACAGTCTTCATCGTTTCTAACACTACAACTACATATGCATCCAATGTTTGGTTTATTATTCACAATACACCAATTACATGTACAAAAACTTTGCGACATACACTATATTTTACTTATGTGCTTGCATTTAACTATAAAATTATTTTTAATCAGAATTGTTTTATTTTTCCAAATTTATTTTTCTTTACTACAGTTCTTTTATATATATATTTTTATTGTAATTAATAAAAGGGTTACATGATATTTGCCAGATAGAAGGTGCATTAATTCACATACATTGATACCCTTTCACATGTCTTGGTACCCATTACCCTCCCCCCGACCCCCACCCCCACCCCCGTCTTAGTTTTCCCCCCTTCCCTATCAAATTTCAAATAACCAAATACAAATAAATTCAATATATCAGATAACAAAGTGAGATACTGTAACAATATGAGATACCCAAGGGACAGCAAAGGAGATGAGAGATAACATAGTACATTAAGGACAACAATCATTCATTATGTGGCTTTTGTTTCAATATCCTAGAGGTCCTTTCAATTAGCTTCATACTATATGGCCTTATGTATCAAGGTTTTGCTCTATTGCAGATCTCTGCTTTTACTACAGTTCTTAAAGATAAGTTGGATTTTTTTTATCTAAGCCAATAAAAGTATATCCATATCCACTAAAATGTCCTTCAGAGAAATAGCTCCAAAATATATGCTGTCCGTATATACTGTCACTACTGTTTTGATTTCTATCAAATAATAAATATCATGTAGCAGTTAGAATTTAAAGATTGTATTTGCATACTTGTATATGAGAGAAATTACATATGAGCAATTGTCATCAACCAATGATGATGATGATGATGTTGTTGTTGCCGATACATAGCTACATTATTCTTAGCAGCTACCCTTTCAACTATCTTGTTTTGGTTAAAGCAAATTAAATTTGAAATGAATTAATACATATTTTATGAAATATACAAATAATTTTATTTTTTATTGTAATTAGTAAAAGGGTTACATGATATTTGCCAGATAGAAGGTGCATTAATTCACATACATTGATACCCTTTCATATGTCTTGGTACCCGTTTCCCTCCCCCCCCACACCCCCCACCCGTCTTGGTTTTCCCCCCTTCCCTATCAAATTTCAAATATCCAAATACAAATAAGTTCAATATATCAGATAACAAAGTGAGATACTATACCAATATGAGATAACCAAGGGACAGCAAAGGAGATGAGAGACAACATAGTACATTAAGGACAACAATCATTCATTATATGGCTTTTGTTTCACTATCCTGGAGGTCCTTTCAATTAGCTTCACATTATATGTCCTTATGTATCAAGATTTTGCTCTATTGCAAATCTCTGCTAGTATATACAAATAATTTTAAAGAGTTTTGTATTTTCTTCATGTACACACTATACATAAAATACATATATTGGTAAAATGTTAATATTCATTTAACTACGCATATATTTTGTTCAATGATATTTTGGGCTGAGAATAAAATCTCCAGAATGATTTTATAATACTTGAAACTAAGTCACAATGGGGAATTGCAAATATTTTTCTTCTGTTGCATTTGTTTTTCCTTATGGAAAAAAATGTGTTGAATGTGTATTAAAATGCATACCTGTAAATGGAAAATAGTGTTCTAGCTTTGAGATTCATCTATACACTTACATGAAAATACATAAGAAACTCAGTTCATTCCATATGGGGTTCTCCATCTTGCTTCATATGATAGAGCCCCAGTTTGTCTCCACTTTATATTCTTAACCTGAGAATAAGTGTTATAAAATGGCGTTATGGTGTTTTATCATTCAATATGTTTACTTGTAGATTTATGGACACAATCTAGTTATAACAATTGAAGGAAACCATGAAATACATTTCTTTGTATCTAGCTTATTTAATTTAATAAAATTTTTGCCAGGTCATTCCATTTCCTTTTGAATGATCCAATATCATTCTTTGTGAAGAACACGTAGAATTCCATTGTGTTTATCTACTTTGACATGATCGGTTATATACAACTCTAGACAGGAGATCAATGTGGGGATCACAAGGCTCAATGGCTATGTTCATATGGTCATATAAAATAATGCTAATTAGAATGAACCCCAAGAAAGGGAAACAGGGAGGTTTTGTTTTTTTTTAATTATTTTGCTTTGCTTTTTTTTTCTCCTCTGTTGCTGTTTTTTTATTTCTGTATATTTGGCTTATGTGTAATGTTCTGTGTTTCAGGAAGGGTAAGAGGGAGCATCCAAATGGAGGGACAAACGCAGTAGTGATGTCACTAGAACTATATTGAAAATGTACTATACGACTTGTGGGGAAGGGACTTTGGAATGGAAAAGCTGGGAAAAAAATGGGGGAAGAGGGGGACACTATTCACATCCATATATAACCTTTATGACAGCAATAAAAAATAGAATAAATTGGGGTTGTTTAAAATCTTATCTTGGGGATGTCCTGGGCGCTGCTCTGGGCAGCCGGGTAGCTATGAGAGCATGCTTCCAAAAATTAAATTACCGGATTGCTACAATAGTTTCAGTTTTGTAATTCACGTATTTTGAGATATTTTAGATAACAATTTAAATGCACCTTACTTTAAGGAAATACATGCAATTTAAGGAAATTACATGCAGACCTATGCAGGCTGATCCATTGTATAGACTGTATATTGTTATGTTTTGCCTGGCATTTTAAATCTGTAGTGAAATTTAGCCATGTAATAAGACTTTCAATAGTGTTTGTTGAACTTTGTTTTCAAAGCTACTAGTATCATAAATTAACATACTCTGCTAGGGGCTGTATTATGCAGTGCTTTTAGAATGGTCATATTTAGTGGTATCTTCAGATTTGATCTAGTTAGAAGTATATTTGAATATTCACAACTGATATTACTTCACCAAAGTAAAAACTGAATTGTACCTTTACCTTTAAAAATCTTACACCTGTGAATATGCCATATGTATACAATTAAATAAATGATGTACTAAAAATAAAAAAACATCTTTAGCTTTAAGATTAATGGCTAAATACTTCTAAAATAAAAACCATTTATATTTGCTAATATTAGATATTTCTTATATTTATCCTCTAGGTATTAATTAAGTAAATATTAGCATATTGAAAGTCATCAGATTTAAGTGCAAGATAGAAAGAGAGGTATTTCTGGTGAATTTTTTTTTTTTTTTGCCAGTCCTGGGCTTGAGCTCAGGGCCTGAGCACTGTCCTTGGATTTTTCTCAAGGCTAGAACTCTACCACTTGAGCCTCAGCACCACTTCTGGCTTTTTCTGAGTATGTGGTACCAAGGAATTGAACCCGGGTCTTTGTCCATGCTAGGCAAGCACTCTACCACTAGGCCAAACTCCTGGCCCGCTGGTGAATTTTAATACCAATTCATATTAGCTTATTTTGCACATATTAACCATTGAAGGAATATCTTAACATATATTGATGTTCATTGAATGCCAAAAAAGATCATGTTATGTATATAAAAAGTTTGTTATATACTTAGTGGTTTTAATATGTTAGTTATAAAGTGAGATGCATTTTAACACAATTAAATGCAATATTATTTGCTAGTACAAGTGAAATATCAAAAAATAATAAAAAATATTTTTCACTTCAGAAAATAATAAAAATACTTTTTACTTCAGCAATATTTACTATGAATTAGATTTCATTCAGTGATCATTCCAGTTAATATATTTAGTCTAACAACTCAGAGAATAATTTATACTTATTGTTTTTCATTTTTCCCAAAAATAGGCCTATGCAGAAGTGAAAACTTAATATTCTATTAACTTTCAGTAATAGTTTGTGAAATAAATGAATTAAACAGTTGGAAACAATAACAAGCACTGTAATTGTTTGATCTAGAAAGTATTTTGTAGTTATCTCTCATATTGGCTTTATTTTATTTTTCAATCTCCATAGATTAGCCTACATCCTACAATAACACCTCTACTCGAAGACTGCCATTGGACTACAGTAATTGGTCTGCTTAATTACAAGACAGAAATACCCTGAGGTCTACGAATTCCTGACTGGATTATTTCTAGTAACTTAATAGTACAGAAGTAAAACAAACTAATACAAATGCCTATAATGGACAGGGTATCAGGAGTAATTTATGGACAAGATTACCCCTTAGGAAAAATGCTAAACTTACCTCCACAGGATTTTGTCTGGAATCTATTCCATGATTATCCCATCCTTTCCATGTCCCACTTGACACATCCCTAAACCTGAAGAGTGATTCCATTATAAATCTCTACTACAAAAAATTGATCCTCACCTGAGGGCTGGTTACAGAATGCTTGTTTAGCATGTACAGGCCTTGACAAAGAAAAATGACAAATGGAAACCTCACTCTGACATCTACTTCTGGAAATTTAAGCACTGTTGAACAAAATCCAACAATATAGAAACTTACTACCATAAGCAGAAAAAAGAAAACAACCAGGAACTGGATTTATGTTGGAAACGCATAAAATCAGGAGTAAGGTTAAAAGCTTTTACATAAAACTGTTTAAACAGAGTGAACAGAAATACAACAAGAATTACTATATTGTAAAAGAAGTAATTCTACAGTTCATACAAGCTAATGTAACTGTTACCAATACTAAAGTCTCCTTAACTCCTTTCCCAATGAAGACACTATTCCAGAATAGGCCTCCAACATAAACTACGGCCCTATCCTCTGGGAAAGGACAAATAGACAATGTTTGCTTGCACAACTCTTATAATTGACATCATTCAATGGGAGGATGGCCAAATATAATCTACATACAAGGATTTAATGTCCTAGGATTCCCTCCCCCCTCCCTCCCTCTTCTCCCCTCCTTCCCTCCCTCCCTCTCCCTCTCCCTCTCCCTCTCCCTCCCTCCCTCCCTCTCCCTCCCTCTCCCTCTCCCTCCCTCCCTCCCTCCCTCCCTCTCTCTCTCTCTCTCCCTCTCTCTCTCTCTCTCCCTCTCTCTCTCTCTCTCTCTCTCTCTCTCTCTCTCTCTCTCTCTCACACACACACACACACACACACACAAGATTAGTTCTCTACCACTTTGAGCCACAGCACAATTTTCAGTTTTTTGGTAGTTAATTGGAAATAAGAGTCCTACAGACTTTCCTGCCAAGACAGGCTTGAACCATGATTCTGTGATCTCAGCCTCCTGAGTAGCTAGGATTACAGGCATGAGCTACTAATGCTTTACTATATGATTTCAATTTTAAATACACCGATTTTATTTATAATACACATTCATTTATCTCACCTTGAATTTTACTTTTTCCAGAATATCATGTGTTCTTGAAATATCTAGCACCTAGTTGTCTTATATAATATAACTCAAAAGCTACTTAAAGTATCACATCATGCATTAATTTATCCTGCTAAAAATAAATGCTCCTTAATCTTGATATTATGTAGTTTTTTTTTTAAATCAGTGTCTTACTAGTTACAGCTAGGTGAGACAAAGTTCTTTCTGGGCTTTTAATGTGGCTTAACACAATACCATAATGACGATTGCTGCAATAAATTCTGTTAAAAAAAAGTTAGAAGAGCTGTGGAAATATTAGGAAAGACATTTGGTAAAATTGACAGGGTTTAGAAACTGATTAAATCTAGAGAGTTTGAAAAGGGAAGTTGAAGTTACTGTTTGATTTTCAAATTCAAACTTCCATGCCTAGGCACAAGATGATGCTGTTAAGATATTTAAAGAAAACAGAAATTACAGTCTTGATTATTCAAATATATATCATATGTCTAGTTAGAGTTTTGAGTGTGTGTGTGTGTGTGTGTGTGTGTGTGTGTGTGTGTATAGAAGACAATTCAGGAAGGAAAATGCAAATAATCAGAAAGAAGTATGTTAATAAAATGAACTTATATAGAAATATGAAGCAAATCTCTCTCACACACACACATACACACACTCACAAAAGACAAAAGAAAAGCAGAACAGAAATTGTATTAAGAAACTAATGAGGGGCGGGAGTAGCCTAGTGGTAGTAGAGTGCTTGCACGCAGTCCCAGGTTTGACTCCTCAGCATCACATACACAGAAAAAGCCAGATATGGTGCTATGACTCAAGTGGCAGAGCACCAGCCTTGAGAGAACCCAGGAACAGTGCCCAGACCCCGAGTTTGAGCCGTAAACCAAGACATGTGAAAGGTTATCAATATATGGGAATTAATGCACCATCTATCTGGCAAATATCATGTAACCTTTCTATTAATTACAATAAAAATGTATGAAAAAAAGAAAAAGGAAAAGAAACTAATGAGTTCAAAAAGCATGCCAAACCATCTTTCAAGAAGCCAGACTTAGTGCCATACCTCTGTCATTCTAACTTATGAATAATCTTAGATATTATTGTATTGTAGGACAACTTAAAGGGCAAACATAAGACACTATCTGAAAAATAAAAACTCACTGGAGGCCACACTGAAGTGATACACCGCTTGCCTAGCAATGTCAGGTTTTAAGATCATATTTCTACTCCATCAAAAGATAAAGAATAAATTAATGAAGACAAAATAAGCTTAATTTGGGGCCATTAGGCTGTTTTGGAGACTTTGTTGTCCTAATGTTCCTTGCATTGTAAATTAATGTGTCATTATACCAAACACAAGAGAGTACTTCACAATGGCTTGTCAGAAAGTTTAGCCATGGAGCTTATTTCAGCCAGTTAAATAAGGATAGAACAAGAATGATCAATTCTGAGTATAGACCCCAAATGGTTTCCCATATTTCACCTTGTGTTGCTCAAATTTTGCCATCACCATGAATAAAATACACCCTAGCTAGCTCCAGTGAAATAACAGACCTCTGGAATGTTGGTGGATGCGATCTTCACTGACTTCCAGGACTGCAGATAGCTGCTACAAATGTGTGCAAACTAAATACGCAAGGCTATATGTCTCTAGGAAACATAAGCTTAAAACAATTGTTGATTTCAGCAGAAACATTAGCCATGGGCTAATGGGCCATAAATCAGATGTCAATACCTTCAAGAATGAACTAATAAAAATGAAGAGGGAGAGTCAGCAGTTGGTCACCAAAAGGCTACAAGATGTTGATATATGATAATGGAGAAGGAATACATTTTTGGACATTTAGTTTTAATGCATCATTCAATGAATGAATATCCACTTGTACACTGGCATATTTGAATCATTTATACATATATCAGTCAGGAGACTAATTGGTTATGATGTTGTATACAGAAAATAGTTCAGTGTAGTGAGAAATTATCAGATACAAATTTCTCTTCAGCAGAAAACTACCAGAAACTTTCCCTTAACAACAGCAAGTATAAAATTGGAAATAAACGAAACAAATAGGATTCACATAAATGCAAGAAAGAACAGTTAGATACTTCTAATTTAGGGAACTGGTTTGCATGCAAATTAGCAATGTTTTAAATAAAGGAAATATATCAAAGGGAAGACTTATTCATTTATTTTCACATTTCATTATTTAGTCTAATTATTTGTGAAACTATAACTCATTAAGCTGGCTTTTGGTATGACTTGTGAAAAATAATGACATTCTAGTCAAAGAAGCACTTTCCATTTTGTATATTATATTCAGGGAAGATATTTAATAGATAATTAATGAAAAAAACGAAATGTCAAGTCTTACCCACATCTCTATGTATTGACCAGAGACACATTGAGCTGTAAACCAAAGACTGTAAAGCAGGCACTTGGTGAAATAAGAAAAATATGTGAAATTAACTCTTCAGGTAATTCATGGACAACATACCATGCCTAATTACTAGACTTTCTTAATTAACACACATTCATTCAGACTAAGGTCTTTTATTTCTCCATGTCACCAGTTTATTCAAGTCTGAGTAATCTTACATTTCAATATACTGCACTGATCTTCTTTGATAGCAATTTATCCTTGGAAAAAATATAACACCACATTTAGCTCTATTTTTGTTCATTGTTTGTAGATGATTATTTTAAGAAGAAGCAATTATGGATTTGTAAAAATTGAGCTGGTTTAATTTTTATATAATTTACTTCATATGAAATAATTTCTACTTTTGTCAAGGCTACACACATATTTTTCCACACTGAAAATTATTGGGACCACATACAAGTGCAACCTAGCAATATTTCCTCCAATTTAGTTTTCTCAGTAAACAAAGCCTGCGGCATAGTCCTTGGTTAATGAGGGATGAATCTAAGTTCTTTCTGATAAATCAAAGAGCTGTGCTTATTAAACAAAGATGATGTTATTGATTCAAAGGACATGATCTTTAAGCAATTTGTTCTAATTGTTCTGCTGATAGACTCACAATTTACATCTTATTTTCTATTTAGCCACATACATTTTATAAAACACTGAGCCAAGCTTAGAGATTTATTGTAAGCATAGTATGATTCAATACACAGAGGTCAATGAATTGTAGACATTATGACCTTGACATTAGTAATGGCAATTTGGGCTAACTGCCTGCTAGGATCATTAACTATTTTCAACATCAAAGAGAATTTCTATTTGAGGTAACATAAAGTACATATGCAATTACATATGTTAAGAAGTAAAAGTATATTTTCCATCTTGTATTTATGCAGGTTACGTTTATATATAAATGTAGTAACACTAATCTTTATGGTAGAAAACAAAGCCAGGCAAACAAACAAAAACAACTACAGTCCATGAGATGTTTCAGTTCCCTTTATAGTAATTGTACAAGCAACAGGAACTCAGAGGATACAAAAGTCATATAGAAGCTTATTTAATTTCCTTACATAAAGTATACTTCTACATTAGGAGAAATTCCACTGAGATAATTAGCACACGGAGCATGGAGCACCACTTTCCTTAATAGTAAAATTTTTATTTTGCAAAAATAATATGAGGCGAGAGATTACCCCTAGTGGTAGAATGCTTGCCTAGCGTGCATAAAGATTCAAGTTCAATTCCTTGGTACCACATACACAGAAAAAGCCAGATATGGTACTGTAGCTCAAGCCCGAGCCTTGAGGAATGCCCAAGGGTATTGCTCAGGCCTTGAGTACAAGCCCCAGGCCTGGAAATATACATATATATATATATATGCTATCATTTCAGTAAAACTAAATTTTTTTTTAATTTTGCATAATTAAAGGAACTTCCCATCTGCATATTACATAACAGCTAAGCCAGATTTGTTCACTGCATTACATGTGTTTCCTGTGTCCTTAATAACTTAACTACAGTTATAAGCGACCACTGATGTTTGTGAATGGTAATCTTGAATGTATTTTAATACTCTGAACTGATAATATAGACATAGATACTATATATTCCCATAGATTTATCCTTTCATCCTTATAAAAATAGACTAATGAAGTCAGTTAAAATATTTTTAAATGGGAAAACTTGAATAAGAAAGAATAAAAGATATGATGAATTTGATGGAAGTATATTATGCATATATTTGGAAAAATTCAATAAATCCTTTTTGTATAATTTTCATGTGCTGATGAAACCTACAAAAGGGAAAAGGAGAAACAAATGAAATTATATAGAATTATTTCAGATTTTCTTTTTATAATAGACCTATAGTTCCATTCCCTAAATTCCAGTACCCTGAGTTCAAGCCAGGAATCTCAAAGTAAATAAATAAACAAACAAACAAACTGCTAAAATGTTTAAAAAATATTTATCTTAATATAATCCCATTGTTTATTATCAAAAGAAATTTAAAAATAAAAGCAATCCAAGGGGAATATCTTTGTGTAGGTTAGCATAAAAGGAAATAATACCAAAATACTTTATTATTGAATATTTAGCAAAAGATATGAATTATAATCACCTTGAGCACGTCTCTTTCTGAACAATTATATATCTATAAACCCAAATACAAGCAATGAATACAAACCAGATCTTAATGAGCAGCAAGAATCCAAGAGATGAAAAACAAGGCAAAGGCCAAGAGAACCACTAATGATGTGACAATTGCTACTCTGAGCTTTGCATATTGGGATAACAACAGCATGATTCATGAGCTAACTAAGTTTCATTTTTTTCTATCCTCAAAGTGCTTTTTTGCTAATTTTTTATGACCTCTATTCATTAATTTTGTTTTGACTATTCATTTCCATTCTTCACCAAATCAAGATGCTGAGGTTAAAAATAAGTCAGACTTCCCTTTTTTGCCTGGAAACTAGCAGACCCTTCTAATGGATAATTTTTTAGAAAAAAAAAACAATGCTTTATGGCTTGTGAGCTACAACCAAAACTGTTGTCTTTCTTAAATATTTTGGATTCTGTGATGGTTCTTTGTGAGTAAATTTTCACTACATCAAGTCAGTAAATTTTGCTTTTTATTTCCATTAAAATGGAGCTATCAAGTCAATGTGTACTTAGTTATGTTTGAGTGTTTTTCTGAAACATTTTTAGAATACATTCATATTAAAGAAAATTGCTTCATTTCAATATTCACTATAAAATCTTATTTTAGTTACCCCTTCATGTAACTAAAATTATTTTAAATATAATTACTTTGAATTAATTGTTTTTATTTCCATGTTCTCTTCTTCATAAAGAGCATTTTTCTATTTGGGCCACATACATGGCAGTTAAGTACTATATCAGTGAGCTCTATTCTAAGTCCTGTATGTCAATTATTAATTGCTTAGGTTCTAAGTCATATAGCCATTTCATTTCCACAGTTGTAAATGTGTGTATTATATTAACATGAAATTTCCATAAGCTTTCCCTCAGTAGATTTCTATTACTTTTTCTTCTGTTAACTATTGCAGTGTTATTTTTCTGTTTCATTTCTGCTTTATCATTATATTTTTAACTCTATCTGAAGCTCTGTTTACTTTAATTACCTTAAACATTCATTATATCTAAGAATTTTTCTATAGATAGAATCAGTCTCATTCCAATGTATGCTAATCATCTATCTTTGCCACATAATTATATTATTGCTTATTTGGAATAAAAACCATATAAGATATATGTGTGTTTGATTTTACATTGAATTTTTTTGTCAACCCTTACATACATAGCCTTTAAGATTTCTGTGTTCTGCACAAGAGTTTAGGTAGACTCTCCTTTGTGCTTCATTATTTGCATATTGTGTTAAAAAAGCCTAGCTATTAAATATTATTTTTTCATAATAGTCATCAAGTCTTTATTAGGGAAGAAGTTAGAGATGTTGGTTATTCAAAAATAATGTTCCCATATTTTGATCTCCAGATAAGTTGACAGTCATCACAGTTGATTGGGTGTGTAAACTGTTTTCCACTAGGTGGTGACATTTTTAGGGTCATTCAGTTAATTTGATGAGAAAATGAGTGAGTGAAAGATTTGTGATTCTGAGACTCGTATCAAATGTGATTCTCATTTTCATCCCCTGATCTTCAATTATTCCTAGGAATCTTTCCCTAATACACTTAAGAACAATCAGAAAGACTGACATTGCCCCATTTGTAAATGGAAAGACCTGGAAAAAAACATATTAAGTAAAATAAGCCAGACCCAAAAAAACGTAGTTTCCCTCACTTGCAATAATTAGTATGTGTCTAGGGTTTTCCTAGTGGAGGAGCACAATAACTCAAAAGCTGTGTGCATATGGCCATATAGGAAGAGGCTAATTGTAATGAACCCCAGGTTAGGGAATAAGAGATGTATTCTTGTGGTCGTTGTTTTTAATGTCCTAAATGAAGGTACTTCTTTACACTTTTCTTTTTTTCTTTCCCTAATGGTTTATCCTCTGCTGTTTCTGAATTTAGTATCTAGTGTATTAGATATACATTTATTTGTTTATTTGAGTCAGGGACAGGAAGGGAAAAACACGATGATGAGTCAAAGGGCAAAGGATGAACCACTGTATCAGCAATGTTCACGAGACAATGTGTTGGAAATGACCTCTACAACTTGAGTGGGGTAGGAGTAGGAAAGGAGGTAACACATATGGGAAACATAACAATGTTCAAGAAGCAATGTATTCAATATCTTACAAATAAAACTATAACCACTATAGACATGCTATGATAAAAATTAAATTTTAAAAAAGGGAAACTATCACTCTGACGTGAACTTTCTCACATTTCTCAGATATAACAACAATTCTATTGATTTTGTTAAATTGGACAGTGGGATAGTTATAAGATAACTTTAGCAGTATTTTTTAATTTAAAATTATTTTTTCATATATTTTTATTGTAATTAATAGAAGGGTTACATTATATTTGCCAGATAGAAGGTGCATTAATTCACATACATTGATACCCTTTCTCATGTCTGGTCCCCATTTCCCACCCTCCACCCCCACCCCTCATCTTGTTTCCCCCCTTCCCTATCCAATTTCAAATAACCAAATACACATATATCCAGTATATCAGATAATAAAGTGAGATACTGTAACAATATGAGATAACCAAGGGACAGCAAAAGAGATGAGAGATAACATAGTACATTAAGGACAACAATCACTCATTATATGGCTTTTGTTTCTATATCCTAGAGGTCCTTTCATTTAGTGTCATACTATATGGCCTTATGTATCTAGGTTTTGCTCTATTGCAAATCTCTGCTAGGAGAGACCAAGGTTTCTACTGATTATGACAAATGAGGGAAACCATTGAGCCTATGTTCCTTTGAGTCTGGCTTACTTCACTTAATATGATTTTTTCTAAGACTTTCCATTTCCTAATAAATGGGGCGATGTCATTCTTTCCAACAGCAGCATAGAATTCCATTGTGTACAAATACCACATCTTGTTGATCCGCTCGTCAACTGAGGGACATCTGAATTGGTTCCAAACCTTTTTTAGCAGTAATTTTAAGTGAATTTCCTTTCAACCTAATCTCTCAAAAGAACTGTGAATTAATTCTGACATCAAGTGTCACTTTGGTTTCAGTTCTATTAAATTTGGTCAATAATTTAAATTAAACAATAGTAATTTCAGATTTTCCCAAATTCAGTTAATGGCATAATATGACATAAAGTATTCGTAAATACTCAGGGTTATTTCTTAGCAGTCTCTCCTCTAAAAGAAATGAACAAATTTTAGAGGAGAAAAACTGGCATAATTTGTTCACTGCATGTACTTATTAGGTAAGGGAATAGTTAACTCAACATTGATCAAAATTTTAATTTATGATCTAAAAATATAAAATTACAAGATGAAATATAAAATCCTTCGAGATAATGAAATGGGCAAAGCTTGATCAGAACCCCCCCAAAATACAGAAAATAAAGTAAAAATATGAATAGATTACATCAAACTGAAAAACTTTCTTCTCAGCAAATCAACAGTGTAAAGACAGCCTACAGAATGGAAGAAAACAATTTCAAGCTAAGAATACTTAAATATTCTTAGACTATACAAAAATACAGTCTTGGCTGGTAAGGATGATAGCATACAGGCACCTTATCATAATGTTGGTGTGAATGTAAATAAGCACAGCTACTATGGAAGGCAGTTCAGACACTCTCAAAAATAAAGATAGAAGTAGTCTATGTTTCTGTGGTTCCATTCCTGGGCATTTCTGCTAACGATTGCAAATTAGCATACAGTGAAGACACTTGCACATCCAAGTTTACTGTTATATTATTCATCATAACTCTATATAGTTTTATATATATATGTGTGTGTGTTTTATATGTGTGTGTGTAGATATATGTGTAGATATACACACACACATATATGTATGCTCACAGGTTTAACAAGGACAAAGTCATGTGTACACGTGTACCCATAACACATGTTATTGATTGAAATGTTTGCTTTAAACATCTATACAACTGGGGCCGGGAGTTTGGCCTAGTGGTAGAGTACTTGCCTAACATACCCAGGTTCGATTCCCCGGTACCACATACATAGAAAAAATCTGGAAGTGGTGCTGTGGTTCAAGTGGTGGAGCTCTAGCCTTGAGAAAAGTCCAAGGATAGTGCTCAAGCCCTGAGTTTAAGCCCCATGTCTGCCAAAAAAACAAAACTAAACAACATCTATACAGGTATTGTATTCTATTAATATTACTATAACACGATGTATGTTTCCCACTCAAAACAATAATCTGTACTTGGTTTATTGTTATTTTCAAATGGTTTAAAATTGCCTTTTTGAGCACCCAGAATAGCTACATACTAGGTATAATATCCCATTCTTCACAATTCTCATGTACAATGTTAACTCTTAACGAAGTTAGTATTTGGTAAAGGTGTCATGAGTTAGTGTAGACTTTAAACAGTCTCCAATTGTCAAAGTTAACATCCAAGGACCTCCTCTTCTCCCTTCTGCACTTTCCTCAGACCACTAACACTTTGGCCCCTTTCCAAACACTCTTGGCTATCAACTCCTGTGTGACATAGTACAGAAGAAGTGGGTAGGAGGTATACATACCAGATATAGTTCAATATAGTCTTATTCAGGTTTTGTCCTTTCAGGCATATATTCCCACTTGCACATATCCAGATTCCAGATGTTGGTCAGGGCCTACTTTGGACATTCTTACATGTATACATTTCAGATAACATGCAAAATGCAAGCCAGACTCGAAGCTTTAATTTTTGTTTTTCTTCTGAGGCATAACCCCAGCTTTTCTCACTTTGACATATTTTGTTCACTATTCAAAATATTTTCACATTTCTGATTATCCTATGCATGTGTAACACTCTAGATGTTTGAAAGCAAACATTTAGTCTATGCATAGGTTTTTTATTGTATATTAGAAATCACAAACTCATGCAGCCAAAGCAGAGTATTGGAATTCAATGGACAAAGAAAAAAAAAGTCTGCTCTATCTATATGTCAGTCTTGTTAACAAGATACAATACTCTGATTTTCCAGCTGCCTTCTTTCTCAATGGATTTGCTGGTGATGGGTAAAATTGGAGTTATATTCTGGGATCCTACTTTGACTGTTATTTGGATCCAAATTCAGCTGCTTAATCAAGAACTTCCTTGAAGTAAATACGTCCTTAAAATGTATCATAAAGCCAGGCACTGTGGCTCACACCTGTAATCCTAGTTATTCAGGAGGCTGAGATCTGAGGCTCAGGCACAAAAGAACCTGAGACTCTTATCTCCAATTAACCTCTAGAAAAGGGAGAGTAGGGCTTGGCTCAAGGGTAGGCCCAGAACCAGTAGTAGGGCCGTAGCATTAAGCTGAAAAGCTCAGGGACAGTGCCTAGGCCAAGTTTAAGCTCCATAACCCAGCCACCCCCAAAATGTATTATAAAAGCAGGTGAGATATCCAAAAGGCCCATCATAACTGTATTTCAATAGAAATAAAAACTTCTCTGCTCAAAAGCCAGGACTTAGAAAAAGGAGACAGGATTTTATTAAGTCTGTAGCTCTAAGATGGTTATTTTTCATAAAAGTATGTATTTTTAAACGTGCTATATTAAAGGCCAAATCATTCTCATTGATTCATCAAAATACTTTTAGTATGTAACTGTTTGGCATTTTTTTGTTGTTGTTGTTTTTTCCTTATGGCAAGGTAATGTTAGACAGAACTTAGACAAATGGCGTTTACACAAGCTAATTTTCATTACTGAGTTTGCATTTCATACTTTACATTATAATCACATTTACTGCATTAGACAACTTTTACCTTTCTTTTTACAAATGGTCTCATGTGGTTTGAGCCTGTGAAAAAATTGAACCACTTGGTTGTCTTCCATAGATTTTATCTGTTGACCAATACAGTGAATTACAGAGGGTACATGGTGAAGGTATAAAATCTACCAAAACTATATACACTCATTCAAATTTCAGGATTTAGACATTGCTTTACAAACAATCACTACATCCTGGCCTATTTCTTGGTACAGTATTAACTTAGAAGAAGCCCAGTGAATACATGCGCAACACAAATTCACTCTATTGTGGCAGCTCCCTATCAATCAGGTCTCTGCACAACTGTGTGTGAAACTGGGCACCAATTCCCCTTCAATGCTCTATAGTAGAGGCCAAATCCAATGCTTAGGTGCCATGCCCTTTATCTTCTTTACGATGATGCCTCTTTCTGGTGCATACATAAATGCAAAAGAATATTTCCTGCCCCTTTTGAATGTTAGGTCATATCTCACTTGTTGGGCACAATCATCCAGAGATGTATTTTGCCTCTACCTGTTTTCTTGGTCTGTCTCACTCTCTGTCTAGTTGTATTTGGCTATTTCCTTCTCTTATGTAATTTAGAGCTTACATTTTGGTTTTATCATTTCCTTGCCATTTTTCTAATGTCCCTACATTGTTTATGAAAATTATTTCTCTGCCATCCCCTGAGTAGTACCAAGTTAGTAACGTCCCCAAATAAAATACATTGCTTATTAACTTTTACTGAGCATTTATAAGATTACAGAATATAAATGAACTTAAATAACATCAGCATTGAAATACCTTAGTTCTTAAGAACCAAACATTGTCCCTATTTTTTTTATTTGTTTAAGATCATGGAGTCAATGTAAGCACATTTTGCAAGCTAATTAGAATTGAGTACATGAAATATCTTATAGGTTAAATGCTGTCAGGTACTAAACATATTTTGTTCTTTCTTGCTAATTGATGAATGATCCTTTTGTTCTAATAATAGATACAGGCTTAAGGAAAACTATCCCAAAAGACTAATCCACATTTCTGTATCATGATACTGATTTGTAATAACTTTTACACGATGCAGCTCTGAAGAACTTTTAAGCAAGCCGTGTGCAAGTGCAGTTCATGTGTGAGTCAGGATTCAGTGGTCAGTAGGCAAATAGTTTGTTTTTGGTAAATCGTACTTAACTATCAATATGCCAGAAACTTTAAAAAATGCACTGGCTGAAATGCTTGGAAAATCTTTCAGTTGAAAGTTAGCTTTCCTTGGGGCCTTGCAGAAAGCAGTGTGGAGGTTTAGGAGAGCATGTTTTGAGGTCTCACCTGTATCGGAATTACCTGTCTCCAGAGACTTGCCTCCATCAATGTCTGTACATGGAAAATCCATGAAAGAGAAGGCACATTGAGAATGTTAGAAGTGACTGCAGAATCATCTATTTCAACCCCTTGCTTCACAGACGTAGGAAATGATGCCCCTTAGAGAGTACTGTAGTAGACCCAGTTGACACAAGGAAAGTATTTGTATCTCATTACTATCATGGACATGACCTGATTCTTCCAGGAGTATCTCAATTCCCTGAGGGCCTGTTCTAGACTTGTTTTTAGGAAGAATCACTTTAGATTACATATTCTTAACCTAATGAAATACTACATCCTTCACAAAAGCATTTCTATACTTACATACAACTTTAGATCCATTTTGCCTACATTTAGATAACTTTACTTCTTTTCTTGAATTTTGAAATACTTCCCATGTTTTAAAGCCTAGTTACTTTGGAGATTAGTTTTGGAGGGATTCAATCTTTTGAGGTGTTGATATATTTTAGATATGAGGCCTTTGTCTGTTGTTTGGTTGGTGAAGATCTTCTCCCACTCTGTAGGCTTCCTAATTAATTTACTAGCTATATCCTTTGCCATACAAAAGCTCTGCAGTTTAATGCAGTCGCACTTATCCAGACTTTCTCTAATTTGTTGTGATTCTTGGTCCTTATTAAGAAAGTTTTGACCTGTGCCAAGGAGGCCTAGTGTATCTCCTATTCCTTCTTGTAAAGTTTTCAGTGTGTTGGGTTTTACCTCCAGGTCTTTCATCCATTTGGAGTTAATTCTAGTGCAGGGTGACAAAGAAGGATCCAACTTTAGTTTCTGCAGGTGCTTAACCAGTTCTGCCAGCACAACTTGTTGAAGAGGCTGTCTTTCTTCCATTGTATTTTTTTGGCTCCCTTGTCAAAGATTAGGTGGCCATAGGTCTGTGGTTTAAAAATGGGCCAAAGACTTACAGAGAGTCTTCTCTGAAGAAGAAACAAAAATGGCCTATAGACACATGAAGAAATGCTCAACATCTCTGGTCATAAAAGAAATGCAAATCAAAACAACTCTAAGATTCCACCTCACTCCAGTTAGAATGGCCAGGATCAGGAAAACGAATAACATCAGATGCTAGAGGGGATGTGGCCAGGAGGGATCACTACTACACTGTTGGTGGGAGTGCAAACTCGTTCAATCACTATGGAAAGCAGTATGGCAGTGTCTCAAAAGGCTAAACATAGAGCTCCCCTATGACCCAGCAATTCCACTACTTGGCATTTACCCAACCATCCAGAATCTAGGGCATACTAAATCCACTAGCACAACAATGTTCATTGCAGCATTATTCACCATAGCAAAGATATGGAACCAGTCTAGACGTCCCTCAGTTGATGAGTGGATCAACAAGTTGTGGTATTTGTACACAATGGAATTCTCTGCTGCTGTCAGAAAAAAACGACATCGCCCCATTTGTTAGGAAATGGAAAGACTTAGAAAAAATCATATTAAGTGAAGTAAGCCAGACTCAAAGGAACATAGACTCAATGGTTTCCCTCATTTGTCATAATCAGTAGAAACCTTGGGCTCTCCTAGCAGAGATCTGCAATAGAGCAAAACCTTGATACATAAGGCCATATAGTATGAAGCTAATTGAAAGGACCTCCAGGATATTGAAACAAAAGCCATATAACGAATGATTGTAGTCCTTAACGTACTATGTTATCTCTCATCTCCTTTGCTGTCCCTTGGATATCACATATTGTTACAGTATCTCACTTTGTTATCTGATATATTGAATTTATTTGTATTTGGTTATTTGAAGTTTGATAGGGAAGGGGGGAAAACCAAGATGGGGGGCGGGTGCAGTTGGGGGGAGGGTAATGGGTACCAAGACATGTGAAAGGGTATCAATGTATGAGAATTAATGCACCTTTTATCTGAGAAATATCATGTAATCCCTTTATTAATTACAATAAAAATATTTTTAAAAAAGCCTAGTTATTGGGCAGTAAACCAAGTAGAATTTTCTAGATATTGACACTGATATGGCCTACTACCTGTCTGGCTACAATGGCTTCCTTATGAATACTTCAGATACAAGAAGATAAAGATTATGTGAGGAATATTGTTTACATTCACAAATTCCTTCATAAACACTTGACATCAAGAAGACTATAGAGATGAAGCATCTATTCACTAAAATGAAATGAATATGCTTCATGGAAGTGAAGGCAACCAGGTCTCTTGTGTGGACAGAACACTTTTTTATTATAGAATACAGAAAAGAACAGGAAAATTTATTCAGAAATGTTTAAAATAAAATTATATTGACTTTGAACTTTTTCTATTCATAAACCAGCCATGGAGATACATATCTATAATTACAGCATGTTTAAGGTAAGACAGGTGCTTCATGAATTTGATTGAAGCCATGTTCACATAGACATTATCTCACCAATAAGTTAATAAATAATAATAGATGGTGTATAACTCTTTGTAAACATAAAATAGGGTGGCACTAAAGGCACTGGAGAGCTGAGTTTTCTCTCTATATAGTATTTTTGGCCAACATTGTTAGACCAATATGTATATCTCTATAAAGACACACAAAGCCTTCAAGATCATTTTAAGTGCAGATGTTTATGGTGCAAAAAATATTGAAATATTCAATATTAAGCAACAGTGTAACTCCTTGAAACTAAGATATGTATAAGTGCAAGCTGAATAAATTTTACTAATTAATTACTGAAACAGCCTCAATTCTTTTAATTGAGCATAATTAATATTTTTACTAGCTAACCAAGCACTATTGCTTAAACAAGAATAGCATTTGTTGAACCCAAACAATCCCCCTTTATATGTAGTGCAAGGTACTTTGTTTCAATTGAGATGTCAATCAACTGGTAATTTGAATATGTAATTTTAAAGATTTGTAAAATTCAAGAATGAACTTATAGATAGAAAGATTGCTGAGTCGCATATTTTAAGAACAATATATTAATTCTGATTCTTTTTTTGTAAATGACCTTCAGAACTATTACGCTTGTAAAATAAAGAGTGTCTTTTTCTGATGTGTGCTAGACAAATATAAATATTCAGTTGTAGAATCATTGGAACAATTAATTTCTTTTTAAAGCATTATGACAGGTTAAAAGGCAGTCTTTGCTATCAAAAGGATTACATTGTAGAAGGAAAGACACATGGTATTATATTCATTTTAGATTTCATTAGCTAGAAAATCTTACAAAATATACAAAATAATACATTCAAAGTAACTAGATAGTAGAAAATTACTTCAGAAAATTCTAAATAAAATTAATGAAGCATTAAACATGAATAATGATAATGTGATCTTTTAGTTATGTAATTTCTATGCCACATAAAGATATGCTAGTATATGATGGGGAACTAAAAGTGGCATCACATGAGATTTGTGTGACTTACAAATAATTGTAAAGCTTTAATGAGTTCTTGAAGAGATAATTAATTGTGTTAGTGGTCACCCAGTTCATGCTTCATCTTTAATATGATCTTTGCTTCTTATTCAATCAGTCCTACTTTAAAATGGTAATTTTACTTTTAGCTTTTATAGCATTAAAGTCTCACTCATTAGTGTCCTTGATACTGTAATCTTAGCCTACTTAAAGAATATGTGTGTACTCTCAGTACCTAAACAGATATCATAAACAGGGTCAATGACAACAGTATCAACTTAACTGGAGCTCTAATGAAAGGGACAAGATGACTGTAAACATCATGAATGAGGCAATTGGCAGAAGGAGTGCCTCATCCATTTCCTTGGATGAGTATGTTGCAGGTGTTGGAGTATGTGGAGGCACAGCTGTGGAGTCTTCTTTCAAATATATTGCTTTACCCCTCTGCCCTTGGATCCACCCTCTTCTTGGATGTACTACCCATTTCCTAGTGTTGACTTTGTTGGGCATTGACCTAGTCTTTCTAGAATATTTGAGCTCTCCATACTGTCTATTATACTTCAGTTAATTCAAATGTAGCAGAGGAGAGGGGTAATCCTGAAATCAAGAATTCATTTTATATACTGCAAGATTTTTTTTAAGTAAGGGGAGGACTGGTTTGAAAAGGGGTGAGAATATTACAGAGATGATACTGATCCAGATGCATTGCATTCATAAACTGCTGTTGTATGGCTCATTCAGAAAGCAACTTAAAAAAAACGTTAAAGGTGTAGTTTTAATTAAACTACTGGCATTTCTAATTTGTCCACTTGCTTCCAAGACCTGCAGAAATGAAGCCAAGAAGGAAATCACTTCCCCCACACTCTTACCACCCCTTTATTCCCTCTTTGAACTCCCTTTGACCATCTGTGCAATAAAACAAATCAATAACAACTAGCAGGAAAAAAATATTGGAAAGAAATGCATAGTTAGCATCCATCCTAATACTGAAAGAGACAACATGTCTCCCATATCATCATTCTTTACAAGACTAGCTGTATTTAGCCCAAATCTTTTAAAAAGTGACAGACTTAGTTTCAAACTAATAATTGTTTCCCTCTACCAACCTCTCCAAGCTGATATATATCTGCTTCTATTGCTATTTCAGGTAGTTCAACATGTCTGCCTATCTCTCAATTGAATTTACAAACAATATTTATTTTTAAAGCATGTTGTAAAACTCTCTCTGGTGTCCTATTCATCTACTATAAGTGTGTAGCTTCCATTTCATATGTGTGTACATACATGCACACAGATTTTCTTTTTAAAGTATTCGCTCAAATACTCTCAGATAATTCAACTATGACTTGATTTTGTCCAAATAATTTAAGCAGAGTGTATTGGAATTAATATTAGTAATTATATTAGTAATTCATATTATCACTTAACAATTAGACTGGTATTTGGGCTGGATTTATAACAAATACTGTCCGGTTCTCTTGCTGTATTTTTTTAAAAATGTGGGCCATTACACACCTGGGTTCAAAGTGGTGCAACAATAATTGAGCATATTCTTTCATATGACATTTTGCAAAGTAGTTATTAAAAGATGACATGCCTGTAAATGCCTTCAGCCTATTTTCTCAGAGTAATCTTCCTAATGTAATGATACATTCTGTTCAGCGTTAGTGAAGGTGGAATGGGAATAGAGACTAGTGTAATACAGGTTTTGATTTTTGTGAGAGGGCAGAAGTCTTAGTGAAAAAATGCAATGGGGAAATTTACAACACTGTCAGGATGTATCTACAGAAGATCAGTCCATCCAACAATCATAACTAAAGCAAATGTAATTCCCAGGTTCAAAACTATATTTAGAATTTTTCCTGAATACAAAAAGCAGTTTGCATATCAGAATAGATGTTTTGTAGAAAGAATCTTTAACTCTACTTTCCACCAATAGTTGCAACTATATTCACTCTGTTTTAATCTCTCCCTTGTATTTATATATCAATTTATTATCAATCTGTTGTACATTTTGAATGTCTGTGTACATGGAATATCAAAAGTGTTGGAACTTTTCAGGACACCACTACTTATAGAAAAAAGTGTATTTAGGGGCCAGGAATTTGGCCTAGTGGTAGAGTGCTTGTCTAGCATGCATGAAGACCCAGGTTTGATTCCTCGGTACCCCACATACATAGCAAAAAGCCGGAAGTGGCGCTGAGGCTCAAATGGTAGAGTGCTAGCCTTGAGAAAGTCCAAGGACAGTGCTCAAGCCCTGAGCCCAAGCCCAGGACTGGCAAAACACACACACACACATACACACACACACACACACACACACACACACACACACAACGAGTGTATTTAGCACAAATCAGTTTCTTCATGACATTTGGTAACTTAGGGATTGGAGACAGATAAAATGTAGGAATTTTAAGGCTAACAGTGCATCTCTAGTACACAGGAAACAAGTCATTTTCATGAGAATAAGTTATTCATGAGAATAACTTAATTACAACTTTTCAAGCAATATCTAGCTTCTTAGCTAGCAGATACAAAAACACAGACACAAGTTGTTTACTGTATACTCTCTGAACATTATAGCCTGATTTTAAAGGAATCTCTTTGAACGTCAGAGAGAACTGAATTTAACACAGAAATTAGAAATACTTGTATAGCTAATACTTAAACTGTGAACATATAGGAAGGCTAGCAAAATGCAGTGTATATTTAAACAGAAAATAATCTAACTCTCAGAGAATTAAAAACACATCCAGAAAAAAACGTAGTATTCATTGATAGTTCTGAGGCTGATTGTAAGCCTTCAGAGTTCCACTAAGTAGACAGACACTCCAGGGTTTCTTCTCATTTGTATTTCCCTTCTTCATTCCAACATTTCTGCCTTAGGACTTTCTCCCCAGCCAAGCCAAGGCACAATCCTGAAAGGATATCAGCTTCGAAGTGTGTTTTTGAGCACATTTCAAAAACTTTAGAATTTTTTTGTGTAGACTACCTGCAAGGACAACCACTGTGTTGATCCTGTAGGCTGCATCTCACAACCTGTGAACTTGATTCTGCTACTGATGCCCTTGTCTCTTGCTTCCACTGAAAGAGGACTTTGTCTGGGATTTAGAGGAAGAGTTGAGAGGGGGAAAGCAACATACTGAAAAAAAAACAAGAGTGTGCAAATCAAGCAATGTAGCAGAAATTTGCAATAACTTGTACCTAACTTTAATCCTTGTCACTGACAACACTAAGAGACTATATAGAGTTGATAACATTATGCCAAGATTATGCTTTTTAATCATCTAGTTCTTGTCCAGCGTCAATATTATATTCTAATAACTTTGCATAATCAGATTAGCATTAGCATATATCATGTTGCTGACTATAGATTCATATAAAATGTGCAAATGTGCTTATTTTATACGTTGTACAGATGTATAGTCAACCTAATTATGTTCTAAATTCTAGGTGTAGAAAAAAGCCATTTACTTGTAGTAATATATGGATATTTTCTTTACCACTGAGATTAGGACAAGAAAAGCCCAACCCCATTCATCTTTTCCTCCACCTTGCTCTTCCTTTCCATAATGGTGGAGAACATTCGTTAATCAAATTAACAATTTCAAAGGCAGCAAGATTAGAGTGGAAAAAAAGGCTCTAGAATAGACAAGTGATAAGAGTGAACTTGAGAACAGACATTTTGGATAAGTACAAATGTCAGAGAACTCACTGGGGATGTCTCAAATGTGAGAGAACTCACTGGGGATGTCTCAGTGTCTGTCACCACTGAGAATAGCCCACAATAAGAGAGATAAGACTAAGCCCCAGTAATCTTTACAGGTGCATAGGAGGTTATTCCCTATCTATGCTAATCAGCATATTACACTGATTAGCTCTGTTTATTGACATAAGAATTGTATGCCTAGATACATATTGGGATGCACTAAATTACTTATCAATAGGGATTACTACTTTTTAGCTGACACTAGTGCTTACAAAAGAGACTTGTCAGGATTTTCCCCCCATGACTTGCAAATCATGACAGATTTCACAACTGTAAAATGATATTAGCACTGCCTTGAAGCTATTGGAACATTTAAGTCTACTAATAGCTGTGATGTTCTCTTTTCATAAATTAGATATGGTAGGGGAGAAAAATATCAAGTTTAAATGAAATCACGTCAAATGACGTTAAGAGCTTAATAAGAAAAAGGCAGGTGTTTAGATTTGAGTTTCAGTTCCTAGAAAAAGAAATACATGCAGCATTTAAATGTATTAATTCCTATAAGCACCTTCATCCTTTCTTGCCATAAGCTGCTAGTGTTGCTAAGTTCTAATAGTGTTTCATTCGCAGTAAAACATAAAGCAAGACAAAAGGGAGTCTGTTAATGTAAGATTTCCTTAGTGAATTGTTTAACAATTTTAAAGGACATTGTTTACTAACTTGCCCTATTTGTAATGCTCTGTAGACCAAACCATAATCTAAAAAATAAATAAAATAACAGGAAAATCTGTTTGCCATCTTTATATTCATAAAATCCGGATGAAATTTTCATCCCTTTTCTATTCATGTCCAGTCTTTTCATGAGGAGGTTCACTAAAAACCCTATAACTGAAGGAAAAGAATATAGATTCGGGTCTTTGCACTGATAAGTAAGCAGAGAGACCTGGGTCTCATTTCCAGGCTGCTATGCTACTGTGTCCAGAGCCATCTTTTCATATGGATGACAAAGTGTCTTTAAGTAACCACCCTGTGGCTAACTTCACATGGGAAAATGGCTGGGAGGTTAATGTAAACATTGTCTGCTTTCTTCAAACCACACCCGAATGCCACATCTGGTGGGTCACTTTACCCTGCAGTTAAAACTCAAAGGAATGTCAGAATGAGATTATGAGAACCATTCACCAGGCAAATGATGTGGAACTTAGGAGGAAAAAAGGGGGCAGATTTTTGTATATGAACTGTTTGGGTCATTAAAAGAAAGAGATGTGTGTGTGAGTGAGACCCAGGCCCAGTACTAATTGAAGCTTCTTGATAAATTACATCAATGCTCTGCCTCACATTACATGGTAAGGAAATGTCTGTAGCAACGAGATTTTTTTAGAACACAGTGGTTCCACATAAGTGAGAGTCGTGGATTAGACAGTTCAGTCACATTTAGCTAGCTTTGTGATAAGAATACAGAATGTAAGATGTAATGCGAAAAGTAAATGTAAAAATAAATGTAGAATGTAAGATGTAATCCGTAAAAAATAAATTATTGCTTTACTTGTTGCTTACACTTTTGTTGTATATATAACTTGTTTTTTATTAGTTCATTTATGGATACCCAATTTGTGGTTACTTTCCAATCTATGTTCCCCTCTCCCCAAATAATGCTTCAAGAGTGTCTTTGAACATGCTGGGTCAAGTGAGAATTTAGAAACAGACACATATATTTTATAGGCTGTGAAATACTTTTACACTGAAACTGGAAAATTAGTGCCAGATTTGTCCACAACTTGACAAAGATGTCACCCTCAAACACAAATGCATCATATCTTTTATAGTAATCCAAATATCCCCCAAATCATAGCAAATAAGACATCCCTACCATGAGACTACACTGGTTGACAAGCATCTATGTTTTTTTAGTTTCACATTTCATTGTGAATACCTACCAACAGCTATTTTATTTACTTTTAATTATTATTAATTGCTATTGTAAAGGTGATATAGAGAGGGACAACAATTACATAAGACAGAGAACATTTATTTTTGAACAATGTCACATGTTTCTTCCCTCTCTTCCAGTTTTCCCCTTCTGCCCCCACTGACTACTTGAATAGTTCATTTTCAACACAGTATTATAGTGAGTATAATTTGTAGATGTTTAGCACATTCTGGTTACTACAAATGAGGGAAATCATGCAACCTGAGTTTCTTTGGCTTTGACTTTTCTTAATACAACCTTTCCCATGTTTTTCCATTTATTTATAAAAGGTATAATATCATTCTTTCTGATGAATGAGTAGAATTTCAGTTTTTATATATATAACATATTTTATTGGTCCATTTGTCCACAGAGAGGTCTGGCTGGTTCTGTATCTTAGCTATAATAAAGAATAGTTTAATAAACATGGGTATGCTAGTAGCTTCAGTGTGTCCTTGTTTATGGTCAATTAGATAAACGCCCAGAAGTCAAATTGTTAGGTCATAGGGAAGCTCTGAGTTTAGTCTATTGAAGAATCTCAACACCTTTTCCAGAGTGGCTGAACAAATTTACTTCTCACCAACAGGGTAATGAAGATCTGTTTTCCCCTATATGTAGAAGTTGGATTTAGATTATAAACTTACAAGTAAATACATTGGGTGATAAGTAAGTATATACAAATTTATGAATTGAAACATGGTAAGGTTCAAGGGAGGGTATTTATAAAAACTGCCATTTTTTGAAGTTTTACAAGCTAAATTTTGTACAAAAAGTCTCTGTGGTCTACATAGTTCTAATATCAAGATACAGCTGATTAGAGCATTTAAATATTCAGAAGTTAACTAGAATACTCATTTCTACTCTCCCAAATTTCATCCTACCCATACAAAAATCAGCAGAGTACAGCAGAACAGCCACAAAAGCATGTTGGATTTTATATATCGATATATGCAATTATTTTTGTGAAACAGAAGATAAAACTGAAATGCCTACTAAGAATTTAGTGTTAAATTACAAAAAAGAAAACATGCAAGCTAAATTTTTATATTAAACAAATGTGTAATGAGATGTTGTTTTAGACATAAGGTGTTCACGTTAGAAGAAACAACATAACAATGAATGACTGAAGAAGGAAAAGCTAGATGGCAAAAATATGCTTTTCTTTTGTACAAGAGGTTAGCCAATTACAAAATAAAAGAAACAACAAAGGAAATACTATGTAACCTACAGGAATTACAGTTTCTAGAAGTAGAGGTGATATTCTCTGGAGATTTATAAGGGATTTTTGTTTCCTGACTCAAAACTCTTTTTTTGGGGGGGGGGGAAGGGAATCACTACTCTCCAGAGCATGCTGTGATAACAATACTTCCTAATTCATTCAGACTTGACTGCAATTCTGCCTTCAATATTAATTTTAGAGAAGGCTTTACTTACAATTAGCCTGTGATTATGTTATAATCATATTGAATTCTATACCCTGAAATGAATGTTACATAATCAGGACCTAAGGAGGCAGAAAGTTAACAGCCATTGAGTTGTAAATTACTAGGTGATCAGATCTGTATTTGCCATCACTATTTAGAGATACAAGTATTAACTGGAAAATGGAAAACTTTCTGAAAGAAGAAAATAAAAGACACTGAGTATAGATAGAAAAACCAAAGACATTCTTTACTGAAATAGAAGATACAATCCAAAGATTCATATGGAACAAGAAAAGACCTCGAATAGCCAAAACAATTCTAGGCAAAAAGAGCAATGCTGGTGGTATTACAATACCAGACTTCAAACTCTACTATAGAGCCATAATAACAAAACCCGCATGGTATTGGCACAAAAACAGACCAGAAGATCAGTGGAACAGAATAGAAGACCCAGAAATAGAACCACATACCTATAGGCAACTTGTATTTGACAAAGGAGCCAAAGATATACAGTGGAACAAACACAATCTATTCAATTATTGGTGCTGGCAAAACTGGGCAGCCACATGCAGAAAACTAAAAATTGATCTTAGCTTTTCGTCATGCACAAACATTAACTCAAAGTGGATCAAAGACCTCAATGTCAGACCGGAAACCGTGAAACTGCTACATGATAGAGTAGGAGACACACTGGAACTCATAGGCACAAGAAAAAGATCCCTGAACAGAATCCCAGGATCACAACAGATTGGCGAGAGACTCAATAAATGGGACTAACTAAAAATAAAAGGTTTCTGTACAGATAAAAGAATAGTTGCAAAACTAGAGAGACAGCCAACCAACTGGGAAAAGATATTTACATCTGACAAATGCTTAATATCCAGTATCTACAGGGAACTCAAGAAACTAATCCCCCCTAAACCCAACAAACCATTCACTAAATGGGCAAGGGAACTAAAGAGAAACTTATCAGAAGAAGAGATTAAAATGTCAGAAAAGCATATGAGAAAATGTTCATCATCCATGGTCATAAAAGAAAAGCAAATAAAAACAACCCTAAGATACCACCTTTCCCCAAGAAGAATGGCCAAGATTTTGAACTCAGACAATGAGAGATGCTGGTGGGGTTGTGGAGAAAAAGAAACCCTACCACACTGCTGATGGGATTGTAAACTAGTTCAGCCACTCTGGAAAGCAGTGTGGAGGCTTCTTAAAGAACTGAAAGTAGACCTTCCCTATGATCCCGCCATACCACTTCTGGGCATCTACCCTGAATCTCATAACCCAAGATATGATAAGGACACCTGCTCAGCTATGTTTATCTCTGCACTATTCACAATAGCCAGGCTATGGAAACAATCCAGATGCCCTACTGCAGATGAATGGATACAGAAAATGTCATATCTATATCTATATCTATATCTATATCTATATCTATACACAATGGAATTCTACATAGCCAACAGAGAAGATAAAATAATGGCATTCGCAGGGAAGTGGATGAATCTAGAGCGAATCATGTTGAGTGCACAAGTCAAGACCAAAGGAACAAAAGGCGCATGATATCCTTAATATGTGGCTATTAGATCCAAACAGTACAAGAGTGAGGACTCAATATTTGCATACCCAATGGTATGGACATGGTATTGGAAATATAAACGTAACTACATAGACATAAAAACCTATGACTCTATAGACATAATGTTTTATTTCATAAATTAATATGTGTCTGTGATATACAAACACTTAGCCTAATTTTGATTATGTTCTAAAAACTAAGTGCCAGTGATTGTATATAGAGATTCCTTTCTTGAACACTTGTTTAACTTGTCATTGGAAATATGATGTAAAAATCAGTGTTAATAAATTCTTTAAGAAAAAATATGCATCTTTGCTTAATCAGTTAATTGGGTTATCTATAAATCAAAAAAATTCAAAACCAATGCAATAATTTCTAGGATCAGTAGCAAAACACAATTGCATGGCGTTAATCCAGGTAAAAGCATAAACTATGCATTATCTTACTAGTAAAGGTGAAAGAATTCCTAAATAAGATTCTCAAAATACAAATGGAAAAAAATTGGTTACCACTATTAATTGCCACACTTTTAAGGATGTTGTTGTCAGGAGTTTTTCTAATCTCTGTATCTCCATTTTATAGTTGAAAAATTTAGTTTCTTAGGCATTTTATCAAAATACTATCGAAAGGTACTGTGAAAGATACCCTGTGTCTTTATCTTCTCTATTAATTTACATGTGTTAAAAAAAAGAAAAAAATACTTTTATCCAGTACAAGTCTATTCCTGTGGCACTGAGTTTAATCAGATATCTAGGTTGTTTCAGTCAAACATAGAATTTAATTGAAAATGTGATCAATACCAAATTAGGTAATACTTGGAAAAATATACCACTTATTTGTTGCCACAGAGATGATTATAACAAATATGGAAGTTAAATAAATATGGGCAATAAAATATATTAGCATTTGCGAATACATTACTTGCAAGAACATCCATGTTGAACTACTTTGAATAGGTTTTAAATAAACATGTTATTTCAACAAATGTATGACTTTCAATTTCAATATTTACATTTTATAAATGGTTTTAAAATTGGAGGTAGAAATCTTGAAATAGAACTTCTGAGCTATAGTGGGACATGGTGGCTCACACCTGTAATCCTAGCTACACAGGAGGCTGAGATCTGAAGATCAAGGATCAAAGCCAGCCTGGGCACTAAAGTCCATGAGACTCTTATCTTCAATTAACAACTAGAAAATGGGAAATGGGGCTATGGCTCAAGGGGTAGGGCCTTGACCTGAAAAGATCATGAAAAACAACCAGGCTCAGAGTTCAAGCCCCATGAAATGCCCCATAAAAAAAAAAAAAACAAACCTGAGCTCTGACTCTACTATGACACGCTTCTAGAAGCAGTTTCTATACCATTTTATAGGATACTGGTTAGTTACTAAGAAATGCAAATGGTCAGAGCACTTGATGCAATAATTACACTTTAAGATATTTTACCATTTATAGCAAATAACTGGAAAACATAATAATATCAAATAATTGATGGATGGTTGAATATTTTAAAATGACTATATAATAGAATATTTCATAACAAATGACTATATTATAGAATATATAATAAAATAAACATGATAACTGCTTAATTTATAAAGCTAGATTTTTGTAGTTTGTGTATTTCATAATTTAATTGTTTTAAATTCTATCATCTATTATATGTCTATCCAGCTAATATCGTGTTTCTTAATCGATACATAGGCATTATCTTTTGATATTTGTCCTGTGGCTGATTTTTCTTTAGTGTTTGTGATTTTATTCACTTAATTAAATGACTTTACATATATTGATATCAAGAAAGTAAACATTTATAAAAATGTATATACATTAGAGCAATATATATTTTTGAATAGAAGACTATAAATTAAGTGCTAAATTAAGTGCAGAGCAGCATGTAAATATTGAAATGTTCTTTCTTATAACTTGTCTCTGAAAATATATTACATTTGTTAAGCTGAATAAGTGAAAAAAGAGCATAATCAATAATTTAATTCAGATTTGCTAGCATTCCAAGAAACTTAAGGAATTTTATTGATTAAACTGAAGAATCAGAGATCCTATCTTTTGAAGATAGGCAATTACCCATATGGAGAAATTCATCTGATAGTTTTTGGAGAAATAAGCCTTATTTAAATCTTTGTAAGCATATATATACATACATACATACATACTTGCATGCATACATTACATACATTTTCCAGAAGCTTAAGTGCCAGAACAGTTCTCCTTTGCCTTCACCAACTATTCAGGACAAAATTCATATTCATTCTGGATACTCTTTCAATCTAGAGAATTCTTGGAGACTATTGCTTTTAATACTGGGATTTTAACTCAGAGATTTATTTTTGATATCCAGACATTATTATCACTTGAGCCACACCCATTTGCCCTTTTTGATTGAGTTATTTTTTTATATACATTTATTTTGCAAGTCCTGGGCTTTGAACTCAGGGTCAGAGCACTATCCTTGGACTTTCTCAAGGCTAGAGCTCTACCACTTGAGCCACAGCACCAGTTCTGGCTTTTTTTTTTCTATGTATGTGGTACCAAGGAATCGAACCCGGGTCTTCATGCATGCTAGGCAAACACTCTACCACTAGGCTAAACTCCCAGCCCTGAGTTATTATTTTTTTTTACAGGCTTGAGTTTTTTCTAAGCAGGCCTAGACCACAATCCTCTCATTTATCCCTTCAATATAGCTTGGATTATTGAACCTTCTACTATATTCAGTTAGTGGCAATAGGGGCTTGATAATATTTTGCCCTGGAGGATTTCACCACTATTCATTGGCCTACATCTGCATGTTTCAAGCTAGCAAATCTACCAGTTCTTTGAAATGAAAGGAAATTCTGTCTTTTAGGTACCTAGTAATGCTATCTTCAACAACAACAGCAACAACAACAAAATAAAAAAAGCAAATAGACAAATGAATTGCCTTTGTTCTCTTTCACTGCAGTTATTGCTGTTCTCTGGGGTGCTCAAAATTTCTTTAGGGAAATAAGTCACAAAAAAAGAAGTAAAATGATTCCAAGTATGCTTGGTATGCATCAAGTAGGGAGCAAAGAATAAGTGAAAAATCGGCTATGTTTTCATTATATTCATAACTTCAAAAATTGTAATAGAGCTAAATTTTAGTACCATTTATATCTTGTTTTTTTGTTTTGTTTGTCTGTCATGGGTCTTGAACTCTGGGTTTGGGTGCTGTCCCTGAGCTCTTCAGCTCAAGGCTAGCACTCTACCACTTAAGCCACAGTCCTACTTCCAGTTTTCTGATGGTTAATTGGAGATAAAAGTCTCATGGACTTTTGAACTGTGATCCTCAGATCTCAGCCTCCTGAGAAGCTAGCATTACAGGTGTGAGCCACCACTCCTGCCTGTATCTTGTTCTTTAAAATACAAGTTTCAGAGCTATACAAGATATAATTTATTTTAATGGATATATAGTAGCCCTGTTATCCTTGAACATACAGTGATCCCTCACCTATTGCTGGAGTTATGTCCAGAGACCCCCGTGATAGGTGAAAATCCACAAAGTACTAGTGCAATATTTATTTTATTAATATACTTTTATGGCTTTGAAAACACTTCCCACTCCTCACTTACCTCTCCCACACTCCTATAAAAACTTCATATGCTCTTAAACACTTTCTACTCTCTTAAATCTACATAATGTTAACAACATATAAAATTCTATATGGGTACTCACCAGAGAAGTATACTACAACTCCGGAATTACAAAGATCGTGAATCATGTAGCTGGGCGGTGGAAGTGATGATGATGAGATGGTATTACTGCACAGCCAAGCAGAGCATTACAGGTCTTCTGAAGGCACCACTTCATCAGCTTGTGCAGTATCTTCACCCTGGAATGGAACTTCTATTTCTGCTAATGATGTGAATGATCTCTTCCTCCAAGTGATAAACATAGTTATGGGGAGTTGCAGGAGTTGCAGGTGCTGTTTTCTTTCTTTTTTTTTTTTTGGCAGTTGTGGGGCTTGAACTCAGGGCCTGAGCACTGTCCTTGGACTTAAAGCTCTACCACTTGAGCCACAACACCACTTCCAGCATTTTTCTATGGATGTGGTACCAAGGAATCGAACCTGGGTCTTCGTGCATGCTAAGCAAGCACTCTACCACCAGGCCACACTCCCGGTCCCTCCTTTTTTTTTTCTTTTTAGTGACATGACACTCTCAATTTTATTTATGAAACACAATGAATGAGATATCTGGGAGTCCCAATCTTCAGTAATCCGTTGAAGGTCTTCGGCCATTCTGACCCTGGTTGCAAGACTATCGAGTGTTGGCTCTGTATGTCTAACATTCTTCTCATCTTTATACAGCACACAGTAGATTAGTTGACCTGTAACCGCGTCCTCGAACCTCACAGCTTTTACTTAACTTTAGCGTGTGGAGAAGTCTTATTTTTTTCTTTGATGATAAGCATCTTTCTCTGGCTCTTGGGTTCACTGCCAGAAACCTAAGAAAGCACAGAACATTTGGATGGTATCGCAGGACTTGAAATAAATTCACAATTTTATGAAAAGTTCACAAAAACACAACAGAGCAGCAATACACGCAGCCATCAAACGCCAATGTGAAGTGGACAGGGAGAGATGCAGAAACCACAATTACAGTTCAGGGGAGCAAACTGCCCAAGGTTAAGGTCACTGTGCCAATCAGCACCCAGGAACAGAACACAGAACTATGGTTGGTCCACCTGCTGTTCCATTAGCCAGTTGTGTGCTCTTTATAATCTTGTTGGCAAACTTGTTCAAGAAGTAGTGGCATGTGGCATTTTCATTCTAGACAGTATGACATTCATCTGCTGATGAAATACATACTGTATTTCATTTTGATTTGGGATTGTTTAATAAATTTGAATTCACATTTCTATATCTTTAGGCAAAATAATGAAATAATAAATATTATATAAATACTTTCATACCACAGCAAAAAGGTATAGTGAAAATTCCACAATACAGAATTATATATATGTTCTTTAAAAAATCAATGTTAATAAAAATTTTTAATTAAAAAAAACCCTTCAGTACAATGAAGCCACAATAAGTAAATCAGGACATAGTGAGGGATGTCTGTACTGCTTTTACTACATTTGTTTCCAGTTTACTTTTATATCTTTGTCTCTGTCTAAAATTGTTGGAGTATGTATCTATCTGTCATCTGCAGGCCTACTGATTGTTTGATGTGTTGATATTTGGGCATATCCAATCTGTAACTGTTTGCTCTTTATTGAATGTGTGCATTTCTGTGTTCTGCTTAGGATTTTTCAACTAGTAGTTGAGAAAGATTTTGTAAATTTTAATTTCAGGTGAACCATTTATAAACATTATGGTTACATATTCTTGTTATTTTGACTTTGCCTAGTAGAAAAAAATTTTTTTTGGATTAAAATGGTAATATCTATATTTTAAAGACTAAACCCCAAAAATTTCTGTCTTCTGATTTTCATCATTCATATTCTGTTCTAATTTCTTATATTAGTTTATTTATTCTTATCTCTAATAATTTTTCTTTTTTTTTCTTTGGCAAGTCCTAGGCTTGAGCTCAGGACCTGAGCCTGTCCTTGGACTTTCTCAAGGCTAGAGCTCTACCACTTGAACCTCAGCACCACTTCTGGCTTTTTCTATGCATGTGGTACTGAGGAATCAAACCCGGATCTTCCTGCATGCTAGACAAGCACTCTAACACTAGGCCAAACTCCCGGTCCTCTAATAATTTTTCTAGTCAATGTTATTTATGTAGCATTCCCATGTCCTGAACTAGCTCATTCTTTTTCTTCTGTCCAATTTTGCTAAGGAGCAACTATTTGGAAAATAGTTTAATGATGTTTAGGTCTTCACAGATTAATACAGGAAGAAAAGATCAGCATGCTGAAGTATTGTCATGAGTCTGTTTTGTTTTGTTGTCTTACAGTAGTAGATTTCCTCAAAGTTCTTGTCTTCTACAAACTCTGTCAGAAATAATTCAAATACTCTTACTACACATCTTCTACTTTCATAGAAATCATCAAAATCTTCTCTAAAGTTTTAACCTTAAATTTTAAAACATTTCAGGCTTGAAAACCTGTCTGGGAGTGATATGTGTATGTTTCTACTTAAAGGGTTCTGTTGCCTATGCATTCGTTCTATGGAAGCAGGATGCTTAAAATGCTTTGCAATTCATTTACTTAACTCTCCTTCATCCACACCAAAATATGTATCAAATATTTGCACGCATAAGGCCTGCAAATGCTTTACATATATGATCACATTTAATGATCTCGAGAGTTCTATTCTAAAGGTATAATGGCTCATTTCCCTTGAGGTATCTAAGCTTCATAAAGATTAAACAGCCGGACCAGAAAGCTAGGAAATGACAATTTTGGATTAAAATGTATATATCCATAACTCCAAAGTCCATTTTAATGCTTTACAGATTTTTCTCTTCTCTTTTTCACTAATAATAACTATTTCAGATGACTGAACTTCTATATCTTCCTTTACAAGCTCTTTGACCTTCTTGAATTTAACCATGTGTTTCCTCAGTTGTCTTGATGGGAAACATTGGCTTTTTGCACTAGGGAATGAATTGTCTTTTCCTTTCACTTTACCTTTCATTTTTATCTTTAATATCATCTCCATATAAACATTTGTTCTCTTTTGTTTTTATGTTTCCCTTTTTCCTCTGTGCTGAACTATACCCAGGACCTCAAGCTTGCTATAAGTACTCTACTGCTTAAGCCATAGTATCGAATCTTCCTTTTGTAATTTTGTTTCTGAAATACATCTCCCTAACTTTACCCAGGGCTGATTTCAAACTGCTAATTTTGCTGCTTCCACTTTGCAAGTAGCTGGGATTGTAGGCCTGAACTACTAAACTGCTGGATATTTCATTTTTTAGATTTTACTTTGGTTAATTTTATTCATCAACTTCACCTGGCATAATGTCTGGATATTTTGATTAAATTATTTTTGCTGAAGATATTTCTGAAAGAATTTCACATCTGAAATGCTGCACAAGGAGTGGGAAGTAGATAGCACTCCCACAGTGAGGGCTAATACTTGCTGAAATATCTAGTGACTGTTAGGTGACTGATATGTGAGCTGAAATATCTAGTGGTTCACAAGTCTTATAATTTGTACTAGAGTTTAAACTAATGGCTTTCCTAGATCTCCAGAGAGTAAATAGATCATTAAGTTTGGGGCCCCTTTAATTACAGCAGCCAATTCCACATTATCTCATTCAACTCATAAACTGATATCACATTCACTTTCCACTTCTGAAAAAAAAAACATATCTTCATCTAAAATTGTGCGATAATTTCTAAAACTTTTTTTTCAATTGTGTTTCTCTGACTTAGCATAGTAGCCCTTCATTATTATATTAAACTTTGCTTAAGTTCCTGAATTCTTATGTTAATATTATTATCGCCTGATCTTCTGAAAAGCTCTACTCATTGCATTAAAAACACTATTGAAGATGAAAAAACAAAGACAAGATGGGGTAATATAAAGAGGAGGAAAGAAAGAGAAGAAATGTCATAAATGTTCTTCCAAAAGAATATATTTTAAAGATTGAAAAACAAAAATAATAGAAAATATAATACTAGCTCTAAGAAATCTACACTCATAATAAAGAAGAGATACCCTGACCAACTCAGAATCCTGATTTTTTCCCCTAAAATATGTTGTCTCCATATGTTCCACATTGAAATTTTTCATATAGAATCACACTGTGAATTTTTCTTACATTAAGAGAATGTTTTAAAGAATGATTGGCTCCATGTACAGAAAGGTAGCAATGCCATGCTGCTTCTGGGTGATTAATGTCTATGATTGTAAAAGACCCTAGATTTGAGTTAATTTAAATGGAGAATATCATATTTGTTGTAAGCTTGACAAGCAGATGTTAGAAATCAAATCAAAAGAAAAATAGAGCAAATATTTGCTTGAGTGTTTGAAGGTGCATTTTCATTTTAACAAATTATAAGAATTTCTGAGTTGATGTGAAGTACCATATAATGAAAGAGAATGCCTATCTCTCAAAACCAATTTTGATTTTCTCATAACAATATTCTTTTAAAAGGTTCAGAAAAAAATTGAATCATTATTTCCCCAAACAGTAAGTTTAAAATTTGTCAATGGAGAATCTTAATGAATATTCTTTAAAATGATTTCCAGGTGCTTATAATATAAATGGATGAGTTAAGGCAAGAAAACGAGTTTAATATTCAAACACTGGCTGATAAATTCCAAATGATTCAAATATTATTCAAATATAACATTCTATACTGATAAAAACAAAGAGTTCAAAGAAACTTGAAACTCAATATTGGAAAGTCTGTGCTTACTTCATCTTTTACAATCACATGAAAAATTAGGTTCCCATATTAAAAAAACAAAACCTGAAAATACTACTTCTAAAATCAGGACAAAATAAGGTTGCTGACTGTCACCATCTTATTAAATACAATACTTAAAATCTTAGACAGAATAATCAGGGAAGAGAAAAAATTAAAAGTGATGTAAACAGAAAAAGGCGAAAATGTAATCATCTCTGATTGCTAGTAACATGACTCTAACTTAGAAAAACTAAAGATTTCTAAAAATGATGTTTAAGAACTTCGGCAAAGTAGCGTCATCATAATGTCAATATAAAAACATCAACAATTTTACCACATACTAATATGAATGCACTGGAAATGTTTATCATGGTTGCCTCAGGAAAAGAAACTATCTGAGAATAAACCTAAACACCAAAATGAAAGACCACTGAAATGAACATTAAAAGACATTGAAGAAATAACTTGAGACACTAGACTATGGAAAGATACTCTAAATGTATTGACTGTGATGATTCATATTGTTAAATGATCATACTATTGAGAGTGACCTAAAAGTTGAATAAATCATCAAAATACCAATTGCAATAATCTCAGAATTAGAAAAAGTGGTTTAGAAAAACTATACAAAGCATGAAAGACACCAAATAACGAAAGTTCTTGAACCGAAAGTGGAGTATTAGAGGCATTTCAAAGTACACTACAGAGCCATAATTTTAAAAACCAAAATGAAACAAACAAACAAACAAAAACCCACCAGGGTTCTGGTAAAATAGTCGTGAAAAAGAACCTAGAAAGAAAAAGAAATGATCTGGAACCAACTGACTGAACAAATGTGCCAAAGGCACAAAACATGCTATGAAAGCTGGAGCCAATGGCCTCATGCGTGCCTGTCATTCTAGCTACTCAGAAGGCTGAGATTGTGGTTCAAAACCAGTCCAGGTAGAAAAGTGAGACTATGATCTCCAATAAACTACTCTGAAAAATCCAGAAGTAGCGCTGTGGCTCAAGTGGTAGATTACTAGGCTCAACGACAGGCAAGGCCCTGAGTTCAAACCTCAATATTGATAGATAAATAAATAAATAAATGTAAAACAAATAAAAATTAAAAAAATATCTACCTGTAAAAGATATCTACCTGTAAAAAAAACAAAACTATAGCCTGTTCTAAGTATCGACTTAAAATGGATAAAAGACCTTAAGGAGAAATCTGAAATAAAAATTAAATTCTAGAGGAAAACAGTCAAAATATATCAATAAGTTAGCACAGAAAACTACTTTCTAAGTTGGACATCAATTCCTTAAATACTTAAAGAGTAAAATACGAGATTCCATCAGTATTACAAAATCTACAAAACAAAGGAAGAAGAGACAAGCTATAGAATCAGAGAAAACATTTTCTAGCTATTCAACTAACAAAATATTATTGTCCAGAATTTATGAAGAATTTAGAAAATTTAATAGAACAGATCAGGTTAATAAATGTGTGAATGATTTTAAAGTTCCTTTAAAAATAACACAAATTGTCAATAAACATATTAAAATGTTCAGTAAGCTTTCATAACTAAAGTAGAAATAAAAGTTACGTTGCAATTCAGTCTTATCCCAGTAACGATAGCTACTATCAAATAAAAATTAGATGCTGTTAAAAACATGGAAACAGCAAATAAACACTGTTCGTGTAAATGTAAATTAGTGTAGCCACTAGTGAAATAAACATGGATACTTCTCAAAAAGTAAAAATAGATCCATCAGATGATCTTGCTACACCACTCTGGAGAAACAAAATCACCATACAAAGGTCAAATTTACACATCCATGTTTATTGCAGCACTGCTAAAAAGATAAAAAAGGTATAGATTAACCCAGATACCAACCAACAGAAGGATAGCAACTAAAATATGCTAGATATACATAATCATAAAGAAGAATGATGTCACATCATTTGCAGGAAAATATGTAGAACTGGGTAGTATCACTTGAATCAAAGTAAGTCAGATGCTGAAAGACAAGTGTTGTTAGCTTTCTTTCATTTGTGGAAACTATCATTTTAAAAAAGACAACATGAATGTAGTAAAATAGTAGAGAAGTATTGGGAAAAGTTAAAGGAGAACAGACAAGTAATGAGAGAGTGGAGTTCATGGGCATGTATTTGAGTAGAATATGATCAAACATGTACATATGTGTAAATTTAGCAAAACTCATTACACAATTGTATGTAACAAAATCATTACAATGAAATTATCAGTTCTCTACCTTTTGTTAATCAGGAGAAAGTCAAATTTCTTATTTTCAAGAGATCATATGTAATGAAAAAGCTCAAGTGGTTGCTGTGAGAACTTCACTGAACTGAAGGTTCTCTCTCTTTTTTTCTTTTTTATGGGTCATGGAGCTTGAACTCGGCCTGGGCACTGTCCCTGAGCTCTTCTACGCCCTACTCTTGAGCCAAGTCCCACTTCCCATTTTCTAGAGGTTAATTGGAAATGAGTCTCAGGTCCTTTCACTCCCGGGCTGACTTTGAACTTTGATCCTCAGATATCAGCCTCCTGAGTAGCTAGGATTACAGGCATGAGTTTATTAACTTAACTGAGCTTATTCCAACTAGAGACTCAAGGAAATGACACAAAGACATCAGTAATTAATGCTGCACAGAATACACCATGTAAATCTGAACTATCTGTGGATGCAGAGGAATTAGTGGATATGAAGAGAGGGAGATGGAAAGGATGGTGAAGGAGAGAATGTGGCAGAAATATATGTAAGTATAAAAGGGTATCTTATGTCACCAAAACTATGGAAAGGGAGAAAGAGGGTAATTAAGGAAGAAATTGAGTAGATTATTAACAGAAATGGAGTAGATTTGGTTAACATTATTTTCAAATTCTATCACAGTGGAACATCTGTATACAATTAATTTCTACTAATAAAGATAACAGGAAAGGCAAATTTGAGCAAATAACATAGTTTTAATTTGTCTTTATATGAATTTCATTTTTATATGGAAAAAACACAAATAAAAATTTATATTTCTATATATGATTAGCCAAATGATCTAGATTTTCTTTGTTTGGGCAATAGTGAGTTTTCAATTCTAGGTATGACATTTATTTGACAGGCACTCTACTACCTGAGCCATAATTTTTAGCCTTATTTTGCTTTCTTATTTTTATTTTGAGGATATTGAAATTTAAACTCAAGATTTCATGTTTTTAGGCCATTACTCAAATTGTACCTCTAGGCACATTTGTCTCAGGTATTTTTCACGTAGAATCTTGCATTGTATGCCTATGCTACCTCTGAATTACCATGTGTTTAGTCTGCATCTCCCAAGTGGCTAGAATTATAGCCACAATATTTAGTCTGTTCTAGTATTTGAATGTTATTCATCACATAGAATTATCCTTCTTTCTTTTATGAAAATCAATGTCATTTGTATATGTACATATGCATTAAGACTTTATTCTTTTCTATTGAGATTTTTTTCACAGTTATAGTATTTTTCATTTCAGTTTCCTCATTACTGTGATTGATTATAAAGTACTTAGTTTAATATATTTATGTTGATTATATTCAGAAATTTCACGTGGATTTTTATCAGAAATTTCTGTTGCTCTATTTGTTACAATGCGAGATTATCATGTTAATACTTTAATATAAATGATTATATTAAGTTTAAATTTCTATTTTTTTTGCCAGTCCCAGCCCTTGAACTCAGGGCCTGGGCACTGTCCTTGGGCTTTCTCAAGGCTAGAGCTCTACCACTTGAGCCACAGCAACATTTCTGGCATTTTTCTATGTACGTGGCACCGAGGAATTGAACCCAGGATTTCGTGCATGCTAGGCAAGCATTCTATCACTAGACAAAACTCCCAGCCCCAAATCTGTGATGAACAACATAAAACAGTTCATTTCATCATTATTTTTTACTGGAGAAAGGATTTCCTTTTCAGACTCAACTTAAAACAAATAATACTACTGGATATTACCAAAATCTTAAACCTCATCGAACAGCACTGAAAAATACCTAGTGCTTTCTGTGTATTGTTCAAGCTTTTCCCAAAACCCATGATTACATAATCCCAGAATTTTCTTTTACCTAACCTATATGTGTATACAACAGTCCATGAATTAAAAAATATACCAGAGGTGTATGTGTATGCATATCTGTTACCAATATTAAAATATTTCATAATTTTATGATCAGGGAATTAAATATTTATTGAATAAACACTGTAAAACACTATAGTGTAAAATAATCCCTGGTTCTTATATGGACATTAAACTTACCAAGTATTTTTTATTAACATCATAAAGGCACATTGAAGTAGGAAAAATTCCAATATATGAACTTTTAGACAGAGTTGCCAAAACTGTTCAAAATCATTTTCTCTATTTACACATTTGGTTCTTTCAGTTTTACTTTTAATGCATATTCAATAGGTTTTGCTTTGTGGTTACCTTAAGAATACTGTTCCATATACTCTTCACTAAAGATTATAGAAGCAAGCCACGTATTTTCAATGCATTGTATATTCTTTCATGATAATTGGCAGATTCATTTGCTTTAAAAAGAGTTTAAATGTCATTCTATGCATTTTCTATGACACTAGTATAGTAAAATTTCTTCCCTTTAAATAAAATATATTTTGATGTGCAAAATTTGAATCAATAGTTCAAGTGTTTATGAATGCATTTGGTCATGAAATTATATTATATTGTTCTTTGCTATTGCTATTTTTAGGTTAGCATGTAAAGAGACAACTTCCAGTCTATGCTGTCAAGTATACATACATATTTAGAGCAGCCAAATACAATTGCAGATAATGTACATGTCTCACACAAATCCTCTTCAAGGGGCTAGCCAAGAAATAGTTCCAGTGTCTGTCTTTCTGGGACCGTTTTGTTTGTTATTATCAGCAAAGACAGCTAGAACATAGCCTCCCTATATTTGGAAATGGAATCTTATAATCATCTCCTTTAATGACAGTCTTCCTTATTAAACATTTTTTGGCCAGAGAAAATGATCTGTCAAACTTGTTGACTACCTAAATGCTCTAACCAGTTTAAAAAAAAAATCAGGGATGTGAAACATCTGTGTTCAACTTGAGTTTACTCACATGGGTTTTTAGTTTTAGACATGTTTTCATTTCAGATACACACATGAAAATAATTATTCTTGTCTGAAACTGATGTACCTGGGATTCCAGTTTGATTGCCTAAGAGATTCACTTGGGTCTTCTGATGCAAGGATTTAGATGAAATGCAAACATTAACCTAGACACTAGGGAATTAGAATTCTTCAGGCCCATTACTAGTTAATTTTCCAATGTCATTGGCTAATTGCCAATTTGTTATGACTCAGTTCCCACATATGGAAATAGGGTAAGAAAAATACAAATAATATATACAAATTTATATACTTCATATACACATATACATTTTGTAGATGTAATGATATATGATGTGATAATACAGTATATAATATGTGATGCAGTCACATGAACTATAGTAGAGTATGAGGTAATACTAATGAGTCATAAAATTTAAATGATTAAATGTTTAAACATTAACTTCTTTAGTGTGAATATCTTGGAATTTAGCAAATCATTTACTGTTTTCTAAGAAATAGGTATGATGTTGTTTTCAGCATAGATCTCATCTAGTATTCTAAATACTTTCCTTGGTGAGGAAAGTAAACTAGTTTATAATTTGTCCCTAAACATTCTTAGGCAGCAAAAGAGCAATCTGTACAAGTATAATGCAAGTAAAGCTAATGATAATTATACTTGGTCTGGTTTTTCTACCATTCTACCATGCAAGAACTAGTGAGCACAAGAGTCAGTAAGTAACTGACAAATGTATTTCACCATCTTGCTTTGTAGTCCCCAACATAATAAAAGCAAAGGTTGGCAGCCTAGGGGCTGCATGTAACGTTTGGATTTTGTAAATGAGTATCCATAGAATTGCAGTCCACGCCATTTGTTCACATTTGTCCATGGAATGCTTGGGAAAGACAATTTGTGAGGCACCAGGCCCCAAGTGTTTACTAGCTAGCCCTGTTCCCATAACACTGTTGATGCTGACTTAAAGGTCAATTTTCTTCTTTTATAAGGCTATGGAAACATAGTGCAATTTTGTTATGACTGTTATATAACGTATAAAAGTTGTACCTGATAATAGAAGATGATTTAATGTATTGTGCATTTATACATTCCATAATGCATGTGTGTACATTACACTGCATAAATTTAAACCAGATTAAATATTTAGCTCCTTGAACATTTGTCAATTATCTGTTGCCCAAATTTAGGTATTTCTTCATTTCAAAAAGAACAATATATCATTATTATGTGTAACTACCATATACTGTGTAATCCTACCGCATCTATTAGCTCTTATCCAACTGAAACATGGTACAAATTAAAAATCTTCACACACACACACAACACATACACACACACACTCACTCAAACTGTTCCCTGGTAACCATTGTTCACATGTCAACTTTAAAGAGAGAAGTGTTTTTCAGAATCCACTTACCCTCAATTTTCTTTTTTACAGTGGTGTAAAGAATACTGTATCCAGACCCAAAGAAACATAGGCTCCATGGTTTCCCTCATTTGTAACAATTAGTATAAAAATTTAGGATTCTCCTAACCGAAGGTCATGATAGCTCAAACGCTATGTGCATATCTCTATATAAGATGAAGCTAAGTGAAATGAACTCCAGGATATGGAACCAAAAGTTTTATCTTTGTGATTGTTGTTCTTAATGTACTATGTGAAGCTATTTCTTTTTCCTTCTTTTCCCATTAAGGTTTATCTCATGTTATTACTGTATCTGATTTTGGTACTTGGTATATTGCATATACTGTTTATTTGTAAATGGGAATTTAAGGGAAAATGGGAGGGGGTGGGGAGAGGACAAGTGGGAGAAAACATGGGAAGGGGCAACAATGTTCAAGAAGCAATGTATCACTCCCTGATGAATGTAAATGCAACCCCTCTGTGTATCACCCCAACAATAAAATAAAATCTAAAAATATGAAACAAAAAATTTCTTTACCTTTTAAATCAACTTTTTAATATAATTATAATAAAATGTTTACTATATGCCCTTTTGGAAAGCAAAAACAAAAGGTAGGTCTTGACCTCAGGTGCTGTACTTGAGCTGTTTTGTTCAAGTCTTGTATTCTACTACTTTGAATCACAGAGCCAGTCTTTAAGTGGTTAATTGGAGATAAGGGTCTCATGAGGACTTTTCCCCCTGGACTGGCTTTGAACTGTACAATATGCAGAAAGCACTAGATACTTTTCAAATTCTGAGTATTTAGCATCAAATAAAGCTAAAGCAATAAAAAAATTCAAGAACTAAATGGATTATAATTTTATTCTCTTTAATATCTCTACTGGTGTGTTGAGGTTACCTTTATCGCTAAGATAAACTGCTTCATTTACTATGATCTAATATTTTACTTAGGTGAAGATTTTCCTTTTGTCTTTTAAGAATTTTTTTTGTCAGTCCTAGGGAGTGAACTCAGAGCCTGAGCTCTGTCCTTGGGCTTTCCTCAAGGCTAGTGCTCTGCCACTTGAGCCTCAGCACCACTTTTTTTTTTTTCTATGTATGTGGTACTGAGGAATCAATCCTGTGTCTTTGTGCATGCTAGGCAAGCACTCTACCAATAGGCCATACTCCCAGAACAAAAAATTTGCATATTATTCAATTTCTTTTCTTTGTTTCTTTGTTTCTTTCTTTGTTTCTTTCTTCTTTTTCTTTAACATTTCCTCTGAGTTTTTCAGCTCAAGGCAAGAGCCCCTTGAACTACAGCACCACTTCTGGATTTTTAGTGCTTAATTAGATGTGAAGGTTTCATGGACTTTTAGTGCCTGGGCTGGCTTTGAATCATGATCCTCAGGTAACTAGGAATTCAGGCATGAGCCACCATGCCCAGCCTCAATTTTTTTAATATGCAATTTCCATTCTTAAAAGCTAACAATTTACAAAACTCCACAAAAAAATATGGTAGTCAATTTAATTGGTGAGCAGGGTCACATCATTTAATATAAAATCATGTCAAAAAGAGAGGTCGTCTGAAAAGAATTGCAGTGCTGGCTAGATTTGGGAAGACAGCAGATACAAAGTCTATGTCAGATAGTAATAAATAACAACTTTTCTCCTCCTTTCTCAAGCTTATTAGCAAAGAACATTGTCACCAGCACATAAAGTACCTCAGAATTGGATCAAACCAGTAATGAATGTTCTCTCACACTTATTACTTGCTGTCTATGGCTTTCCATATTCCTTCAGACAAAAATTTCCTACTTCCTCAACTCATCTGACAGGATTATATATTACATGTGACCTTCATGAACATCCAGTCAAGGTCAGAAATTTTCTAATTATGGAACTCTTAATTCTACAAGACCACCAGATGAATAGTTATCCTTTCTGCCAAAGAACAGGGATGTATTTTTACTAAGAACGATAAGAGAATTAATAAGAATTATTTTCTTGGAAAATCAACTGAAAGGTAAATCTTTTAATTGAATATGATTCATTTGTTTGGTGGGGCTGGGAGTGTGACCTAATGATAGAGTACTTGCCTAGCATGCACGAAGCCCTGGGTTTGATTCCTCAGTACCATATACACAGAAAGCACTGGAAGTGGTGCTGATGCTCAAGTAGTAAAGTGCTAGCCTTGAGACAGCCCAAGGACAGTACTCAGATCCTGAGTTAATGCTCCAAGACTAGCAAAAGATTGAAATATAAATAATTTGTTGTTTGGGTTTTGTAACAAATTAATTAGCCAATTAAAAGTTTAAAATTTCAATTGTTAAACAATACTTGTCATATTCAGTCAGTTTAAGATTATATTCACATTCCATCATTCACCAGATTTATGTACATATATCTGCATCTAAAAATTATGATGCAATAGTGTGAACCCTAAGATTCCTATTAATATTGGATCCATTAATGGTCAGAAGGAGCTTAACTAATATTTGGAGGCTACTGGATAGCTAAATTTAACATCAAAATGGGTAGAAAGTATCCAAGATATTACCTTCAATCAAGCTTCAAACAAAGTAGGTATTGAATTTTAAAAAGTGTAGTGTATTTTAAATGGAATTACATGAAATAACCAAAGAAGAGGCTTAAAATGAAACATTATTGCATTAAGTAGATGTACTGAAATTCTCCAAACAGTGTATAAATGCCTAATGGATGTTGCTGATTAAACATTAGTCTCCTTGGATAGAAAATAAAAATAAAAACCAATCTGCAAAACTCAGAGATTTACTATCTTTTATATAATTGTAGTAAAATATTTTATATTATTGCAACTTCCAGAACAAAAAGAAGGAAATAGAAAGAAAAGAAACTGCTTAGCTTAGGCATTTAGAACAAGACTATAAAAGAAATGAGAATATCTCAATTTATTAAATGTTAAAGTAACTATATAGTTCACTTGACATCCAGATAAAAAGAAAACAAATTCTGACTTAAAGCATGAGAAGGGACCCACCATTTTTTATGTTAATTTGTACCAATTGGTGGAGGAATTGGACATAATATATAACTGTCTACAGGCAAGCTTGACAATAGGAAATTTGATCATCGTGATTGCAGAGAAAACATGTTAAGATAGGCAAAGGGGTAATATGATAGGTAATTTGATTTACTGAACTCTAAATGACTTGGAAGACTGCGCATGAAATTTTGATGAGTGGTCACTGCAAGACTAGAAAATCCAAAGATCAAACTGTACCTCTGGCTGCTTGTATTTCTCTTCCCAATGGCATCAAAGGAAGTACTCAGTTTATGAGAAAGAAATTGATTGACATGATACCTGATATATTAAGTAAGTAATCCGACTAATTGCTAACTCATATTGCTTAAATTTAATTGTCATTCTTTTTACATTTTAGCAAAGGGGTACTTAGTTCCCATGTATCAACTCTGAATTTTCAAAAGATCTTTATGTTGGCTAAAAGTTGAAAGATATGTAGAATTACTAAATTTTCCTTGAAAATAAACAGATTAATGGAATAAAAACTGAACAGTACAATAGAATGGCATACACATATGATGCTTTTAAAACTCTATTATGAGCTAAGCACCAATGGCTCGTGTGTGTAATTTTAGCTACACCGGAGGCTGAGATCTGAGGATCATAGTTCAAAGCTAGCCTGGAAAAAATAGTCTGTGAGAATTTTATCTCCAATTAACCATGATAAATCCAGAGGGGAGCTGGGGTTCAAATGGTACAACACTAGCTTTGAGCTAAAAAAGCACAATGACAGCGCCTAGGCCATGAGTTCAAACCTAAAAGTCTCCCTCCCTCCCTCCCTCCCTCCCTCCCACCCCCTCTCTCTCTCTCTCTCTCTCTCTCTCTCTCTCTCTCTCTCTCTCTCTCTCTCTCTCTCTCTCTCTCTCTCTGTCTCTCCCCCTCTCCTTATAAAGTAACCTCCATTAATTGAAATGAGGTTAGTTCTTCAAGATATGACATGAAATAGTATCTTACACAATCTAAATAGTCAGTAATATTATATTCTTCCAGGGTTAACTCTAAATTCCTTACAATTATCTAGATTTTCCTAATTCATACCATTTTCCAATAAAACAGGTATTCAAGAAAATTAATGTATTCTACCTTAAAAGTATTGCATGTGTCCCCTAAGGAACAAAAGGCACAGGGTATCCTTAATATGTGGCTATTAAATCCAAAGAGTACAAGAGCGAGGACTCAATATTTACATACCCAATGCTATGGACATGGTAATGGGAATATAATCATAACTATATAGACATAAAAACTTAACTCTATGGACTTAATGTTTTATTTCATAAATTAATATGTTTCTATGACATACAAACCCTTAGCCTAATTTGGATTAAGTTCTAAAAACTAAATCCCAGTGATTGTATATAGAGATTTTCTTCTTGAACACTTGTTTGTTAAACTTGTCATTTGAAATATGATGTAAAAATCAATGTTAATAAATTCTTTAATAAAAAAAAGATGGAGGGCCCGGGAGTTTGGCCTAGTGGTAGAGTACTTGCCTAGCATGCACGAAGACCCGGGTTTGATTCCTTGGTACCACATACCGAGGAAAAAAAGCAAAAAGCCAGAAGTGGTGCTGAGGCTCAAGTGGTAGAGTGCTAACCTTGAGAAAAGTCCAAGGACAGTGCTCAAGCCCTGAGCCCAAGTCCAGGACTGGCAAAAAAAAAGATGGAGGGGAAAGGTGGGTGAAATGCAGACTAGGGTGCAAAAGACAGATTTTTTACTCCAATGGCAATTTTATGGGGGACCAATTTAAAGCTTCAAAACTGTTGTGACCTTTGATACTGTCAAATAAAGCTCCTTCACTGGTTGTAGCTACAAAAAAAAAAGTATTGCATGTATCCCAATACTAGTATTTTCTCCTACTCTTCCCCAAAAACTTCTATCATGGTATTTAATAGGATTCTTTCCCACATTTGATTTTCCAACATATAGTAAGAGCTTGATCATTAATCTGTAACTAGTTCTAAAATAAGGAAACTAGAAAAATTGTTCATTGAGCCTGATATTTATATACAGTACACAGGTCATGAGCATTTTGCAAGTAAATATATTAGTCAGGGTTCTTTAAAGAAACAAAACCGATAGGATATTGACAATAGGTAAATAAGTAGATATTTTATGGCTGCAATTAGCTTACAAGTAACAGGGAGTTTGGAAATAAAACCAGGAAAATTAGTAGTATAATTCAGTATGAATCGAAAGGCCTGAGAACTAGGTAGATTAAGGTATAATTTTTAGCTAGAGGCTGAACGGGAAAATGTGGACTTGGTGAGCAAAAGCTTGTGTCACTGGTGTGAAAATTCTAGAATCAAGAAGGGGCAGAGAAAGATGAATTTCTCAGCTCAAGGAGAAAAAGAGAATTTCTTTCTTCCTCTCCCTTGTTGGCTTATTACTGTCAATGAATCAGGTTACTGATAGAAATTCTAGTCTCTCACAAACACACAGAAAATATGCCCTTTACTTGCTATTGTGGCATTCTTTGACCCAAATGTTGTCACATGCAAACAATCATGAAAATATGGAATGTTGCTGTTGATGAATCAAGTGATAAAAATGTACTTCCAGATTATACTACTAACAGGATAATTTACAGGGTACTATTCCTTGACTAGTCCATTGAGTCCTAGCTAACAGCATATAGTATTATTTCACTTTAAATCCCACAATAAAAATACAAGAACAGGAAAACATACAAAAACCTGAAAAATTGAATCTCCCCCAAAACCATGAATTAATAAATGAGCTAGAGAACTGAAGGTATACTTCCAAAAGTGATAAGTAATCATTAAACATATGACAAAAATGTTAAACATTGTTAGCCATCAATTTCATAGCTAAATGAATGTCTAGGGATGGTCTCTTGTTAGGGAATGTAGATATAAGGGAGAAGGTACCATTGAAGGATGTATTTTATCCTGGTCTCTTCTGCTAGACTCTACCTGTTTTCTGGATGTCAGGACTGAGGCAACTCTACTTCCTCAACCTTCTCCATCATAGTGTTCCATCTCAACAATAGTCCTCAGAGATGAGGCAGGTAACCATAGACGGAAGCCCTAGAACTACAAGCCCAAAACAATCTCTCCTCCACTGAACTATTTCCTCAGATATTGGGTCACAGTGACTAAAGTGATTAACAACTTATGCTTGTACCTTCTGATATGTATAAAGAGAATGGGTTTATTTGCAAATAACTTAATTGGATAACCTACAAGACACTGTGCATGAAATCACTGAATAAGAATTGAGCTGCCTTAGTGGAAGTAATAGTGAATGATAGTCAGAGAAAAAATATTTAATGGCGTTTAATAAAATGTTTTTGAGCTAGCTGTTTGTTTTGAGGCCTGCAGTATGTGGCATTTCAGAGGACAAAATAAATCCAATCACATTACAGCATTAGATATGAAACCTTCCTCCTGATACTAAGCAAGGTTCACATTAATCTGTGCAATGTAAAACACAGCACGCTGCTCAGTCTTAGTAAGAGAGAAAAAGCAACATTTCCATGTGAACCTGAAGAACACATAACACATTTAGTGGTTTGGCTATAAAAGGCAAGTGTCCAAAATAAAAATAAGTAAGCTTGGATTAACATTAGGTAAAACTTATCCATGCAATAAAAAATCATGTCTTATCACTTCAGGATTTCTCTCAAAGAAATACGCCACTGAGAAAACCCAATGCTCCCAGATCACAATCTGTCAATATTAGGTAGATTCATTTACAACCTATTAAACAATCAACCAGTCAATAGTGGGTATGCTGGTAGCATATTATATATACAAAACATTTGTCATTAGCATAAGTTTGCTATGTGCCTGCCATTACTTTTAAGCATTAAATAAATATTTATAATAATGGCAATAATAATAATAATAATAATAATAATAATTCTTGAAGCCATGGAAAACCTAAAGAATGAGGCTGAGAGGCTAGGATGCCAAGAGGAAAACTCCAACCATATCTAAAACCTCATTAGGAGTCACTATATATCATACCTTCTGTAAGGCACTATACTTACCATTTGCCACTAATTCCTTTCTTCATGATATATACTATGTGCTGGCTTATATTAGAAAATAGAGATGTATAGATACAAAAGATATCAACTCATATAGAGTTCTTCAACAGTGGAGGTTTTGGTTATCTCAGTGTGCTTTTTTCTTTGTTCCCTCCCCCACCCCTCTCCCTCAGTCATGGGACTTGGACTCAGCCTGGGTGCTGTCCCTGAGTTCTTGAGCTCAAGGCTACCACCCTAGCCCTGGAGCCACAGCTTCACTTTCCCTTTTCTAGTAGTTAATTGGAGGTAAGAGACTTGTGGTCTTTATTGCCCTGGCTAGTTTTGAAACACCATCCTCAAATTTCACCCTCCTGAGTAGCTAGGATTAAAGACTTCAGTCACGGAGCCCAGTTCTCAGTGTGTTTTTTAATAGCATCATGAAGTCTTAAGACACAACTCTAAGAACTATTTAACAAATACTTTCAAAGTGAGAAAAACAGGAAAGAAGCCAGTTTATTCAAGGCTTATTACCATATTACAATATCTAATTTTGAGAGGTACAGCAGAAGACCAGGATCTATGGAGTCCCCAGTTTTGTTCTTTGTTCAAAATTGCTTAGAAATTAAAAGAGACACGTGTCAGTGGTTAAAAGGAAAAATAGACTGAACTAAGGGTAAAGTATTGAGGGAATTAAAAACAACCAAAAAAATGGATAACAGACACAGGAGAGTTACCTTTCTTATATATGAAAAGTGCTTCTGGGATTAAACTTGATTTCTAAGGAACAAGAAATTCACTAAATTATAATTCAATGTTTTCTTCCAATTTAAATTTAATACCTTACGGAAGAGCATTCTTGTTTTACACCCACAAAAGGTTCATTTATAGACATTTACTCTTACAATTACACAATTTCAAGTGCCAGCAAGTGCAGGTGATAGTGACCTTTCTTCCACTCTTCCTCTTTTGTACTACAGTTTTATCTCCATAAAAGCTTTCTCATGCTAGAACTTCACAGTTAGCTGCGTGTGGTGGCTCATGCCTGTAATCCTGGCTACTTAGAAGGCTGAGATTTGAGGATCAAATTTCTAAGCCAGCTCAGGTACCAAAGTCTTTGAGACAAGACTCTTATCTCCAATTAATCTCTAGAGAACGGAAAGTGGAGCTTGGTTCAAGGGTAGGGAGGTAATCTTGAGCTAAAGAGCTCAGGGATAACAACCAGGCCGAGTTCAAGCCCCATGACTCACCAAAAAAAGAAAGAAAAAGTAAAAGAAACTTCACAGTTTACCCTGAGAGCAATTTTTTGGTTGCTTTTGATATATATTTTTGTGTGGGGGGGGGGCTAATCCTGGACTAGAACTCAGGGCCTGAGCACTGTCCTTGGATTTTCTCAAGGCTAGAGCTCTACCACTTGAGCCTCAGCACCATTTCAGGTTTTTTCTATGTATATGGTACCGAGGAATCGAACGGGGTATTTGTGCATGCCAGGCAAGCACTCTACCACTAGGCCAAACTCCCAGCCCAAGTTTTTGATATTTTTTAAATTATCAAAACTTAACGATATTTATTACATGTTTTTATGAAGATAACTGTTGGGAAATGGAGTTAGAAAGATCACAAATTCAAGACCAGTTCAGGTAAATTTGGTGAGATCCTAAATGAGTTGGTTTGTTGTGTTTACAAAAATATTTTTAAAATTATAAAATTATTAAGAGCAAAATGGCTAAAGAACATAGCTCAAGTCATAAAATATTTCACCTAGTGAGTAAAATCTGAGGGTTCATTTCCCAGTACCACAAAGGAAAAGGGAGAAGAAATGGCACACTGGCAATCAGTTGTATCTAACTAGGAGGCAGAGGTCAGGAGGCTGATGGATCAAGGCCCTGAGGGCAAAAAACAATGAGACATATATGATGTTACATGAATGTAATGCCAGCCATATCAGTACAAAGGATTTAGCTCAAAGCCATTCTGAGCCAAAGGATAAACTCACACCTGAAAAATAAAACCCAAACTAAAAAGGATAGGGATATATTAATAGTGTACTTTCCTCGTAACCCTGAGAACCTAAGTTCAAACCCTACTACAACAAAAACAAAATAAAGTTTATGATTGTTAAGATGCTAAAGTTAAATTGTGGCTATCAGAAAATATAAAATATTTAAAGTTTACCCAGAATAGTAAACATTTCTACATTAATAACATTCAAGTTAGATAGACTCTTGATACCTAAAGTAAGTGGTTTTATTATTTCAAGAATTGCTCAGCAATTTCTTTAAAAAAGAGAGGTTTAAAGAACTTAGATTTATATAGTGAAGATGATTATTGGTTGTATCATTGAGAATAACAGTGAAAATGTTCCTCTGTAATTATTTGACCCCAGTGAAATGTTCACTCTGCTCTTGAAAACATTGAGCCATTAGGCTTATAGAAACTAAGGAGGGAAAAAAATAAACCCCTTTAAAATTCACTTTGTTCACTGATATACTGTTATACTTAAGGGAAAAGGTCTGGGTAGGCACTCTAGGTCTGTCTTAGCCCACATTACCTATAAATAAACTAAGACAGAACTGGTTCTCAGACAAGAGACTGCTCTGTTCAGTACGAAACGTTGTGGCTTTTACACAACTGTACTATTTTAATAATTTTCCTTATTTACTTCCTACTTGTCTAAAATAGACATGAATAAATTCTGAGACTTAAGAGAAATTGTATGTTTTTAACATTTTATTTCAATATTTTGTCTGAGGGCCTCAGGAGATATTTTTTTTTTTGCCAGTCCTGGGCTTGAGTTTGGACTTTTCTCAAGGCTAGAGCTCTACCACTTGAGCCTCAGCACCACTTCCAGCTTTTTTCTATGTATGTGGTACCAAGAAATTGAACCCGGGTCTTCGTGCATGCTAGGCAAGCACTTTACCACTAGGCCAAACTCCTGGCCCATCAGGAGATATTTGTAAATGTGAATGTCATCTGGAATATCTTAGGGATATGAGAATATTCTCCCAGAAAAAATATTTCTCTTTTTCAAAACTTTAAGCATAGGGCAACAGAGACTAGCAGTATTTTATACAAAATCAATTTTGTACAAAACCAATCCATCAGGCCACAGCCAAAAGCAAGTTAAGGTGCCACACAAAGATGCAATATTTTACAGGAAATAAACTGTTTTTCCCTCCTTTATGTCTTGACATATACATCCATGTTTTTCTGTGTAATAATATCAATAATGGCTAATTCTTCATAGTTTTCAAACTATAATGTTATTATTATTGACTTTTCTAATTAAAAGAGATGCTCCTGTTTCTGAGAGGCTGCAATCTCGGTGTAAGTGGACAAGTACATTGTATGTCACAGTTCAAATGTAAAACTCAGGGAAAGGGAAAGACACTGCTAAGTGGTTAAAGGAAAAGAAGAAATCTTGTAGCAACTGCCAAGAACCTTCCAGAAGGTAAATGGCTTGCTTATAATAGTCTTGCGTAGTGGACTGATTTACAGCACCCCTCATGAAGATACGCGGAAGCACTCACTCTCAGTACCTTTGAATGTGCCCATACTTGGAAATAGCCTCTTTGTAGATGGATTCCAGTTAAGGTCAATTTCAAGTGGTGTGGGATCTAATCCAGTATGACTTATGTCTTTCTACGTGACATTCAGAGAAAAAGTCATGTGACAAAGGAGACTGTGATTAGAATTCTATATCTATAGTCAAGCAATAACCTAAGAGTAATGTCAATATGCACAGCTAAGGGAATGGTATGGAATAAATTCACCTCTAGAGAATTTACAGAGACTACATCCCTGCTGGCTTCTTAATTCTGTCTTCTAATCTCCAGAGATGGAAGAAAGTAAGTGTTTGTGTTTTAAAGCCATTCAGTTTATGATCCTTCATTATGACAGCTCTAGTAACTCACTTGGGGAAATCCCCATGGTAATTCTGTTTTGGAATCACCCTTCTTTCAGAATGGTCAGCATGTTTCTGAAACCAACTGATCCAGAAGAAAATTAAATGTAACCCATGCCAGTTATACATACTCACACCTGAGGAAGTCAACATCTCTCATGTTACGTAACATGTTTGCATATCCAAGTAGAAACAATCCAAAAGAAAGACGAATGATACCCATAAAAGTATGCCTTTTAGCTAGCATATTTGAAGAAACAAAACAAATGCATGTGATAAAGTATAAAACTGTAAAAATAGGCATGAGCATCACTTCACCAAGAATCAGAAAGCTCACTAATCACATGCAGCTGCCAAGTGCTTTTCTCCTTTTGATCCTACACACACACACACACACACACACACACACACACACACACACACACACACACCCCGAAGCTTCTCTGAGTTTTAGAGTTTGCCATTTTCTTTTCGTAGCTTTATCGGTTATTATATCTACCTATACTAAGTGAATTCACCTAAACAATACAGGGAAAAAAGATCAAAGATCTATTCAAAAAAACTAAGATAAGCATCTGCTGAAAACAATGTCTTCTGAGATAGTTGCAAACTTTGAGCATTTATTGAATACATAAAATCCAGACAAAATAGTTTCTCACCAATTCTGGTACTGCTGCATCTCCACAAATATTTTCTCTGAAGAATCATTGATTTTTTTGCTATCTGTGCATTTCTCCAAGTTCTTTCTTTGCCCAAGCAAAAATTCCACCCCTTCTTCAACTTCCACATAATTACTGATAAGTCTGCAAACAGCAAATTCCTGAACCCTCTTATTTAAAAATATATATTGCGAATCTTTATCACTCTCAAAGATATGGGTATTGTTTAATGTCAGAGGCTTATCTCTGTTATCTGAAAGCTATTCTGGAGGCTGAGATCTGATTTGAAGCTAGCACTGGCAGATAAGTCTCCCTCTCTCAAATAATCAGCAAACGAAGTTGGCTGGAAGGACGCTCTAAACATTAAAGCACCAGCAAAGTAACTAAATGCAAATGTTTTAAGGATTTGTTTTAAGAAATTTAGTGTTTGTGAATAAACAGCAAAGAATTCTCCTGTTCAACAGCAGAGACATAGCAAGTACATAAATGGTAACTAGTTTACAATCCATGAAACTTTCCGGAGGATAAAAAAAATTACTGGTTTGGAGGTCCTGAAAGTCTCACTACTGAATGAAGTTCCAAGTATGTTTGACTGAAAAGATGTTATCTGGGAAGGAATTGGAAGATTGCAGGAGCTGGCTTTACTGATACGTGGGGCAAGACATTTCTTATAATATAGACAGAGTCTAAGAGCATCTCTAGTGTATCCTTGGAAAAATATAGCAAAACAACTTACACACATGAATACATATGACATAGCAAAGTGGCTAAGAAATCCTGAGAAAAGTGGAGAGAGATGACCAAATAGCATAGAATCAGTTATATGATTGCAGAAATGTCTGTAGAGAGAATTATTAAATTAGCCTCTCAGTCTCAAGTAAAACAAATGAAAAATCAGTAAATGGAAAATCATCAGTGGGCAAAGAGCACTGGATCTAGGTTGGAGTTTCATGAAATGCTGATCTCTTACTAATTTCAAAGCTTCAGTTTCTACATCTTTAAAACAGTAGTTAAAAAAATAAGCTGTACTTTGTAGAGGGCAGTGGTTTTGATTTGGATGATAAATATGAAATTAGTCTAGGAGTCCAAACCCAGGAAAGAAGTTGATTATATATATGTGCTATCATAAGGCAGTCATAATAACAGATCATTAAATCATCAAACAAATAATATGAATAGACGTGGTAGGCTCTCTATAGCATATATTGATATTATTAGCATAAATATTACTCTTTTGACAAAAACCAACATTTAGAATATATTTTTAAACTATGCATTTTCAAGAGATAATCTAATAGATGTCTTTGTATTTAGTATGCAAAATGAAAATGACAATTATAACAATTACAATTACCATTTTTATCCAGTGCTGTTCAACAAAAGATTAGATATTTGTATGAACACTAATAATGTTTGCAGAAAATTCATGACAAAAGAAAATTACAGGCATCTAGAAACAATAGGGTCAAAGACAGAATATAAAACAAAACCATTCATAGTTATTAATGCTATTGCTTTTGTAATGTACATTATATTCTCATTTGTTTTCATGGACTTTTTTTTACAACACATTTATCTATCACATGTATAAATGAAGTATTATATAAAATCATATGAAAGGATGATTTATTATCTTCGACCCTTCTTACATCCATTCACACCTTATGAAATGACACAGGCTCTGAAACCAGAAAAACACCAAAGAAATATTAGATTTAGAAGTTTTTGAAGTCAGTTAACAATAATTAATAAGTTACTAAAGATACATTTTATTTATTATGTGGCTTACATCAAATTATCACAATTTGTGAAAGCAGTAAACATCTGAATCAACTGCAGATTTAATGAGATAGGATTACCTTCCTTTCCCTCATAACCAGTTTGCAGTGAGCAACCCCCCCGCATTTTATCTTTGCCTACAAGTTCCAGAGCATTTGCCCTTTAATTTAATGTCTAAAATTATCCCCTTCTCTTTCCACAACTAATGACTATATTTTGGTTCATTTTCAATAAAATTTAATGACTAAATTAGAAAGGTTAATCAGGTTTAAATAAAGATGAGGATGACATTTCTTCCATATTTGTCTGGCTCCCAACCTGCTTCCTGCTAACTTTGAATTCATCCTTTTGTGAAAATTATACCCTCTAAAAACAAGTGTTGTGAGATGAGTGGGGGGGGAGGCTGTATGTAGCAAAATTGAATATTGCCATCCAAAGTGTAAGAATATTTTAAAATTAAAACTTGATACTAAGTGAGGTAGCCATTTAATTAACATTTTAGGTAAGGTTCATGACTTTTCTTCTGGAAGAAGAGAAGCTCAGAAATAAAAATCCCAGAAGAAAACACAACATCAGGGTACTTTGGTAAACTAAAAAAAAAAAAAAATGGGTATGAGACAGTAACATGAGGTCTGTATTCAATTCCTTGAATGCTGTAATTAGCCCATGCTTCAGTGTTTTGCACAATACAATGAAGCACTATTTTACCCAATATATCTTAATTAAAAGCAAAAACACAATACAACACAGAGCTACCATCAAAGAGGCGTTATTGGCACTCACATAATACAGAAGATGGGGAAGGATTTTGTTTTCTTTGTTTGGCAAGAAAATTGGAATGAAGCATTTCTGTTTTCCACATTGCTCTCAATATAGAATCATTTGTGTACCAAAAATTGCATTTTGACTGTAAATTATATGGATGAGAGCCACAGAGAAGATACTTTGTTGTTTTATAATTCAATAGTAGTAATGCTTGTTTTTCTCTTTCTCTTTCACAAAGAAAATAATCACTCAAGGTTTAGTTTTTGCCACAATGAGAGTAGGCTGAGTCCTATAATGTTCATGTTTTATATTCCTTATTTTTATCTGGAATGCCTTGATTATGGGGTAACCTTAAAACACAAAAATTATCACCTTTGGTAAATATTCTGAATTTTGAGTACAGAAACAAAGACATTTCACTGTGATCTGTTCTTGAAATTTCTTAATAATAGAGAGGGAAAAGCAAAGAAAGTTCTTTTTCAAAAATCATAAAATAATTATTCCCAGCCCCACCAAAACCAATTGTCTCTATAATCAATATCTCCTGGGAAATAGGTGATTGAAGTAACAAAAAAAAATTCTGTATATCAGAGATCACTCAGAGTCTTAGTCAACTTGAGTGAGTTTGTTGAAGATTGAAAGTGAAATCAGTGCTCCAGTTTACTCATGTGGAGACAGTTCAAAACTCATACAACATGAACTTGAGACAAACCCTTAGTCCCCAAGTTTTAATAATTTTCCCCTTACATAGGACATCTGAAATATCACTTCCAACAAATTCCTCAAGAATTTATAACAGCTGTACCTTGTCAACTGAGGAGAAAAATCACCAGTAGCATGTCAATTGATTACTTCCAAGCTTCAAGCTAAGTAAACATCTCTATACTGTTATGACCTTCAATGGAACTAAAAGAATTGACTCATTTAACCATTCTTGAAAGGGGAAAGTCAAGAAACTTGTCTGTCAGTCTAGAAGAAGCATTCATTTCAAAGACAAGAACTGGGGAGACATAAACCTTTTCTCAAAAAGAAAAACAAGAACACAGGGCATTGGGCATCGGTTAGAAAAACAAAAGCAAAAACTTTCCTTTTGCTGCTTACTTGACAAAGATGACGTGCTTTCTGATATCTATGCCCACAAAATGCCAGGTGATCAAATCAGAGTGTACCTAAAGGTTAACAATTTCAAGGTTTTAGATTAATCTCTACTCATAGAAGTACACCTTAGGTACTAAGATTCAGAACTAAGACTATTTTATTTTTTATAATTCCCTCTAGTACGGATACCACATCACACAGTAGAAGTTATAGGAATACATCATGATAAGAAGCAATGAAAACAATGCTCTTGGTGAACAGGTTATATTGCGTTTCATTTGTGTCTATCAAAAGAAATATGGAAACAGTGATAAAACTAAGAAATGGAGTATCTAAAACTTTAGGTTAATGCAGAAGAACTTTAATTTTCAGATTTGTGACATCTGTCTACATTCAGACATATAATTGTTCTTCAGGGGAATACTATATTGATTCATTAACTTGGTGATTTTGATCATCATGGCTAAAATAATAAAAAAATGTTCACAATAATTAAATTTGTTCAACACTAGATAAACTGCAAATCAATGAACAGCAGATATTATTAATGATAGTACAATCTTATGAGCACATTAGGAAAAATACTTGGAAAGATACAGTCTTTTCTTATTATTATTCCTTTTTTTAGAAGTATCTGCCCTGGGGCTTGAGCTTATTTATTTATTTACTTTTCTAAAGGCTAGCCCCCTACATCTTGAGCCACACTTTTACTCCCAAATTTTTTTTATGGTTAATTAGAGATAAGACTCATAGACTTTCATGCATGGTATAACACACTACATAAAATCTGATATACAATAATAAAACACAGAGTGAAAAAAAATTTAAAAACATATTAAACATCTCTTCACTCTCTCAGACCACAAGGACATCAAGTTGGAACTGAACACCAATCTCCACCAACAAAAACCCTGTAACTCATAGAGATTGAACAACACATTGTTGAAGCACCAATGGGTCATCAAGATCAGAACAGAAATCCAACAGTTTATGAAATTTAACAAAAAGGAACACACAAAATACCAGCTCCTTTGGGACACAGCAAAGGCAGTATTTAGAGGAAAATTTATAGCTCTGAGTGCCTACAATAACAAAATGGAAAAATCAAAAACCAACAATTTAATATGTCACCTTAACCTCCTAGAAGAAAAGCAACAAACCAACCCTAATCCCAGTAGAAGGAAGCAAATTATTAAAATCAAAGCACAATTAAATGAATTGGAGCCCCAAAAAACTATAGAAAGAATCAACAAAACAAGTAGTTGGTTCTTTGAAAAAATCAACAAAATTGACAGACCCTTAGCAAATCTTACCTAAAAAAAGAAAGGAGGATAACGAAATAAACAAAATCACAGACGAGAATGGTAATATCGACAGAAATTACCAAGAACCAGAGCATCATGAGGGAATACTTTTCAAAGATTTATGCCAACAAATTTGAGAATCTAGAAGAAATGGATGAATTTCTAGCCAATATTCACATACACACACTGAACCAAGAAGAAGTAACCCAAATAAACAGGCCTATTTCGAGAACTGAAATAGAAATGGCATTAAGACACCTTCCACCTAAAAAAAGCCCAGGGCCAGATAGATTCACAGCTGAATTCTATAAGGTCTTCAAAGCAGAGCTCACACCAATACTCCTCAAGCTCTTCAACGAAATTGAAAATGAAGTTTCTTTACCAAACTCATTCTATGAAGCCAGTATAACCCTCATCCCCAAACCAGACAGAGATTCATCAAAGAAAGAGAACTATAGACCTATATCTTTGATGAACATCGATGCAAAACTTCTCAACAAAATAATGGCCAACTGTCTACAACAACTTATCAAAAAAATATACACTATGATCAAACAGGATTCATCACAGGGAGGCAAAGCTGGTTCAACATACACAAATTAATTACTATAATTCAACACATCAACAGGAATAAGGACAAAAACCACATGATTGTCTCAATATATGCAGAAAAGGCATTTGACAAGATCCAACCCTTTATGCTAAAAGCTCTGGAGAAACTAGAAATCCATTGAACATTCCTCAGTATAATAAAGGCTGTGTATGACAGACCCACAGCTAGTATTATACTTAATGGTGAAAAGCTAAAGCTATTCCCTCTAAAATCAGGAACGAGAAAACGATGCCCCGTCTCTCCACTCCTCTTTAACATAGTATTAGAATTCCTAGCCAGAGTAATAAGGCAAGAAGCAAGCATAAAGGGGATCCAAATAGGGAAAGAGGAAGTGAAACTTTCCCTCTTTGCAGATGACATGATTCTGTATTTAAAGAACCCTAAAGACTCCACTCCCAAACTGCTTGAGCTGATTCAAAATTTTGGCAAGGTAGCAGGGTATAAAATTAACTATCAAAAATCAACTGCCTTCCTGTATGCCAACAGTGAAAGGAACAAGGCAACAATCAGGAAAGCAACTCCTTTTGCAATAGCCTCAAAGAAAATAAAATACTGAGGAATTAACTGAACTAAGAAAGTAAATGAACTTTTTGGTCAAAACTTTAAAACCCTAAAAAAGGAAATTAAAGCAGAACTGAGGAAATGGAAAAACCTCCCATGCTCCTGGATTGGAAGACTCAACATTGTGAAAATGACAAACTTGCCAAGGGCTATCTACAAATTCAACGCAATATCCATCAATATCCCAATGTCATTCATTAAAGATATAGAAGAGGCAATCCAAAATTTCATATGGATATAATAAAAGACCCCATATAGCAAAAACAATTCTTAGCAGAAAGAACAGCGCAGGAGGAATTTCAATATCAAGCTTTAGATTATTATAGAGCTATAGTTACCAAAACAGCTTGGTACTGGCACAAGAACAGGCCTGAAGACCAATGGAATAGAACTGAGGACCCAGATATTACCCACAGACCTACCTATGGAAACCTAATCTTTGATAAGGGAGCCAAAAAATAGAATGGAAGAAAGACAGCCTCTTCAACAAGTGGTGCTGGTTAAGCACTTGCAGAAACTGGTTGCAGAACTGGTTAAGCACTTGCAGAAAAGTTGGATCCTTCTTTGTCCCTCTGCACCAGGATTAACTCCAAATGGATCAAAGACCTCGAGGTAAAACCAGACACATTGAAAACTTTACAAGAAGGAATAAGAGATACACTAGGCCTCCTTGGCACAAGTCAAAACTTTCTTAATAAGGACCAAGAAACATAACAAATCAGAGAAAGGCTGGATAAGTGAGACTGCATTAAACTGCAGTTTCTGTATGGCAAAGGACATTGCTAGTAAATTAATTAGGAAGCCTACATTGTGGGAGAAGATCTTCACTAACCTTACAATGGACAAAGGCCTCATATCTAAAATATATCAACAGCTCAAAAAATTGAATCATTCCAAAACTAATCTCCAAAGAAACAACCATCCCATTAAAAGATGGGCTAACAACTTAGAGACTTCTCTGAAGATGAAATAAAAATGACCTATAGACACATGAAGAAATGCTCGACATCTCTGGTCATAAAAGAAATGCAAATCAAAACAACTCTAAGATTCCACCTCACTCCAATTAGAATGGCCAGGATCAAGAAAACTAATAACAAAAGATTCTGGAGGAGATGTGGCCATGAGGGATCACTACTACACTGTTGGTGGAGTGCAAACTTGTTCAACCACTATGGAAAGCAGTATGGCAGTTCCTCAAAAGGCTAAATATAGAGCTCCCCTATGACGCAGCAATTCCACTACTTGGCATTTACCCAATCATGCAGAAACAAGGACATACTAAATCCACTAGCACAATGATGTTCATTGCAGCACTATTCACCATAGCAAAGATATGGAACCAATCTTTATGTCCCTCCCTTGATGAGTGGATCAACAACATGTGGTATTTATACACAATAGAATTCTATGCTGCTGTCAGAAAGAACGACATCACCCCATTTGTACAGAAATGGAAAGATTTAGAAAAAATCATATTAAGTGAAGTAAGCCAGACTCAAAGGAACATAGGCCCAATAGTCTCCCTTATTTGTCATAATCAGTAGAAACCTTGGGCTCTCCTAGCAGAGATTTACAATAGAACAAAATCTAGAGACATAGGCCAAATAGTATGTCACTAAATGTAAGGACCTCCAGGATAAGGAAACAAAAGCCATATAATGAGTGAGTGTTGTCCTTAATGTACTATGTTATCTCTCATCTCTTTTGCCATCCCTTGCTTATGTCATATTGTTACAATATTTCACCTTGTTATCTGATATATTTTATGTGTGCTTAATTGGTTACTTGAAATTGGATAAGGAAGGGGGGAAATCAAGATAAGTGGAGGGAGGGTGGGAGGGAAATGGGGACCATGTCATGAGAAAGGGTATCAGTGTTTGTGAAGTTATACACCTTCTTTCTGGTGAATATAATGTAATCCTTTTATTAATCACAATAAAAAAAGAAAATATATGAAAAAGAATAAAAACATACTAAACATTTTCTATCATATAGTTTGACACTTTCCTTTGGATATCTAATATTACTTCATATAGGAATGATGAGCTATATTATTAACCTTATATTGTGCCAGAGTATATAGGCATGTAGAGAAATTGGAAGAGTAATAAATTCATTTTCCAAGTATAACTTCATGAAAATACATGACTACCCTTGAATCATTTTTATTGTTTTCCAGATTCCAAACTAGTCAAATAGAGATTCTGGAGTTGAGTTATAGTTTGAGTAACTGAAGAATTAAATTTTATAGAATAAAATTCAAGATTACTTAAATCTAGATATCTTTTGGATATCATTTTCTTAAATTTTCTTACATCTATGTATTTTGTGCTTAATATTTCTTGAAACAGTTTAGTTCATCTATCATTTAGCTGGTTGAAATCTCAAATCTCTTGCTTTCTTGTTTTCAATCACACTATGCCACAGTTCCAATAACTGTGACAAATGAGTGCAGAATGGTAAGTACATACAGAATGAATAGGGCCTTTAAGAAACCTTTGTTTATCTGTCAACTTTATACATGCTAAAACATTCAGCCATGGAGGAAATGTAAGGAAATTTAGTTTTGTAATAATGGCAAATAATTGTTCTATCATCCAAGCATAAATTTCTGTTTATGAGAGCACATTCTGCCTTAGTCTGATCTGGCTCTCATAGCAAATACCATAGACCACATAGATTAAAGAACAAATATTTATTTACTCCTGGTTGTGGAGGCTGAAAAGCAAAGGACAGATTGTCAGCATAATCAGTTTGTGGAGAGGACACTTCTGACTTACAGACTTTTATCATGTAAAAAGTAAATTCTTCCTTCTCTATCACTCTTCTTCTTTCTTTTCCTACTTCTTCCTTTCCACCCTCTTTTCCTCATTTCCTTGCTTTTCTTTGATTTTGTTGATTTTTTTTCCCTCAGAAGATTCTTTGTAGTTCAAATGAGTGCTCAATATCTTGCTGTCTAGCTAAGGCCAGCCTCACCCAAATGCTCATACCCCTAAATGCTGGCATTATACACTACATGAGTAGGAAACCAGTCATATAATCTTTTCATCCACTTTTAAAGGTTACTTCCAAGTGTAATCAAATTAGTAGTTAAATCTTCCGTGTGTGAATGTTGGAGGGAAAACAATTCAATCCACATAGCACTTTTTCTTTTATTATTTTCATTTACCAAGAGCTTAAATGAGAAAAAAAATGCATATAGGCTAAGTAAAGCAAACCAGAATTCATTTTAGAACAAGTGAGATCTGCCAAATTGGCATTTTCAATTTAGTTTTATCCCCCGTTCTTGTAATTATATAGATGTGAAAATGACCCATTCTGGGAAAATGTGATCTTCCTTGTATACAAAATGGTTCAGGTAAACCAACTGGTATTTTATCTCTGTTTTTCCATGAGATTTATTAGTCTTCCAAATAACACTTCTGGGAGATTTTGAACAACAGAAACTAGTCATCCTATTTTTTCCCATTTGAATCTGCCCCCACATCTGCAAGTCTCAGCTATTACTTTCAACTTACTGATCGTTGGTACACTGGTACTAATGCTGCTACACTGTTCCCATAATACTATGCTCACTTTAGTGAGGAACTCTCTGCATATCTTGCTTTCATTTCCTGTTTTATTTGCTATAAACATAGTTATTTCCATTTTGCTGCTTTCAATCACATATGGCATTTTGAAACTGTTAAATAAAGAGATTATCAATATTAGATCTATCTCAGCTATAAAACCTACATTTATGGAGGAATATCATTTATTCAATGTCATTTCCTTAAACCTGCACCATAGTGATGGTCATAAATTCACATGATTACCTGAAGAATGAGATTTTGCAATTGGAACACTATTTAACTGGAGAAAGATATCAAACTTTTCATGTAAGCAAAGAAGCTGCTCCCTATTAATGACATTTTCAAAGAAACTACAAAATATAAATGGTTCTAATGAGGATCATTAATAAAACTTGACACTCAAACAAAACGACTTCATAGTATCTCCTTTGGAAATAGACAGCATGAGAATATTTATAATTTTGTCAAATTCATCATTTTGTAGGAAATTACTTTCTCATTTATCAATTTATCTTGAAAGTGGTAAAGTAATAGTAAAAATACCCATATTCTGTTTCTCTAAAACTACAAAATGCATATTTACCAATGTTCAATTTAAAAACTTTCTGAGAGATCTTTAGTGACACCAATTATTATAAACATAATAGCACTTTAGTCTGATTGGAACCATAAGGAATTATATGTCTAGAATATTCACTAAAACAAATAGAACTTTTTAAATTACATAAAATACCTAATTTTAAAATGCATAATTTTAAGCTCACTTCCATGAACAGAAATAATTGGACATCAAAAGAATATGGCAGACATAAGTATGGAATGTACTTTTGCAATTATTTGTGTTATTTTTAATGTAAAAAATATTCTTCATTTCCTACCCTAGCCCACCCTGCTCTCTAATAAGCAATACCCCCACTTACCATGAAAAGAACAAAAAGTCCTCCAAGACAGCTTTTTCTCAGGAACTTTAAATTCTTCCTAGTTACTCTGATAGTATATCCCTTAGGAATGTTTGAGAAATAAGACATGTAGATGTTATAATTGAAAACCAAATAGGGGCTAATGTCCACCACAGGGGAGATAATTAGAAAAATCATGTGTTGAGCTACTGTTGTGAATGATAATCAAGTAGAGCTCTACCATTTGATTATAAGCCTCGTTCAGTACAGTCACGTGTTTTGAGGCATGAAGTGATTAAGCAGTAAACACGCTGAGTTGCTGCTAGGGGGTAGAGACATGTCAAAGACAGGAGGGATGGAATGGAGATGTTTGTTGGTTTAGCCAGTGTCATGGTCCTGAAGAGAATGAAAGAAAATAATATCGAAGAATCATATCCCAGAAAAACTCAGAGAGGAAATCATAAGCAGAATCTCACAGCCATTCCTGGTATTAAGTAATTTGGTAAGTAGCCATTGGACATGAACCAGACTTTAACGATGGGAAGTGATCAGTGGATTTGATCATGATGTTTCTAACTACTAATTTTTCATATTTCACATATGTATCAAATCTTTTATAAGTAAGAATCTTGTCTTCAAATTATCCCATTGTTAAAATGTTTCCCAGTAAATAATTTTGAGGTTTTCCAAATCTGTGTCACAAATAAACCCAATCATCTCTAAGTAACCAGCAATACATTCTATGAAGCAACAATATTTGAGCAAGATAGTTCAGAAAAGGAGTAATAGAGAGACTAGCACTAAGATTCAGATCAAATCACAGCAAAAAACTGAAAAAGTTGTCACACACTTAAGTGATCAGAAATTGATATTAAAATCATCATATATTCTTTATAGCAAATTAAAATTTTGAACAACTTCCTGGATCATAGATTTCAACGGAGTATATTTCTCTCTCTCTCTCTCTCTCTCTCTCTCTCTCTCTCTCTCTCTCTCTCTCTCTCTCTCTCTCTCTCTCTCTCTCTCTCTCTGTCTCTTTCTCTCTCCTCTCTCCTATTTTTTGTTTCATGAAGTAGTTCTTACAACTTAAGGACTTTTCAGTATAAAACTGAGCAAAAGATTCCTCTTGTGTGAATGTGAGAACAAAACAAAAACTTGTAAAATATTTCCCAAAAAGTCACTAATTCAAAAGCAAAGCACCTATTGAAGGTTGTCACAATATCATTTAAAGTTTAGGCAAATCTTCTAAATATTTTATTTCACCACAAGATGAATTTTGCATATGTGTATTTCCAGAAATCTTATTTCGTATTACAATTTAAGTTTAACTGCCAAAATTACTCAATCAAAAATTAATTTACTTTATGATGAGTGCTCTTTATGGCCACTGAGACTTTTATGAGTAAATGTAACACAAACACAAGACCATCTAATACTAATGCAAATAATTGGACCCCAGAGAATTACAAACCAACAGGACCAGAAAACAGTATTTATCAAAGAATTGAACCTGATCAAAACACAAAAGAAAGTATTCTTTCTTTCAAAAGCGCGACTCTGGGATAATCTCAAGTAATGCTTACAAAACAGATCCTCTGAAAATATGAGACACTCATAGATTTTGTAATGAATAAATTAGTTCCAATAGAGTTCCAATAGAGTCATCTGTACACTACATATCCCATATTAGATTCTGAGGCTGGTGATTCGTAAAGTTATAGTTAATTGAACTATGTTTTCAAAAACTACTATCTACACTTGGACATATTTAATATGTTGTCTAACCATGCAATCATAAGATGAATTCATGAATCATACACACACACACACACACACACACACACACACACACACACACACAAAATGAGAAATGAATTTTCTGTAACTATATTTTTAATGACTCAAATTCACATATTTTTTCTTATGGCCCTTAATTATTCAAATTCAGAATTTATGCTTTGCTCTAATAGCCCTGACAGAAATACAAGATTATAAAATGGTAACTACAAAATGTATATTATCACCATGTTTCTCTCACTGAAGGCCAACATTTTAAATCTGTACTTATAAAACATTGTTGTTGAAAATGCATATTATATCTATAAAGAGCTTTATAAAATGAGAAAATGTTGATGGGTGGAACTAAGGTTTAGAATGTCCCTATCTCCACTGAGAGATGAACTATACCAGTCTTCACACTGTGATCAAAGTAATAGTGGTCATTATCAGACAGAGTCTTTCCATATGATAATTTTATGTCCTTTCTATGTAATCCACATTTTATGAGGAGTCCAGTAATCTGGGACTTACCTAATTATAAAAATTTTATAAAATAAGATGCCAAAGAACATATTCTTGAGATTCTTAAATACAAATGTTCAATACAGAAAGAGTATTATACTAAGTGTCCATAAAATTTACCATGTGTTAGGACTTCAGGTCACATGATTGTGAGGGCTAGAAAGTTTAACAGGACCATCAGTAGTGTACAAGTGTACCCATCAATAGCCCAATGTTATTCTTTAAAAAAATAGAAGAAGCAACCCAAAATTTCCTATGAAATAATATAGCAAAAACAATTCTTAACAGAAAGAACAGTGCTGGAAGAATCTCAATACCAAACTTTAGACTCTGTTACAGAGCTGTAGTAACCAAAACAGCTTGGTACTGGCACAAGAAGAGGCCTGAAGACCAATAGAATAGAACTGAAGACCCAGAAACCAACCTGCAGACCTATGGTCTCCTAATCTTTGATAAGGGAGTCAAAAAATAGAATGGAAGAAAGATGGCCTCTTCAACAAGTGGTGCTGGCAGAACTGGTTAAACACCTGCAGAAAAATAGTTGGATCCTTTATATCACCCTGCACCAGAATTAACTCCAAATGGATTAGCGGCCTTGAGGTAAAAGCAGATACTCTGAAAATCTTACAAAAATGAATAGGAGATGCACTAGGTCTCCTTGGCAAGGTCAAAACTTTTAATAAGGACCAAGAAACACAACAAATAAAGGAAAGTCTGGATAAGTGGGCTTGCACTAAACTGCAGAGCTTCTGCATGGCAAAGGACATAGCTAGCAAACTAACTAGCAAGCCTACAGAGTGGGAGAAGATCTTCACTAACCATACAATGGACAAAGGCCTCATATCTAAAATATATCAACAGCTCAAAAATTTGAATCACTCCAAAACAAATCTTCAAAGAAACAACCATCTCATTATAAGATGGGCCAAAGACTTAAAGAGAGTCTTCTCTGAAGAAAAAATAAGAATGGCCTATAGACACATGAAGAAATGCTCTAACATCTCTGGCCATAGAAGAAATACAAATGAAAACAACTGTGAGATTCCACTTCACTACAGGTGGAATGGCCATGTTCAAAAAATCTAATAACAACAGATTCTGGTTGGGATATGGCCAGCAGGGATCACTACTACACTGCTGGTGGGACTGTAAACTCATTCAACCCCTATGGAAAGCAGTATGGCTGTTCCTCAAAAGACAAAACACAGAGCTCCCCTATGACCCAACAATTCCACTACTTGGCATTTTCCCAGTCGTCCAGAAACAAGGACATACTAAACCCACTAGCATAATGATGTTCACTGCGGCACTATTTACCATACCAAAGATATAGAACCAATCCAGATGCCCGCAGTAGATGATTGGATCATGAAGATATGGTACTCAGACACAATGGGAATTCTATGCTGCCATCAGAAAGGATGACATTGCCCCATTTGTAAGGAAATGGAAAGACTTGGAAAAAACCATATTAAGTAAGCCATACTCAAAGGAACATAGGCTCAATGGTTTCCCTCATTTGTAATGATTAGTGCACACCTAGGACTTTTCTAGCAGAGGATTACAATAACTCAAAACCTAGATACATAAGGTGATATACGATGAGACTAAATGAAAGGAACTCTAGGATATGGAAACAAGAGCTTTATATTATGTGATTGTTGTTCTTAATGTACTATGTTATTTCTCTTCTCCTTTGTTGCCCTTTGGTTAATCTCATATTGCTACTGAATCTGACTTTGCTACCTGGTATGTTGTATATACATTTATTTGTTTATTTGAAATAGGAAAGGGAAGGAGGGGAAACAAGATGATTGGGAAAGGGTGGGGGAGAGAAATAAGGACAAAAAAAATGAGAAGGGGTATCAATGTGTGAGAAGTAATGCATGTACTCTCTGATGAATGTACCTGTAATCCCTCTATATAGTACCTCAATAATAAAAATGAAATAAAAAATCAAATTCTGCCATGAATTATTGGAATTCTTGAGGTTCAAGTCTAAGACATAGCAACAGAGGTCTGTTTTTTTATTGTACTGTTCACAATTCCTATCCCCTTTCATTTTATTTATTTCATTGTTTTTTAATCTGTTCGCTTTGTCTTGCATGTAAGTTAATCTGATGTAGGGAGGGGGAAAGGAAGCACAGAAACAGTGGGACTCAGGGTGAACAAATGCAGCAGTGCTACTCACTAGACACTGTGTTGAAATAAACTATACAACTAGGAGGTATGAGGGTGGAGAGGGCAAAACTGGGAGAAAATGAGGGAGGTGGGCCACTGTTCAAAAAGAAATATTATTATATGATTTATGCAACTGTAACCTTTCTATACATCACTTTTACAAAACAATTTAATTTTTTAAAGTGATATGAAAATCTGGGGTTTAAAGAAAAGAATCTACAGAAATAATTTCTTGGTCCTCATCAGATTTCTTAATCAAACCTGGTAAATATGATTCAAGGATAATCTTTTCAAAGACTATTTGGCAATGACATTTTAAAAACACCTTCAAAAATCTATAGGCTGATATTTGACTACAGAACTTGTCACCCTTGCTAATCAAATCAGAATATAAAATTCACTGCTTCATCAATTCCTTTTCTCTTCTTAAACTATTACAAAATAAGGTAACAAAAGAAACAATATTCTGTGAGCTCATTTTTCAAGTAAACCAGAACTAAGCATAGTCATTATCCATATGAGAACCAAAATAAAATAAATAAAAAAACAAAAAGCTCAGAGAGACTGAAGACATACAGAAGCTCTAACTTCTCAATCTATGTTTAAGTAATTGGCCCTCAGTTTCAAGCACTTTTATTTCTGCATTGATCTCAACCTAGTTTGTGTTAGAGGTATTTCATTGTTGCTGCCTGCCGCAATGATGCGTCACTTCGGAGGCGGACTGGGAATGACTCAAATAGCTATAAGCAGAGGTCTTTTTTTATTTCTCTCTCTGCTCTCTTCTCTGTCTTTCTCTGTCTCTCTGTCTTTCTCTGTCTCTTCCTTCTCCGGGAAGTCCTCCACCATTTATGTCCTTAAGCAGCCAATCACAATAAAGGTCATCTGCACATGCAGCAAGCATACATGGAAAAAATGTAGCAATTGCATCAAAATGTAGTAATCGCACTCTATCCACAAGCACTGAAGAAACACATCAACCAATGCAAAGAAACTTCCTGGTCAGCAAGTACTGGCTCTTCCTCTTTGGTGAGCTGCCAGGCACCATTTTATAATCTTACTTCCTCAGGAGACTGAAATCAATGTCTCCAACATTTCATATTAAACCACTGGTCAGATGTTTATCATAAGCATAAATCCATTATTTGAGCTTTACTCAGAGAAGCAATGTCTTAACATTTTAAACACGTATAAAAAAAAAAGAAATCTTCTAGGCTTAAGTATGGCTCACATGATAAGAGTATTTGCCTAGAAAAGTCCTGAGTTAAAACTCTAGTAATTTCAGGAAAGAAGGAAGGAGCAAGAAAGGAAGGAAGCAAGGAGGGAGACCTGGAGGGAAGGAGGGAGGGAGAAAGGGAGGAAAGGAGGGAGAGAAGGAGGGAGGGAGGGAGCGAGGGAGGGAGGGAGGGAAAGGGAAAAGCCTATACAGGGCTTGGAGTTTGGCCTAGTGGTAGAGTGCTTGCCTAGCATGCAGGAAGACCCCATTCAATTCCTTGGTACCAATACATAGAAAAGCCAGATGTGTTACTGTGGCTCAAGTGGTAGAGCATTAAGCATAAAGGAAAGCCCAAGGACAGTGCTCAGCTCCATGACTGACTGGACAAACAAAAGCCTTCTCAATCCTCATTTCCTTACCTATGTTTATTTCTGCCTATCACAATACATACTTTTATCATTCTTTTTTAATTAGTACAGTTGATCTCCAATTAATTAGTTTTATGTAGTCCACAGAAAAATAAGCAACCAATTATTGTATTCATGATAAAATTTACATTTCAACCAAATATCAATGTGTTCAGATACACCAATTGATAGCTGTATTAGAAAAGCACATCCAGTGATCATGGATCATTTTCTCTGAAAGTAGAACCATGAGATAGAAAATTTGATGCCTTCACAGATGAATGGACAAGGACTGAAATGGCCTCAAGCAGTCCAGAAACCATTGCTGGAACTCCCATATTAGATTCATAAAGAAAATTTGTAGATTTTATGTCCCATTGAAGTTGAAATAAAATATATCTTCTAGAGCAACAATCTCTGAACTTGTAGCACACATCAAACCCTGGCAAATTCATTAGTATATTCTTACTAGACATCAATAGTGGATCAAAATCAGGACTTTGCATCAATAATGCACCAAAACATGGAGATGTGATTACTAGGTTTCGGACATTTTACATTTATAATATTGCAAATTTATGATATAAATGTATTTTTTAAATTCTTTTTATGTTTAAAATGGTAATGATGTCATTGAAGGGTAGAAAGGTATAATTTTTCAAATTCACTATCTTCTCAAGAACAGAAATGATACTCGGGCTATTTTCCTAAATCCATAGTCTATGATATTAGCATCCTTCAATAAGTTCCTACAATAAAATATTTTTTAAAATTCCCGAACCTCCTAACTCAGGATTTGTGGAAAAGATTCAAAGACTATTAGAAATGGAAAGGCCTATGGAAAAAACAAAACTGTTTTCTAATCTTGACTTAGGTAAGCCACATAGATGATTGCTTGATGAATTTGAATAATCTGAATTTCAAATTAATTTACTTTCTGTAAAATGCACAAAAAACTAATATGTATTTGAAAATGGCAGAGAAACTGTAAATATCCTATGTAAAATTTACTCAAAACTTTCCTGGACTGAAGAGATTATTTTTGCAATTCTGTATGTTGTAGGGGTCTGCCAGTTCATTCATCTTTCTTAAATATTTCCTTTTTCTTCCTACTACTTTTTCTCTACTTTCACACTTAACACCCTTAACAAATTTCCTTTCTTAACCAAGTCTCCAGTGAACAACAAAAAGCCTGGATAATAGCAATTGTGGATTTGTATGTGTTTGTGTGTGGCATAAAGACTCCCAATAGTTTGACAAATAACTCAAATGGTTGCAGAACATCTAACAGCCTGTTCTTTTCAATCAGCCTGAGAAGCAACAACTCACCAATGCTCCCTCTTGCTGTAGCTTAGGGCCTTTCCTTAAATGCTATTATGAAAATAAAGATAAGCGTGAGTAATCCATGACAGTACGCAGACTGGTTCTTAAATATCTGACTAAATTTTCTTAATTGAAAACATCCTGGAAAAATTTTATATCAATCACATGTCTCTCAACTATTGATTACATTTTGTCTTTCAGCTTTTATATGAAAGATATGGTGGATATCACAGGAATACTAGAGTAAATAGAGTCTACTAATAGCAGAAGGAGATTAGCCCTCAGATTTCTCAATGCTGTATTAACTGCAATAATACCATATTTCAAGATTGTTGTGAGGTTCGAATTCCTAATTTTGTTTTGGAACTAATTTGTAGATATAAAAATGGTTTCAGCCAAATTTTTATCCTTTGTGGTAGGTTCTCTCTCAATCTCTCTCCCTTATCCCTTGTGATATGAATTGATATTTGTCTTTCAAGATCCTTTTCACTCATGAAGCATAATTAATTTGAATCTAGAACTGTATCTTATTCATTTTTGTTCTACAGTTTGGAACATAGCCTTCATATAGAATTTTTTCTTACCACATGACAGAACTAGAAAGCCATTATGTGAGGACAAAGGTCACATAATTTTTGCTCATATGTGGATAATAGTCCTAAGAGATGAGCATATATATAAACACATAATGCACATTAGTATATTAATAACTATTATGCAATTAGAGGAATGTGAAGAAAATATTTGAGGGTACACGATACCAATAATAACTAAAGTATTATTATTTTGATGGTATATAACTACAGGTGATAATGTATTGTCTACTTTGACAAAGTACTTTGAAATGTAGATAGATCACCATAAATCAAGATAAGCTCACTTGATGGAGTCACTATTCAATATGTATATGTATTGAGACATTACATTAATCTTCATAAATATGTAATTTTATGTTTTAATGATACATTTGGCTAAAGTATATCGATTTAAAAACTAACAAAACACAGTGTGTTTTAGAACACTTTCCACACCTTTACGATATTTGAATGGTTGAATAACCCACTATAAATTCACTAAGTAAACACGCTGTGTTTATAAAAATGCTATACTTTCTTAATATTAGAGAACCTGCAAAGTTTCTACAATGAAAAACTATTTCATCAGTGTTTGCAGCTAAAGAGCCAAAATATTATGTTCACAATGAACATATTTTATTAGATGACTATCATCTCAATAATAATGATAATATTTTTCAATTATTCTAGTCTCTTTTCATTTTTCAGCCTACAAATCCAATATTCCTGCGACTGCATATTTGGCGAGCCTCTAGCGGCCCGTCTAGGCCCTTTTAATAACTTCTGTTTGCTAAGAACAGAGATGCTGACATGGGCCTGCCTAGAGAAGTTCTGTCTAATATTAGCTTTCGATCTCAGACCAGTGGTGTGACCGAGGCTCAGAGCTACATTGCTTTAGGTCTGCTGGCAAGAGAAAACCTGTTTAATTACCTGCCCCAGCTGTACTTACTAAGTAGAATGATTATTAAATCTGTCTATTTCACAGTTTCAGTATACGATTCACATTTATGCCAAGATGAATGGAGGACATAGATTCTGGCAGAGAAAGCAGGATTAAAATCATCATTGTGACAGGTGTCTGAAAAACATTGTTGCCTTGGGCTCAGCCAAGGTTTTGTCCTCTAATACTAAGTGGGAGGCCCTTAGATGCTCTGGCAATACTAAAACTAGATCCAAGCTCACAACATTTCTCTATATCATTGTCTAGTCCATGTTTAAATGAGAGTAATATTTGTCCTTTCCCCCTCTCCCCCCCTAAGAGATAAGAGGTTATTTACACTAAAATCTAAAGATATGACAACATCATTGAACATGTGGTACCTGGTACTTAGTTGAACAGCATTGTCCTGTCAGCTATGTTTCTTGGGGAAGCTTTCACAAATGTACTTACGTGTGGTAAACAATACACCGGTTTCATGTAGCTTATATCAGTCATAATCCTAATGGTAGAGGAAACCAAGGCACACCTTTGAAGAGAACAAAGGCAGCTGCATCCACAATGCCTGCTTATTAGGAAAAGTCATGAGGTCTTTCCATTCTGCTCTATGATAGGTTCAAATTTGCAATCATATAAAATGATTTTTTTTTTGCAGTCCTGGGCTTGAGCTCAGGGCCTGAGCATTGTCCTTGGACTTTCTCAAGGCTACAGCTCTACCACTTGAGCCTCAGCACCACTTCTGGTTTTTTTCTACGTATGTGGTACCAAGGAATTGAACCCGGGTCTTCGTGCATGCTAGGCAAGCACTCTACCACTAGGCCAAACTCCTGGCCATATAAAATGATTTTTAAAATCACTAAAGTTTGGTGAAGTCTGATACTTCAAGAAAAAAAATGAGATATGCTCTGTTTTAATCTACTATGTACCTTTTAAACATTCTCCACATATTCCTTAAAGGCAAACACTAGTATTTGGGACACACTCCAACATTCACTTGTAGTTTTCTAAAAGTTGTTTTGTCTCACATAAAAGTGTTTGTTTATCTGATTTATAGATAATGCATATATAACTTATAAATGATGGATGAGCTAGATTCTATTCTTGACCATTAAGTTTTAAAATAAACACAGTTGTTAAATGTACAGTAAAATACTGGGTGTGCTGACACGTGCATGTCATCCTAGACTTTCAGGAGTCTGAAATTGGGAAGATCATGCCACTCTAATCAAAAGACCTGAAGACCCTAACTCAATCCCCAAAAGTCTGGGTACAGTGTCCTGTGCTTGACATGTCAACTATGAAGGAAACCTAAACAGGAGGGTTGCAGTTGTTCTGGTTGGCCTGGGCAAAAATCAAAATGGTATTGCAAGAATAACAAAAGCAAAAAGAGCTGATGATATGGTTCAAGTGGTGAGCACCTGCTAAGCAATCCCGAAACAAGGTCCAATACACACACACACACACACACACACACACACACACACACACACACACACACATACAGCCCTGAAGTAAGAAATTAACTTGTGCATTAACTCCATTTGGTCCATTGATTCTATATGTCAAAGTGTGAGTTTATAATATATTTAACATTTCAGAGAGCTGAAATAATTAAGATTTATTTGAATCTTGTTTTGAATTTCAAAACAGAATGGTAGTGCTTCAAAACTACAATTCTTACTATCCAATGGCTAACAACACAAAGGTTTACTATATTTCCTTCTTAGTATACATAGTAGCCAGAATTTGACAAGATAAATAGTGTAGTTCTGAGTCACAAAAACAGTTTATGTAAATAAGCTATTAATGGGTTCAGAGGGAAAAAAATCCTTTTCTTCACTCCATTGAATGATGAAGTTATTATTATTACTAGTATAAAACATATTACAAACTACATACATACATATATATGCATATATACCCATATACAAATATATACATGCATGTGTATATGTATATATATGTACATAAATATATATACATGCAAGTATCTGTTTCCATACACTCAGATACATGCATAAAGATTCATATGTACATGCTTGTATATGTATATATACATAAATATATGTAAACACGCAGAATGCATCCCAAGGTTTTTTCCTAAGGTCTCCCTAACTAGCTACATCATCTTGTGCATATTTTATGCTCTCAGTAATTTGGGTCACTGGATGAAAGACCACTGAGTCTTCATGTCTCCTTGAAGATGTAAATCACAACACAAAGTAAGAATGGAAGAACAACAGAAGACAGTTAATTTTGAGTTTGATCCTCAGCTCTGTATTCTGTGTGTTCTGATCACACACGTGCTCCCTTGATTTCTCACACTCTACTGTATTCCTCTGTGCTCACATAATTACTCTGCACATGCTTACAAGCCTGTAGGATTGAGATTACCTGAAGGCAAGGCTATGCAAGTTCTTGATCTTCATTTTTCACTTCTGTCACCACATTGCTTGCTAGAGTGTCAGACATGTCAATTACACCTTCTTGCCTGCAAGTCACTGCTTCTAGTGCCCTCTGGTCCTGTGCTGAACTTCCACCATGCACACATGCCAATTTGGCTTTACTTGTCCCAGCATTTACCATCACATTTCCTTCTCTGTAGCCATCCTTCTGAAGATACTTCTTTCTTTGTAAGCTTTCTTGAAAAGTCAGAGGTTCTGCCTTACACCAGACCCCTCAAAATGGGTGTGTCCTGCTTCATACTGGTCATTGTACTGTTCCTAGTCTGGCATTTTGTTAGTAAATTGCAGAGGAAGGTTATGGAGTCTCTTCTGTCTTTCTTGCCCATGGTGGTATGGTGTTATAGGTCTCAGTCTCCTGAATAGCTAAGATTATTAAACACTACTGGCAAGCTACAATAAACTTGGTTGTTGTATTAATAGTGCCAGGGGTTTGAACTCAGAAGTTTAGGCTCTCTTGGCTTGCTGGCTCATGAACATTCTACCATTTGAGTCATGCCTCTAGTTTTAATTATTTTAATAGCACAAACATAGATATTTGAAAGAAGTTATATTGAAAAACTTGACTATATTTCTATCTTTTTAAAAACTCTACAACCTATAAAAACTCTACAAAAACATAGCATTACTAAACTATCAGAAATTACATAAACAATATAAATCAATTTACATGAACTTCAAAAAAGAAAAACAAATCAGACATAATTAGTGATTTGTCTGTATACAAACATTTGTCCGTCCATCTTAGTTTAAGATGGAAGTATATCTCTCTGTTCCAATTCTATATGTTTTTGGAAATTTTGAAGCCAAATGAATTCAGAGAGAAAAAGAGAGAAAGAGAGGGGAAGGGAGAGAGAGAAAGAATGAGAGAGAGATCAGAGAGAGAAAATAGAGAGAGAGAAAGAGAGAGACACTAAAGAGAGAGAAAGAGAGAGAGACAGAGAGAGAGACAGAGACAGAGACAGAGAGACAGAAGGAGACCAGTACAAAACCTCAAAAAAAACTCAATATATGTGACTACAAGGGCTAATGGTGGTAATATAGTTAATGTTTTAAAAGACATTAAGTGAGCTGCAGTGTAAGGAATAAATTAAAGTGAAACAAGTGTATATAGGCAACATTTTGGAAGGTACTTCATTATTGCAAGTGATAAAGAAATATAACAAATAAATGTAAATTTAGCAAAACAAAAAATTGAATGACATAAGTCCCTCACCATAATATACTTTCAGAGCGTATGACCCAAAATGTAAATAGATCTCATACACAGATTTGCTCATTCTTATACCACAAATAGAAAATTAGAGCCAGGCACAGTTGCTCATCTCTATAATCCTAGCTACTCAGTAGGCTGAGATCTGAGAATCCAGGTTCAAAGCCAGCCCAGGCACAAAAGAACCTGGGACTCCTATCTCCAATTAACCACTAGCAAACAGGAATGGGGCTTGGCTCAAGGGTAGGGTGGTAGCCTTGAGCTGAAGAGATCAGGGACAGTGTCCAGGCCAAGATCAGGCCCCATGACCCACAAAAAACAAAATTAGCATCAGATATAGTCACTAGTGTATTATTTTTCATCATTAATCACAATAGGAAAGATACATGTATTTTAAAGCTCTGCCTTCAAATAGAGAGTTTAAGGTAGAAATATCTGATCATAGCTATGTACTGGTTTACTTTCATCTCCATGGACTCCAAAATAAACATTATTATATTTTATCACTGAGATCTCAAACCAAGTATAACTCCTCTTAAAAGATCTTCTTTGACCATTACCTGTATTACATCAACTTCATAGCAATTACTCTGAGAAATCTTTCCATATGTTTATACTGATGATTATCTACCTGCAGCAAAATATCAGTGCAATGTGAGAGCATCTGCCTTTAAGGGCTTTGTCTTAGCACTGAGAGAATCGTATTCTCAAAAGAAGAAATATTTAATGTCATGGTGAAATTTTCATAGGTGTGAAAAGACAAAACAGACACATTCCTCCAGATTTTGAGAAACACAAATAAAAAGTTTGGAGGAAAACAAAAGCAAAAAGATTAAAAGAGTATTTTATATCAATATCTTTATAGGTTCTTCCCTCAAAAGAGTAGACAGTCACTTCCAGAGATGTCAGGCTATTATCCATTACACAACAATGTCTACATTGGCATTCTATATGGAAATTCCATATGCGTGCAGTCCATCTCATAAATTTTGGTGTCATGCTTTACAATTAATAAATATTTACTACCACCATTGTCTACTTCAGATGCTGAGAAGCATATTTAAGGCTCCTCAGGAGACATAAATATTTCATGTTAAGCATTCTAAGTGACAAGTGCAAAATATAACAACAAAATTCAACGGGTGGAGCACACTTCACATAATCAATCATGTCCTAAGACAAGCATTAGAAACAAAATGGATAAGTTCAACATTTCTGGGTCAAATATAATTGCCACCATATACTTACATATTTGAAAATAGTGTACAGGATTAAAATAATATTAATTTTAAGTAAATACTGTACATAAAGAAAACATTCTTAACTTATCATATATATATATGAAAGGAAATTGTTAAATTCCATCAATAGTGTCAGAACACTGTTAAGAATAATCTACTCACTCAAAGGTTAATCAGGACCTCAGTCTTTTAATCACATCACCATCAAGGCCACCTTCCTGGTCTGACAGGATAACTGCTTTGCTATCATTTCTGCAGGGATTCGTAGGGCTGTCTACTGCTACCTGGAGATGCAGAAAATAATCAATTCTTTTCTTCAAGCATTGTCATTTCGATGACTCCATTTATTCCAAAGAAAACAAAAGGTTACGAGTTTATTGTTTCTAAAAAATTCCTTCCTGGCATATAAAAGCCAGAAATTGACTGTTTTCTTGGTATATTGAATCAAAAATGACTATGCAAGCAATAATGAGCACAAATATCTCCAATGTTTGATAAAACTCTTTATTATTCTGTACTATGCCCATATAATTCATCATAAGTATTTAGCCACATTTGAGAGTAAATGTCCTCCATGTGGTGACTGAGAAAGCCAGTAAATTTCACTACTTTATGATATCCACAGCTACATTCAAGAAATGAAACACAATAATTAATGACTAAGGAATTTTGACATTATTAACCTAATGATAGCACAATATAATAGATAATTGTTAGAATTGCTTGTGGGTTCTTACCTTACTGCAAAGTTTTGGAATATTCCATTTTTGAATGAAGAGGAAGAAATGAGAAACATAGTTATTTCTGATAACTCTGATATTGTTTACTATTCTTCTGATAATACATTAGAAATACATTTCAGATTAAACCAAATAGATTTTCCACGTAAAAATATATTTTGTATAATCAAGCAAATTAATAGACAGATGTATGAATCACCTTCAAAAAATGTTTGGTCCAACATCAAATTGTAATCAAAATAAGCAAACTTTGACACAATGGCACAGTAGAATTAATCTCCTACAAAAATTTTTAGTGTTATTGGAAGCAGGAAGAAATTATTTGTAAGAGATAAGAAAAAAATATCAAGAAAAGTACCAGCTTGGAGGTGGAGATCAAAATTCCACCCCTATCATTTATAAGGCTATAGACTAAATAGACATGTCCTTATTTTCAATAATCTTTCTTCCCTAAAATATCCTTAAATGATTTGAAAATTGTAATTCCCAATTAGACAATATTGGTCATAGCATGTGAGCAAATGTTAAAATTTCAAAACAATACCTAAAAAGCAACTTGAGGATTTAATTTTGATAGCTTAATCTGAATTTTTATAATATTGAATTCCAAAATATACTATTTTTATTAATTGCTCTTGAGAAATAAGCAGTACTAGAGAAAATAAATGTTAATTCTGTTCTTTTTTATTCTAAATATATATTTACATTTATTCCTCAACTCTACACATATCAACAAATTGAAATAATCTTATTCATATTTTAACATTGTAGTATTAACTATAGCTAGATTTCATTTGCTAAACTTTTCCAATGATTAACTAACTCCATTTTTCTACTGCATTCCTTATTTCTTAGAAATAAGAGGTTTTAAAATACCATTAAAAAGATATCTATTGGGTTGGGGGAGGGAAATGGGGACCAAGACATGAGAAAGGGTATCAATGTTTGTGAAGTAATGCACCTTCTATCTGGTGAATATAATGTAACCTTTCTATTAATTACAATAAAAATATATAAAAAAAGAAGTAAAAAATTATATCTACGTATATTAATTATACAAAAAATAAAAAATAAATATATGTTTCATATTTTCCCTAGTCCTGGGCTTGAACTCAGAGACTTGCACTCTTCCCTGTTCTTTTGCCCATAACAGGCACACTATCACTTGATCATTTTTTGTTATTGGTTAATTGAAATAATTGTGTAGTTGTCTTCCCAGATTGGCATTAAATGGTGATTCTCAGATTTCAGCCTCTTGAATAGTTAGGATTGTTAGAATGAACTACTGTAGTGTAGCTTGCTTATATGGTTTGCAGATCACACAATGTCATTTAAAGAAAAAATATTGTGGCCCAGTCTGGTGGCTCATGCCTATAATCTTAGCTATTCAAGAGGCTGAGATCTGAGGATTGTTGTTCAAAGCCAGACTGGACACAAAACGTCATGAGACTCTCCAGTTAACTACCAAAAAAACAGAAGGGGGGCTGTGGGTCAAGTGGTAAATAGAGCACTAGCCTTGAGCTTAAGAGCTCAGGGACAACTCCCAGACCCAGAAAGAAGAAAAATTATATAGAAAATACGCCATAAAACAGGCCAAAGAAAATAGACATGAATTTAGTTTTTGTTGTATATCATCACATAATCCAATAAAGAATATGATTTTCATATTAATGGAAATATTTGTCAATCAGAGACAAAAATATTATTGAATAAAGGAAACTAAAAACATATAAATGCATTTTACCATAATCTATTAGGTCAAGAGGTTAATAGTACAAATATAAATGAACTTCTAAAATATAAAAAATTATGGGGCAAGGAGTGTGGCCAAGTGGCAGAGTGCTTGCCTAGCATGCACGAAGACCTGGGTTCAATTCCTCGTACCACATACATAGAAAAAAAAAAGCCAGAAGTGTTACAGTGGCTCAAGTGGTAGAGCTCTAGCCTTGAGAAAGCCCAAGGACAGTTCTCAGGCTCTGAGTTCAAGGACAAGACTGGCAAATAAATAATAAATAAATAAACAAAATATAAAATTATTAAGTTATATTTAATCTATTTGAGGAACTTACTAGCAGTATAACATAAGTAATATAATGATATGCTATGTATAAACACATACTTTAATATATTCTTAAAATATTTTAAATAAAAATGAGGAAACAAAAATTTTAAGAAATGTTATTGTATATAACAAGTTTCAGTTATATCATTACTACAGAAATAATTTGGAAAACTAAAGTTGCAGTAACAATTTCAAGAGTTAGAAAATGAAAACAGAAAGCTGGGTACAGTGGCTCACGCCTGCACTCCTAACTACCCAGGAGGCTGAGATTTGAGAATCAAGGCTCAAAGCCAGCATGGGCACTCTTATCTGCAGTTAACCTCTAGAAAATGGGAAGTGTGACTTGGTCAAGGGTAGGGCGGTAGCCTTGAGCTGAAGAGCCTTGAGCTGAAAAGATCAGGGACAACACCCAGGCAGAGGGGTAGGGTGATAGCCTTGAGCTTAAGAGGTCAGGGCCAGTGCAAGTCCGAGTTTAAGCCCCATAACACACCTTCCCCCCAAAAAATGAAAATGAAAACAGTGACAATAAAATCAAAGAAAATCTAAAAATTGTCCCTAAAATACCATTTTTAATCATAGCAATGTTACCAATAAATGCATACAACTATAAAGCTTTAGATAATCTCCACCACTCACATTTATTTTCAGATTGAATAAATGTATTAAATGTCATGCATCTTTCATAATAAAATAATAGACAAAGGAATCATAAAGAAAATTTACATGATAAGATATATAATTTTTATATTTTACATGTAAATGATAAATAAAATGCTACAGATTTAAGTATGTATTTAACTAAAATCATTCACTCTGTCAGGTAAGGTTTATTTTAGAAATGCCAAACATATTGCAAATAATAGCACCAGTAGATTAATTAGGCAAGAGCCATGTGGTTATCTCCAAAGACAACCATAAATTTTTTTGATAAAACTTTCAAGTGCCAAAATTCATACTAGTAAAATAGTTTCAGTTGAGTATTCCTGAAAGTACTCTAGAAAACATAACTTAAATAACATTCAGGTAGGCAAGTATTTCAAGTATGAGGTGAGGTTTGTTTAATGAAACAAGGATTCCAATAATAGTTAATATTAAACTTTTTGAAGCCATTGCAATAAGACAAGAAACACATAAAGATGAACATTTCTCAAGTCAATATTACTATTCTGCATAAGACTGTCTATCCAGAAAATTTAGGAAAATATTCGAATCTACAAATTAGATTTAAAAGTGAGTTTATTTAATTGATTATAAATCAAACATGATAAATCAAAAATATATTTATTAAGCTGGCTATAACAATCCACAACATTTTTTTAAAGTTAAAAATAGAAAATAAACATAATGCATGAATATCACAGAGAAAATTATTAAAAGGTACTAAGCAATATGAAACAAGTATTTACTATATAGAAAGATATAAAAAATCTGGATGAGAACTATGAGTTTTATGAATATGTAAATGTCCTCCAATTTAACATAATTCCAATTAAAATTCTCATTAAATCAGCTTGAACTTAAAAAGTTGCATTTTAACATGATTATGTAAAACAGACGAATTTTGAAAAAGAAAAGTCATAAAGGGAGATAAAGATCAAATTAGAGTCCCATTAATTCGTCTCATAAAGTAATGTAGTTAAAGCTTATAATTAAAATAAGCCTGAGTAACAGACCAAAAAATGTTCTAGATCTTTCAATTCATGTATTTGATAACAAGTTGTTTTGCTTCTAGGAAATGTTAGTTGCTTAAAGAGAAGCAATGCAAAATTGTATGCAGTGAGAAGAAACATTCAGAATTTCATTACAGTGTACAGCAGTTAAGAACCAGCTGATATAAATGGAAATTTTAGCCTAACCTAAGAAATTGAACAGATTTTGTATTCCTTTATCAAGAAAAAAAATTCTTTTGGAAATGAGCATTAAAAAAAATACTGCCTAATCTTTGCCTGGTTTTCAATCTCTCTGTTATTTAGAACTAAGGAATACAAATTTTATGAAATATTCATGACTGAACTTGTTTTCCTGTGTACACCCACCTATACACACACACACACACACACACACACACACACACACACACACACATTTGCAAATAGCATGGAAGAGGCCTATGTAAACAAGGTTAATCTACTTAGAAACAGGATAGCATGGATTTCAATTCTCTTTCTTCTTGAAAATTAAAAGCATTATCATAACCAATGGTCTCATATTTGTCCCTGCATATTAAGAAATAATCATTTTGCAGACTTAATTTCAGACTAATTTTTGTAACTATCAGCCTCTAGTTTGATAAAAACTAAAGAGCACCTAAAAGCTGTGTCTTCTTATTGGTGTTTCCACTGTAACTTCACAAAACATATCAGAGGCAATCTCTGACAAATCTTGCCTGTGTTTCTGAGTAATGTCAAGAGTAACCAACAAAATTTGCAGGAGTATTTCTAGTTTTTCCATTTATACTTTACTAACTCTTAACTCCTCATCCTTTTAGTTTTAGCTTTAAATATCCTCTGTTTTTTGTTGCCTCATTTTTATTAGCATGTATGAAGTTCACTATATTTCCATATATGAATATACACACCGTTTCTTCCATGATTCCTCTTCACTTCTTTCCCCTCCTCTTGGAGCAGTTTCAGCTGATACTTGTTTTATTGGTATACATGTATATAAAATCCTTTTCTCAGCCTGGAGTTTGGCCTAGTGGGCATGCTTGCCCAGCATGCACAAAGACCCTGGTTCAATTCCTTGGTACCACATATAAAATACTTTTCTCACTTTCTCCCTTTCACACACTCCCCAATACTCTTTCATTGATATGCATTCTCAGATAGCACTTGGTTTACTTTTCTGCTCTTCAGGTTTAAAGAACTGACTGCGTGTATGTTTATTTTGAAATTTTTATTTTGCTTACCATGATGATATCTAAATCTAGCTACTTTTCTGCAAAAAACCTAATTTCAATCTTCCTTATGAGCAAGTTAAACTCATTTGTACACATATTCATATATATATAAAGAAAATAATATACAATATGGCATTTTCTTTATCAATTTAAAACTAGGTGATGCCCACCTATTTTGTGCCCACTTATATCTGTAAAATCATCATATGAACTTTTAATGCAAATTCTCCCTTTGAATCTTCTTTTGTGCTTTAAATTTTAAATTTCATTTTGTTGAATAAGAACTTTACCATATTTACTTTCTTTGTATTTCAAATGCTTGCTATTCCTCTGTGCATCTATTTGATAGTCACTTCTTATTTTAAAATATGTTTATTGGAAATAGAATATATTTGAGTGTTAATGTATACATCTTTTCTTGCATGTTCATAGTCTATTTACATTTAATATACTTTACATGATCTAGCAAAATTGGTTATGTAGTATAAAGTATATCCTACTTGTATTCCTCCAACTCACTGTTTTTATTATTTTAGATTTTACATTAGACTATTTCCAGCTGATTTTCTTTCTTGAATCCCATTGGTTTTTTCCAGTTACAGATTTTGAATATTTCCTTTCTGTAGTCATCATGCCCCTCATCAACTTTCTCAAGCATAAATAAAATTTTATTACTATTTATAAGCCAAGTATTGTCTCACTAAAACTACACTTTCTTTTACCATACTGTCCTATCCACTCAGGTCTCTCTTGCTCCTGCTCCCTCTCCTCATTTCTTCCTCTCTCTCTCCCCCTCCCTTCCTCTTTCCTTCTCCCTCTCTCTGTCCCTTCTTTTCTTGCCCCATCTCCCTCTCTCCCTCCCTCCATCCTTGAATGAGGCTCTCTCTCTCTTTTTCTCAGCATGAGGAATGAAGCCTTTGGAATATTTTTATCTCTTTCCTCCTGCTCAACTACCAAATGGCAGGTTTTTCAGGGCTAGATACACTCAAAACGCTCCCCTGATTTCAAGAAATCTTATTATCTGAGCCATAAATTCCCAGGAAGTTTATCCTTAATCATTGAATTTCTTCTTTTACATCACTATTTGCAGTAGTTTCTTATCCCTAATACACAGAGGATTCCTGAACAGTGAGTAGTATCACAACCTATTCAAGAGCATTGCAAAATCATTACAGTCAATCTGATAACTGAGGTGGTTGCTAAATTGTTGATGAATACCATCCCCTTCAGCTATGCTAGATGAAGGAAAAACTCACATTACAGGCCTAAACAGCTTGGTTGTGTGAGATTTTTATCATTTTACTCCAAATGGAAAACATCAAAGGAATCTGACTATGTTCTTTTTGAAATTTTCATTTACTATGTAAGACCAATGGTAAGTGAGTGAAGACATGAAAACTGATAGTCCTGATGAGGGAGAGCACTGGGAATGTGTGTAAGTTTAGATCACGTCATTGCACAATACTCACTGCCTTGCTTTGGATATTTCTGATCATTTGATTTTAGTTACAATGCTTTCTCTGGTCTCAGGTATTGATGGTAAAAGTGATTTATTTATTCATGAGACACCACACTCTGTTCCTTCCAGGCACATGAGAAACTGGCATTTCCTCCTCTTTCATAGTGTGGCTGAACCCTGAAACCCACCTACCTCACAAGCTTTTAGCAGAAATGGAGAATCACCTGCATCTTCTATTATTGCTTTGGATATTACTCTATCTCAGTAATCATAATAAATGGTTAATTTTCTTAATCACACAGTATAAGTACCAAAAAGTATTCTCTACAACATTTTTAAATTGTTCTTCAGTGAACTGGGAGAAAGCAAAGGAAAAGTCACATTGCCCAGAAAAGAAATGCACTCGTTACCTAACTTACAAAATGGTAACCCCTCTGAACAATATTTTCATAATACTATTATATTTTTATAATCTTAAATGAGAAAGATGTTTATGGTTCTCAGTTATCTTCTTAAACATTTCAATTTCTTTGGAGAGTTATCTAAATGTTTCACCTACATTATTCAGTCTTTCAGATTCCTTATGACCAGTGGTCAATTTTCATGCCAGATTAAGTAAGATTTGACTTCATCAATGTAATATCATACAAGATGGAAAACTTCTAGATCTCCTTTACCCTAATGCTCTCCCAAATCTGTTCTAAACTCTTATTTTTTCCCGTCTTCCTTTTCTCACACAACTTCGTGGGCAGGAGAGTCTCAATGCATTAACTCAACTATCTCTCAGTTCTACTGGAAGCTAGGATACCTGATATATTTATACAACTTGTTGTCATAATAGTCATTGGGTCCAGAACTAGTTTAAGCAAAGCTTTTTTCTACATTTTGCTTCCTCCACCAACTGGCTTCGCAAGGAGCCCTATTCCCAGACTTTGTCCCTGGCACAGGGACATGACAACAATGATATTACAAAATCTCAACAAAATAATGGACTTCACAAAGAAACCTCATACCTTAAATCCTCGTGTGTATAGAATTACTACAGAAGCCATGGATGACAATGGCAGACTACTAATTCCAGATTTAAAGGCTTTTAACTCATTTACCTGATTCTATGACTAATTTGCCTAATTCTTTTAATAGTCACCAGTGTTCTAAATAAACTACCCTAAAATGTTGCATTTCTATGCTTTTGGCTGAACATATTGACTTCCTATTTATTATTGGTTGAGGCATAAATTTTTATTCAACTATCACCACTAAATTCAATTCACACAGCATCCTCTATTGTTAGATTTTGTTCAATTTTATATAATTATAGCCTTGTAATTCTTGCTTATTTACTACTATGTCAAGCAGTCTATATTCTTTTTAAAATATAATATCATGTACTTTTCCTTTTTGTCCATATATTCAATATTGCTATTTTTCCAAACATGTCATCCATCAAAGCATCCAAATGTGTACTAACAATTTTCTAAACTATTCAAAAGCTGAATTTCTTCCACATAGAGCTCTAATCACCAGCTCTGGTATAAAAAGTTACTTTTTTCTGCCCTTGAAATTCAGCTGGTCACCCTGGAAAGTTGATTTTTCACACTCTTGTGAGAAAACTTTCTTGACTAGTATGATTTTTCTATGTCTACATGGAGGAAATCATTTTTTAGTTAAATGTTCTCAGAGTTTCTTATAGAAGACTCCATGAGAAGTAAATCTGTAAGCCTGTTTGAGATATTAGATTTCCTTTAACAACAACTGGTTATGGCATTACAGGATAAAAAAAAACATCTTCTCTTAGATTAACAGGGCATGTTTTACAGACTTTCAAGACATGACTAAGCCCTGAGAGATCAAGGACTTTCTGATTTCCTATCATATGTAACTAACCTTTTTTTTTTTTACCTCTGTTAAATCATTTAGTAGTGTTTCTTTAGTTTTGGTGTGGTGATATTTCACAAGGGTGTATATTTGCATTTTGATTCTTTTATTTTAATAAAGTAATATCAGGGCTAATATCTCATTGGGAAAAAATTCTCAAAATTTTATTGATACTGTCCCTTATTTCTGCTATTAACTTTTGACTGTATCTTCTATTATTTGCAAGTAGAAATGCTTACTTTATATAATATAAAATAGTCAATTTGGTGAATATTATAGCAAACTTAAGTTGTAGAACCAATAATTTCAATGATAAGTACTTTGTTAGAGAATCGGAGAAAAGAAAATCAAAGCACAAAATTATGAAGACATGTGTAAACCTTAAGGCAATTGTAAATACTAATCGATTAAAGAGCTTAGCTTATATCAATAAAGATAAATATATTATGTCATTATAATTACATCTTAATGAAACATGAAATATTGAATCATTAACAATGACAAGAACATATAAGAAATTCATTATGTCCAGGTTTTATGCTATGTTCCATATATATATATATTTGTTGAAATTCACATAACTGTTTTATAAATATTACAACAATGAGTATGAAAACATTTAGTGATCAATTGCACGGGCCTGCTAAATGAACAATGGAGCAGGGAGTGTTACCCAGTTATGATGCAATAAATGTCCCTGCCTTTTTCCTTGTTTGTTGTAGTTCAGTACTTTCTGTCTTCTGGGGATGGACTGATGAATAAAGTAATATTTCACATGTCACTATATGACAAAAAGACAGCAGTCTGGTGATATTTTCAGCTTCCTCTGTCATGAAATATAGTATCAAAAAAGTAGACTTTCAAAATGAAATGATTAAAGGAATTAATTTGAATCGTTTGGTGCCTTTCCACCAGCATGAAACTTCAGACAGGAAAGGTGAAGAACTGGTTTTTTGCTCATATAGTTGATACTTCTCTTTACTTCCTTCTGACACATTCTCTTGGAATACATAGTCTATATTTTGCAAAGGACAACAGAAAATGAATTGGATAATGAATTCTGACCTCAACGAACTAAAAAAGCTATAACATACCAAACATTTAATATTCATTCTGAAAGATAAAAATATTTCCAGGCTGAGATGATCTTGAGAGAGTGCAGTATAAGTTAAGTTCATAGAGCTGGGCATACTGAAGAAAATGTCTCTCCTGCCATGGAGCAGAGGCAGACAGAAGATGGAAGAAATAAAAAGGATATCTGTGACTGGAAAGCAAGCTGGGCTAGTTCAGGAGAAACAAGGAATTCCGAGTTCATTCATCTGAGTTGGGCCACATTTTAAAGTTTGCGCATAGTTTGCTCAAATGGATGCTTTAGCTTCACGACTCAGATTCACACATAGCCTTTTTGTAACGGTGGGCAATGCAGATGAACTTTCATCAAAGAAAACTTTTTGTTGTAGTCCTCAACAGCATTGACCACTCGATTCTCATCCACATCTGAGAGTGCGACTGCATAGTTGGTGAAATAATATATGGTATTAAACTCTATATTTAAGGACAGATCTTCTCATCTGAAAATTGTAAGTATGAACAGCTTTTTTCCAAACCATTGTTCTAAACTGGGCTTACTCAAACCTTCTCCACACTGTCCTTGTAAGAATGACAATGAAGGGGCCGGGAGTTTGGCCTAGTGGTTAAAGTGCTTGCCTAGCATGCATGAAGACCCGGGTTCGATTCCTCGGTACCACATACATAGAAAAAAGCTGGAAGTGGTGCTGAGGCTCAATTGGTAGAGCTCTAGCCTTGAGAAAGTCCAAGGACAGTGTTCAGGCCCTGAGCTCAAGCCCAGGACTGGCAAAAAAAAAAAAAAGAATGACAATGAACTCTAAATATGACTGATCATGTCAAGTTAGCCTATATCCTGGCAACCCTCATTATGAAAATCGATTTCTTAGAAAAACCTCAGAACTTACAGTTATTTAAAATCAAAATTGGAGTCTGGGCTTAATTCAATCAATGTTAAATTCTATGGACTTGCCTCAAAAATGTGTGTACTAAAGCAACGAACATTCACCACAGAAGTCTACAGGATATTTCTTGTACTTTGATTCATGTTTTAAAATAGTCCAAAAGAATCATGCACTATTTTATCACAACTTAACTCAATGTTGTGGCTAAATTTGAGGAAGGTTGTTACCAAGGACTAACAAAATAATTTGAAATGTCTAGTGAAATATGAAAGCTTCAGTATCTTATTTTAAAAATTGTTGAGACAGGGACCACATATCATAAAATCAAGCATGAGGTTTGTTTATCTGTGTGTTTAATCTTTAAATGTTTTGTGGGAATAGTTAAAATCACAGGACTAAAATTCAATGCCAGCCCAGGAAACAGTTAGATAGCCATTTCAACAATTAAGCTAAGCATATACACAGTGGGTACACAAGTGGGTACACACTTATGGCCCAGTTGTAAATGAGATATTGGGGAACGATCTCTGCACAAGGTCAACCCTGTGCAAAAGTGTATCCTAAAAAATAACTAAAGCCAAAAAACTAGGGACTAAGAGTTTGGCTCAGGTGTTAGAGTATTTGCCTAGCAAGAATGAGGGCTTGTATCATAAAAACTTTATTATATACATTCATTGTATTACAAATACTATGCAATTCTTACTGGGTTTCATTGTTCTAATTCCACATGTACATAAGCATCCTTGATTCAGAGCACAGGGCTCTTTAAATTGGTTTTACTTACCAGAGGGAATTTGAAAATGTGAGTTCTTCTCATTTCTTTAGGCATTATCTTCTACTTTCCTTAACTCTAGTATAGAAAAAAAGGGTACCATACCATGCTACATCTGTAAATAAAGCATCTTCTCTCTGTTATAAATCATTCTATCTTCTAATATGTGAAAGTGAAGGCAGATGATTTTGGTTTAAAAAGCAGTATTTGTTTCAGCCCATAGATGGATAGATAGAACTGGATGGAACGAGTGACTCAGCAGGTAAAGAGTTTCTTTTCTCCCAGAACAGAGTATGGATATATTGGAAATGAAGAGTTTGGGACTCAGAATCCAACAAAAAGACCCGAGAGGATTTATCTGCATTTGAAATATGAATATTGATGAGGGTCATCAGTTATTCTAAGTTAGAGAGAAGACTTAAAAATCAAAGCACTCCACCTCTACATCAAGTTCACTGCAGAAACAAATTTTTATCCATCTGATGTCCTTGCAATGTCAGAGGAGTATTCAAATGGTCTCCCTGATACACCTACCAGGATAGATTTGGCTTGTATAGAGGATGAAATGCTAGGCTGATAAATTGCCTGACAATGGAATCCATGTACATCTACTGTTGCAAATTGAGGAGGCTGGAGGAGGGGGCCAGAAAAGAAAGGTGATGAGAGAGGAGGAATTTGGCAACTACAAAAATATCACAATTATCACTAACTCATTCTTTAGAAAATGGGTTCCCAGTGGATTCCCAAGAGGGCATTACTTTTCTCTCACCTCTTCCTTGAACTCCATCCTTTGAGGTAGCCAGGGTATAAATTGTAGTTTGCACATATAATGGACTTACGTGAATTAGCTTACTTCTTAGCTCCTCTCTGACATTCAGCTTCCTACGCGTCTGTTTCTGACGAATGACTATCCTATTTGGGTGCATCTGTTTCCTCACAGTACAGAACAAAGCATTTATTATACTATCTTTACAATGTTCCTGAAATAAGTTATGGTTAAATTAATTAAATAACTTGTTGAAACATGACTCCATCATTTAAAAGTAGATTTTTTTCAATTATTTCTACTGAGTGAGTGTTCATTTCTTTTAAATATAGCTAATTTTATCTGTTAACATTTCTCTGGAGGAGGTGAGTTGCTGTGTAGGAGTCTAAATTGGTAAGCATGACTTAAAACAGAAGTCCTGGAGTCTGCTCTGGAGGACAGTCAAAGCTCCCTGGAAGACCAGCAAGTTGAGGAAGCTGTCAACTGATCAATCTGACCACAATTCACATCCACAAACCACTGTTAGGCTTTGTGTTTTCTATCCCTGGTTATAAAGAAACATTAAACATTTAAAAATGATTGTTTTTTCCTGGACAAGCTTCCCAAAATATTCTGTCAATTATAGTTCCTAAAACATATTTTCACATCTAATATTGCACTGAGGGACGCTTAGGTGTTTAAGATAATAAATTCCAAAATATATTAATTATGGCTGTTATCTTGCAAATATAAAATGAGGAGAAGGTTGAGGCTAAATTATGCTTTCATATCTTCTCAAGAATAATCTGTAAGACTATTCTATAGTACATACAGCATTGTTTGGAATTAATGCTGTGTCTTATCCCATGGGGAGTGCATAGTTTTTTTGTATCAACGAAGAAATCTAATCTCCCCAGTGTTTGCCTAGAAAGTTTCCTTAAGCCTTAAACTAATCAAGGCCTTCTTTTTGAGGCTTTCTGAACTCCCAGAGGCCAAAAGGTTACAATAGTAACTGGAACGCTAATATAACTTACAAGGTATATTTGTATGTTTATTTTGAGATAATGTTGAATCTTGCCTCTAGAAAAAGCAAAATTTTCAGCTTAACTGTTGTCCTATGCCTTGTAGTTCAAGAGAGAAAAGAATGCTTTATATTTTCTTCATTGTGAGTGAAAATTTTGCTTTCTATTCATTTGTTTGAATCATTTTTAATAGATTCCACTCAAGAAACACACATTTAATATCATCTAATTGCTGCAGAATCACATTGATTGTAGAAATGAATGAAATAGGCATTGTCCCAATGGAATTTATTATCCAGCGGGGGTATAGAAATAAGAAAAAGATGAAATGTTCACGAACTTTGCAGTTACCTAGTCAATTAGAAGAAAAACAGTGAAGGAAAAGTGCCCACCAAGGACTAAGTAGGAAAATAAATACGAATGTGCCAAAATTTTTTCTAGGCATGAGTCAAATGCCAAAACAATTTATTTTATGGGAAATAAACCTCAAAAATTGAAAGGAAAAACTAAAGGTGATTTATAGAAATATAAACTATAAATAAGACAGTCATAACTAGTGATAAAGTTCTAATTCTGCAAATTAAAGCAACAAAGCACATAATGAATACTTACATTAAAAACATCATTCCTAAGCACATTTTAAAAAAATACCTTACTAAATTTGAAAATGTATTTGTGCTTACAATTGAGGTTAAAAACATCATCTTAGGAAAATTATGCTCTATAAAACTGACAAAACATACTTTTGAATACTGACTTACTTTATGAGAGATTCAATATATCTGTTGAGGGGACAGCTTATTTCTTTTCTCATTTCTTCCTTTTCACTTATTTCTGTCTTTTTTTGTTGTTGGTGGTGGTGTTATTTTTGTTTGTTCGTTCCTTCATTTGTTTTTGGGTGTGGGTTCTGGACCTTGAACTCAGGGCCTTGATACTGTCCCTTAGCTTTTCTTGCACTCAACCTTTTGAGCCACAACAGCTCTGCCTCTGGCTTTTCTGGTAGTTAACTGGAATCTCATGAACTATGAGTCTCATGAACTTTCCTGCTCAGGCTGGCTTCCAGCTATGATCCTTAGATCTCAGCCTCCTGTATAGCTAGAATTACAGCCGTGAGCCACTGGCACCAGGCTTTGCTTATTTCTAATTCTTAAACTTAAATTGTTTTTAATCATTTCATCATATACAGCACATCTCTTTCCCCTTCATTCTCCCACTTTTACACACACACATACACACACATATACACACACATATACACACTCTCTAAATTTAATTAAAATAACTGAAATGAAACTAGAGATAATTTGTTTTTTAAATAGACTGCCACATGCTCCATTTACATAAAACCCATTAGTTTGCATTAAATACAAATTAGCTGCTGATATGAATTAAATCACATATAAATAGTTCAGAATAGCCGCAGAACCAGGCATTTTAATTAATATAACTGTTAACCAGATTTATTTGTAAGGTAATCAAGACTCTTACTCATTTATTCTTCAGTACAATAGGCCAAGCAACACTGGCTGTCCTCAAACAGCCCCTCTTTTCCACATGAACATAAACCTACCAGGAAGATTAATGATATTCTCTAACTCCAAAGTATGCAAAAATTACACATTTCAGAAACACATTCAGAAATTTCCAGAAATCCTTCACCTGAAGGATGGGTGAACAATTTACTCAAGTAATTTATTCACATGTATATATATATATATATATATATATATGTGTGTGTGTGTGTGTGTGTGTGTGTGTGTGTGCGTGTGTACATATATATTTGATTGTCTGAATAAGCAGCCTTTTTCCCCCTCTCATACTTAGTCACAGTTTAATTTAAAGCAAGGTTTTTCAAAAGTATGAAATAATTTTATTTGGTTGCTATTCTTACTTTGACTATTTCATGCATCACTAATAAGTATTTCATGGATAATTATGATTTTCCAGACTAATTAGAGTCCAGAGTTTGGGAAATGTGTCTGTGCTCATGCAGACTCATTTGACCCTAAGTAGCTGAACCTGAAAATGACCAGATACACACTGAGTTCATGGATGTAGGGACAAATGAAAGAAAATCTGTTTGTCAACTACAGGCATAGCCAGAATCCAGGGCCCTATTTAGACTGTACATTCACTATGGCTCTTTTCACATCTCAGGGCCACATTCTTCTACAGCTTTAATTCTCTGGCAGGCTCTGCTGTCACAGTGGAAGGGAAGATGGCTATGGGATGTTCAGGTGTGACACACGACCTCAGCAACACCCACTCTGTTCCAGTCGCTCAAATAAATGTCCCTCAAAATGAGTCACAATTGCTGTGGAAAAGAGAACAAAATGTTCTGATTTTTCTGCATTTTAAGCTGACCCAGAGAATGAGAAAAATGCCAGATCCTTCTGAATCATTAAGAAATTAATAGTAAGGGTAGAATGCTTTAATAGGATAAAAAGTGTATGTATAAATCGATTACCCTCATAAGTAAGGGATGGGAATGGATATGTGCATGATAAGCACAGGAACAAAAAGGACTGGTAGTCATATAATATTATAATCCTTTCTTTAATGCTAACCTTACCAGCCTTCCTCAATCACCTCCTTTAGGCACTTGCTTATCAATCAGTAAAACAACAAATCAAAGGCACTACTGTCAATATTCACCTACAAAAATCCCTGTGCAAGCAACCACAGACCTTGTAAATGGCATCCTGTGATACTCAGCAAATAAAGTGCCCATATACGAAAGTCCTCATCGGTTTTAAGCTATCGGTACATGCTGTTGGCTGTACAATGCAAAATATAAATGCTACATTGTGTGTGCATTCTGACTGAAGGTTAGAGAGAATTAATGAGACAGGTTTAATTGACTGTAACTGAAAGTACTGGGTATTTGTATAAGAAAAATAGTTTAAATCAAAATATTAAAGATGTTACATGACAAAAAGCAGCATCTCCTTTTGCCTGATAAGCCTAGGGAGTTGCTTATATTTCTCTGCCCATATTAATAATGATACTTCATTTCATTGTTTTGTATTCTTCACATTCTTAACTATTATATCGTGTGACAAATATTAAACCACCATGGAAACAGTATTGTTAACCATAAGTTGGCCATAAATCTCTTCACAAATTTGATGAACATTTCTAAAACTATTTTAAATTCAAAAAAAGTGGCTTACAACTGTAATCTTAGATACATATGAGGCTAAGATCTGAGGATCTATGCCCAAGCAGGAAATTCCATGAGATTCTTACCTCCAATTAACTACCAAAAGCCTGAAGTGGAAACTGATGCTTGAATAAAATAGCTGAAGGACAGAGCCCATATCCTGAGTCCAAGCCTCAGGACTGGAGCAATTGTTTTTGAAAAAATATATTATTGTGTTGAAATGAAATTATCCCATACATGCTTGAAATTGTGATATAGTAGTACGTGTACTTCCTTATTAACATATTAAATAAAGACCAGGACCAATGGTATATAAAAGCTGATATTCTTCAATTCTATAATTCTAATGTAATGTAAAGCACCTAATATTTAAATTGGATAGAATGTCTTAAGAACTCTGACTATTAATGAGGTTGGGGCTTCTACCCACAATTGGAAGAAATGTAAATTTTGGTCAAGGTTACTGAAATAAAGATGTAAATTTTCCCATACTCATAAATGGACTTTTGCCAAAGGACACATGGTCATGACTTGAGAGATGGGGAAACCCTGCAAATCACTGTAATAAAGCAGGCTATCAATCAGCTCTTGAAACTTATTGCAATTTTCTTACTCATCTCTAGTTGATCCCCTGCCATATTTTCACAGGAGCAATTCCAAACTTTATTACCCATTTCTTTCCCAATCTGTGTGGTTAACATTGCCTCCTACATTACTTAAAGAATGAAAGCAGTCTATCATTAGTTGCGTTCTTCCACACCCTTAAATGGTTTAAACATTTTTCTTAGTCTCTCTGTTTGTTAAGAAAAAAAATCTATGCCTGCCTGATATTTCATGTCTAATGGAAAACTCAAGAGACATAATGGAAAGAAGCAGTAGTCCTGTGGCTCAGCCTTGCAAAGGAAAAAAAAGAAAGAAAGAAGAAAGAAGTCCTTTTTCAAGCTGAAATAAGAGCTCTGCTGCTTCATCCTGATCTTGAAACACATCCAGAGAATGTGGGGACTCATGTTCGCTCATGTAATAGCTAGACTGTATCTGTAAAAACTACAAGTAAAATGAGTGGGCAGTAAATGACAAATAATTACACCTGCACATGATTAATTAAAGGGCCATCTAAACATTCACACAGTGAGAACAAAGGAGGATCACAAGGGCTCAATAGCTATATGGCTAAGACTGTAAAAAGTGATGTTAGTAGAAATGAACTCCAAGGAATGAAAGGAATGTTGTTTTTACTTGTTTTTGTTTTTTGTCAGTTGTGGGACTAGAACTCTGGGCCTACATATTGTCCCTGAGCTTTTATCTCAAGGCTACACCTTGAGCCATGGAGCCATGTCCAGTTTTCCTGCTGTAAGATAATTTTATACTGTTTATATAGTTTTTTCTTTTTCATTTCTTCTCTCCTTTTTCCTTTGGTTAATTCTGTCAGTCTTGTATATAAGTTTCTCTGATTTGAGGAGGAGAAGGGGAAATACAGAAACAATGGGACAAAGGGTAAACCAATTCTGTAATGAAACCCACTAGACAACATGCTGGAAATGAACTATATACTACTCAAAAGGAATTACCTTAATCATCTAACTGTATCCCTCTACACATCAGCTTTACATTAAAAAAATCAATAAATTAAGTATTTTAAAAATTAGTATTTTTGGAAAAAAAGAAAGATAAGCTCTGAGCCTGGTTATGGTGCTGTATTTAGAAGATGAAAAATGGAGCACAATATGGCTTTATGAAGAATCATGCAAGGATTAGAAGTAGGAGACAACTGAATAACATCCAGTGAAATACTGTGAAAGATACTGGTCTCTACCTTCAATTCTGTCTCTGGGGTTTAATCATCACAAAGCATAGTTGACCACAAAGGAAACTTTTCTTGTCTCCTGTTGCCAGCTAGGAACATTGCTCTCAGGTTCCACAACTTCTTCTTTCATACGTTACTTCTTTCCTTCTTTCAATCAAATACTACTTTTATTATAGATAAGGAAGAATTTATACATATTTCTACTGCAATAAACAAAGTCCTGAGAAGAAAAAACTGCCTAGAGATGCTTACGTCTTTCTTTCCTCAGAACCCAAAAAGAATTAAATCAGAGGATCCCATGTTTAGAATTATCATTACCTGAAGACTACCTATGGTTCAGTTACCAAAGTTCACTGTTTCTAAAGACAAAGCAACTTAACACATTCTGATTATTTGTCAGAGCTCCTGTCAAGCATTACTTCTTTACATAGAAGAGAAGTACTTCATTATAGGGAAAACTTTTACTCATTTTCCCCTATAATTAAACCTATCATTCACTCAAAGATCTGTTTTTCTTAAGTGATTTGGTCTCCTATGGGAGAAAGACTTCCTAAGGTCTTTACTCTCCATCATTAAAGCCACTAACCCTGGTATTTCTTAAACTTTCCACCAATCTGATTAGCTGATTTGGGGTCAGTTGAGGTTTTTCCCTTGGAAGCAGGCATTTACTGCTTACTACTCCAGAGTTTCAGGTTAAGGCGATTCAGTTGTTCTTTGTCTTTGCTTCTCTTTCTCACTGTACCTCAATACCTTGAACTCCTTTTCTCTGGGGATTCTACCTATTTTTTGGTCAAAAGCATTCCACTATATTGTGGCTTCAGCACTCTCTCTTCTCTGAATATGACTCTCAACTTTAATGATATTCTTCTCCTTCACAATGCCTTCATCTTTATGTCTCACATTCTAAAATCCTCAAGAGCCACAGAGTGTTGAGTCAATCATACTGTTTGTAGGCAGTATATTCCTGCTTTCAGAGTCAAATGACTAATCCACTCATCAATTATTGGAGTAACCAGATGAAGTGACAACCATGAGAAGTCCCAGCAGCGATAAGGGATGAAATAGCCCTTGGATATGTACACATGTATTGATACAATCTCCCACTTTTCAAATGATCAGTATCTTCTATAGTCGATTTTGGGACTTTGGTCTCCTGCTTGTTATTTTCAGTCTGTTTTTTCAGGATTAACAATGAGCTTCCCTATTAATAAAAGGACATAGAAACAGACATTTCATTTTGCTTGTTTATTCATTTTGTTTTGCTGTTCATTACAAAATACTATTCTCATCTCTCCTTAAGTCTCTAGTTTACATTTTCTAACTTAAAGTACTTATTTCTCATTTATTTCTTTGAAACATTTATCCTACTGGGGTTGCTCTGTGTTCAAGCTACAAGAAAAAAAATGAAATCCATTAGAACTACAGACTATCACTTATCCATCATTTTCACCTCTATGATCTAGTGAAACATCATGTCTGATACATGGAAATGCATGATAAATATTCTATGAATAGAAATAAGTCTAAGAAAAAATTCATTATGTTTGAAAAAAAAGAACAAAGCTAAATACAAATGATTTGACTGTGATTTGGGGAATATCTACAGAGCCAGAACAGATCAACTTAATTGCATAAACTGTTTTGTCTTAGATGGACTTGCACATTCACCTGATTAGAAATATGAAGCTTTGCACATATTTTGAGGCCTATGCCACTCAGTCCTTCAACATACACATTTCAACTTAAACTTAAAATGCAGGTTTAATTCTGTGTAAACAAAACGTCTGTATTTCAAGCTGAAAAGTTCTGTGGATAAAAATAATTTAAATTTTAAGTATAAATGAGAAAATTGTAATTATGTATAAAGTTTGTCATATGTCTGCATGAATCAAAGTAAGTGTAATAAAATTGTACATAAAATTAAGAATTAATGTTTCTTCTTTTTGATGCTTGCATAATATACTATATATTGCTAGAATAATATATTTTACAATGTGAGTAAGCTTTAGTTAACCTGGCACTGTAGGGAAGAAGAGATAAATGCAGGAGGCATTGCCTAGAAACTCAATCCCTTCACAGCCAACTGACCTTGAATCAGAAGGACATCAGTACAGTTACATAAAACATTGGCAGGGCAAGTAATAACTGGAGTGGCACTAATAGTGAAATACAGTAAATGCTCTAAATCCTTTTAATAGCAAAAGGAGGTCAAGCTTCCAGATGTTCCTACCGGTTCATAAATAATTGACTAGTATTACTCTTATTAGAATACTTAGGCCTGTTCCTACTATACCAGCTCAGGCCCCAAAAATTATATAAAGAGTTCCAATGTCTTTATGATTGGTGGAAAATAACCTCTGTTAATAATGGCGTTTCCCTACCAATTTATCATTATGGCTAATGTAGTGTTTAGACAGCAAAGCTTTGCAAGTAATAAAGACATTAAATGAGTGTAAAGTTATAAGTCATTTTTGACTCAAGGATTGACTCTGAACTTCATTAGTAATCCTCATAAAATCTATATACAAGATACTTCTCTCATTTTTTCTCTGAAGCTTATAATTTTTTCAGTTTCTTCCCCTTTTAAAATTAGTTGTTGTGCAAAGTTCTCCAGAGAGAAAGTTTTTATTTTTCCAAAAGAAAATGCCTGCTGTTGGTTTTCCTTTTTTAAATCTGTGCTCCACTGAACAGTCCTAACTTAACATTTATCTGTCACACCTCCAACCATATCTTTTTCCAGTCAAGGCTTGGCATTTTGATACTTTCTCCATACATATTCAGTAAGGTTTGAGAATTGGGTGGCTAGTCTAAACTGAGTAGCCAGGAAATCTCACATTAAGAGGAGACATTTAAGCTGGTATTTGTGTGATTAGAAGTCAAGCAAAGGTAAGGAAGAGGCAATAGAGGGGCCTGCATCAAGAGTTAATTTTGACAGGAATAGACAGGAAAACACTGTGGCTAAAGGGAATTGGGAGAATGTCATAGCAGAAGGAAATCCATGCAGTATATAGGTTTCTCGAGCTACCATCCCCAAAAGTCAGAGTAGGACATTTGAAATGCACTTGACATGTGATGGGAAAGAGTTGTAAGTTATGCAGAGGAATAACATGAAATAACTTTTATTTTAACTGCTGAACAGAGAATGGATTCATTGAATAAAAATAGAAGGAAGTAAGGATGATTAGCAGATTTCTTTGGAAATCAGGTCATAGAGTTGAAGACTGTTTGAAGTAAAAGAGATGAAAATACAGAGAAGTAGATGGATTGGGAATGTATATGTATATGTAAGTGAATATATATGAATGGGACTCAGCCAGGGTTACTGAAATGTTAAATATGAAAACAGCACAAAGAAGATGCAATAACCACAGTGCGACACTTGAACATTTGGCCTTAGGAAATGGCATGAGGACAGACTTTTCCAACCCTTGAGAGACAGGTAATAGCACCTGTATAGAAATGAGAATTAGAACTAGGTCACAATGTATCATTGTATGTGGATTAGAACTAAGTTAATACTTGGTAAGGAACTTGAATTAAAGCACCTTAGTATTGAAGGCTTCCCCAAACTCTTTCCCACTATGAAAAATTGGCATACACATTGAATTAACATAACAGTGCCATTGGAAAGTTTGAATGAGATAGTAAATACTAAATGATGACATAAAACTGTAAAAATCTATCTGAAAGATGATGAAACCTAATCAGCCAAACATTTTCCCTAGGGTCTCTGGATAATCCTAGGTAGCCCATATGCAGAAGACCTAAGCACAATTAGAAGGGAATTTCTTTACTTTTTCTCTTTCCCTCTAGCAGGTTAATTGCTGTTTCCCAAGAAACAGAGCTAAACATACACATGATTTAGTATAAGAAGTTGGCTTGCACAATTATGGAGATTAAGATGTCCAAGATCATCTTTCTACACACTGGAGACCCTGGTAAGTCCATGTGGTCGTTCCAGTCTAAGAACCATGAGAAATGATGGTGCAGTTATAGCCCATAGGCCTACAGGCCCCATACTCAGAATTGTCCACTTTGGATTTTAAATACAAAGGGAGGAAACAAAAGCAATAAGGCTTTGGTGATGCTACCTTGATCAACTAATGAAATATTACTAATTTCCTGCAAGAATCCTAATTCAGCTGACCTACCTCCATTCACTACCTTTCTTGTATGCATTCTCTCTTAGTTGTACTCTTAGATTCTGGGACAGAATCAGTTCTCCTTCAAAAAGATATTCTATCTTGCAGAGATATTCTATCCTGGGTCTAATTCTGTTCTCTTCAACAACATTTGGTGTGGCAGCATCCAATGGTTAGCATAAGAACCTCAAGTAGTACAGAAAATCCTAATCACTTTTAAAGTAACAGATGCTTACTATTTTGTGCAACTTTTCCAATTCTCTATTTGATTCCCTTGGCATCTTGCTGAAAATTTTGCCCCAAATTCTCTCAAATATATTCATTCTAATGTAGTACTCACCTGGTGAATCTTACATTCTCCTTCCTTCTTATAGTTGCTTCATCTTTTGTATTACAGGAGTGGCCCGTATGTATCTTTTCACGGATTTTCTTCCTGCTTGTGTGCATATTTATACAGCATCTGTAATTATTTAGAAAGCTTACTGAGTTTACAAAGCTCAGTGAGAAAGCAAGAGTCCATTTTTACCACTGAATAATACGATGAAAACGAGCCCTTTTGCAGAGTAGGAACCAAATTAAGGTTTCATCACACATTATACATCTCATTTCATCTTTTTATTTTTATTATAGAGGCAATGTATAGAGGTGCTAAAGTTACCTTCGTCATGTAGTAGGTGCATTACTTCTCACACATTGATAACCCTTCTTATGTTTTTGTCCCCATTTCCCTCCTCCCACCCTCTCCCAATCATCTTGTTTTTGCCCCTTCCCTTTCCTATTTCAAATAAACAAATATACATATAGTGTAACAGGCAACAAAGTAAGATGCAGTAACAATATGAGATTAACCAAGGGTAACAAAGGAGAAGAGAAATAACATAGTACATTAAGAATAACAATTGCTCAAGATAAAGCCCTTGTTTCCATATCCTAGAGACCATTTCATTTACTCTCATCCTATATGACCCTAGGTAGTTAAGTTTTGTGCTATTGTAATCCTCTGCTGGGAGAGTCCTAGATGTGTACTAATTATTTCACACGAGGGAAACTATTGAACCTCTATGTTCCTGTGGATCTGGCTTATTCACTTAATAGGATTTTTTCCTACATCTCATTTCATCTTAAGGCCACAGAAATTGATGGCATCCATACATAATAATTTCAGGAAAGATCAGAATGTTGCCTAGACCAAGGCAAAGAAAATTTGGTTCTAGTATTTCCATCAAATCCTCTGATGTAAATTACCAGCTGGGCTTCTTAGTGCCAAGGTAGTTACAAGCAAATAATGTGGGTTAATTATATTTCAAATCATTTTACTGAGCCCATACCAAAAGTTGCTACCAGTAGCAACTTGATAATGCCATGTTTTTGTGTCTGTAGGACTTAAAGCAATATCAACTTCTTCATCACATTTTGTTACTTCCTTTTCACATCAGCATTATCAAAGTATTCTTATAAGCAAATCTGGCTCCATAAAAATGACATTGTAGCTATACTTGCTTGGTTGTTGAACAGCAGTTACAGTGTAATTAGTGCCACTTAATGAAAAGCAGTACTTAAGTACATATCGTTGTTAATCAAACTCCAATATAAAGCTACCTTCAGTAGTAATGAACACAATTACGGTCTGAAGAACTGTTAAACCTGAAAACTGACCCTAACCAAATTTTTTTCTTCAAAAAGAAATAAATCTCAAAGAGCTGAAAAATTAAAAATCACTTCATTTCTCTGGGCTCTCTACCACACACACACACACACACACACACACACACACACACACTAAAACTAGGAGATATTTCCTCATTCTTTGTATTTTATAATTTCATGCACACTGAAGCTTGTAAAGTGGTGTGCGGATTGGAAAATGTGACCCTAAAGATAAGGGCAACTCTAATCTGAACCTGACAAGAATTGATCCAGCCCAGACTCATTATATACCAGAGAATGTGAAATTTTATCCAACTACTTTTCAGAGTTTCACACACACCAAAGGAAAATAAGCAACCTGAACTGGCCCACAGGAACAGGTTCAGGATAAACTGTTCCTCTATGCATCAATGCATTTATGTATACTAATTAAAAATGAAATAATTTTAAAATTAAAATAAAAGTGATTTTAAAAACATATCTTTAGAAATGTTTGACAATTCCTATAGATTTACATAAGACAAGAATCTCAAGTTATGCTTTTCTCAATCTTACACAGGCTACCTGACATACACTTAATTACATCTACATTTCTTTTTGTTAGGAACTATGTTTAGAGTGTATATTTTGCTTCACATGTTTGAAACATGCTTCAGTACCTTTCAGCTTGACATATTATCCTAGTTGAATTCCTTTATCAATGAAATAGCACTCCTTTCCTCCAGTAATGATTAGGATGCCTCTCATTCTTAAGATTTCAACATGATGTTAGAATGTGTTGAGCTAGGTGGAACACATCAACTGGTCATGGAAGAAGGAAGTTTCTGCTGTATGCCCTGAGCATACCTTATATATATTATACTGTCAGGGCTGGAAATTTCTATTAAGTGGAGTAGATTCAAGTAAAGAGAATTAGCACAAATTTGGTAGACACCCCAGATCTATGTCCAGCAAGTTCTGTCTTGACATATGTGAACTGTGTTTGAAAAACACATACACACATGCATATGCATGCATGCATACACATGCAAATAAGAAACAAAATGACTAGAGAATTAAACTTTAAAAATAATTCCATAGTTCATTAAGGCCAAGAATGAAATCCATCCTAAAAGGGGAACAAAACAAAAGCATACAAAGAGCTTTGAAATTTCTGTTTTTTGTTACTTCCAATAGTTAAAGAATTAAGAAAAACTTAGCACATACTCCTATAAATATCTGAGATTCAACACTAATCTTATGATCCAGTCAATTTTCCCATATCATTTGACAGTAAATGTGAATAATCCTTTGCTATTCTTAAAGGTTCCACAGTAGGAAGAAAGATAGTTAGGGGGAGAGAATTCAGGTCAATTCCCCTGATTCAGTCTCTTCTTAACAACTCTCACTATGTCTCAAAGTAATCAATAATTCCAAATGCATTCACCAATGTTTTTCTCTATCTAGTAGACATAAATGGATATCAATGTCTTACTAGCTGAAGAAACAGATTAAAAGTCATTTGAACAAAAAATGTTAGCTAAATTATCACTATTACAATCCAGTTATTTTACTGTGAGGTTTCAAAATATGTTTTCCAGATTGTGCGTTGAATTACTATGGCTCTGAAATTATTTCTGGACAAAAGCCATCCATTCACTTAAGATGCATATCCAGTGTGTGTGTGTGTGTGTGTGTGTGTGTGTGTGTGTGTGTGTGTTTCCCTTAGGAAAATGCAAAAAGTAATTACAGTTTTATATGTGTTCTTTCAGACTTCAAAATCTCTAAAAATAATCATATATGTTCCTTATGTATAACGCTTACAAACCCCTTACAAGTCTTAAAAATCCTATCAGAATCACATTCAAATTGTGTATTTATTACTTTTATAATCATTGAATAATTTATTAACAATTTTAGAATTGGACTCCTTTTCTTTTCTATCAAAAGTGTTTTTTTTATCATTTCATTGCTCTATTCAGAATAATCATCTTTTCTGTGAAGACCACTAAAATCTCATTTAAGAAAGTACTTACTTTCTAGGTACTGGAAAAAACACAAATTTAGCTAGTTTTTCCTCCTTTATCTGAAGTGTCACATTGTACCAAACAAATATATTTTGCTAATGGAGATGTTGCCCTCAAATATAAAACTAATATTTTTATTGTACCCAAAGTAGCACATACTTATATTCTTTTTTCAAAAAAGCATTGTGTTCTGAATGATGTATATGTTCATTATATTTTAAATGCAACTGTGAAATTTCTATGCAGATAAAACTGTGTGCTGAGAATTAAAAATAAAGTTAAAAGTAATAGTTCCATATATAGGATGTTTTAAAAATTTAAGCTAGTGGTAATTATATATATATAAAATATCATATATTTGTTGGCAACCTTGTCTTTACATAATCAGTTTCAATTAACTATCCTTGCCTGAAAACTGAATAAATCTGAAAGGTTTAACAGATTATCTGGGATATGCCAGTAATCCCAGCCACACAAGAGACTGAGATCTGAGGATTGTGGTTTGAAGCCAACCAGGCAGGAAAGTCTGTGAGATGATTATCTCCAATTATCCACCAAAAATCCTGATGTGATGCTTGGCTCAAATGGTACAGCATCCAAGTCCTGAGTTCAAGCCCCAGGACTGCAACACACACACAGACACACACAAACACACACACACACGTTTTTAATCCACACACATTTTTATACACACAAAATAATAAAATATAAACATAAACATGAAGATAGAAAATAGAAATAAGGTGGTAGCAATGTCCCATAGAAAAGTTAAAAGATTTGTAAGTATCCTCAAATCAGCTACATAAAATAAGGAACATAGTTATACTTCACTACTTGAAGTAAATCCAAGGAAGATCACTTCTTTTACTTCCCACAAAGGGGTTCATTCCCCTTTGCTACATTAAAAGCTCCACACCTGTCATTCAGATAAAATTTAGAGTTTGCCTAAAATTACATGTATGTAACTAAAGAAGTTGTGTATCTTCCTTTATTTTATATCACTTTTCATATAAACATTTGGCACGCTTAATTAAGGATTGTAATAAATTATGTGACATTCTTTTTCAGAACTAAATTGTGGTTGCCAAGAGTTTGAGGAGGCATTTTGCAGAAACTAGCTGAAATGTAAGTTTTTAAAATAATGGGTTAACGTGAGTCATTAAGGTTTCCAGTTCTATATGCACTATCTCCTTTTGTTCAGATAGAATGCTAGAGCTTCTCATAAACAAAATTAAGTGTACCAGCCTAGAAAACAGACTGTTGTGACAGTCCACTGGAATTCTTAGTACTTGACCCTTACTGACTGTTACAAGTAGAAAGCATTTCAAAATCAATGTGATCTGATACTGATTTATTTGTACAGAAATAAATTCTGAAAGTTAAGAGTAAAGAAAGGAGAGGAGAGCAGAGAGGCAGGTCAGAGAGAGGAAGGAAGGAGAGGGTCTGATTGATAGACATAAACAGAGAGAATTATAGGCAATAGTAAAATGCCATATCTTTGGAGGGTGCTTTTAAAGAATTTTCCACTACTTTAGAAAAACTGTTTATGGTACATATACATAGGTTCTTTGTCTTACCATTTTTGGAGAATGTCTCACTTATTTATTACACATAAGATCCAATTGACATTGTGTCTACATAAACTGTTGTGTTAAATGGTAAGAAAACATTTTAATACACATCCTAAAGCATTAAGGAAAGTGAAGAAAATGGTAGATTGGGAAGGGTAGGTGAGAATGTTGGAAAGGATGACATTGATTCAGATGCACTGTATTATAAATTGCTTTGTGGAATGGCAATTTCTATGTAAAACTATTTAAGATAATGAATATATTTTCAAAGACCCAATTGACAGATACACAATGCAGTCATAATGAAATCTCCACAGCACAACCAAGAGCAATATTTGAGAATTGTACATATCAATATTTCATCCTAATTTTGACTCAATCTTTAGCGTCTTGGTCTCAGTACTATTTTTTAAATCATTTGGAAGGCTTGAACTCAGGGGCTAAACACTGTCCCTTAGCTTTTCTGCTCAAGGCTAGCATGCTACCATTTTGAGCTACACCACTATTTCTAGTTTTTCTGGTGGTTAATTGTTGATGAGAGTCTCAGGGACTATCCTGCCTGTGCTGTTATTGAAACACAATCTTCAGATCTCAGCCTTCTGGGTAGCTGGAATTGCAGATGTGAGCCATCAGAGGCTTGGCTTTAACTTCAGTTTTATCAGAGGCAAAATCAGAGATTTCTGGAAAGATGTAATAACAACAATTATTACAATTCAGTTAATGTCATTCCTTTTCTAAACTATACAAAGGAAATATTTATTAAAGATAAATCCCCTAACTATAAAGTAATTTATTCATAATACATAAGTGAATTTGTGAGACATACTGAGTTTTGACAGAGAAAACAATTATCCTAATAACAAACCATGAATTTTTAGTCAAATGTCATCATTTTATTGAAGTACGTTATCTTTCTCAAATTTTTGATGACACATCTATGAATCATGAGGACTGATTGGTCTTTATAAAAGTCCATAGACATCTAAAAGAAAAAATATTGTTACATTTTTCTCCACTTATACTTTCAAATGTGAATAGTGAACTATTGAAAAATATTATCATATGAAAAGTTGTAGTTTCACGATTCCAACTTCAAAAATTACCTTACCTATCTTTAAAATGTTATAGATTGTTTGCAGTTAAAACCTTAGATAATGAGTCTTAAAATGCCACCTGAATTTCTGCTCCAGTTGGAGATCATGGGGAAATGTGTATGTGGTGTGTGTGTGTGTGTGTGTGTGTGTGTGTGTGTGTGTGTGTGTGTGTGTGTGTGTCTCCTAGGGTCTAAGCTGCAAGACTGGGTACTATCCCTAAACATTTTGCTCATCTAGAATCCTTCCATTTGAGTCACAACTGCATTACTGGCTTTATTTTTGTGATAGTTAGTTGGGGATACTGTCATGGATTTTCCTGCCCCAATAAGCTTTGAACTGAGATCCTCAAAGCACATTGTCCTGAAAAGAGAGAATTATAAGCTTGAGCCAGCAGCATGCACCATGCACCAGGAAATTTGTTTTAATTACTTAAGACTTCTTTTTCAGATTTGTTAAATTTTTAAATAATTTTTTTCATTATTTGTTCTCTCTCTCTGTCTCTCTCTGTCTCTCTCTCTGTCTCTCTCTCTCTCTGTCTCTCTCTCTCTGTCTCTCTCTCTCTCTCTCTCTCTCTCTCTCTCTCTCTCTCTCTTTCTCTCTGGATAATAATGAAGATATTTTAGGTAAGACATACTTTCCTCTTATTTGTTTATTTCATATAAAGTGATCTTGACTTGCAATGATCACATCTCAGACCCCTGAGTAGCTAAGACTATAGGGTGAGCCACCAGTAACTGCTCCACCACTTTTCTTGAACTATTCTTTCAAAATTTTAACTGTCTTACCACCAGTCAAGAATATTTTAGCTTTGGCAGGTTTACAATTTGTAACATTTGAGGTTTTCGCATGTATGTCTGAATTATACTACCAACTAGATTGTTCCAAACTAACCACATGGATCGTGTTCATAGAAATTCTAATGCCATACATTTTTTAAAACCATTGTTAGGTAATTTCCTACTTTTAAAATATAAAGAAGAATAATGTCCTTTATATTTTCCTCTGGCATATGGTGCCATTATTTCCCAGAAGAATCATCTTGTTCAAAATCCATCACTCCTTAAATAAGATAGAAATCTTCTCATTTTTTGCAGCACATTATAACATTTAATGATTAGACTATAGAGCAGAACCGCACTGGTCTGAGTGCTATAGTTTTATATGACATGGCTTCTTGCATGTGAATGTGTGTGGATTTCAAATACAGCACTACAGCTCTTATAATTATTCGAATGAAAGTTTTCAAATCATACCAGAGGTTTCAACTAACATGTAAAGTTTTAAACTTATAGTAATTATTTTCATTTTTACCAGAACATTATATCACTATTTCTATTTATTTACACTCAACCAGCAATTTTTGAAAAAAAATATTACATACGTGTAGGAATGACAAATGCTGCTTCTTTTGACTTATATTGAAATCTAGGAGAAACATGGGAAATTACAACTGAGATTATTAGAGAAACGCAACAGTTTGGCATGTGAGATGGATAAGAATATGTGCTTGAATATGATCAAGGTGTATTGTTTGCATGTATAAAATTAATATAATGAAACCCAATATTTTGTACTATTAATATAGCATAATCCAATCACTAAAAATATACGCAATAAAAAGATCTAGAAAAGCTTACTTATTCTGTTTTGCTACAAAATTTTATCACCACAGATTAAATTCAAAGCAATACTCTGTTCAGTATTTTGACTAATTTTTTTCAGTTATCTTTAAGTGATTGTACAAAGTGGTTTCAACTGAACGTGTCAGTTGTGAGTACAGTGCATCATGACGAATGTCACCCCGTTCATCATTCTCTTCCATCCCTCCCAATCCCCTTTCCCCCGTCTCCACCATTCTCACTTATATGTATTGAATGTGATGACTGCATTCTCCTATCTTGCCTCTCTTTCTTTCAGCTGTTGACCTCACCCTCCCCATGACATATTCCAGCTTCCATATATTCATTTTGTTAGAGTATGAGATAGGCATTCAAAGATGTTCTTAGAATCTCCCCTGTATTTGCTATACTTTAGTTAATATCAGTGGCCAGTCACCATTGTTACATGAATGCCTTCTAAATTCCCAACATTGATTAGGACTGATAATTAATGATGAATGAAAAGACCAATCTTCACCTTTAAAAGGTTATGCAAATTACATTAGTTTGACAAGGTGGAGATTATCATTATTTTTTTATATTTTTTATTGTAATGTATAAAGGGGTTACAGTTATATTCACCAGATAGGAGGTGCATTACTTCTCACACATGGATGCCCCCCACCCCCTCCCAATGATCTTGTTTTCCCCCATTCCCTTTCCTATTTCAAATAAACAAGAAAATGCATATACAACATGCAAGGTAACAAAATCAGATACTGTAACAATATGAGATTAACCAAAGGGCAACAAAAGAGAAGAGAAATAACAGTACATTAAGAACAACAATCACACAAGATAAAGCACTTGTTTTCCATATCTTGGAGATCAAATTGGCTATTTTGTATTGCTCAGGCTCATAGATAAGTAGGAAGCCCAACATGACAAAAAGAGAGAAATGCTGCACTCAATTTTACATAAAACTTCTGCATTGTTTTATGAAGAAAATAATTTCTTAGTGGGAATAAACAACCCAGCTTTAAAAAAAATTACTGAAGTGTTTCCTGACTGCCTAACCTACTTCCTAATGAACCATTCAGAGAAAAAGCGATGCCTTGCTCAGCCCCACTTCTGCTATATTATACCATTTATAAATCCAACAGATCTAGACAACTCAAAGTAAGGAAAAAATACTATTGTGTTTTATTTCGCATTTTGTGGCTTCCACACCAAGAATTATCATTTTCATTTTGCCTGTTTTCTTAACTGACCTTTGTGCTCAACTCTGTTATTTTCAAAAATAATAATATTAATAACACCATGACCAACTGAACCAATTTGCTTCCCCAGAACAACAAAATGAGACAGTGAAAACATCAACCAATGAGTAATGAAACATCAGGAAATGAAAGTTCAAACTCTGAACTTAATTGTGTTTACAATATAAAAGTGATCCAAATATTCAAAGGTGCTAGAAAGGCTATCAAAAATGCAAGCATGATGGTATCTATTGTTATGCTGTCCTTCATAACATACTGAAATACATTTTGAGCATCAGCCTCCTCACTCTATTTCATGTAAACCGCCCCCCCCCATTTTGTCTTTCACTATTCATTCTGGTTTAATTTTCCAATTTTGGATTTATTTAGTCAGTGATGATACCAAACTAATCAAGATGGCATTGAAATACTTTCGTGACAACTGAGTAAAAAGGAAAAAAGGAAGAAATGAATTCTGAACTAGACTCAGGATTTGTTTGGGGGTTTTTTCTTGTTTTGTTTTGCTTTGTTTTAAATTTTCCTTATTGTCACCCACTACTGCTGATCAACTAGAATATTGTGGTTCTGTAAAAAGAAACCTGCTAACTAACCCCTTACTTATTCTGTCAATTACTTTTCTGTGCATACTTGTAATTAAACCCATTCTGGGATTCATGTCAACCTCCCCACACAGCGATCAATACTAAATTGTAACAAAGGAAAAAGAAGATCTCTGTTGTTAGTGGATTTTTGCCTGTACTTGTACAAATAAGATTAGAAGCAGCATGTAGAGAGAGTTGCAAGTACATGACATTTTTTCAATAACTGTTTTTCATTATTTTGAAGTGTGCATGGAACTTCTGCCACACTGATTCTTCTCAGCCTCAGCCATATGTCAATGACGATTCAGGTTTGATGGTATCCCAGTTCACTTTGTACTGCTACAATAGACTGGCAGAGATTCATTTATAAAGAACAGACATTTATTTATCAAATCTCTTTCTGAAGGTTAAATAGTACAACGTGGAGAGGCAGGCCTTTAGTGAAGGTTTGCCTTCTGGGCCAGCCAATGGTGAAAGGAAGTGAGAGGTATTAGAAGGGGAAGATAGAAAGTGGAAGAATAAGGAAAAGACCAACAAGACTGAGCTCTCACTCCCAGATCTTTCAACTTTCAGCATTAATCTTCATGAGATGAGCCCATTCGATTTCAGTCCTAAAACTCTTGAATTATTAACTTTCCAAAACACTCTTTGGGGGAATACATTTAAACTATAGAGGACCTCTTCATCTTTTAGAAGGCAATTCCTCTCTTAATTCCTGTCCTCTCTCTTCATACAACACTGCCTTCCAAAGCAATATCATTTTGGAGAAACTAAATACTTTCATTCTATATGAATATTTATGATCAACATGAACTTACTATATAATTCCAGCTATTTAGTTGGACACAATTAACTGATTTCAAGTAAGAATTCAGAAATCAACAAACATATATAGGTACCTCATTGTGTAAAGTACTAAAGAATCTCTTTTCTATTATGTTTTTCTTTTTCTGGGGAATTTGAAGTTATCGAGCATTTATTAATAATAAAATAGCTCTCACTGAATGCATTTAACTGCCATGAATTTTCAGAAGACAAATGGCTGGCTGCATACACAAGATAACTTTATTTCCTTTAATATTTTCAAAAAAGATAAAAGGCTCAACAAAGCAGCTTCACTTTTCAAATAATAGCTGTTAAAATATTGACTATGGTTGTAGCACAGTGCATAGGATCAGTACTCACAGAACAATTATCAGAACACATAGCTTACAATTCAAAAGCCTTTGGCTACCTCTATTAAATTATCTTAAGAGCATAATGTCAGTTCCCTGAACCTTTCATTTCATTGCTTTTGTTGGTTTTCATAAAGCTAATCCTTAGAGGTAGGCCTACTTACATATTGAATTACAAGGATTTATACTCTTTCCTCCATGACTGAGATTTATATTCATCAGTGTTAAAGGATGTTAGATGTATAAATCTCCATGGATCAAGATAAGATTCTATACTGAAAAGAAAATTTAGTGCACTCTTTATATTTACTATTAACATCCTTGTTACCAAGGCTATGTGATTTGAGTTCAGAAACAGGTGTTTTAGAAAGTGAAGTGAAAGGTGTCACTCTGTCTCATCCCTTTTGAAATATGAGAACAAAAGAAAATACTGAGTAGGAAAATATAATTAGGTAAAAGTTTATATCTTTTACTTTTATTCATATCTAGCTTTTAATTACGGACATTGTTACATTCTCATGGCAATACTTTACTGTTGTAGACTTACCTGACAGAGAGAATACTAAAGCTAAACTAAAATGATTCTGAGTTTGTTAATCAGTGAACAATATTGTTGAGCGTAAGGCTTACCCAATATTTCTCCAATGAGGAGCAGCATGTTTTCTTATGTGAAAAAAAGATAATTAGTGAACAACTTTTACATTCTTTATTCCAAGCAAAATGTAATCCTATTTTTACCCAGGAAAGAAACATTTTGTGTTTCATATTATGTCTGCAATTTTCAGTATTATATAATATATTCAATATTATTATTTTCCACCAAATATGAAGTGATTTAGTGGGCTTCCAAACAGACCTTTATGTGCAATTTATATATCCTTTTCAGTTTGACAGAATGAGAAGAACTGCCAATTCTTCATTTATACACAAGTCAGGTAAATATAAGACTTCAAGTTACCTGGATTTCAGCTAAGAGTAACATCTTGATACAGGTTTATTTCTTTCAATATGTGGATAATGTTTATATTTTAAAAATTACTTAAAAGTTCTAATTTCCTTTTTTAAATTTCAATCACAATTCTTGTAAGTGAAGCAAGATTTTGAAGTGTCACATTTAGTTGGGTTTATGTTTTGGGTTAATTTTTGTTACAATAGCACTAAATACAAGCCTAATAAGGTCATACAAAATAAAAAAATAAAGGACAAAGCTGTTTTAAATTATTGAAATATTTTGGTTATCTAAAACAAGGGCAGTTTTTAAAAATAATGTCACTTTTCTACTTGAAAAAGACAGTGCCATGTGGGAGAATGAAGAGCTCAGGGGACCAATAATGAGATACAGGCCTTTCATTGGTTTCAATATAGCCCTAGGTGGTAGCAACTGAAAGATTTGCCATCTGGTACCTGATTAGTAGTTGATGTGAGCCTGTTGATTTTGCTTTTTAAAAAGTAGTGACAAATAACAAGTGTTCTTGAAGAAGAGTTAATTTTCCTGTCTACTATACTTCTATAACCTTGAACAAATCATTTCATTTCTCTTTCCCTCGATTTCTCCATTATCTGCCAAAGAAGCAATGAGACTAGTCATCTGTTAATCTGTCCTTGAATTTTAAAAAATCAGCTGGTGTTATAAAACAAAATTTGAAAATATATGTATTTGAGTCACTTATTATTCATTTTATCCTAGGGATTAGAAAGGGATCTACAAGTTACAGCTAACAGGCAGTTTATTTTGGCTATGTTAAAAAGCAATCATTAATATTATATTTTTATCTCCACATTAAATTATACCACTTGTTTCTTTGAAAGACTTATAAAAGCAATATGAGAAATATAGAAATACTTACACCAGTGGAGCCCAGGTCTTCTGGCTTTCATTCATATTTACCTTTCTACCTACTCCTGCTCATTCTTTATAGTTTTATCTCCTATCTCAAGCAGTATGATGCCTAAAAGTGAAGAATACTGTACTACAGAGAGCCTAGTTTCTCAGTGAGCTATAAATCACTTAGAATAGCTAGGGTTGGAAGTATTACATATCAGTATTATCCCAAAGAAAGCCATTGACTACATCAAGAAGAGTACTGTAAACTCTACTAAGGATATGATTGGCTAATTTCTAAACAAGGGAAAGGTTTTGTGTTGTTGTTTGTTTATTTGTTTCCATCTTGGTGCTTAAATTCATGGCCTGGGTACTGTCCCTGAAGTCTTGTGCTGAAGGCAAGGGCTCTATCACTTTGAGCCACAACACCACTTCCGGTTTTCTGATGGTTAACTGAGGATGAGTCTCACAGACTTTCGAGCCAGGACTGTCTTTGGCTTTGAACTGTACTCCTCAGACCTCAGCCTCCTGAGTAGCTTGGATTACAGGCCTGAGCTATCAGCCAGCACCCAGCAGGGAAAAGTCTTTAAGCAATTGAGTATCATCTTCTAGCTTGTGTTGTCCAAATCAAGGAGCTGTCTTGGAGTAGAGCAAAAATAGAGGCAAGGGCAATATGAAAAGTTATAGCACTCATCTCCACTAAAAGGATAAAACAATCAAAGAGGGAGGAAGGTCTGCATGTGTGGCCAATTACTAAGATGCATAAAGTAAACAGTGAAATGTAGGGAGAATGATGTGTGTGTGTATGTGTGTAGAAATCTGTGTCAAATGCTGTGAATTTAGATAAAAGCATAAGGTAGAAGGGCATAGGTGGCATGCTTAATATTTACTGTACTGTATTTACTTCACTGAAAATACTATAGGATGAATTGCCAGTAGTCATATCTAAAGAGCAAAGCACTTAAATAACAGCAGTAGTGTAAAGATATGGGTTCCAAGGGAGATAGATCAAGATTTTTTCACAAAGAACACAAAATGCACTCAAGCTAGGTTACATAAGAAAAGATTTTACAGTGAGTTGTGATGCATACTCAGAGCTAGTGAAGACATTGAGAGCCTAATCTCTGAACTTCTAAAAACAACAAGAAGAAAAGTAAACCCTTCTGAATATTATACATTTTCAAAAAAAATTCACTACAAAAAATAACTCATGTAAATATCGAATGAGAAAGAAAAGCAATGTCTGCTAAGATCTTCATCTGTTAAGACCAAGAAGCAATAGAATCTGAAATCTGACAACACATCTACCAGATTCAGAACCATGACATTTTTTAAAAGAATTTTTATTAAAGAATGTACTATGTTATCTCTCATCTCTTTTGCTTGTCCCTTGGTTATCTCATATTGTTACAGTATCTCACCTTGTTATCTGATATATTGGACATATTTGTATTTGGTTATTGGAAATTGGACAGGGAAGGGGGGAAAACCAAGATGGGGGTGGGGAGAGGGTAATGGAGACCAAGACATGTGAAAGAGTATCAATGTATGTGAATTAATGCACCTTCTATCTGGCAAATATCATGTAACCCTTTTATTAATTACAATAAAAATATTTTTAAAAAGAATTTATTAACATTGATTTTTACATCATATTTCAAATGACATGTTTAACAAACAAGGATTCAAGAAGGGAATCTATATAATCACTGGCACTTAGATTTTAGAACATAATTAAAATTTAGCTGAGGGTTTGTATGCTATAGATACATATTAATCTATGTAATAAAACATTATGTCTATAGAGTCATAAATTTTTAACACACATTTATAGTATTTTTATTTCATGTTTTTTAAAATAGCTATCAGACCATAATTCTTTTTTTTGTCAGTTATAGGGCTTGAACTCAGGGCCTAGATGCTGTCCCTGAGTCTTGTTGTCCTTGAGGTTAGTATTCAACCACTTGAGCCAGAGTACCATTTCTGGTTTTTGAGTGCAGAACCATGACATTTTTTGAGAAATTATTTCAGAGTCAATGCTCTTTGATTTGTCTTTGGGCATCACTGAAAAGAAGGGCCCAAACTGGTATGTAGACCATGAGAATCAAAGGTAAAGAAACACTGCATGTGAGAAGATTCACATATATACTCATGCAAATCTTAAAACTTTCACTTAGTACATTCACAGAAGCCAGAGCAAATGCCAAGGGTTGCAAAGGTGTCTGGGAAATATAGATTTAATCTTTTCAACCTCTAAATAGAGCCTCCTAAAACAGGGTTTGGAATGGTGTTGAGTAAATCAATCTGTCACAAGGAAGCATAAAGTTAAAATTGATGTTTAAGGAAGCCATAGTGCATATCTGTAAAAGATAACATATGGCATTAGAGGAGAAGGCAGAAAAGTGAAGAGAAGATGGATGAGGACAAAAATCAAAAGGATTTCAGTGTGTAAAAGGCATGAGGAAAAGATGAAGTAAAAGATTCTAAAATGATTCTAAAGAAATTAATAGGGAAAACCCAAGTAACTGGTGCCTTGGTTAACTAAAGTAAAAAAAAAAAAACATGATCTGAAATAAGACTTTAGGATTCATTACGCTTAGATTTTTCAAAGAACCATTATATTAGCCTAATATATTTGTATTCGAAAAGTATCATTAGAGAGGTTAGAACAAATACCAAGTAACAGATACTAAAAAGTGAATTGGAAGCAATGGAGTAAGAAGAGCTTGGTTGCAATGAAGAGAGAGATGCAGTGATATAGAGTGAAGGAAATAAAGAAGACATAATAAATTCTGTGGAGAAGGATTTTTATGTTTTTATTTCAATCTACATGAAGAACTTACATCAACATAAATTACCTCTAAATAGGGTAGGATGGTCAGAGAAATATAAAGAAATAATCAAAAACTAGATTGAATTAGGTGTTTATTTCCTAGAGGAAGGGTAGCTTGTGAATGTGCAGCTACCCTTGGGAACAACAGAGTTCCATGCTGGTTAGTGCTGCATAGTGAGACCCCTGATCCAAAAACGTGATAACAGAAAAGGGTCACTTGAGTTCACATTTTTCTAGGGATAGGAATAAGGTTAGAAAACTGTAAAATTTGTCATAGCATGCCTACTTTGGAGGACAGGTACTCACCAAAGGGGTTTAACCAAAGTATTTTTATCTTGGAATATTCCTGTATGAAATGTGAAGATCAGGAACTGTGGAAGTGCTTACATTTATCAGGCCTAGGAGAGGTTGAATAGGCTGAGCTGTCTGTTCTGCTTACATATATAATTTTCTTCCACATATTGGAGTGTCATGAAGGTAGATAAATGGACTCGAAGTTAAGAGTTGGCAGAGTAAATACACAATTAAAGAAAGATAAATATTGAGGGTGTAGGTATGAAAGTTTATGATCAAACATATAACAACATTTCTTGAATGATTATTTATGATACACATAGTGATGAACATCTTAAGGACATTACCTCATTTAATATTAACAATATTCCAAGGTAAATAATGTTATCCTTGTTTTACAATAGAAAGAACTGACAGTATGGAATTTTATAGAGGTATGTTTACGATGTCACTTTGGTTATTGTAAATGAGATGCCAAACTAACAGGATCAAAGCTCATCTCTCCCTATGAAGTACAGTTGGAAGCAGTTCTCTTCCACAAATTTCTGAAAGGATCACCTTCCCTCTGTCTTGTTACTCTGTTATTTTCAAACTAGGGTTTTCAACTCACAGTGCTGGAAGGCTAATCTTTTCCTCACCATCTTGACCTTCTTCCAATTACTGGGAAAAGGATAGAGAGAAAAGATGAACATGCCTACACCTAGCACTGAACGAGGATGGGAAATAGTCTTTAGCTGGATCATCCAGCTGACACTGAAGAAATTCGTTTGTAAGAATGAAGCTCATTCTGAAAAGTGGGAGGAGAAAAAGAAGGAATGAAAATATGGCCTGAGAAAATAATTTGTTGAAAGATAACTTGGTATGGCTGTATGGAAATGTCCCACTGTTTCCCTCCTACTAAAAAGGCATGCTAATTCAAAAACAAAGTAATTTTTTAAAGTAGCCATGTGTATTTGCTCAGAAGGACACAATTGTTGAAAACGTTTTTTTTAAAGAAGTCTTGGATAGAATAGTGAATATTCCCTTTCTTTCTTATTCTGATTCCTATGAATCACGTGACTCATATAAATATTAACATTTCCCAAATATGTGGTGTGAGGTAGAACTTGCAGGGTAATATGAAGAAGCAAAAAAAACCCTGAATTTCTGCTGGAGCAGGCTGGACAGGTACTTCATATTCTAGTACATATTCTGACCACTCAGATAAATTGCTATCATTGTTAACTGAAAGCATGGAAGACTCCTCTCCCAACACAAGAAGTAATAAAGTAATGCTGATTGCAGTCTCCCATCCCCCTGGGACTCACTTGCATGTATTGCTGCATTTGTGAGAAGGAATTTCTTTATCTCTAATAAGTCCCATACCCAAGAGGTATCCCAAGGTACAATTACAAATTTTCCAATCTGGAAATTGTTCTTTACAACCATGTTTCATCTTGCTAAATTTATATACTACCCCCAAAGCTCAATGATTTGGGGTAGTACATGTGGCTCATTATCCATATTTTGTAAAGCTTTATGTGAATAAAGCATATATCTTTATATATGCATAGATAGACATATACATATATAGTGATATACATATATGGTGATAGATACATGTATAGTGATAGATACATATCTAGATAGTGAGATACATACATACATACATACATACATACATACATACATACATACATACGGAATGGGAGAAGAAAAGAATACTGAAGTTTGAACTCTGGCTTACATGCTACTCTTTAGCTTTTGTGTGCAAGGCTGGTATTGGGCCACAAATCCTCTTCTGGAGTTTTTTTCATATATTTTTTCCAATATATTTTTTATTATAATGAATAGAAGGGTTACATTATATTCACAAGATAGAAGGTGCATTACTTCACAAACATTGAAACCCTTTCTTATGTCTTGGTCCCCATTTCCCTCCCCCAACCCCATCCTTATCTTGTTTTCCCCCCTTCCCTATTCCATATCACATAACCAAATAAACATATATACAATATATCAGATAGCAAGGTAAAATACTGTAACAATATGAGATAACCAAGAAACACCAAAAGAGATGAGAGATAACATAGTATATTAAGGACAACAATCACTCATTATATGCCCTTTGTTTTGATATCCTGGAGGTCCTTTCATTTAGCTTCATCCTGTAAGGCCTTATGTATCTAGGTTTTGTTCTATTGTAAACCTCTCCTAGAGTGCCCAAGATTTCTACTGATTATGACAAATGAGGAAAACCACTGAGCCTATGTTCCTTTGAGTCTGGCTTACTTCACTTAATATGATTGTTTCTAAGTCTTTCCATTTCCTTACAAGGGGGCAACGTCATTCTTTCTGACAGCAGCATAGAATTCCATTGTGTATAAACATCACATATTGCTGATCCACTCACAAACTGAGGGGCATCTGGGTTGGTTCCATATCTTTGCTATGATAAATAGTGCTGCAATGAACATTGTTGTGCTAGTGGATTTAGTATGTCTTTGTTTCTGGACGATTGGGTAAATGCCCAGTAGTGGAATTGCCTGGTCAGAGGGGAGCTCTATGTTTAGTCTTTTGAGGCACTGCCATACTGCTTTCCATAGTGGTTGAACGAGTTTGCACACCCACCAACAGTGTAGTAGTGATCCCTCCTGGCCACATCCCTTCCAGCATCTGTTGTTATTAGATTTCTTGATCATGGCCATTCTAACTGGAGTGAAGTGGAATCTTAGCGTTGTTTTGATTTGCATTTCTTTTATGACCAGAGATGTCCAGCATTTCTTCATGTGTCTATAGGCCATTTTTGTTTCTTCTTCAGAGAAGACTCTCTTTAAGTCTTTGGCCCATCTTTTAATGGGATGATTGTTTCATTGGAGATTAGTTTTGGAGTGATTCAATTTTTTGAGCTATTGATATGTTTTAGATGTGAGGCCTTTGTCCATTGTATGGTTAGTGAAGATCTTCTCCCATTCTGTAGTCTTCCTATTTAGTTTACTAGCTATGTCCTTTGCCATACAGAAGCTCTGCAGTTTAATGCAGTCTCACTTATCCAGACTTTCTCTGATTTGTTGTGTTTCTTGGTCCTTATTGAGAAAGTTTCTACCTGTGCCAAGGAGGCCTAGTGTATCTCCTATTCCTTCTTGTAAAGTTTTCAGTGTATCTGCTTTTACCTCAAGGTCTTTGACCCATTTGGCGTTAGTCCTGGTGCAGGGTGACAAAGAATGATCCAACTTTAGTTTTCTGCAGATGCTTAACCAGTTCTGCCAGCACCACTTGTTGAAGAGGCTGTCTTTCTTCCATTCTATTTTTTTTGGCTCCCTTATCAAAGATTAGGTGGCCATAGGTCTAAGGGTTAATACCTGGTTCCTCAGTTCTATTCCATCAGGCCTGTTCTTGTGCCAGTACCAAGCTGTTTTGATTACTATAGCTCTGTAATAGAGTGTAAAGTTTGATATTGAAAATCCTCCTGCACTGTTCTTTCTACAAATTGTTTTTGCTATACAGAGTCTTTTATTATTCCATATGAAATTTTGGATTGCCTCTGGATTATTTTTTAAATCAGACCAGCTGAAGATAAGTGTTTCCTTGAGCTGGCAGAGAACTGATCTTCAGATCCCAGCCATCTGAGTAGCTGAGATTACAGACTGAAGCCTCTGGCACCTAGCTATCATCCATTTCCTGTCATCTTTTTTTTATACACGTATGAACTAGTTTACCTACTCCAGTTGTACATCTCATGGCTTGTGTGTCTGTACCTTCAGGAGGTTGGATGGCCAACCTCTTTACTCATCAGAAGGAATAGAAATATTCTTGCTCCATTGGGATTGTTTTAGGCACTTCATGGAAGTTTTCAATTTTACTTAAGATAACAATATGAACATTTGTATCTCAATAAGTGTAGGTTTGAATCATTGGTAACATTCTTCATGCTGTTATCTGACAGGAATTGCTTTTGTATCAGATAAAGACATAAAAACTTCTATAATCGCTAATGTTGATTTTATTTCAGCATTTCACTTAGCACTTAGCTACATTTGTCAGTGCCAACAGGGCATCATCTTTTTTGTTGTTGTTTCTACCACTCATCAGGGGGAAAAAAAAGTCCCTTTTTCATGTGAGAAGTGTCTGACACCCGTAGATTCAAAGTATCTACCTGTCTAACTGATGACACATTAAATTATTCTTCACTATGTCTAGGTTTGATATGAACTTTCTTCATGACTATCACCTATCTTGACAGCATGACCCAGTACTCACTTACATGATAGTTTTTATTCGTCTCAACTTTATAATAAATTTTATTTCAACTGGAGGCACTTAGTCATATAATTTAAAATATCTCTGAAGAGGCTCCGTACCCAGGAGATCCTCTCACTAAGAGGAAATTCAAAGTCTCAAGAATTAGTATCTGTCACATCATTTGCCTTTCGACATGAACTCTTGACAAATGCTATTTGTTCAATATCAGGAAGGCAAACACAAAGTAATTATAAAATTAATAGCAGCAGTAATATGAATCATCATATATAGCATTTTAATGCATCAGCCACCTCAGGCATCATCACAACAATGGCATTAGTTTGTCACTTAATACGGGAAATTAGGAACAAAGTCCCTGCCAAGAATACATAACTATGTGGACAGCTATAAATCAAACACAAGCCAACTCCAGAATTTGTGTTCATAACCACAGTGTTGTAGATGCCTAAAGAAAATTTCAGTGTGGAGTGTAAATCTTCTTTTACAGTGTTTGTTAAGGAAAAACCAAAGGGAGCACAGAAGGGTATTGGAATATGATGAATTGTGGTACAAACCTATGGAATCATCACAGTGAAATCCCCTCATATTATTAATACCTGCAAATTCATAAATTAAAAACCCTAAAGGAAAAATAAAATATACAAGAAAATAGCTGACATGAAGGGTATTTTGAGAAAAAAAAAACCCACTCTACCAAGAATATGAGGAAGCTAAACAAGTCAGCAGGGAGCAAAAGCCCATGGAAACAGCACAGTCCTCATTTTGGAATACAAAATGCTATCTATCTCCCCAAATGTATTGATCAACTTATTTTCTCAGTATTTTATTTTTACAAGTACTCTATATTATTTTCAATCTATACATATTTATAATGATAATAAAATTCCTATATTTGTAATGGTGTTGTCAGGTCAGCTATATTTCTTATTAACTCTTGCTTGCAACACCTCCCAATTTAGCACCATCTGTCAAGTTTCCCAATGTGTTCTTCAAAACTTCTTTCTTGAATCATTCCTAAATGATAAATGTTAGAAATAATTGAATCTTACAGGACACCCCCCCAAACCAAACACCTTCTACAGTTTTGCTTCATTGCTGCTTTATGTTTATGATTTCCTTATAATCTAGAAGCTAGTTTTGAAACCATATGATTAGTCTCAGATCTTTCAATTTGAATCCATTTAAAACTTGACACTTTCTCACTGTGGTATCATTTGTTTCATATAGACAAAACATTTCAGATTTATTACACTTACTTTACCCTATAGTTACTGATATATCTTTTCAACAGAAGCAATGTCAAACCTGTTTGGTCACTAGTTCACATTATTTACTGAGTCTATGTTATTTATATTAAAGCAGACAATGAAGGGTTGGTGAAACTAATATCCTTTCAGAAGCATGAAAAATGCTTTAATACATTATTTTTATTGCCAACTGTCAATACCACCTAGAAAAATTTGTTCATGTAACAGTAGCTAATAGTATGAACTTTAAGGAACCAGAAATACTTGAATTTTAAAATAGGAATAACAAAATAGCGAATTTAGCTGAATTACATGTGATCAAAGTAAATGTGAAGAGAAATGGGACTTTTAAATACCAACTACAATCTGCACAACTTTCCTCCATGAGTAAAGTTACTGATTGAATAGATTTTTGTCACCCTAGTAGTTTTTGTGGTTACGTATTATCTTTCCCATGTATCTTTTAGGAAGCCATCATTTCTTGCCTTTCTTATTACTATAACAAATTATAGAAATTTTTGTAATCTAATATTTACATAGATGATGAAATATTGCACAAATAAAATATGCAAGGGGATAAGTAGTTGGAATCAAATGTATATATCAGAAAAACTTCCAATATCAAAATATTTATGATAATTGCAGTAAATATGGATTGCATAGTTTGTAGTTGTTCATAAATATACAAAATTTTAGGCATCATAAATTGTATGTGATATCACAGTAATTATATTTGCAATAAATCACAGTACTCGATATTCACATAAAAACTTACTTTCTTCAAGGCAACAACTAAGGATAATTATTTATTAATTCATTATTTAATGTCTGGTAATCTTAAGGATTTATAGGACTTCAGAAGCAAATTGCTTCAAAAACTTAGTTGCCATGAGCTGTGATAAAATGATGACATTGGAAGACGCATTTTACTCATAAACTAGCCTCTTTAAATGAAACCTCTTTGCATAACTAACTAAAGGTTTATTTTTTAATTAAAACTAATGTATTACTCTTATCACACTCAAAAAATAAGATAAAAAATGTAAGACTGAAATAAACCAGAAAAATTCCTTACCAGGCCCACAGTTCAATGGTAGAGTATCTGAGTACTGTGATGAGGCGACGAGTTATACACTCAGCACTATGTAAACACGCAGCTTTATTCCATTAATATTATAAACAGTATTTTTTTGCCAGTCCTGGGCTTGAGCTCAGGGCCTGAGCACTGTCTTTGGATTTTCTCAAGGCTAGAGCTCTACTACTTGAGCCTCAGCAACATTTCTGGCTTTTTTCTGTCTGTGGTACCGAGGAATCAAACCAGGTCTTCGTGCATGCTAGGCAAGCACTCTACCACTAGGCCAAACTCCCAGCCCCATAAATAGTATTTTTAAGGTGGTCAATATGCAGAATTCTCTTCACATACTTATTTGGCAGTGATAGCCCATGAATAATGCTGAGAAAGTATAGATAAGAAAGATATCCCTTATGCTCTTTTCACCTAAGTAGATCTTCCTGACAACATTGTCTAGGTCTAGGAAGAAGCCAAGATGATATTTGTTCACATATTTCATGAATTCCAAAGGTCAGGAGGCAGTTGAAGAGAAGATGCTGTTAAATTTAGCAAACCCACCAAGGAGAAATTCGCCACCTAGTGACTGGGAATTGAAGATGGGAGTGTTTGCCTAGTTCTCAGTTAAAAACAGGAAAAAAAAGGAATCTGACCAAACAGGGATCAAGTATTTAACCTGGTGTAGTAGCAATCTTTAGTTTTCAGAGTTCTCTCCTTGTTACAGGATCAGAAAATATTAACCATAAATGTCAATTGAATAAACTAACACATATGCCTTATGTGCTATTATATATTATACAATTTTTAAATCTAATTTTAAAATCATAGAAATAAATTAGAATCAACTAAATGCTAAAACAATGATAATTATTATAATAAATTTGGTAAAACAATAATAAAATAAGAATGATATATACGAAATTTATTTCTATGGTACCATAGGTTATTCCACACTATGGGAAAGGAGTAAAAACAAAATTAGAAAATAAATACAGTGCAAACATATTGAGATACTTGTGTATAAACAATAAGAAATTGGGATGTGTTATTTTCCAAGTTTTACTATTGTTAATATTGTGTTGAGATTCTTCATATTCTGATAGTAGCCAAGCTTCTTAAAACATTTTTGTTGTTGTTGCTGTTGCTATTGTTGTTCTGTTTTGTTTTTTTGTTGTTATTATCTTGGTGTTTTGTCATGCTGGGTTTTTTTTTTTACCAGTACTTAAGTTTGAATTCAGGACCTTTCTGTCTTATTTGCTTTCTTGCTCACAGCTGACACTCTATATCTTGAATTACATCTTCACTCAAACATATTGCAGGTTAGAGATGGAGTCTCACACACATTTTTTGTCTAGGTTGCGTTTGAAGCACAATATTCCACGTTTCATTTACAGGTGAGAGTCACTGATTCCCAATTTCAAACATTTCTGAACCTTAGGACTTATGTATTTACTTCAATGTCTTTTTAAACACAGGTGGAGGATTGCAATTTGATTTATTGTTTTCTACGTACAGCAGAATCTGGAACTAGTATGAACTTGTTAATGAGTGATTAAATGTATCTTAAGGGTTTCAATTATTTCAGTGTCAATATTATAATTCATTACAACTACATCTTACCAAACCACTAATTAGGCAGCTACATAAAACTGATGCTCATATTCTACCATTTATTTGGAAATTAGATAATGTTGCAACAAAACCTATTATCCAATGAATTCCATCTGGCCACCAAAAATGAGAAAATGACAACATGCAAATAATTTGTGATCATATGTTGACATCACATCTTGGAAACTGATTTTTACTTTCTTTCCTGAAAACAAAGTGAAATATTTTAGGAACAAAATAAAATTTCAGAACATTCTTTATATCCTACATAATTTTACTGTAGCAGATTCCTATACTGTAAGAAGTATTCTCTTGTTGGAAAGGGGATTTTTGTGAAGCATAGTAAAGAGTCTTATTTTGTATTGAAAAACAATGTTCTAGTGTAGATACACTGAAGAATTAACTTAAAGAACAGCAAAATACTTAGATATCTGCTGGGATAAATACACTTTCATAATTAATTCCATCCTAACTCTAAGTTTAAACACCTATTACAAACAATTATTCTACAATTCATCAACTTTTTTCAGAGCAAATTTTACCAAATGTGAATGATGTTATTTTGTGAACTGCTTCATTTGTAGAGTTTTCTTGGAGAAACAATTTCATAGTCAGCTCCCCACAAGTTAAGAATGCCCAACACTTACTTTTCTGGGAGGGAAGTTAGTATATTATTTTTTTAAATAGTTGAATTGATCATAAAAAGCATGAATGAAGACATTTGGCTAATTTGAACAGATAATGAATTTTTAATATGAAATGTTTTGCCTACCCATTATACAAAGTGCTACCTTATCTTAGTGTCTTTGATTAAATGGCACCAGTGAGTATTCAAATTGGTTTCTGGCCAGTTTCATTACTATTCTTCAGAACATTAGGAAATGTATTTGACGTAATCGTTGACCTTTTGAATAACATATTAAATTCTAGAATGAGACACAGTAGTGTTTTAATAATTTCTTTCATATCATTTGAGCTATGTTGCATTTTATTTTTTCTTTCATACTGATGAGTCATCAGCAAAATGAGCATGCTGTGCTTAAAAGACCGGTAGAAAACATTTCCCTTGATGATAGAACACTTACAAATCACTCCCCAAATATCAGGCATACAAAAAGACTCATAACAATGTATACATAACCGAAGTGATAAAAGAGATCTATGTATGTTTCAACAAGTTAGTCTTCAATTCAAGGAACAAATGAAAACTTCATAAAATTCAGTTCTAGTGTACAGTCCAAGTGTTTCTTATTTCTACCAAACTCATCAGTGATACTTATGTCTTTAATCAACTGACCATTCTCAAAAACCTACTTATTAAATGTTCACTATGTTGTTTATTTGTTTCTTTTACTACATTTTGACACTATTCAGACAACAGAAAAACCAGGACTGAAGTCAGCTTTCTCAAGTCCCTTTGAGTACCAAGGAAGCTTTGGACCTAACCAAAGTATATTGTCACTCATAGAGTCTCTTCTACGTATGCACATGGGAAGTGCCATTAACCATTACTATTAACAAGCATATATGCTTTGTTTCCTGAGTGTGTAACTATCATAAAAGCACAGAGGGAAGGAGTATGAGGAAGCCTCTACTCTTGGGATCCTAAAATCCAGGATAATAAATCCCAGAAGACATCTATACCAGATGAAGAAAATGTGGTATCTATGCACAGTGGAAGTTCATTCAGCCATTCAGAAAAAAAAATGTGTGCTCATTCCAGTAAAAAAAAAAATGGGACTAGAGAGCATCATAAATGAAATAATCCAGACTCAGAAAGGTAAATAACTGCATATATTCTCTCCTATGTGAGGTCTCATTTTTAATATACACATATGTTTATATTTATATAAATAGAAAAGGAGGGAAAGAAGGGCACCAATCAAAATAAAATTCATTAAAACAAAATCTTAGAGTATAATTAAATATAAGATTGTTCATGTACAGGGTGAATTAAAGAGGAGTACAATACGCATGGTGAAAATAAGTGAGAGAGAAAGATGTTAACAAGGAAGAAGAGATACAGAGGAGGTGACCAGATACAGATGTTAAAGAAAAAGTGAGCCAGGCTTGGTGGCTCATGCCTGTAATCCTACCTACTCAGGAGGCTGAGATCTGAGGATCAAGGTTCAAGGCCAGTCCAGACACAAAAGGATCTGAGACTCTTATCTCCAGTTAACCTCTAGAAAACAGGAAGTGGGGCTTGCCTCAAGGGTAGGGTGGTAGCCTTGAGCTGAAGAGCTCAGGGACAATGCCCAGGCTAAGTTCAAACCCCACGATCCACAAAAGGAAAAAAAAGAGAGAGAGGGATGTGGTATAGAAAAATATATCTCTCTAAGATAGACAGATAAATTGATTGATAGCAATATAAAGTATTCTTGTGAATTGTTTGGTAGAATTTTATAAAGAAATTACCCCTTCCCACAAGATTCTACTTCCATATACCATTCGTGCTCTTCCCAGACCACTGCAAAAAAAAGGAATTATTGGATGTGAACAGACCTGGATTGATAGTTGCCCTGAAAGGAGAAACAAATGCTTTGGAAATATGAACTAGGTAGAGTTGTAGTCATGGGCAGAATGAAGACCATAATGTTCCTAACAACACCAGCATATAGACCATCCTCGGAACTCTAGGACCAGCGTTCCCACAAGAGGAATCTACAGAAAGCAGTGGCTCTCATTGCCTTTGTTCTTATCAAATAAGTTTTTAAACTCACCCTCATTCACATCCCTGAACTTCAAAGTGAATGTGATCATTCATATATGTTTATTTGTGCTAGTACTGGGATGAATTTAGAACCTGGAAGGCTTGCTTAGGTTTATCACTCAAGACTGATACAGAACCCCATGTGAGCCACACCTCCTCCAGTATCTTTGTCCTGGTTACATAGCCTTTTCTGAGATTCTCAAATCTCTACCTCCTAAATACCTAAGTATATAGATGTAAGCCACCAGCACACAGCTTAGAAGTTCTTAGTTTCTTTGGAAGAAATCTGTCATAGTGGCTCAGGAGTATACAATTACCTACTTTGAATGCACAGGTAAGGAGAGTCCAGATGAGGCCACTATCATCATAAATGTTGTTGAGACCCCATTTCAAACAATGACTAAATTAGATGGTACTGGTCCTTTTTACAAGATTCAGAGGAAATACAGAATAACAGTGATAGATACCTATCATTCTAGTAACAAAGAATAGCATAAAGAGGGCGATTACAATACAGGTTCTCCCAGGCATAAAATAACCAGTGTAAAAAGATACTATGAGTGGCTCAAGTGATGAACATCTCCTTGACAAATATCAGGCCCCATATTCAAGCCATAATGCTACAAAAAAGAGTGAGAGATATTAAAATTGGACTCTTTGCTAATAGGACATATATAATTAATTAGAAATCAGAAATATAACTGCAAACGTATTTGACACGTACAATTACACATACATATAAAGTACAATGCCTTTCGCCACAAATATATGTGTGTCTGTATCTGTGTATGTTGAATTAATGGCATAGTACTACATGAAACAATGAAGAGAAAAAGAGTTGTATGTAAGTGGACTGGCTAATGCCTATAATTCTATTCAGGATGCTAAGAACCAGAGAATTATAGTACCAAGTCAGCTTTGAGCAGAAAAGCCTATAAGATTTCATCTTCAAAATAATTTGCAAAAAGACAGCCTCAAAATCTTGTTCAGGTGGTAGAACACCAGCTGGGCAGGCAAGAACAAAATGGACAAAAGGAGAAACAAAGAATTTATTCTTCAGTTTTACTGTCAGGACCAAGACATAGGTTTCATTGAAAGTCACCCAAACATTTACGAATACCATAACTCAGTAGCTACTGGACTAGAGTTTCCATGCCCACCTTCTATTGCCATAAATGATTGGAGAGCTCAAGAACATTATAGGCTCTCTTCATTGAAGTAAATGAATTCTACTAATTTTGAGAAAGATAATATCCTCTATAGACTAACACAGCCCCACAGGGATTGCTGGAGGAAAAAAGATGAGGCTTGAAGATTATGAGTGTCTTGAAGCAACAAATGTTTCAATTCATGAAATTATATACAATTCATTGTTAAAGAATCAATTGAAGGCTTGGAGTGTGGCCTAGTGTAAGACTGTTCACCTAGCATGCAGGAAACCCTGGGTTCGAGTCCTCAGTACCACATATACACACAGAAGCCAGAAGTGGTGCTGTGGCTCAAATGGTAGAATGCTAGCCATGAGAAAGCTCAGGAATAATGCCCAGGTCCTGAATTCAAGCCCCAGGACCCACTTCCTACCTCCCACCTCAAATTTAAAAATCTAATGAAACTAAGCATGATGGCTTACACCTATAATCTCTCAGAATTTATGAGGTTACCACAGAAAGATGGTGAGTTCATGGTCAATAGTAAGATTGCAAGGCTAGCCTGAGCTACACAGTAAGACCTTATCATAAAAAAAAGAATCAATTGAATCATCAGCATATTTTTTATTTATGAAAACAGCAAAGGACAAATCATGTGGAAAGACCAATTAGAGTATGTTTTGTCCACACACAACTTTGGTCATTGAGATAAACTGTGCATATTAAGCTCTTTTTATTACAAATATTTTTTTTTCTTTTTAAGGTTGCTGTCATTGTCATCAAATGATTTTAAATCATCAGTGAACTAAAAAAGAAGTTTCAAATGCCTTTAAAACATTGGACACTAGAGCACTTAATGACTGGCAGATGCTCAAAACTAATAGTACACTTCAAACTACAGTTTAAGTATTTTAAAACTAAATGAGCACAGATTATCTTCTTTAGTAGTGTCCAAAACCGATTTTAGAGTCATGCAATTTTTCATGTTTAGTGTCTGGTTTGTATTTTCAAAGCCTATCAAGTAGCAGCAGATAAGGATACATAGATAAGGATACATGATGTGTGCTTGAGTAAATCATTCGTTACCTGCCAACTTTCCACTCAATCTAAGGCGTATACTTTTGGCTGCATATTTATTTTACCCTATGGAAATCCAGGATTTTGTCTTTTAGTCTAAGCAGCATAAGCAATTCTCCAAAGAATCTAATATATCTTACAGAGATAGAGGTAGGAGTAGGGATGAGAAAAAAAAAGGGATGGAGAAAACTGTGATGGAATTCCTAGACTCATACACTCATTAGTTATAATAATGAGACAAAGTATGATAAGAATTCATTTCTACTGCCAATAATTCCTGACTATCTAAGTAGTTGGAACAGTTACTTCTTTAACTAAGTGACACATTCTAATCACCACCTCTGAGATAAGTTGCAGATCATAGATGGAAATGTAAGTATCTCTTCTGGGCCCTCAAAATATTCATTCCATTAACATCAAGCTATAAATTCAGGATCAATTCACAGTCTGTTATTGCTTACTGATTTTAAACCTCTACCATTCTGCACAGGCAAAATCATCAATGCAACAAGATTAAGTACTGAGCCACTGAGTTGATGAATTATGAATTCAGGTTTTGAAGAATGTATCTGAATTAATGAGTTCAGGATTACCCTAAGAAAAGCTATATTGTTGATAGCCCCAGTATCCCAGTGGCCAATTTGTCCCCTTTTACAAACTCAATGGCCCAATTGATGCATAGAACTATAAGCTGTCTTCACTGCTCAACTTTGCCTTCAATAGTCAAGAGAGTAATTGGGCATGCTGGGTAAGATTATATACTTTCTGGTCAAATATAATTGAGTTGAAAGCCTGGCTAAGCAACATTGAATAAGTCAGCTAGCCTCAAAATCTTATCTGTATAAAATAATTATTTATGTCACATTTTTGAGAAGAAAATACGATGTTAAACTTGGAGCACTTAGCATATTGCTTGGATAAGGGAAGGTATTGAGGGAATAGCAATATTTTATTATAAGAACACAAACTAAGAAAGTCGGTGCACTTACAAAACTTTGGTTTCTTTTCATTCAGGTTTAAGCTTTGTGGTATTGCTCTAAAATTCTATCCTTTGGCTACAGAAAAAAATGGTGCTTAAAGAATATGCCTAAATATTATGGTGGAATATTTAGTTCAGACACAAAAGCCTTAAAAATGCCCATTTTAGGTCTAGCCAAAATGTTGCTCAGAAGTAAATATGGTAGACTATAGAGATTTTCCATAAAAATTTTATGGAAAGTATTTATAAAGTTTTGAAATACAACTATCTAACAATAAAGGCTCTCCAAAAATCATCAAACACACAAAAGCATAAAACACACAAAGCATACTCTGTAACCCTTACAATAATATAAGAAGACTGTATGGTGTCATAGAGATGCCCCCCCAAAGGAAATAAAATTGGGTAAATACTATGGTGCCAATTTTGTGACCAAAAAAAAATCAATCATGTACATATATATTAGCACAGGATGGATATACATGGTTGGAGAATTAACTTTAAGTCCTAATGTCTTTATTTCCTTTAAAATTATTTTAAACATGATATTGTACTAATATTGTACCCAAAAGCAGTAATAATTTTAAATATGCAATACCTCCAAAAAATCCTGAGGGATTTTCAGAAAGGGTACTGAAAAATTATATTGGTTTATTAAGTTTTGTAGTATATTTTCCCAGCCCAGCAATGGCTTCAGGTTTACTTACTATTAATAAAGGTAGCTGGTTGCCATTGTCACATTATATTTTGTGTAACATAGATTTTCTTGACAAATTTGATAAATGCTTTCTCTCATGAAAAGACTTCCCAAGTGTCTTTAACTTAATACATTTGTTCTAACCACTATCTTAAATCCATTTAAATCTAGATACTTCCCCTAAATTAGTTTAAACTAACTTTGATGTTAATGTAAGTAGACTATTTTAGAAATGGGATGTGGCAATTTATGTCATACATATGGTCATAATAACTTTAAAGAAAATCAAACACTTCCTTCTTCTGTAGCATGTTGCAGTCAATAAATTTAGCAAAATTCTGGTTCTTTAGGGATGAGACCGCCATTTCCAGGTGAACTTTTCTACAGAGATTCTTTCTCACCTTTATCTTCCTTGAGCCTCTTCATCTGAGGTGCCTTCTTACTGGAGACAGTATGACTAAAACTTCAGAGGCTACAGCCACTGAATGATTTACATTATCTCATAAGCTCACACATTTCCTATGAATAAACCTCAGGTTTGGAATTGTGTCCTGAGTTCAGTCTCCAGTATGCAAAATAATTCATTCTTTGGAAGCCACTGGACTAATAAACTTACTGAGTATGTATGAGATCTCTGCATATCTCTCTCTCTCTCTCTCTCTCTCTCTCTCTCTCTCTCTCTCTCTCTCTCTCTCTCTCTCTCTCTCTCTCTCTCTCTCTCTCTCTCTCTCTCTCTCTCTCCCTCTCCCTCTCCCTCTCTCCCTCTCTCCCTCTCTGTCTTTCTCGCTCTCTCTTTCTTTTTGCCGGTTCTGGGCTTGGGCTCAGGGCTTGAGCACTGTCCTTGGACTTTCTCAAGGCTAGAGCTCTACCACCTGACCACCTGAGCCTCAGCACCATTTCTGGCTTTTTTCTATGTATGTGGTACCAAGGAATCAAACCAGGTCTTTCGTGCATGCTAGGCAAGCACTCTACCACTAGGCCAAACTCCTGGCTCCCGGGAACTCTGTGTCTTAAGTTCCTCATGAGTAACATGGTACTACTGGAAATAGTTCCTTTATAGCCACTGTGTTTGATAACCACAAATTTGATTCAGTATAAAAATTAAAGCACTTGGGCCGGGAGTTTGGCCTAGTGGTTATAGTGCTTCCCTAGCATGCACGAAGACCCGGGTTCGATTCCTTGGTACCACATATATAGAAAAAGCCAGAAGTGGTGCTGAGGCTCAAGTGGTAGAGCTCTAGCCTTGAGAAAGTCCAAGGACAGTGCTCAGGCCCTGAGCTCAAGCCCAGGACTGGCAAAAAAAAAAATTAAAGCACTGATGAAATACAGCAAATGCTCACAATAATGAGTAATCATTGGAGAGAAGCAAGAAAGAGTGACAGAAATTTAAAGCACTGAAGTAGGTAGAAGTCTGATCATACCAGCCTTTGGATGGTACGATCAGTTATGGAGCTTGGATTTTTGTGTTCAAATTATGCATTTCAAATTATGATCAAATATGTAAAATATCTCAATTTCTAATGTAGTAAGAGTGTGACTTTAATTATATTCTTAGTATTCAAATACATGAAAAAATTTATGTGTATATCAGACACCCCAATGTCTGCCAGAAGATAATTACTACAGGTTATTTGCGTCCAGGAACATCTAGAGTAAAAAAGTAAAAAGCCAGCAATCAGCTTCAGCCACAAGCACAAATGGAATGACACATTGCTTTCTAACAACAATAAGACATGAAATTGTCATTTATCTGAAGATTCAGAGTTTGTATTCATGAAACCTGCCTATTTATGTAAGATTTTTGCCTATTGTAGTACGAAGCAAAGGTAAATTCCATAATGTGAAAGTCTACTCTCTCAATATGAATAGCTTCTCAGGATCAAATAAAAAATGTTTTCACTTTCTACTCAATCCTTTAGCATAGAGTGCCTTGAGAACAGACTGGTGTTAGTGAATCTGGAAGGTTAAATTGCATGCCCATTTAACACAAATGTGCCTTATTAAAAAGCAAAAGAATAGCTATTATGCTCTCTACTGATTAAAAAGAATCTGTAAGCCCAGGGCAATGTGATCCTGCTTCACATGAAATCCCAACAGAAGAGAGCTACTCTGAAAAACCTGCAGGCTTCATGGTGCAGGCACTAATTTTGGACAAGGGAGATGTGAGATAGAATATTCCTACTTGGATTATAGAAAGAGCCCCTAGATGCTAGCAAGAAAAGAAGAAAAGAAAGAAAAGAAAAAGTATAGGGAAAAAAAGAAAAATGAAATCTCAAAAGAAAATTCAGGTCTGTGTTGTGCTATCTAGAGAAAATATACACAGAAGATGTATAATGTGAAAGTTGCATATATCTGCCAAGAATGTAAAGCAGAATTTGAGAGCTTCTTATCCGAATGGTAACAAAAAAAAAACTTTCACCACCATGAACAAACCCGACAAGTAAAATAGCATATTGTATTAATTCCAAAGCAGAATTCTAGATTACCAGAACTGAGTGTACATAAGCATGGAAGATGAAATATGCAGATAGAGCTATTATGAATGATAATATTTTGTAAAATATAAAACAGAATGTATAGAATAATTTTATTGTACAAAAGTATTTCTTATAGAATGGTGCTGCCTAAAATACTGGCATTATTAACTAATATTTCTCTCTTTGCAATGAAATATCTGATTTTTTTGTTCTTTGTGATTTGATATTATCACATATGATTTATATGATGTGGTCAAAACTAAATCTTAAATCAGATAATTGAGAATAACCTAAACTATCCAAGAATTTTTGAACTTTCAGATTCCCAAAGCAAACCAACAGATTCACACTAGATTCAAAAGTTCAAATGCTACAGCATACAACTATCTTGAAAATCCATTTACATATGGGGCTGAATGCAGATTCCATATTTCACAGTCTTGTGGCTTGGACAGAGTGGAACAAGAGAAGACTGTGCCATGGGGAGAGCAGCAGCTGGCTGGCTGGACAGCATGCTCATCTGGCCATCTTGAGGGAAATGCTGTTACTGACAATGCCCGGGAATTCATAGAGTGAGCCCATGCAAAAGATCTGGATCCAGGCCAGCCTGCTCTTCTTCCCCTGATAGCCAATGAATGCTAAATTAATACTTGCTGAATGACTGACTATTTAACCAAGATGTAATTGGGGAAACCTTAGACATTGCAACAGATGTACTTCTCCTCCAGTATGCCTTGGAGAGTTTGTGATTTCACAGACACCTGCCCATGCACAGCGCGATCACATGCTTCGCCTCCACATGTCCATTCAATGCTGAATGGCTTAAGTCAGTGGCTGGTATTAATGGAACACCATAGTCATCTGAGCAGCACTTAGATCCTCACATCAGAGCATTACATCTGTACAACCGAATGTAACAAATGGTGTTCATCTAAATTTCAGGTGCACACCTCTCCAATGAAGTCATTTATTACTTTTTTGTAAATTGTATTTTATTGTCAGGGTAATGTATAGAAGGGTTAGAGCTATGTTAATCAGGTGGTGGATACATTACTTCTTGAACATTGATGCCTCTTCCCATGTTTTTCTCCAACTTTCCCTCCCCCACTCCCTCTTAATCATCTTGTTTTTCCCTTTCCCTATTTCAAGTAAACAAATATAAATTATACTATTTACCAAAGTCAGATACAGTAACAACAATAGATAAACCATGAGGGGAGAAAAAGAGAAACGAAATACCTTCACATTAAGAATCACATTCACATAGTACATTACGAATCACAAAGATAAATCTCTCCTTTCCATATCCTGGAGTTCATTTCATTTAGCCTCATCCTAAATGGTCATATGGACATAGCTTTTGAGATGGTGAGATCCTCTACTAGTTATTACTATTAATTACAGTTGTACTAATTATCACGTATGAGGGAAATCATGGAGCCTATGTTTCTTTGTGTCTGATTTACTTCACTTAATATGATTTTTCCATGTCTTTCCATTTCCTTACAAATGGCACAGTGTCATTCTTTCTGATGGTAGCATAGAATGTCATTGTGTATAAATGGCCAGAGATGTCGAGTATTTCTTCATGTGTGCCTATTGGCCATTCTTATTTCCTCTTCTCTATTTAAGTGTTTAGCCCACATTTTAATGGGATGGTTGTTTCTTTGAGAATTTGTTTTTGACAGAGTCAATTTTTTGAGCTGTAAATATATTTTAGATATGAGGCCCTTGTCTGTGGAATGGCTTAGTGAAGACCTTCTTCCACACTGCAGGCTTTTTATTTATCTTGATAACTATGCCCTTTGCCATACAGAATCTGTGCACTTCAATGCAGTCCCATTTGTCCAAACTTTCTTTAATTTGTTGTGTTTCTGTGCCATTGCTAAGAAAGTTTTGACCTGTGCCATGGAACCCAAATGTATCTCTAATTCCTTCCTGTAAAGTTTTCAGAGTGTCTGTTCTTACCTCAAGATCTTTCATTCAATTTGAAATTAATTCTGGTGCAGGGTAACATATAAGGACCCAACTTTAGTTATCTGCAAATGCTCAACCAATTCTGCCAGCGGCATTTGTTGAAGAGGCTATCTTTCTTCCATCCTATATTTTTAGCTCTCTTATCAAAGATCAGTGGCCATAGTTCTGTGGGTTAATTTCTGGGTCTTCAGTTCTATTCCATTAGTCCTCAGGCCTGTTCTCATGCCATTTCCAAGCTGGTTTGTTTTTTTTGTTTGTTTGTTTTAGTTTTGTTTTGTTTTTGCCAGTAAGGGGACTTGAAATCAGGACCTGGGCACCGTTCTTGGACACATTTGCTCAAGGAAAGCACTCTGTCACTTGAGCCACTGGATCACTTTAGGCTTTTGCTGTGTATGTGGAACCAGGAAATTAAACCCAGGGCTTTGTACACTCTACCACGAGGCTACACTCCTGGCCTCCTAACTGTTTTTATTACTATAGCTCTGCAGTAGACATAGTGATATTCCTCCAGTGCTGTTCTTTGTGCTAAGGATTATTTTTGCTATACCGGGTCTTTCATTATTCCATATGAACTTTTGGATTGTTTTCTCTATTTCATTAAGGAATGGCACTGGGATATTGATGGGTATTTCATTGAATTTGTAGATAGCCCTTGGCAGGATTGCCATTTTCATGATGTAAATTCTTCCAATCCAGTAGCATGGAAGGTTTTCCACTTCCTTAGTTCTGCTTTAATTTCCTTTTTCAGGTTTTGAAAGTTCCCACAGAGATCCTTTACTACCTTGGTTAAGTTAATACCTAATCTTTCTTTTTTTTTCATTATTGAGACTATTGCAAAAGAAGTTGCTTTCCTCATTTCTGCCTCACTCTTCTCATTGTTGGCAAACAGGAAAGCTATTGATTTTTGAGGGTTAATTTTATACCCTGCTAATTTGCCAGAAAATATGGACTGCTTCAAGAATTTTTGTGTCATCTTTACTTAGAAGCCATGCTAATCTTTTGTGTATTGTTGAAATTTTAGTATATGTGCTGCCGAAACAAGCACTGAAGTCATTTTTTCTACAAAACACGTTTCCACCATAACACCAAAAAAAGAAATCTCATCAGAAAGACATAAACATACAGTATTATTTTGGTGGATTAGTTAATAGAAAGTGTTTGACTTGGGGACCAAGATATGAGAAAGGGTATCAATGTGAAGTGATGCACCTTCTATCTGGTGAATATAATGTAACCCTTCTATTAATGACAATAAAAATATGTGAACAAAAGAAAGTGTTTAATTTTTAAAGATAAAAGTAAAAGCCAAATTCTTTCTTTAAGGAATGAAACAAAGAATATGGAATGATGGAGAGGAAAGTAAATTATTCACTCATTCACTTAGAGCTGCCATCCCCCTCAAAAATAAAAGTAGGTAAATACGTTAGTGATTTCTTGCAACAGTTTAACAACATATATGTAAGTGATAACTAGTGCAGGTGGGACCAAGAAAGCCTACAAGAACAACTACAGTCCATTAGAATGGATTGCTGCACTTTTTGAATGTAAGCATGAACTATGCTCTCCTCCTCTCTAGTATTCACCAAAATGTATGCAAACAGTAAGATTATCTACGTATTCTCTCACAAGCTGAAATCCTATGTATGTAGGATTTACTGGATGGCCACATTGATAGGGCATGAAAACAACACAGATTATACAGATGGTTCCCAATTCTAATCATCAGTGGTAACAGCAGCACGAATGTTGGAAAATTAATGAGAAAGCCCAGTGACTTTTATTTGGGGGTGTATATGTAAAGTTCTATAAAGTTCTATTGGAGCTCCTTTAAGGGATGACAGGGTTTTGCTTTCCCCCCAAATTGTCAAGAGTTGGTCACTGTGAAGCTGTAAGTGTCACTTTAATGCCCTTTATGCTCTCTTTACCCATGCTTCAAGTGCACAAACTCAAGGGAAACTTTTCCATTCTGTATTTAAATGGTAATAGGAAGATTTTGCAATGCAAGTCTGTATCAAATTTAGTGTGAAAATGTGTTTTGCGGATATTGTGAAAACTCACATTTGAGGTCTCTTTCTAAATAGGACCATGCGGGGCACATTTGATACCCACCAGGTTTGTGTACTTGATCTATCTAAATGACAACATATGGATTTCAAATCAAATTAAACAAAATGCATAGGGTCTCTTCATGCATTCTAATATGTTATTTTCAATAGGGATAACAAAACTTGTCTTTCCCCCTCCCTCTGTCCCTGCCCAAGCATCCTGCTCCATGGCATTTCTGTTTGAATTAAAGCATGTATGGAAAAAACAAAGGAATAAGTGTTTTGTTTTGCCATTCATTCTAACTTTGAAATGAAAAAACAGGAATTCTTTTTAGATATATTTTTCCATATATTTTATTGTAATTAATAGAAGGGTTACATTATATTCACCAGACAGAAGGTGCATTAATTCACAAACACTGATACCCTTACCATACCTTGGTCCCCATTTCCCACCCCCACCCCTCCCACTTGTATTGTGTTTTACCCTTCCCTATCCAGTTTCAAATAACCAAATAATCATATATATACAATATATCAGATAATAAGGTGAAATACTGTACCAACATGAGATAACCAAGGGACAGCAAAAGAGATGAAAGATAAAATGGCACATAAAAGAAAAAAAATCCCTCATTATATGGCTTTTGTTTCAATATCCTTGGGGTGCTTTCATTTAGCTTCATCCTGTAAGGCCTTATGTATCTAGGTTTTGTTCTATTGTAAATATCTACTAGGAAAGCCCAAGTTTTCTACTGATTATGACAAATGGGAGAAAACATTGAGACTATGTTCCTTTGAGTCTGACTTACCTCACTTGATCTGATTTTTTTCTAAGTCTTTACATTTCCTTACAAATGGGGCGATGTCATTCTTTCTGATAGCAGCATAAAATTCCATTGTGTATAAATGCCACATTTTGTTGATCTACTCATCATATTTTTGCTATGGTAAATAGTGCTGCAATGAACATCGTTGTGCTAGTGGATTTAGTATGTCCTTGTTTCTGGACGATTGGATAAATGCCAAGTAGTGAAATTGCCAGGTCATAGGGGAAGTCTATGTTTAATCTTTAGAGGAACTGTCATACTTCTTTCCATAGTGGGTGAACAAGTTTGCACTCCCACCAACATTGTGGTAGTGATCCCGCCTGGCCACATCCCCTCCAGCATCAGTTGTTATTAGATTTCTTGATCATTCCCATTCTAACTAGAGTGAAGTGGAATCTTAGAGTAGTTTTGATTTGCATTTCTTTTATGGCCAGAGATGTCGAGCATTTCTTTATGTGTTTATAGGCCACTCATTTCTTCTGCAGAGAAGACTCTAAGTCTTTGGCCCATCTTTTCATGAGATGGTTGTTTCTTTGGAGATTAACTTGGGAGTGATTCAATTTTTGTATGGTTAGTGAAGATCTTCTCCCACTCTGTAGGCATTCTAGTTAATTTACTAGCTATGTTCTTTGCCATACAGAAGCTCTGTAGTTTAATGCAGTCCCACTTATCCAGACTTTTTCTGATTTGTTGTGTTTCTTGGTCTTTATTAAGAAAGTTTCAACCTGTGCCAAGGAGATCTAGTGTATCTCCTATTCCTTCTTGTAAAGTTTTCAGTGTGTCGGGTTTTATCTCCAAGTCTTTGATCCATTTGGAGTTAATTCTAGTGCAGGATAACAAAGAAGGATACAACTCTAGTTTTCTGCAGGAGCTTAACCAGTTCTGCCAGCACCACTTGTTGAAGTGTCTTTCTTCCATTTTATTTTTTTTTGGCTCCCTTATCAAAAATTAGGTGGCCATAGGTCTGTGGGTTAATATCTGGGTCCTCAGTTCTATTCCGTTGGTCATCAGGCCTGTTCTTGTGCCAGTACCAAGCTGTTTTGGTAACTATAGCTTTGTAAAATTTGGTATTGAAATTCTTCCTGCGCTGTTCTTTCTTCTAAGAATTTTTTTTCTTAAACGGGTTCTTTTTTTATTCCATATGAAATTTTGGATTGCCTCTTCTATTTCTTTAAAGAATGACATTGGGATATTGATGGGTATTGCATTCAATTTGTAGATAGCCCTTGACAAGATTGCCATTTTCACGATGTTAATTCCTTCAATCTAGGAGCATGGGAGGTTTTTTCCATTTCTTCAGTTCTGCTTTAATTTCCTTTTTCAGGGATTTAAAGATTTCATTAAAAAGGTCCTTAACATTCTTAGTTAAGTTAATTCCTAGGTACTTTATTTTCTTTGAGGCTATCGCAAAAAGAGTTGCTTTCCTGATTGTTGCCTTGTTCCTCTCATTGTTGGCGTATAGGAAGGCAGTTGATTTTTGAGGGTTAATTTTATACCCTAATACCTTGCCAAAGTTTTGAATCAGCTCAAGGAGCTTGGGAGTGGAGGCTATAGGGTTCTTTAAATACAGAATCATGTCATCTGCAAAGAGGGAACATTTCACTTCCTCTTTCCCTATTTGGATCCCCTTTATGTTTGCTTCTTGCCTTATTGCTCTGGCTAGGAATTCTAACTATGTTAAAGAGGAGTGGAGAGAGTGCGCATCCTTGTCTCGTTCCTGACTTTAGAGGGAATGGCTTTATCTTTCGGCCATTAAGTATAGTGCTAGTTGTGGGTTTGTTGTACACAGCCTGAGGAATGTCCCATGGATTCCTAGTTTTTCCAGAGCTTTTAGCATGAAGGGTTGTTGGTTTTTGTCAAATGCCTTTCCTGCATCTATTGCAACAATCATGTGATTCTTGTTCTTGCTCCTATTGCTGTGTTGAATTATGTTAATTGACTCACGTATGTTGAACCAGCTTTGCATCCCCGTGATAAATCCTATTTGATCATAGTGTGCCATTTTTTTGATGAGATGTTGAGTCAAACCAACTCTAGGAAATATGAGAGAATGCATCAGGAGGTCAAATATACAATCAGAAAGCCTAATTTAAGGCCAATTTGTATTGAGGAGGGTCTGGAGAAATAGGTCAATGGTATTGGCAATATACTTCAGGGAATCATGTCAGAGAACTCCCCAAATATCCAGATGGCAGGCACATCCAGATACAAGAATTTTTTAGAACCCCAAACAGGCCTGACCAGAAAAGGACATGCTACCGCCATATTACACTCAGGATCAATAGAGACCAAAGAAAGGATGCTAAAAGCATCCATGGGGAAGAGAACAATCACCTACAAAGGAAAACCAATCAGAATAACCACAGATTTTCAGCAGAGATCATGCAAGCAAGAAGAGATTGGAAGGATATATGTCATGCCCTTAAGACAAATAGCTACCAACCAAGAATTCTGTACCCAGCTACCAAACCAGCATTACAGAAAATACTCAAAAATGTTCTACACATTGAAAACCAACACAAACGTAATACTGATAAAGAAATGGCACCTAAAAAATCATACCAGATGAGAACCGCAAGAACTGTCAAGCCATAGACCCTAATGAAAGCTTTTAAAAATGGCAGGAACTAGTAAATTATTTTTCAATCCTAACTCTCAGTATCAATGGACTTAACTCCCCAATTAAATGGCATAGACTGTCTTGTTACATTAAAAAGCAATATCTATCCTTCTGCTGTCTTCAAGAGACACATCTTGCCCCCAAAAAACAAACATTTTTTGAAAGTGAGAGGCTGGAATAAAGTTTATCAAGTTAATGGCCTCCATAAACAGGCTGGAGTGGCCATCCTCATATCAGATAAAGTAGACTTCAAACTAAAATTAGTGAGAAAAGACAAAGAGGGTTATTATATACTAATAAAGGGATCTCTCCTCCAGGAGGACATAACCATCCTAAATATCTACACTAAATATCTGGACACTGAACTTCATTAAGTAAACTTTACTTCACTAAAACTATGCATAGATAGATAGTTAAAAATACAAATGAATTACTGGAATGCATTCTTAAACTACCACCTAACAGGCTTCATTCAAATCCAGGAACTTCTTTTAGCACTATTTGTTTCCATTTTGTTATGTTCTTGAGGCAACCTAATTAACATCAGAAGAAAAATTTGAATTATAACTCTGAAATGACACAAAAAAAGAACCGACATGTATTTAATTTAAGAGAATAGAAAATATTAGCTGGGTACTTTTCTACTGAGGACAGTTTTGATTCTAGAACAAATGCAGAGGAATCACTATTTTTTCTTCCTATCCCTTTACCAACTCCACTCTGTTTTTCCTTTTGATCTTCTTCCTGCTTCTTCCTGTTCCTTTAACCCATGTTCTTACCCTCCTCAATCTCTGGCACTTGGTCTTCATATTGTCTAAAGGCCCTGATTTATGTTGCCTAACTAGATAATCTTATGCAGATGGAGATATTACTATTAAAAATGCCAAATGTGTTACTGGTTCAGCATATTTAATTCCATTTATCAGTGCCCCAAACCAGATCCAACAAAAAGTAGGCAGTAATGTAGGAGATTTGGGATTATGCAAAAACCTAACAGTAGAGACATAAAAGCAAAAACTCTTTAAACTCCTGTAGGTTACTCTGTGCCAACACGTGTACCCCACAAAGCCTCCATAGACACGTCTGTATTACTGGAATGAGGAATGCATTTCTACTTGAAAATTTTAACCAGTAATTGATTTTAAGATCAAAAATAAGATAGGAAAACTTGCATTCCCATTAGAGCTTGATCCTACAGACAATGCTGATGAGTGAGGCTTGATTTCCAAAGGTGGCATTTAGCACAAATGAAACTACTCTTCAGAAGGGCACAGCCAGCCACACCATTTAAGCTAATAATTGAAACACATGGAACTCCTCTTCTGACTTGAATCCTAAATTCATAGAAATTTGTTAAATCCAGTCATAATACTGGAGAAGTCATTTGATAAATGATACCCCAGTGGCTTTGAAGCAAGAACGTTTCTGTGCATACCCTAAATTTACATCTAGGCATTTTTTTTCACTCTGTGCTTCTCATTAAGTAGAAGTGACAGAAATACCAGTTACTCCTTTTTTCATATATTTTTTTGTTGTAATTAATAGAAGGGTTACATTATATTCACCAGATAGAAGGTGCATTACTTCACATACATTGATATCCTTTCTCATATCTTGGTCCCCATTTCCCTCACCACCCCCACCCCTCATCTTGTTTTCCCCCCTTCCCTATCCTATTTCAAATAACCAAATACGCATTTATCCAATATATCAGATAACAAAGTGAAATAGTTTAACAATATGAGATAACCAAGGGACAGCAAAAGAAATGAGAGATAACATAGTACATTAAGGACAACAATCACTCATTATATGGCTTTTGTTTTTATATCCTAGAGGTTACTCTATTAATCCCAATACCACTATACATTTTTGGTTTTGGTTTTTGTTTTAATTTTATATTTTATTGTTGGAGTAATGTATAAAGGGGTTACAGTTACATTTGCCAGATAGAAGGTACAATACTTCTCACACATTGATACCCTTTCTCATGCTTTTTTCCCTATTTCTCTCCCCCACTCCTCCCAATCATCTTGTTCCCCCCCTTCCCTTTCCTATTTCAAATAAACAAATAAACATTTACACAATTCACCAGGTAACAAAGTTAGATATGGTAATAATATAAGTTCCACTAAAGGCCAGCCAAAGAGAAGAGAAATATCATAGCACATTAAGAACAACAATCACACAAGATAAAGCTCTTATTTCTTGTTTTACTTATTTTCAACGACATTGACTAGCAATTCAAAAAGCTCAGTAGTTAGTCTAGATGAAGCTGAAATACTCAAGTACTGTAATCTTCTGTTCACTTTGTAAGAAAACACTTAATTTTTAATTACCTATTTATAACTGAATAGACATAAAACCTAGGGAAGACAAACTCAGCTGTCTAAAAATTAAAAACAGAAACCAGTACATATTTCAGATTTTAAAAGACCATAAAAGTCAATCCAGTGTTTAGCTTACAAAACCACATAGTCAAATATCTTTTCCCAACCCCCATTTCTTTCTTTTTTTTTTTGCCAGTCCTGGGCTTGAGCTCAGGGCATGAACCCTGTCCTTGGACTTTCTCAAGGCCAGCATTCTACCACTTGAGCCTCAGCACCATTTCCAGCTTTTTTCTATGTATGTGGTACCAAGGAATTGAACCGGGGTCTTTGTGCATGCTAGGCAAGCACTCTACCACTAGGCCAAACTCCCGGCCCCACCCCCATTTCTTTTATGAATCACAACTGCCATTATTCTTCAAACCTCATTCATTCACACATACTTTGCTCAGCCCTCTCACAATCCCTTACACATTTCCTCTGCTTATGTTAGTCTTCCTATTTTCTATGCTCCATCTTGGCTCTAGTTTCATGCTAATCCTTCCTCTGATTGAATATCAAAATGATTTCAGAAGAGGTTGGCAGCAGCATATTAAAGGTAATGTTTTTCTTCATTCTTAAATGAAAACACTTAGACACAATTCCACTCAGGGCTGAAATTCAAGCTGCTATCTGTCCTCAAACTGATTCATTACACACCAATCATTTGGACTTAGGGAAAACATCTAAATCCTATTTCCACTGACATGAAATCTCTTTGTTTTTCCAAGTTCTTTGTCATCTACCTTTCAGTCATCTTATGAATGAAGAAGTCTTGTGAGAGAGCCAGCTACACTTGCAGAAATTTCAACTTAGGTCAGCAGACACAAATATTAGCACAGAGTTTTATATTTCTAACCAACAAATTGGTTGTCCTCTTCAGCTTAACTCTTACATGGGGTAGGTCTTTCTTCTGTTGCTTTTACTTCAGCGTTAAATATGAACCACTTAAATCCCCCACCCAAAAAAGAAGTTGTTCAAAAACAAAGGCTTCAAAATTGATTGGGAACAAAAAGTAACTGTGACTACTAGAAAAAACAAAGACTACTTGTAAAGTGAGGAGTGAATTTTAAGAAAATGCAAGTGGAAACATTGAGAAGGCTTTAAATCTAATGTAGAAGCAGCAAATTGCTTATGTCTTATCAAGAATGAAGATAAGTACCAGAAATAAATGAAAAGAAAAATAGATGATACAATGTTTGACTAAACCATGCCTGGCTAAAGATTTTTTCCACCAAACTCTTGTCAGGAGAGTACAAATAATCACGTCAGAATTGGGAGAACATTAACTTCATAAATAGATAAGTATACAGTTATTAATACTATATTTAATATCATGTATTAGATATAGTATAGTATATTTTCTGTATTATGTATACTATATTTTAGTGCAGTATATATGTATTTTATTTTCTTTAGCAGTTGTTGAGTACCTAACCTCACTTATTTTCACCATTTGGCTATTCTGAACAAAGCTCCAATAATCATAGTGTGTGGGAATCTTTCTCTCTCTCTCTCTCTCTCTCTCTCTCTCTCTCTCTCTCTCTCTCTCTCTCTCTCTCTCTCTCTCTCTCTCTCTCCTCTCTCTCCCTCTCTCCCTCTCTCCCTCTCTCTCTCTCTTTCTCTCTATTTCTCTCTCTTATCTGTCCTGGGGCTTGAACTCAGGGCCTGAGCACTGTCCTTGGGCTTTCCTCAAGGCTAGTGCTCTACCACTTGAGCCCCAGCACTACTTCTGGATTTTTCTATGTATGTGATACCAAGGAATTGAACCTGGGTCTTCATGGATACTAGACAAGTATTCTACCACTAGCCCAGGAACCTCTCTATATATATTGTTTTACACTCATTGAAATCCAAACAAAAGAATATAGCAGGGTCAAAAGAAGGACTCTTGAAGATAAAAGGGGAAATGGGGGGACAGGAGGATCAGCAAGAGGAAGAGAGGGAAAGAAAGGGTTCTGAGAGTTAAAGAGGATGGGAGTATGCCATAAAATATACAATATAATACATGCATTATATTGTGTATATGATATAATATATGTGAAACACTATTCCAAACACACCAAAATAAAACAAAAATGTAAGAAAGGAAATGAAAAAAATTTTTAAGGCTAAACATATTTCAAGTACGTTATATGGATATTTAGAACTATTACAATGAAATTTCTCATGTTATTAATGTGTGTTAATTCAAAAAAAGAAAAGAAAAATTTAATATGAAAACATATGCAGGGTCATATATATATGTGTTGAGTACATATTTAATAGAAATCTCTCTGAACAATTAAGATAAAAATTCAAGAAAAGGAAGAAAGAGAAAGAAAAGTGAGAGAAAAAGAAACCATACTATTGAGGAAACGGTAGGTATAAGAGTTCTGACTGGACCTTCAATGAGTTGTGTCTGGGAGGATAGGGAGAATGAGGAATCAAGTATGATTTAACATTAATTCCTTTATGAAAGACTGAGAATATAGAAAATCAGCAACTTTGGATTGACTACATACAAGGTGAGTATGTTCGGAGAAGGAGCTTTGGTGCAGGGTGTTGGAATTCATTCAAAACTTCCCTAGGAGTATAAACCATAGTAATGGAGAATCTGGGATGAAAACTAGGAAGGTGGAAATGTAGATTTGGAAGAATAAAAAAAATCGTGCCTGACATTATTAAGTACAGAGGAGGGTTAGTATGGGGCACTTACAAGTTATGAGTAAAAGTGAATTAAAAATGCATTTTACCCCTGGGGAAATCTAGTCATAGTTGAGAAATAGAATGGGGATCAAAGAGGCTAAGAAGACTAAAACAGAGAAAATAATTCTGCAAGACTCAAATGAAGAGGGATTTTAAAGAGATATGGGATTGTCATTACATTAAAACTTGAAGTTTTTCATAAAGAATTGGGACTGAAAATATATACTTTGAGTATGTGTGATGTATTTGCCTGAGAAGTGAATGTGAGTATGGCTATGGATTAAGGGCTCTTAGATAAAAAGAAACCACATTTCTCTACTGGAGAGTTCTGAGAAGATATCTACAGATAAACCCAGGATTCATTCAACAACCTGAGACACATAGCGAAACTAGTTATTGCATGGTGTCCAATTGGGGAGACACCCCAAAGTTTGAGAACAATTCAAAAATAATTAAAGCAAGTTTGTACAAGAAAATGTTTCATGATTATAGATTCAGTACATGAAAATGTCCATCCTAATGCTATTGAAATATTTGATTGTGAATAGAATAACTTTATTTTGCTCATATTAAGGGCAAAATAATTTTACATGACAAATCTAATAGCAATTTTTAATATGATGTTGAATGCAAAAAGTAAGATGCATTAATAAAAGTTTCAACACTTGTGGATGGCTTTAAAACAGATTACTACTAATAAAATTTCCATTGATAATACTATGCAGCATGATTCTTGAGGGTAGAAACCTCTTAAGATCAGTACACCATCGTAATTTCATATCTGATATCAACTCTAGCTCAAAATGGGTGTAGAACAAATCTGTAAAGAAAAATTTATAGTACAGAATTCAGTTACACTGTTAATTTACATGTACTTTCTCACTGTACTTAGACATATCTAAATTCTTTGCTTTAAAAGGAGTGAGACAAACAACTTGATTTATATACCATATTAAAATTAATGCATGTCTAATCATGTCTTCTAAAACATCAAGAAGTATAAATGAGGATTTTTAGAAATTTTATTGGCATCATATTTCAGATAAAGTTTGCTAAAGCAGAACAATGTGAATCTAATTCAATTTTTGAACTTCAAGTTTCAATAAACAACAGTAAATGTTGCTGCAACAATATCATTCCCAGCCCAGTATGACTTCTTAGAGTAACACAGAGGCAGATAACCAAATTTGGTGGTAAAACAGGTTTGGTTTTTTGTTTGAGCTTCATATAAAATCATTTCATTCAGTACACTTATGTTAAGGTTGAATCTTTTCGCTGTCAACTTTTTTTCTTCCACTCTAAGCTTAGAGCTGTATCTTCTAACTATATCTGTGCAGTGTATATCATTTCTCAAAAATTTAATTACATAGAGATAATATTTTGAGTATGAGTATTAATAAAGGTAGATTTAAATTTTCAAATTATTCAAAATATTCAAAAGATAAGGCTGGGAAAACAGCATTGGTACTTATGACTAGTAAAAGAGATAAAATCCTGAGAGACAAAAAAATGTATCATGTTCTCAACATACAAAAGCAGACAAATGGCCAGAAAGGGAATTTTATTTAAAAAAGAATGCTACTGTTCAACGAGTATACTACCACATGAAAAATAAAACAATCTTATTATTCTTCACCATGGAAAATTAGGGAGAGTATATATTATAAACCAAATAAACTTATCCAAGTCTTTATTAAACTTTGTTTAAACAGAGAGGTGTTGATGGATCTCATTCAACTCCAGTTTTACATAGACTCATATTCTGTCTTTTCTGTGTCTTAATGTAATAATGTAGCATTTTCATGAATGGAAGCATTAATAATAATATGGCAATTTGTATTCAGACTCTAGCAAACCTCACCTTGAGGGACCCTTTGTCTCATGGACTTGATTCATTATTAGTCTAACTAACAGGATTCCAGTTTCTCAGTATCAATGTCCTATTTAGTTCTAATTTGTAACATCATAACCTTTGCTTAACCTCTCATTCAGGGAAGTCTTGCAGTTCCTCTTCTAGACTGAAAAAGTGCATAAATATTTAAATGTTACTCCAGAGAGTCTAAGGCTGAAGTCAAAATGTCCCTGCAAGTCAAAATTTCAGTAGATGTGGAATAGCAGCTTGATGATGATGACCTAATAACCCAAAATGTGTCAATTGGTCCCCAGCAGCTGAAATACTGTTTATTATGAAAGATTAAAAGAAATATATCTCAAAGGTCTGAGGTTGTTCTCCCTATAGTCTTTTCAAACGGGAACTTGTCAAACAACTTAGAAAATTGTGCAAATAATTATGGAGGTTGCCAGTCAAGAAAGCCACATTTCCTTACTTCTCCAAATATGGCTTTGATAAGTCGAAAACCTTTCAACATGCTTATCTTGTACATCACGCCCACAAAATCCCTGAACTAATCATAGCTTATGAAACCATGTTATCAAAATAAAAAAGATTATAAAGGTATATAAACTTGATATTAAATTAATTTCAGCAGTCATTCAAAGTAGTAATTTTAAGTACTCAATTTGAGATAAATGCTTCCATTGTTAGGCAGATAACTTATTTTAAAATAGTAGTAGGAAAATTCTTGACATGCCAGGAGATCAATTTAAAAGTAGTATATATGAAAAATTTAAATTTAGCAAGATTGCATATTCAAGATTAAATCAGCATTACATACGGACATTTGTTTGAATAACAACAACTTTCAACTCATTAGTTTTTATGTTTTGTATCAGCACTTCATGAAATAAAAAGCTTTGGGGCTCAAAAAAACAGAGAGGTAATTATTGATTCTTCTCCAAGTTTTGAAGGGCTGGTCCACTTAATGCCGCATCCAAGATTCCAGACTCTACACAAATAATAACAATTGAGGACTTGTGGTTCCTGTACTCATTGCTCACTTTGTTCTCTTCAAAGTCCACTGTGCACTCAGACATGAACAGCATAAACAAGTAACTAAAATAGAAATACATAATGCTGGATTGTTGTAGAGTTGTAAAAAAAAAACCCACCCTATCAATTTGAAAAACAATAAAGGAACATTAGCCAAGTGGCTGAATACTACTCTCTCGATCAGATGGTTTGAGAAAACTAACTAAACAATGTAATAGTGAGCAAAACACAAGCACTTGACAAAAATCAATGTATGAAAAATTCAAATAGTGTGTTGGTAAAATACTGCTGCCTTTATAGTTAATACTAGATGTATATGTCAAATGAAGGAACTGAAACTTAGCCATGCTCCATAACATATAGCTATTTAAGGACAAATATGAACCAACCCATTATCTTCTTTTAGAAAGTAAGTCCACAGCTATTCCCATCAAACCACTTATATTCAATAAATTCTACAGATACACATACTTCCCCAAAGTGTTTGAGAAGGGACCACCCAGTTGCTAGTGCACATTTAAACAAAACAATGGAACATCCACCTACGACATTCATCAATCCATAAAAGGAAACACAACTTACTTTTCACAGCAAATGAAATTATTATTATAAATAGTTCTTTATTTCCCTTCCTTTATTTGTTGGTCATTTCATCACATATGGATGAAAAATCTACCTCACAAAAGATGTCTACATAGACCACAACTCAAGAACCCTATTCTCTGTAACCTCTATGTCTCAGGATGAACCCATTGTCTATGTGAGGATTATATTATGGAATCAACTATAGGTAAATTTTGAACATTTTCTGAAAAACATATAAAATACCTTTTTTTTACTAGCCCTGGGGCTTAAACTCAGGGCCAGACCACTAACCTTGGGCTTTTTCCTCATGGCTAGTGTTCTACCACTTGAGAAAAGTTCCAGCTTTTCTATGTATGTGGTTCCAAGGAATCAAACCCCATTCTTTGTGCATGATAGGCAAGCACTCTACCACTAGGCCAAACTCCAGGCCCGGAAATACTTTTTTATTGTTATTTTTTCTTTCCACATTTCTATTAGCATCAATTGGTTGTATATGGAAGCTTCATTTTGATGAGCCTACAAATACAAACCATGTACCTTCTTCTTCTCCTTTATCAAATTAATTTTAACCAGCTTAACTGTTCTATTCTCACACATGTGCATTAAGATTTTTTCATGTATTTTTTATTGTAATCAATAGAAGGGTTACATGATATTTGCCAGATAGATGGTGCATTAATTCCCATATATTGATACCCTTTCACATGTCTTGGTCCATTAAGATTTTTATCTGTATTCTTGACTTGTGCTCTCCAGATAACGCCTAGGTTCTATTGGATCTGTTTTACATTCCTGCAATTCCTCTCCCTCCCTCCCTCCCTCCCTCCCTCCCTCCCTCCCTCTCTCCCTCCCTCCCTCCCTCCCTCCCTCCCTCTCTCTCTCTCTCTCTCTCTCTCTCTCTCTCTCTCTCTCTCTCTCTCTCTCTCTCTCTCTCTCTCTCTCTCTCTCTCTCTCTCTCTCTCTCTCTCTCTCTGTTCTCTCCAGGTCTTTGTGCATGCTAGGCCAAACTCCTGGCCCCCATCTCAGTTCTCTTAACATGATGACTTCTACTCCACCTACTTTCCTACAAACCATAATATGACATTTTTTTCTTCTTTATGACTAAATAATTTTTCATATGTACCACATTTTTACACATTTATCCACTGTGGGCCATCTGAGATGTCTACATAACTTAGCTATTTTGAATAGTGCTACTATAACTGTTAGTGCTTCTAGTATATCTTGACTTACATGTTTTTCAAACATAAGTCTAGATATATCACTAGACCAAATGACAGTTTTATTTCACTTGCAAAAATCTATGAGATACAGAGTTATTGACTTTAAGGTTAACTTTTAACATCTTAGTTGCAGCTAAAACTTTCAATATACATATATAATATCAGTGTAGATGCTGTATTTCATCCATCAATTCTTGTCATCATTGATAAAGCATAAACAAATATGTTTCAAGTAATCACAAACACATTGGGACTAATATAGCTAAACTGTAGTTAACTATGTATTCTCCACTAGCCAAGGATAAGAGGAGAACAGGTACTTTAAAAGCTCTCTGTTACTTGGAAGTAAAATGAAGAGACATATTTTTCTGCATCTCAAGATACATTGTCATGATTCTAACTTAATAACCAATATACTTAAAGAAATTTCAGGGTACAAAACTCAGTACGAAATGGAGGTTTATTTATTTTTGCCTATAAGTAACTCCTTTGTCTAGGATATCAAGAAATTGTATGTTCTCTTTCATCATATATTCTGCTTAACCATATTGCTAAACTTGATTCCATGTATATATTGATTATGAAAGACTGAATCCACAATACAAAATACTTAGCATAGAAATTGCACTGAAGTATTATCTTTTCTTTAATAACTCAATGTGCTTCAGAAACTCAAGTTTACCTTGATGAAAAGTCAAGCGCATTGTTCCAATGAGTCAGGCAATATAACACTTGCTTAATAGAACTAGGTTATGAAATGAGGTATATTTTGTTGCATTTCATGATCTTTAACTAAATAACATTGCAATTATAAAAATGGCATCTCAAAAAATGGATTTTCCTGCCAACATTGTTTTCTTCTTTTCATGTTGTGCAGAGACATGATTATATATTTAACCCTATAGTTTAAACTTAATATTGTATTACAAATATTTTCCATGTTCAGTGATGAAGTCTTGGTAATTACCATTTTCAATAATTGAATGATATTCCCTCAGGTTAATAAGGTTTTAGGGTGACAAATTCTGAGTAGAATGAAAAAGTCTTAGGAAGTAAAATCAAAATCCAATGTTGACAAGAGAAAATGACCAATAATTAGTTCAGATGATGTAAAAAAAAGCTGGGGAAAACAAGATGATTAGGAGGGGGTTGGAGGAGAGATATAGGAACAAAAACATGAGGGGGGTATCAATGTATGAGAAGTAATGCACCTACAGCCTGGCAAAGGAGACTGTAACCTCTCTATATATGACCCTGACAATAAAATTAAAAAGCAAAGCTTATTATCAGAATCCACTAGGAAATTCTGTTCTTTCTCAAATAAATTGCCTAGTTTCAATCATAGAAATTTTAACTCAGAATAATTGAATTTTGACTTAATAATTTATATTCTGAGTATGATTTATAGGTGTAATGCTTGACATTTATTAGAGAACACAAAGGATATTTAATAAGAACAATATAATTTTATGATAACATTGTTATTATTCTGTGGCTTCATTGGAAGAAAAGTGAATTTTGATAATTTGCCAAATATTTTGGAATTCACAAAAATATTGCACTTATCTGTCTGAAATACTCCTTGCTCTTTATTAATACTGCATAATATGTATATCATGTAAGTGACTGAATAGATATTGCCATAAAAAATTCAGTTAGTCTCTTCTTCAGCATGTTTCATTTGTTTTTCTGAGTTGAAAATAATCAAGTATACTTTGTTGAGTCAATAGAGAAATATTGAAAAGTATTAAAGCCAATGATAATCATATTATTTAAAGCCTTGGGAAAATTGGAAACATTATTTATATGAAGTATCTTCCAGGCCAACTCCTCCAGAACTTACTTGTTTTTAGGTTACCATGTCTTCAAAGTCAAATCATTGAATTTACATGCAGAACTTCTTTCCCAGTCTAAAGTTGTTGTTAGTGTCAGACGGTTTTTCATTTATCTCCTCTAAAGTAACTAACTGATGGGTCTTCCATTGAAATCGACTCGAAAACCCTGCTTTCACAAGATTTGCAGCCCTATTACATAGAGATTAACATTTGGTTTTGTCCTAAAGGAACAAACCCGCAATCTCTTAAAACCTAAAGGAGGATATTAAGTTTTAAGAATGGGTCTCAAGTGCTCACTTCAGTAGCACATATACTAAAATTGGAACGATACAGAGATTAGCATGACCCCTGCACAAGGATTACATGCAACTACATTTTGTTAATGTACCCATTACCTGATGAATGTAACTGTAACCCCTCTACACATTATCTTAACAATAAAATACAATTGAAAAAATGGGACTCAAGTCTACATACGGACTGCCAGTGGAATGATGCAATGATACATGTTCAGAATCAATCCTGTGGGGTCAGCAACATTTCAAGAAACATATAAACACCAGCCTCAAAGTTTCAGATGTCCCTTTACAAAAGCTCCATGTGATTTGAGTGTATGAGAAGCAAATATTGTTCTTTACACATTCAATTAAAGAACCAGTTTCAGAGACTATTCTCTCAAAGAGAAAAATTCTATTATTTTTATTTTCTATATGGATGACTTTCAATAGGAGAACTTTTGGCTTTCAGATGCCTCACAAGTGAAACCAGTGTAATTTTATTTGCCAACACCTTGGCTGCCATTGACACAATGAAAGTCAAATGAGCCAGCATATAAGCACAATAAAGATGTGAAGAGCTATACAAATTTAAGACATCTTTATTGTTATGTTCTATTAAGGCAATGTAAGTGGTGCGTGATTGGGTTTTTCAATATGTTTTCACAGTAGGTTTGATAGTGGAAAGTTTTTTATGGGAGATTCTGAAATGCATCAACATTTGTAATGAACGTGTTCCCGTTAAACATGTGTAGTTCATTAAGCTATTCCACATGGCTTACAAATCATTAGCATCTTAAATCTAGCAAGGAAGATAGTGAACTAGTGGTGATAGACAAATGTCCCACAGAGACAGTTAACTTCCACTAAGTAAGAGATCCAGCTAACTCTGAACCTCAACACACACACAAAAAAAAACATTTATTTGCCTTTCTGCTTTTGTGAACAGGAGTTCCCATTTAATTTTGAAATCTTAAAGAATTTTCTCACACCTTTTCTTGGATACTGCTTTTTTTCTTTTTACAAAAACACATGGTGCAAATTGACTGTTAAACACCCACATTTAGCTCATTTAGCATAGAGCACTGAATCACTGTCTTGGCAATAATGAATTCGCTTTCCAGATTAAAATCAAACTAATTATATTCTAGTTACTTGACTGAAGTCACATGACACCACTTTTAATTTGTTTATGCTGTATTACTCATTGGTTAAGAGAAGACCTACCCATATGTTGTTAAGAGGAGAAGGCTGTTGACATTATCTACACATTAACATGCTCTTGATTCAAAGATGTTACTCCTGATGGCTTTATCCCCTCCTGTGAGCCAGGGCTTGACTGAGATGCTTATACCAGAGATAACACTTAGTTCAGAATTCAAGTATTATATGTGCAAGCTCACAGACATTTTTCTGCTCAGAATTTAAGTTTAACATCATCAATATTGCTTTGACTCTATTGGAAATGTAAGAGAAAGAGGGACACAGTGAATTTATCATAGCTAATATATGGCATGAACATCTGTTCCTAATAAAATAGAATTAGTTCAGGTCTATCTGGTACATACAGAATTTAAAAGTCTTGAGAAAAGGTATCCAGATTGATGAAGTGTGCTATTAGAATATCAGGGATACTTCATTCTTTCTCATCATTCCCAACCTTCACTCTTTCTTTTCCTCCTAAATCCAGGGTTGAGTTACCACAGCAACATCTGATATACCTTCTCCACTCTAGGCTGACTACCAAACCCAAAGATAAGCATTGCCAGGAGAATGTTTGTCTTATATACATTGTGCTCTGATTTCCTGCCCCATTTTGAGTTTTTACTCTTTCTGATCTATAATCTTCGTGAACTTTCCTGCTGGATATTTCTAAAGTGGTGTTGTTATTATGTAAGCAGACAGCTTTCCACAACCAATCCTACTTCTAGTTTTTTTTTTCTTTCTGTGTTACTCCTTCCAAGTCCTCCCTGACTTGTCTTGAGGTGATCTGAGGTCAACATAGAAGGCCTTCAGATGAGTCACATGTGGATCCAACTGCAGTGTAAACTCTTTATTCAAGATGACCTTGGGCAAGTTACCATTACCTATTCTGAATCTCTGTTTAGTCATCTATAAAATGGAGATAAGCAGATCTACCTCACGAGAGAGTGATGAAAGTTGACCATGTACAAAACACAGTACATGACAGCAGTGCTAACTTTAGAGGCCTATGTCATTGACTTCCAAGTCGATACTCATTCCATAAATAATTTTTTAACAAATTGCACTATCAGTGTGTGTGTGTGGTGTGTGTGTGTGTGTGTGTGTGTGTGTGTGTGTGTGTTAGTCCTAGGGTTGAACTCAGACTTTAGGGTACCCTGCCCAGAATGGCTTCAAACCTTAATCTTCCTGTCCCAGACTCTTGAGTAGCTAGGATTACAGGCACGAGTCAGGTATTGGGCTATTATCATTTTTAAAACTACTTCTGTGTATCAGTCAAGCGTTAAGTGCCTAGCAAATTATGCTAAAATGCAGTTACTTCTTGAAAAAATCATATTAAGTGAAGTAAGCCAGACCCAAAAGAGCATAGGCTCAATGGTTTCCCTCATTTGTAATAATTAGTACGCATCTAGGGCTCTCCTAGCAGAGGATTACAATAGGGCAAAACCTAAATATATAAGGTCATATAGGATGAGGCTAAATGAAAGGATCTCGAGGATATAGAAACAACAGCTTTATCTTATGATTGTTGTTCTTAATGTACTATGTTATTTCTCTTCTCTTTTGTTGCCCGTTGGTTAATCTCATATTGTTACTGTATCTGACTTTGTTACCTGGTATGTTGTATATACATTTATTTGATTATTTGATATAGGAAAGGGAAGGGGGAATAAACAAGATAATTGGGAGGGGGTGGGGGGAGGGAAATGGGGACAAAAACATGATAAGGGGTATCCATGTGTGAGAAGTAATGCACCTACTATCTGGTGAATGTAACTATTACCCCTCTATATATTACAAAAAAATTAATTGAAAAAATGATACTTAACTTCTCTATTTCTCCACTCAGTTGGAAAAGCTGAATTGTTCTCGCCCCAGGTCTTCATATTCTAGCATGTTTGTTCAAGTTTATTCACATGTTAATGACAAAAGAGGAAAAACCCTAACCCTCATGCACATTACACCCTCTTTAACACCATCAAAGAACACAGTCTTTGAACTCCAAGAAACCTGAGTCAATCTGTTTTTTTCAGTTTTATTAGTTTTTTGGTGAATAATTTTTAACAAGTATTCACTTTGCAAATCAGTTTTCTCACAACAGTAACACGTGTTACATATGTTAAATAACATATATAATTTAGCCAATGCAATTGCTGACAATTGCTAGGATAGATATTAGTTTCATTCTAACACCACCTGTACCTTTGATTTTATTTTATTGATAGCACCAATATAATTACTCTGTCTCCCTAAATTCACACAGAAAGCCTGAAGTACCAAGGTATACCTGATCTGAGAACTAAATATTGCTATGGTTATTCTATTAGGTTTTGAAACTTAGATCAGGAAGCGTGTCTATTGGAATTATATCTAGTTTACATTAATTTTTCTATAATTGTCAGCTATTATAAAGCTAGAATAGCTACCATTGAAATTTTAAAATTCATAATAATGAGTTTAGTTTCTCTAAGGCCTCAAATAAATAAATTTTATAGGCAAAACAAGATTTAACAGAGATATACAAAACATGTATTTTAAAACAAGTATTTAAGAAATATGATGACATATTTGCAGTTAATATAAGGCTATTGGGCTATTTCTGATCATTTTTACCAGAATTATTATTTGAATATTATAGAATAGTATTTAAATAATATAAAAACAATATGAAAGAATACAAATATGCACATCAATAAGACCAAAATTAGAGATATTTATTTCATTATTGTAATTGCAAAAGAAATTTAAACTCCTTGAAACTGTATAATCACGATTTATTCATTCAAGCTCCTGAAATGAAAACATTTTAGGAGAGAGCATCTATTTTAGCCTCCATTGGGTAATAAATCTCTCTTTTCATATTCCAGATCATTAATGACTCATCATATACACTGTCTTATTTCTCCTCCAAGAAGAAAATAATTCTGATCGGTCATGTCCAGGACAGCTTCAACAAATTTAGCATGGACTGCAGCATGCAGACTTCTAGGAGTGGAACTGGTAACAAGCCAAGGTCTTCAAGGCCATGCCATCCTGTCCTCTTCTTTCTTTTGACAGGAAAACTTGGTCTCTTGAGAGTTTTCACCAGACACTCAGCAGCTGAGTAAAATGAGATGAAGGCATTTGGAAGATCAAAAAGGGAGACATCTGGATACATGAACATACTCATACTTACATAGCTGACAGCCAGACTACTGGTTCCACAAAAAGTAGCCAGCTTCTTTGTCATTTTTCCAGTGAGCATACCTTCTTTAAGAAATAATTGCAGGGCCAGGAGTGTAGCCTAGTGTAGATTGCTTACCTAGCATGCAGGAAGCCCTGCTACCATCACATAGGAAAAGCAGAAATGGTGGTAGGCTCAAGTGGTAGAGTAGCCTCAAGAAAGTTCAAGGATAATGACCAGGCACGCCTGAGATCATGTCCAGGACACGAGAGAGAGTGAGAGAGAGAGAGAGAGAGAGAGAAGAGAGAGAGAGAGAGAAAGTGTGGGGGTGAGAGAGTTGGGGGGGTGGGAGGGGAGGGGGGGGAGGGAGAGGGAAAGGGAGGGAGAGGGTAAGGAGAGGAGAGAGAGAGAGAGGAGAGGAAGAGGGGGGGAGTGGAGGTGGGGGGAGAGGAGGGGAGGAGAGGCAGAGGGAGAGAGAGAGAGAGGAGGAGAGAGACAGAGAGAGAGGGAGGAGGAAGAGGAGAGAGAGACACGAGAGACAGAGACAGAGAGAAGAGGGGGAGAGAGAGAAGAGGAGGTGAGAGAGACAGAGAGAGAGGAGGGAGGGAGAGAGAGAGAGGAGGGAGAGAGGGAGAGAGAGAGAGAGAGAGAGAGAGAGAGAGAGAGATGAGAAGAGAGAGAGAGAGAGAGAAGAATGAGAGAGAGAGAGAAGGAGGGAGTGATGAGAGAGGAGGGAGGAGAGAGAGAGAGAGCGGAGGAGAGAGAGGATGTTTTTTTGGAGAGGGAGGGGATGTGAGGGTTGGGTTTGGAGTAGTGGGATAGTATTAGTGATAGGGAGTAGTTGTGATAAGGATATGTTGTATTCCTGTACGGAATATACAATGAAATACTTTGAACTTTACTGTACTATAAAATCCTAAACAGGTGCTGAAGAGTCACACTGTAATCCTAGCTGAGACGGGAGATTTGGTGGAAGCTAGTTAGGAAGAAAGTATCAAAGAACAGCATTTCAATTTAGTCAGTGAAACCTGTGGTGAGGATTGTATCATGATACATAGATCCCTTTCATTGAATGGAAAGCAGTGACTACATTGACTAAAGTGGTTATATGTTTGATTTTGTGATTTTGGTGTGGTATTATGTGTATGTTTGTAGATAGATAGGACAGACAAGAGTCAGTCATGAGTCAGATAGAAGCCAGACACATAGAATATGACAAGCAATTTCAAAAAAGCAAGTGATTGTCAAAGGTTTTTTATTAAGGATTTTCTATTCCCTCACTGGAACACTAAGTGCTAGTCCAACCCCTCAAATAGTTAATGAAATGCAGATGGGTTTGACACCTCTTTTATCAAAAATAGTTGCACATAAAAATGGAATATCTTTGTCTCATCACTTTGTTGGGTGAACCAATGCAACAATGATACTCACAACATAATATGTTGGAAATGAACTTTACAACTTGTGGTGGGGGGAGGAGGGAAAGTGAGAGAAAATCGTGGAAGGGAGAAGAAATGTACACAGTACCTTATGTATATAACTGTAACCCCTTTCCACCACTCTGACAACAAAATTAAATTTAAAAAGAGTATTTAAAAGCAACTAATAAAACTAATTCAACAATTGAAAAAAATAGAAAATCTTCACAATAAATCCTTCTCAAATTCCACTCCACCTTAAATAAAAAAATAACATCAAGTACCTCTGAGCCAACTGATCATTCACAGATAATATTCTATTGAAATGTTTTTGCAAAGGTAAATGGTATAAATACCAAGAATTGTTTGTGCCAGTTCCAAAGCCTAAGGTCAGGATGTCTGCCATTCTTCCACAAGCCACAAGTCCAGTTTGGCTATTTTGGAGAGAAGAGTCTCGTAGGCTTTCCTGCATAGGCTACCGTCAAATTCAGTCATCAGATCCCAGTCTCCTGAGTGGCTAGAATTACAGGTGTGAAACTACTTGCACTTGACTAATATCCATGTTTTACATTGTCGTTGTGGAATGCTGGACAGAAGTTGAAATCCCAGATTGTCTTAAATCCCAACAGCATGACTTATTTGGCCTAAAAGCAAGAATTACTATGGAAAAGAAAGAGCAAAAACTTGCACACACAAGTGATGGGGCTGGCCCTGCTCTAAGACTGGCCTGCATATATCATCCTTAGTCTTTACATGTTCATGGAGCTTAGATGAGGTTTGGGGATTAAGACTTAATCCAGAGCCCAAATTCTTAACTAACTTCCTGTATTTCCTCTATGAGTATATTTTTCAATACATCATACTTAAACATGTAAGAAATTCTATGTGCAAAACAATGTGATGGATACTCCTGTATACAACTACACATATGCTATGGATCAAGCAATTTCTTAACCTATAGCATACTAATAAATCTAATTAAAAATAATGATAACTGGTGGTTATCAGGTATGGAAGAGGAATAAAGTTATGTGGCCTGGCAAGAAGATGTTAGCTAAATTCTGTTCAGAGGGAAAAAACTCACATCATAAATTATATTTTAACATTATAGAAAAATAAATGATGTGACATTTTCTGTTCCACAGATGTAGAAGAATTGCAAGGAACATGCTTTATCCTGTTTGAAGTTTACAAAAAATAAAAGCTAGTCATCTCAGATTTAGATGTTCTGCATATGATGACCACATGTGTTTTGAAGTATTTAATAATCAAATGCAAATAAATGAATAAGATCAAACTCCTCACCAGCTACTCCACTTTGATGAATTGTCATCACTTACTTCTGTTCTCTATAAATAGATTATACATGATGGCTTCCATTCAGTACATATTTATTCCACATCTACCATCCACAAAGTCTGGTAGTGAGTTTTCTGAATGGCAGTAGGGGACAAGAAGGTGAAATAGATCAGTGACATTTCTAGGGAAAATTTATACTACTCTGGTAGACTGGAGACTATATACAGTCATTTTAACACATAAATTAACAGTGAGATACAGACCAAAGAAATAAAAAAAGTCTAATGTTCAAATTTTCAGAACACTAGGTGTCCATCATCCTTTCATTTTTCTGCAAACTTTAGTAATTGTTTCTCATGAAGTCATATTCTCAGAGCAATTTGTCTTCCACAAAGGAAATCACACTGTGATCTTTCATAGTTTTGGAAATATATAAATGAACGATAAAGATGCTATATCCTGTGCACCTATTTCATTTACATTGTTTACAGAGACAAGTGAAATTTGTTATTTTTAGTGCAGTCAATTTTGATGAGTTTGTTTAGGTCTTGTCCTGAGGCTCACAGGAACATAAGGATCACTTGGTTAGCCAATATTTTTCTGTTTCTGAATCATTTTTTCCCAAATGTCTAAATCCCTTCCTTAACCTTACAACGTTCATCATATAATGGCACTGTTGCTATAGTTTCTTTTTGTCAGAACATTATATAGATCTATACCAAAGTACTACTACTAATAATAAGAGAAATGATAATAATAATAAACAGCTCTACTACAATATCAATTCTTACATTGCATGGTTTGTCAGAGTTTCTAATTTTTCCAGTTGGTTGAATCATTACTATTTTCAAAATCAAACAGGTAGAACATCCAAGCTAATAAAATTTTACTATTTTGAAAAGGTTTTTCCATAAACCCAACAGACAAGATACTGAATTTTGAGCTATAACATAAAATTCTAAGCAATGACAATGTGATTAATATTATCTTTCAAAAAAGTACCAAGAATATTTACATATAGTTCTTAAAATAAGCCATTTGTCCTGGGTATGATGAGGTTTGTTATTTATATTTAATATATAATCAATATCATATGTCTATGTACATATTAAACAAAAATAATATATATTAATATAAAGTATACACTTTATATATCAATTATACATAATTTTTGTAGTGTAGAATATTTATATATTATATGAATATATAATACAGAATATGTATTATGTATGTTTTATAATATGGAAATAAGAAAATAATTATTTACTATATAATATGCTTTCCTGCAGAATAGAAAGGCAAAAGTGATCCATAACTTTCAATTATGAAACTTGCACAAAAGAATAATATTTATAATTCAATACTCATAATAATTATAATGCTTATAATGTATAATGTTTATAATTAAATATTTATAATGTAATAGATCATTATTCAAACTTCCCTTTGAGACATAAGTTTAGAAGCATAGCATGGTTCTAAGCACCTGCTACAACCTGGGAAATAAGCGTATCTTCTGTGATTTTACTCTTCCATGAATCTTAAAAGGTATTTTTCTAGCCTGTAAATTATTTTATACACATCAGTTTTATCACTGTGAACCACCTAACATTGTAACAATTAAGGAAAACTTGTAAAAGTGATCTGATAAGCAAAATTATATGTACTGACAAGTAGGCATATTTTGCTTTTATTTCGGTATACAACAAATGATTTACTTGAAAATTTTATATCTCTGCAACTTATTTCTTATCTCTAGCTTTGAATAAAATGATAAGGCTTTTGTACAGTTGGCTGATTACTTTGGAACAGCTTGTTATATGAACTTCTAAAAGCAAACATTTTTAGTAGAAATATTATTTACTTTTGAAATGCCTAGTATATAATTTAGCAACCTGAACTTTTAGTGATGCTTTCTGGGCTAGAGTTAAAGATTGTCTCAAGTTAAAACAGAAAATATTTTCTTTTTTCTGCAAAAATCAGTCTGCAATCAACTTCAGCAATGTTTTATAAGGGTAATTACTACCAAACTTTTTTTGTTTCATCAGAGTTGGGAAGGGAATCAATCATACGTCAATATCTTTTCTATGACTGACATTTTTAATATTTCTGAAGTGTTTTTTAAATGCTTATGCTTATATATTTTAAATATTTATGGTGATATAAGAACAAAGACAGAATCAGAAAGCACACAACTGGTTCTGATTCTTTTAGGTTCAACTCCAATTCCAGGAGCAGTTACAACTATGCCTCAATCACCATAAAGTGAGAATGTAAAACACACACACACACACACACACACACACACACACACACACACACACACATATATATATATTTAATATATTTATGAAAGATTTTCTAAGCATGTCCAGAGTTACCTAAAGGAAACTGGTCAACATATCTCAAACTGGTGGCCTGGGACTGCCCTGATATCTGTAGGGAGCAGTCTTGGGTAGTTTAAAAGCAGCTTTTCTAGGTTATTCAAGGCCTGTGGAGGGATTTAGTCAACAGAAGCAGAAAGTTAACAGTGGGCGATTGTAGTGTCATCGATGTACCGTGGTAGATCAAAGCCCTTGGCAACTGGGCTATGTGTGCTCTCCAGTGCCTTGACATAAAAGTTCAGAGCTCTCTGGTAAGTGATGGATGCTACAGCTCTTGTTCCAGATTCAGTTCTAAAGCATTTACAGCCCACATCAGCTGCTCCAAATTTTCATCCACTACTACAGACCTGATCTGCTGATATGGCCCAAGGCCACTCTCACTGACACTTTCACCGCTCTTGTGGGAGCTGCTTTACTCTCATTTTGACACATCACCTGTAGCCACTCTACTGCTTTCTTCTGTACTCTACTGACCATTATTAGCCCAAGGCTGCAGATGTTTCCACCACTCGGGAGAACCCAGTTGACCATGGATGGTTTGTTCCATTGATTGAGGAGGTGTGATTGGCTGTTATCACACTGATGCTACTTCTGCCAACAGCTTCAATGACTATGGAAAATGCTTGATGGCCCTTCTGCTGTCCTCACAGCCTGGATATTGTCACCATTTCTCCTCATCTTTTCTCTGTGCTACCAGCTAAACATATTTTACTGATCCAAGCAGGCCACTAGAAAGAAGTCATTACCTGGACTTAATATTACAAGTACTAGGACACAGAACAAAAGGATATAACTGTTCACAAATTAGTTGCCTGTCTTAGAAAGAGTTGTGCAACAAAGATGTCTCCAACAATCATGGCAGCCACCTTAGGCAAATGAAGAGCTATATTTGCATTAATCAAGACACAATAGCAATCTTCTAATTCATCAGCTGGACCAATGATGGAAGAAAATTCTCCCAGTCTTTGTGGGTGGAAGTGGCTACTATGGTGGCAAAAGTCTAGCTCCTCTTCTTGTAGTACTGAAGTACTTCAAAGTACTGATACATCCTGAAGTACTTGACATTCAAAGGTGCTGATGCCTAAATAAGGGGATCATACTTAGAAATCCTGAGAAAGGTAGACCATCCTCAGCACTCCCAAATCTTAAGACAGTTAAAAGAATACAAATATATAAAAAGGTGCTTACAATGAGGGCTTACCTGTAATTGTGCTTTAATCATATTTAACTACTCTTAACAGTGCTTAATTATTGACCTTGTGATCCAGGAAGAAATGAGTTACTATCACTTCTTTCAAGCATGTATTCATTAATGAGATTGTCATGTATTTAGTGAAAATCAGCAATATCATAGAAATTTGCATTTTATTTAAGCAACACAGAGGGCTACGTTCTCAATAGGCAAAATACCCCACTCTTTTACATAATGGCATTGTGGGATCTAATGATTAGCCAGCTATAAAGCAACATTGATGCTAATAAAAACATCCATTGTGTATAAATACATTTTCTTGATCCATTCATCTACTGAGGGACATCTGGGTTGGTTCCATATCTTAGCTATAGTAAATAGTGCTACAATGAACATCATCGTGCTGGTAGGCTTAATGTGGCCTTGTTTCTGGTCATTTGGGTGAATGCCAAGTAGTGGAATTGCTGGGTCATAGGGGAGCTCTATGTTTAGCCTTTTGAGGAACCCCCACTTTGCTTCCAGAGTGGTTAAACACGTTTAAACTCCCACCAACAGTGTAGTAGCAGTCCCTTCTGGCCACATCCCTGTCAATCTTTTGTTTTGAGATTTCTTGATAATGGCCATTCTAACTGGTGTGCCAGAAAGAAAGTCATTGTTCTGTTCATAAGGAAATGGAAAGGCTTAGAAAAACCATATTAAGTGAAGCAAGCCAGACCCAAAGAAACATAGGCTCCATGCTTTCCCTCACTTGTAACAATTCATGTATGTCCAGGATTCTCCTAGCAGAGGATTACAGCAGCTCAATAGCTATGTGCAATGGCCATGTAGAAAGAGGCTAAGCCAAACAAACTCCAGGATATGGAAATGAGTTATATCTTTGTGGTTGTTGTTTTTAATGTACTAAGTTTTTCGTTACTCTTTTAGTTTTGTTCTTATCTAATGATTTATCCCCTGTTGTTACTCTATCTGACTCTGTTACCTGTTGTATTGTATATACATTTATTTCTTTATTTGAATTAGGGAAGGGAAGGGGAAAACAAGATTATGAGACAAAGGTCAAAGGGTGAACCAATGTAACAGCATTAGTCACAAGACAATGTGTTGGAAATGAACTTCACAACACATGAAATGGTGGGGTTAGGAAAAGTGGGAAAATAAAAGCTGAAAAGGGGTGGCAATGTTCAAGAAGTAAGGTACTCACTACCATACGAATGTAACTGTAACCCTGACAATATTTTTTTTAAAAAAAGAAAACACTCCAGAACTAAATAATCTAGAAACATAGCAGACTAGAATGCTATGATGGTTTCAAAGAATCTATTGTTATTTTTTCCAATAGACTCACACATATGTTAGAAATAATGTGTTCTTTTCTGTGACCTTAATGAATAAAATTTCATGTTATGCATACATACAGCATAGTTACTATATGCACATAAAAGTCAGGACACATATTCAATGGAAGGCAAAAATGCAAAAAAAGAAAGGAATCAAGAATCATCAAAAACTTTTCCATTATTTCCCTAGAGCTATCTTAGCTACCAAACAGAATTTTCGACCTCAGAGAAACGTAGATTCTTCAGAAATTACAATTATTTCAGCATTTAACAAAATTCCAAACTTCAAAGTAGAAATTAAAATAACCAAAAATTTAAAAAGCCTTCCAAAAGCCAAACATTTGCAATCACTTTATTATGTATTATTATATGTAAATGATGTGAATGTAATTTTAGGAAATAATGCTATGGTATATTAAACCATAGAAAACTTAGGTTATCCATGAATATATCTGATCCAATACAGGCTACTCAAGAGTAAAGCTAAAATATAATTCACATGCCATTTACATAATTCGCTACCCTGACATTATTGCTTCATCCTTCCTTTTTTTTTTAAAAAAAAAGAACTACTTGGTTACTTACTTATCCTACCATGTAGAAATTTAAAATGCACAGTTACTCTCACAATTTTATTAAACTTAGTTTAAAGTACATAATCTTAACTAAAAGAATTAGTAAGAGGGATTTTTAAGAAACACATAGGGAACATTTTACTTAGGAAAGGAGTACCTGAGGTCTAGGCCACTAATAATTAAAGTAATTAAAGCAACACTGAAATTGCTGAGTGTCACAACAAAGTAAAAGTGTAGACAGGTTTAAAGTTTAGAAAACTTTTGACACCAATTAGGGTGATAATTTTTATTGTTGTTCTTTTCTTAAGTTTCTTCTTTTCTGCCTAATTGAAACAAGTATTTCCATTTGACCTTTGTCCTAAAATATACTTACACTTGTCTCAATGTACTTAAATCAATTTTATTAATCCTAAAACAATTTGCCAATGAACTATGAACCCAAAATAATCTGGGTATACAGTCTCCAGTCCAAAATTCTCATCATATTCATGTGTCTCTTACTATCTAGAACATTAAAATGTAACCTATAAGTTTGTGGGGTAGAAGGAGGGAGGGAGGTAGGGAGGGAGAGAGAGAGAAGGGGGGGCTTGGAACTCTATAAGCAATGAACTTACTGTCTAGTCAAAACATAAAGGAAATCCAATGAGAGAAAAGCTGATTTAGTATAGGAATCTGAAGCACTTTCTACATACCACTGTTGCTCACATCACAACTTGATGAAGTCAAGTCTGCATTCATGGAGCACTAAAAGGAGATAATTTGTAGGTTTTCTTCTTGAAGAGCAAGAGAAAATAGTTCTATTTCTTTTTAAGATAAAAGCTGTCACATTTTCACCAATTACCTGCATTCTCTTGGCTTTCAAAGGCATTATATTCTCATACATATTGTAGTCTGGTGAAGCTTAGAAGAGGGTTTCACAGCTCTCCAGTAGTAGCAGATCACACATGTATGTAAGACACGTACTTTGGAATCCTAACCCAAATATACTCAATCAGAAACTCCTATGGACCCCAGAAACTTGTGGATCCTGTTTCCCTCATTTGTAATAATTACTACACTTCTAGGATTCTCCTAGCAGAGGATCACAATAGTTCAAACCTATGTACATATGGTCATACAGGAATAGACTAAACGAAATGAACCCTAGGATATGGAAACAAGTGGTTTACCTTTGTGATCATTGTTCTTAATGTACTATGTGAAGTTATTTCTTTTCTCTTTTTTCCCCCTTATGGTTAATCGCATGCTGTTACTGCATCTGACTTTGTTACCGGTATATTGTATATTCTTTTATTTGTGTTTTAGAAATAGGGAAGGGGGAAAACGAGGTTATTGGGAAGGGGTGGAGAGAGGGAAAGGGGGACAAAATCATGAGGAGTATCAAGGTTTCAAGAAGTAATGCACCCATTACCTGACAAATTAACTGTAACCTATCTATACATTATTGTGACAATAAAAGACAATAAAAAATAAATAAAAAGGAAGCTTTCCAAGGGACTCTGACACTCTTGATGGAAGTTGCAAGTTCATCAGGTGTACAGCCCTTCCATATTGTAGTCTAAGAAAACCCATATTAGTGTAAGATGGTCATCTGAGTCCAGAGCAGATTTATGTGAAGCTTGTTTTTTACTTTATTAATAATTAAGATAAGTTGAAATGATAAGCTTAAGATCCACTATTTTATTTACTTTTTTCTCCCATATATTTTTTATTATAATTAATAGAAGGGTTACATTATATTCACCAGATAGAAGGTACATTACTTCACATACATTGATACCCTGTCTCATGTCTTGGTCCCCATTTCCCTCCCTATTTTATTTACTTTTGATCCTAAATAGCTGCAGTCTTTTGTCACCAGCTAAGTAAGTACCATTTAAAACCATTTTGGTCTGCTTTGACACATTATCACATTTGTTCTACTTCTAATATCACAGCCTGACTTTAAACTTACTATGAAGTCCTGGCTGGCCTTAAACATGCAATGTTTTTGCCTCCACTTCCTGAGTGGCTGGGATCATAGGCATATGAGCACTGGGTTCAGCTTTAAGATAATTTAAAGGGAAAAGGTGGCAAGGGAAATATTTTCTAACACATCCTTTAGGTAAAAAAATACCCTAACCCAAAGGATAAAATAACCCCAGAAATATTATTAATTTTAATTTATATGTGCTGACAGTTCTAAACAATCAACATATACATTTTTACCCCAAACCACAAGCCAGATCTAACAGATATAAAGCATCTAGTTTTAATTTTATTTTCCCTCGGCTAGAACAGAATGATTTTTGTTGAGTTTCATTTTGTTTTACAGATACCACCCTAATAAAACAAGAAGCTACATCATGAGCAACATTAAAAAGAAATTTCATGATCCCTAGATTGCTTCTGCTCAAGCTATTTGCATAATCTTAACATTCAAGAATTGTTGATGAACAGACTGTACAACAGCCGTGTAGAATATTCAATACATTCTCAGGAGTGATTGACAGTCTCTTCTTTAACTATAAAGCAAGCCATGGATTGCAGACGCTTTGCATCTGAGCTCTAAGTGCCTCCACACTAAGGAGGGAGGGATGCTCCAGGAGAGAGATTCATCTTGACAATGAACAGTATAGGCATTACCATAGGCATTACTTATTAAAAATACAATTTCTACAGCCTCGACCTGTTTCATCAGAGATTCTAGTGTATGTCTGGTGGCCTTGTTTTTAATAAGCTTTCCCAATGGTTTTGGTAGATAGTGATGGGAATCTGCTTTGTTCTCATAACTCCATGTTGCTCCCCTCCCAGCCCAATCTTTTTTTATGTATCCAAAGATCCCATTGGAAGGAACTGCTTCTCCTCCCTCAGCCCAATCTTTTCATGTATCTAAAGATGGAATAAAAATGATTGATTCCTGCCTTATTCCCTCAGGTCAAGCAAGAAACTAGGCACACACAAACAGGCTTAGCCACAGGAAGGTTGTTCCCATCTGGACTGACACTACCCTTGGTCCCCAGGAGAAAACAGCCCCTCAAACCAGGCAGAACATTCCACTGTAGTGCTGGTCTGCCCCTTTTCCCCCAGACCATTTCTTATTTTTCTATTTTCTGCTTGTTTATTAAGCCCTGTATAAGCCTACTCCCAAATCCGGTCCTGGGCAAAATCTCCAAAACCATGGGAAGTTCTGTGGCCCTCTTTGTTCCTCAATAAACAGTCTTTGTCTGTTGATGATCCAGTCAGGCCTATTCCTTTCCTGTTCTCCTCCATTTTCCTAACACACAATCAAGTTTGAGACTCACTATTGTAGGGAAATGACTAGAAAAGTTTCTCTCTTCTGAAACACACTGACATTTTCTTATGAGATAGGATTGTCTGTTTTAAAAATTCTGTGCTTAGTTTTCTCAATCAGATAGCATTTATGGCCTTCCCACTTTAGGTCAAGGACAATCATAGATACTTAGTTACAGTGAAGGAAATAGCTCTAAACACTTTGAACTTAGAGATGATGATCTAATTAAGGAGAAAAACACAAACCGTAAAGCAAAAAATTAATACCAAATAAAAGGGAGAATTATACAGTAAGAAAGTAAGCCTAATGTAAAATTGAACACGGAATATGGAAGGAGAAAACTTACTTTGTGAAGGCAATTCTTCTTACTGAAAAGATGACAGTGTAAAGAAAGAAAGCAAAAGTGAGGATATGTATCAGCCAAAAGCCTAAAGCTCCAGAGGAGGCTGAATGTAGAAGTTATAAACATGTACAAAGAGATGAAATGAGTATGAAGATGCTCTAAAGACAAGAGCATTATCTTATTTCTATGCTGCTTTTGAGGCTTTATCCTAGAAGATGAGCAATGTACCTGAGCTTTTTATTTTTAACTTTCTGCTTTTTGGTGGTTAATTGGAGATATTAATAGTCTCACAGCTTTTTCTCTCTAGGCTGGTGTCAGAGATTCTCAGATCTCTGCTTTCTGAGCAGATAGGATTATAGGCACCTGGTCAAGAACTGTACTTTTAAGTTTTTAATTTCCAGTCTTTGAAGAATAACATTAGGAGTGCAGCAGCTGTTTTTTTTTTACATACACTTTTTTCATATATTTTATTGTAATTAATAGAAGGGTTACATGATATTTGCCAGATAGAAGGTACATTAATTCCCATACATTGATACCCTTTCACATGTCTTGGTCCCCATTTCCCTCCCCCCCACCCCACCCCTCATCTTGTTTTCCCCCCTTCCCTACCCAATTTCAAATAACCAAATACAAATATATCCAATATATCAGATAACAAAGTGAGATACAGTAACAATATGAGATAACCAAAGGACAACAAAAGAATGAGAGATAACATAGCAGAAATTTGCAATAGAGCAAAACCTTGATACATAGGCCATACAGTATGACATTAAATGAAAGGACCTCTCGGATATAGAAACAAAAGCCATATAATGAATGATTGTTGTCCTTAATGTACTATGTTATCTTTTACATACACTTTCAAAAGCAAATTTATTCCATAGCTGTCTTTCTACATCAGTATTGCCAGACTTCATTCTTTTTTAAGTCTGGCTTGTTATTTAACTAGTTGACTGTTGCTACTCTCCAGCAACACGGGGACGGGGAGGACACACAGGGCCAGCCTGTAGTCTCTCAGAGCCTACCGAGATGGTAAGTATCGATGACCCAGCCCTCCCCCAATTACCAGGGGAAAAAAACCACACTGAGTCAGGAGCAGTGTTAACCATGAAAATGCATCAAAAATCCGCTGATCTCTGCTGATCTCTCTTTATTGCGTCAGACAATTAGTTATATACTATTGGGGTAAGAGAAGGTGGGAACTGGGAAGCTAGCCAATAGGAAGAGGGCCACCGTGCTACCACTAAGGGTCTGGGGGTGGCTTTCAGGTACTGGGCTGGACAACTGCAAGTCACTTCTAAGAGAAGGGTATCCGATATAAAAAGGCCACTGCCATTTCACGTAATGAAAATCACTAAAGATATCAGTGAATAGATAGGAAGTAACTCATTTCAGTAAACACTCAATTTTCATTTGACATAAATAAAAATAAATGGTCCAAAATAAGTCTAACGACCTCGAGTTAAAATAGGTTGGATGGGCTGGGAGTTTGGCCTAGTGGTAGCGTGCTTGCCTAGCATGCACACAAAGACAATTCCTCTGTACCACATACATAGAAAATGCTAGAAGTGGTGTTGTGGCTCAAGTCAGTGCTTACCACTTGAGCAGCTGGTTTTTTAAAAAATGACTTTGTTTGGGGAAAGAGGAAATGAGGAAGAAGACAGAATTCATTGCAGGTAAAACAAACAGTTTGATATTTGCTGGAGTAATCCCAAGTTAGACAGTGGCTGAGCTGGAGAGACAAGGAAAAAGAGATGAATTTAGACATGCAGGCTTTGTGACTATTATTTGCCTGTTTATCAACTAGGGAGTTTTCAGCCACCTCTGTTCAAGAGACATTCACACTACCATTTCATTTGGTTTGAGGCAAAAAAGTGCTACTCATAATCAAGAATTGCAATAAAGTGTGTAAATAGTGCTTTCCCAAGATTATCAGATCTAAATACTGATTGGCTTCTAATAAAGTTAAGTAGCTTTATATTTAATAGTTTTCTAGTTGCATAGAGATGGGATATGTATGTGTGTATTCCTATTCATTTGACCAACAAAACTGTGCCTTATTACAAAGATCTTTGACTTACAGGTTCTGAGTAAACAATCTCTTAGTGTTCTAAAATGTCCCCAAATAGTCATTCCATAATTCTCTTACTCTGCCATTCTTTATACTTCTTGAAGTCTATTTCCTGATATTCCTTTCCTTGTAACACAGTCACTCAAGCCTCTGTTACAATAGTTAATATAGTCAATGTCTAGGGCTCCTTAGCAATATATATATATATATATGTATAGTATATATATGCATACCTTCCCTTTATTCATTTTCACATTTTAGTAACATTCATCCACACCAAAGCTTTGTGTTGAGGCCAGGATCTTTTCCAGTGTTGGATAAAGTTGGATTGGTAGTTTTGTCCTAGATAATGAATGAAAGACCTTGGTGAATCTCTCTAACAAACCAGAGTACATCTTTGATAATGATGCCCACAGGATGTTTCTGTGATAGATAAGCATGAAAGTAGCTAATCAAAATACCCTGTGGGAACTCTTACCATCATCAGTATAGAGCCAGGGAACATCTCTGGGACACTTCATCCATTTCAGTTACCATGCAAACATAGAGTGTGCAGGAGGGGCTAAAAAATTAGGAAAGAAGGAACGGGAGGAAGTAAAAGGCTTTCCTACATTCCTGTGTTTTTCTACATCTAGGCAACATGTGCTACCATAGTATTTGGGAAAGATTGATTTGCTGATTTGTAAGATTTTTTCATGCATGCCAAAGGCATCATTTTTCTTATTAGGATTTTTTTCTTCTATTTATGTGGTCAAAGTACTTAAACGTTTCCCACATTTTTAAATAAATGATTCTTGTTTCAAAAACTTTGCTTTCATAGAACTCATCTGCTTTTATAGATATATTAGTTACATCAGTTCCCTGTATTTCCTTTGGATTTTATAAATGAATATGTATGTTCATGTATGTGCATGATATGTATAGTATGATTTATGTACATATATTTATGTAACAAATATATATGATAACTTCTATATACTTAAGGCTTGTCCTTTCAGTAGAAGTGGAGTTCAAGAAAATCATATGGCCTCCTCTATATCATTTTGGCTTAGATATACTAGAGGTATATCAATCAATATGACTAGAGCGGTAACAAATACAGTAAAAAAATCATTCCCATATTTTATCTTCTTTTCCTCTAATCTCTGCCATTTAGTAACAACAAAATTTTATTGTTTAAATGAAAATGCAAACTTTTTATTAATTTTTTTCATCCATCATTTCCCCATGTGTCCTCTACCATCATACATTAAATTCAACATAGAAGTGATATTTGACTCATGATTCTTGGGAAGCTGAGATACAAAGATTGTAGTTCAACTCAGCCTGGGTAGGAAAGCCCATCTGACCACCGAAAACCAGAAATGGGGCAGAACTGATAGAGCACAAGCTTTGAGTGAAAAAGCTATTTTATAGCCCAGACTCTGATTTGGATCCTCAGTACAAACACACACACACACACAGATTTATATTCTCCTAGTCCCACTACTGAACAATCTGATATGAGAAGATCACTCAAGTATATGAGTTGATGACCACAAACAGTGAGAGCCTGTTTCAAAAAATATAGCAACAATTTTAAAAAATCAGAAAAGTCTTTGTAGGGATAAGTGTCAAGTTCAGCTGTACAGAGTTCACCTATCATACATGTAACCCTGAGTTTATTTTCATCATAAAACACACACACACACACACACACATACACACACACACACACACACACACGCACAAACACACACACACGCTTGCATATTTCTGGTTTTAACTGGATGTTGTCTACCTCAAAATTGAGTCACTTGTATATTCCCCAGGGAATATTACAATGCCATCACAAAAAGTCTCTTTTCTGATTTCATTTTCTGTTTCATTCTCCACTCAGAAGTCAATATTTTTTTTGCCAGTCCTGGAGACTGAACTCAGGGCCTGAGAATTGTCCTCAGGCTTTCCCTGCTCCCCACTCAGTGCTAGTGCTCTAACATTTGAGCCTCAGCATCACTTCTGGCTTTTTTCTATGCATGTGGTACTGAGGAATTGAACCCTGGGTTTCTGTGCATGCTAGGCAAGTACTCTAACTACTAGGCCAAACTCCTGGCCCAGCAGTCAATATTTTTAACTTAAAGATTAGACCATGTGATTGCCTTGTTCATTATCCTATTATTTTTCAAACCACTTGGAATAGCAATCAGATTTTCTTAAAAACCTTTGCTACCAATACCTACTTGATCTAGTTCTTTCTCACCTCATCTTCAGTCTCCCTACACTGCCCATCTCTTAACGCTCTGTGCTGTAGATATGTTCAAAACACATCATGCTATTCAGTTTCAGTGCATTGAACTCAAAATAATCAGCTCATCTGTTATTATAGTTATATTTCAAGTGTTTACCAGGCACATATGATTAGCTGTTATCTCAGATAATTCAAAGCTTTCTTTGCTATGGAGTGACATTATATTTTACATGCTTATGCATGAGAATGTAATGTTTTGATTCACATACATATTGAATAATGATCAAGTAAAGGTAGTTAGTGTTTCCATCACCTTAACCCTTTGCCATTTTTCTATGGGAAAACCTTCAAAATCATCTACAATGTTTTGCTATGTACAGTGTGTTGCCTTAATGTCAACTACACGCATCATCCTGTGCCTAGAATACCAGCACTTCTAATTCCTGTCTAACTGTGCCTTTGTAACTACTAACCAACTCAAACTAATCCCATCCTCCAATCTATAATTTTTCCTAGTCTCTCGGTCTCTGATACTGATTACCCTCTTCTCAACTGAGCTCTCATATACTTTACTTTGTCTTTCTATGCTTTACTTGCATTGCTTAATGTTCTCCATGTTCATTCATACCAATATAAATGACAGAATTTCATTCCTCTGTATCTCTGAGTAGTTCTCCACTATGTACACATAAATATTTCTGTACCTTTTGTCTGTTGCTGGACACATATGTTGATTCTATATCTTAGATATTGTCAATAGTGCCTTACTAAACATGAAAGTTTAGGTATCTCTTTGATATGCTGATTTCATTCCAAGAATTAAAGACAGTCCTACTGAAGACTTAGTTGTAAGGAAGATAAAATATCACCCCTTCCTTACTCATTGCAAGGTGAATGGCTGAGAGAGACAGGATGGCAGAACAAAACAATCACAATATAATATAAGCTTTCTGTCACACAAGAGCTTTCCAAAAAGAATGCCAAGAGAGAAGAATTTGTATTTTTATGGACAGTCATGTAAAAGTATGATTGAAAGACAAAGATTATGATCTAATTGCAATAAATTTGGGAGAAGTGTCTTTTTGGCATCCGTTCTCTCCAGAATTAGGGCATGATGCCCATCACATTAGTGTCTTAAGGGAAGGTAATGGAGAAACCTTCTTTCGTTTCTTGAGTTGCTTCACAAAGGATAAGGGGAAGTTGAGAATTGTCTTCTGCTTCTTTTCTTTCCTTAAATGATAAAGTATCATATTTAAGGGTGGTGTGTCCTGAACTCTATCATAGTATAAATGTCACCTTTCCAGATTGTTCAGTATGTCCCCAGGCACACCCTATATCAATCCATTTAAAATTCTACACAGCTTTGATGGCTCTTATGTTCCTTAGTCATTCAATGTTAGTTATCTATCACCTAGAAAGAACTTGGGCTCCATCATACTGAGAACTCATTTGTTTTATGTTCACTGCTGTGTCCCTGTATACAGAATTTTGTGTAGCAAGTATAGACATTCTGTAAAATATTTGTATAAAGAAAAGAAGCAGGGAAGCATGTTACTGTTCATGATATGAGTAATTCCAAGTATTTTAAAGTTTATATAAATAAAAGGAAGCCACTGCATATGCATACAACAATGTATTTAATTAATGTCTTTGAGTTAAATTTTAAGTTTAATGCTCATGTCCCAGCTCTATGTTTATCTCAGACAGAGCACCTTGCTTCCAAGAGCCACTATCTTGTTGTAAAAGGAACAATGCAGACTGAAAATAAAAGATAAATTATAGTACCAAATTTTGTGCTTTTCATGAAAAGACATAATCCAAGATAAATATGTGACCCTTCTAATATATACAGAAAACACCCACTCATGTACACTGACAATATTATGTAAATGTTTATCTTGCATTATAAGTCACCATGCTATCCTATGGTGTTAAGCTATCTAAATGTTCTTAGTATCTGATAAAAACAAGTTTGATCACATTTAGAGAGAGTTTTCTGTCAGGAAGGTTATCTATTCACCAAATTGGAATCTAGAGTTTTATTCATTTATGCATATCAAATTACCACAACTTAAATTATTGTTGAGCAATTGATCAGATCAAATTAAAATAATCAAGACCCATGGATCACTCTTCTGTAGGCAAGTCAGTCACACAGATACAACCAAAATGCTAGTTGCAAAGAAACCTGTTCTTATGAGAACTCCCATTACAAATTTTGAACTAGTGAGAAACCACATCATTCTTTGGTGGTTTATTATTTAAATAGAACAACTTTAAACAGATGGGCTTTTGCATATCTGGTCTTATTCTAAAGAACAAATTGTCCAAGAAAACCATTTAGAAGTATATGTATGTCATAAAACAAAAACTGAGACTGTTCTAGGAGTTTCTAGGACATTTATCCACATGAAGGTTTTCTTAAGCAGTTGTAAGTGAGGATTTCATTGTGTTCCTTTTTTTCACCACCCCCAGGACATAAGACATTGCACTGAATATGAGATGAACTACAAATATTTAAGCAATCAATGTTTAAAGGGGAAATGATGTAAAATAGCGCACAATTGCCTTTTTAGATGAAGTTAGAAAATGCTGATTATACATCTAGCTGTTTATAAGGCCTTTCTTTATATTTCACAACCCTCTTCACTACTTTTGAAGAAGTCAGGTGATTTTTTCAAAAGAAAAAACATCGGCAGCATCTTCCAGCACAGTGTCTACAAATGGTAACATAGTGATGAGATAAGAATTATCCTTTTAGCCAAGCTTAGTGAGAGCAAGCTTCCCAAACAGGAAAGGCCCCCACTGTCATGGACTGCTTGCTACTGGAACATTGCAACACTTGAAATTTACTGCTTATTAAGATGTAAAAGGCCATTACTACTCCCCAGAACATTTTTTTTCTGAACAGAGATGAACCTAGGAAGCTTTTAGGCTATTTCCTGAATCATAGACAAAGAGCTCCATACACAGCAACTCTAGGAGATGTAAAGGGGAGTATATTATGATCCTTATTGGATTACTCAAAGCCTCAGCGAAGCTCCCTTCAGAAGTAGTATAAATCAACGCTAACTGCTTCCATAGAAAAGCAATCAAGTTTTTAAGAGAATATCTTTGTTCCCTGAGGTTGCAACAGTAAGATTTAGATGCTTCTATTAGGACCTTGCAATGGAGTGTACTTAAGTAATTACAAAAATCCAGCCTGGAAAAACACCTGGACAGGCTCTGAAAAAAAATGATCTTTTGGTTTCATGTCTGGATACTTTAGAAGCATTTCCCCATGTACTATTTGAATGTGCACGGATGCACACACACACACACACACACACACACACACACACACACACACACACACACACCTCCCTTTACTATAGCGAATTATTATAGTAAGTGGGAAATCTCCACTCTCTATTTTCATATTGTTGTACTAAACATTGCTACTGTATACTGTACTATATCATACTATACAATTTCAAGCATACTTATGTGCTTCTAGAATAACAAGTTAATCACTAACAGAGCTTAAGTGGGATGAATAAACCAGAAGACAACTTGTCTTTGAAAATACTGGAGAGATGTTTGTAAATGTGAAATCATTCCTTCTCTGGAGTTTCATACAAAGTTCTACAGGGTTACAGAAAAATGTCTTTAAACCCAGGCCAAACAATAATGACATTCCGGATAAATAAATAATACATAGCAGGGTATCAAAGACATCAAGAGTCCATGAGACAAGTTTCATTTCCTTTTCTATGTCTTTTTTTTTTCTGCCAGTCCTAGGCTTAAGTTCAGGGCCTGAGCACTGACCTTGGATTTTTCTCAAGGCTAGAACTCTACCACTTGAGCCTCACCCACTTCTGGCTTTTTCTAAGTATGTGGTACCGAGGAATCGAACCCGGGTTTTCGTGCATGCTAGGTAAGCACTCTACCACTAGGCCAAATTCCCGGCCCCTTTTCTATGTCTTTTGGTCAAATATTTAAAAATACCATAGATTTTAGTTTGAAGTCTATTTTATCTGATATGAGGATGGCAACTCCAGCCTGTTTATGGGGGTCGTTAGCTTGATAGTTTATTCCAACCTCTCATTTCAAAAGGTGTTTGTTTTTTGGGGTAAGATGTGTCTCTTGAAGACAGCAGAACGATGGATCTTGCTTTTTGATCCAACTAGATAATCTATGCCATTTAATTAGAGAGTTAAGTCCATTGATATTGAGAGTCAGGATTGAGAAATATTTATTAGTTCCTGCCATTTTTACAAGCTTTCATTAGGGCCTGTGTCTTGATAGTTTTTGTGGTACTTAGATGTTATGAGTTTTAGGTGCCATGTCTTTCTCTGTATTATATTTGTGTTGGTTTTCCATGTGTAGAACATCTTTGAGAATTTTCTGTAGTGTTAGTTTTGTTGCTACATAGTGTTGAAGCTTTTCCTTGGAATGGAATGTTTTTATTGTTCCCTCAGTTATGAATGAGAGCTTAGCTGGGTACAGTATTCTTGGTTGGTAGTTATTTGACTTCAGGGCATGGTATATATTGTTCCAATCTCTTCTTGCTTGCATGGTCTCTGCTGAGAAATCTGGAGTTATTCTGATTGGTTTGCCTTTATAGGTGATTGTTCTCTTCTCCCTGACTGCTTTTAGGAGTCTTTGGCCTCTACTGAGTGGGAGAAGATCTTCACCAACCATACAACAAAGGCCTCATATCTAAAATATAACAACAGCTCAAAAAATTGAATCACTCCAAAACTAACCTCCAAAGTAACAACCATCCCATTAAAAGAAGGGCCAAAGACTTAAAGATAGTCTTCTCTGAACAAGAAACAAAAATGGCCTATAGACACATGAAGAAATGCTTGACGTCTCTGGTCATAAAAGAAATGCAAATCAAAACAACTCTAATATTCCACCTCACTCCAGTTAGAATGACCAGTATCAAGAAAAATAATAACAACAGATGTGGCCAGGAGGGATCACTACTGCCCTGTTGGTGGAAGTGCAAACTCATTCAACCACTATGGAAAGCAGTATGGCAGTGCCTCAAAAGACTAAACATAGACCTCCCCTATGACCCAGCAATTCCACTACTTGGCATTTACCCAGCCATCCATAAACAAAGACATACTAAATCCACCAGCACAACAATGCTCATTGCAGCACTATTTACCATAGCAAAGATATGGAACCAACCTAGATGTCCCTCAGTTGATGAGTGGATCAACAAGATGTGGTATTTATACACAATGGAATTCTATGCTGCTGTCAGAAAAAATGACATTGCCCCCTTTGTTAGGAAATGGAAAGACTTAGAAAAGGTCATATTAAGTGAAGTAAGCCAGACTCAAAGGAACTTAGGCTCAATGGTTTCCCTCATTTGTCATAATCAGTAGAAATCTTGGTCTCTCCTAGCAGAGATTTGCAATAGAGCAAAACCTTGATACAAAAGGCCATATAGAAGGACGCTAAATGAAAGGATCTCTAGGATATAGAAACATAAGCCATATAATGAATGATTGATGTTCTTAAGGTACTATGTTATCTCTCATCTCTTTTGCTGTCCCTTGGTTATCTCATATTGTTACAGTATCTCACTTTGCTACCTGATATATCGGGAAGGGGGGAAAACAAAATGAGGGGTGGGAGTGGGGGGAGAGGGAAATGGGGACCAAGACATGTGAAAGGGTATCAATGTATGGGATTAATACACCATCTATCTGGTAAATATCATGTAACCCTTCTATTAATTACAATAAAAAATATATGAAAAAAACCATAGATTTGGAAACATAAAAAATCTTGTTCTCTTTTTGAAGCTAACTTTTGCAATATAAATAGCAATAATTATATTCTAGACATTTAAGTTGAAATAGCTAACACAAATTTATTAATTTTGAGAGTCTGGGCAAATCCACATGCCTTCCAAATTATTGTTTTTAGTTAGTTTATTCACGATTTTTGACATCAATTTTTTTCCTAGTTGTAGAAAATTCATCTATGGAAAAGTATTAATTGTTTTGTGCCTGGAATGATACTTAATTATGGATGATACAAAATAATCACAAAGCTTAGTTTATACCATCAGGGACCAGTAATTCAGCAACTAGCATAACATATAAAATATATGAATAATACAAGACAATAAATTTGTGTTGAATTCTATGCCAAGATTATAAATACTATAAGAATTCAGACACATACAAAAAAATCAATAGAGCTTATCTGACTTGAAGAATTTTGTGAAGAAAATACATCTTAACTTGATGTGATAAATTGTTCATAGTAATTGTAAGTTTTTGAGCAAGAGAGTGACAGATGAAATCAACACAGGAGGAAAATTTACGAAGCATCAGTATTCAGGAAGTCTTCGATGCTAGAAGAGGGTATGCTGACTAGGAGCCTAACATAATACCTCAGGGACCATATAATAGAGGCCTGGAATATGAAGAGGGTTGTGGATATAGAAAACTGACATTTTGCAAGAAAAATTGACCAGCCTTATAATTAAATACAAAAATTAGAAAGAGATTGCTACTTAGAATACATATTATGAGAGTTAACAGACACCTATAAAATATAATAATACTGACTTACTAATCCCCCAAAAATACAGCCTGAGAAGGGCATAGATGCAAACCATTTTGTTGGGATAATGGCCCAAAAAAGAGTGAAGAAGTAGAGAAAAGAGAATAACTAAGAATGAATATGTGTAATGGGTCGATTAGGAAAGTGGACAAAAAGGACTTGAAACTATGGGGAGTCCTTCCAAGACGGTGAGACTATCATGACCAGAATGGTTCCTCTGTAAGCTGGGGAGATGCAGAACTCCTCCACTAATTTCATCACGTTTCACTGAGAGTTACTCCTATGCCATTAACTCCTCATATTTTTCAGTTTATCTACCCATGCTCTGGGAAGAAGAGAGTGGCACTCGGTCGTGCAGGGCTGTGGCATAACACTAGCAAGGTTACGTCTTAACATGACTCAGAAATCAATACGGATGTAAATCCACAGCAAGAGTCTGCTGTAATCACACACCAATACACCTAATATTTGGGCATCATGCATATAGACAATCCAAGAAACAGACCTTGGTGATGAATGACTCAGTTTCTGCACTCTGGGGGATTTTGGTAGGAAGTCAGTCTGCTCGCTGAAACTTCAGGTAAGTCACTTGACTTATAAACTTCTTCCATCCAGTGGACTACTAATTGATAGCAATAAATATATCGAATTTATACAATTATTATAATTATTAAGTTTAAGACAGGTAACTTAATTAGCCCAGTGGTGAAAAATCCCGCCAGACATTGTGTCTTAATGGCATTTTATTTCTAAAATTGGAATCCTTAAGGAAACTTGGGGGGAAAAATCAAATTAGTGTTGATTGTCAATGCAGGACACCCTGTGTTTTTGCATGCATTTTTGTAGGCATTTTCATTCCAATGACAAAATTGCTGATGGCTCTCATTAGGACTTTTAATAAAGCCATGAGATAATATTAGCATGTGCCTACTAGCTGAATACCAACCTTATTCAATTAAAACTTGCACTTTCATCAAACTGTAGGAAAGAACCAATCTGTGGTTTCGGCTTCCTACCACTGGCTCTGGAAAGCGTCTCTCAATGTCACTTCATAGGCAGTACAATTGTTTTCTATCCAAAACAGCAAATAGCTGTCAGCATTAAGATAGCAACTCATCAATAAGTGTTTTCAGTCTCTTGATGGATGGTCTCTGACTTTCGAGCTTGACAGATGAACGTCATCCATTTCACGTATAAAGAAATCCCTTGCTCCTTGCATCAGCACACACCCACCTACAGCAAATAGCACCCATTTTAAAGAATCCTGAGGATAAAGAACAATCTACCTGCATAGCCATCATCATCTCCTTTATTTATAGGAAGTCTCAAAATCAGAAGATTCCATAGAGGAATTACAGTAGTTCAACTGATTGAATCTTCAGCAAATAAAATTATATGAACTCATTAAACATTTGTCCCGAACAGTAATCATAAAATTTTCAATCCAGGTATGACCTCAAACTACAGACTTGTGGAAATATGTATCCAAATATGCAAATAAACTACTGCTCTAGAATTGAATATTCCTATGCCATAAGCATATGATAAATTCTGTGTGTTTTTTTTCACTTGAAGAAAATTGCTTGTCCATGGTTATGTACTACCATCATTTCCAGATATACCACCTAGACCTCATATCATCTAGAAATAGCCTACCCTCACATCCACAACCCTATTCATTCCTTACAGGAATTTCTCACAGTAGGAAAGTAGAGTATGCCATTATTAGCACTACTTGAGAGGGAGCATTCGAATGAGTGTGTATGACAAAGGATTTCCACTCTAATTAGCCTCTCAGTATACCTGGTAGGAAGTCTCCATAGTCAAAGAGAACTTTATATATACCCAAACTAGGGATAATTTCTCCTTTAAAAAAAAAGTATAGTGAACCTTCTTACAGTTACAGAAAGAAGACATGGTGGGGGGGGGAGACAGAGAAGGGTAGAAAACATATACCTCATGACAAGTGAAGAAAAGAAAGAAAATATGTATTATTCACATATGGTACCAGAATAAGAATATATGTCTTGTGTTATATAAAGGATTTTCTCTCTAAATATAGAAACAATACATGATTATAAAGAATTTAGGAAAATAAGAAGGTAAATAAGGAAGCAAAATTTAAATATGATCTTTGTGACTAATATTTTCATTGTAAATAACTTCACATGTTCTCCCGATGTTTCCTTCAAAGTATAGACAACAATTTACAAATTGGAAGCTGTATTTTCTGCCAGTTATTTAATGTAAAAATATTCTTTCATCATTCCACAAAGAATTATGATATATTTTTATAATAAATGAACTCACTGAAAGCTTGGTGATGTGCAATTCCAGAGAGAACATTTTTGAAGAATGACGTTTAATTAGAAACAAACCTAAGTCCTTCTTCACAATGCATAGCAAGTAACTATGATATTAAGATTAATTACTGTAAATCTCCAGTGTTTACTGTGACTTCTACTACTGACATAAAATATAAAACAAAACAGTTTTTCTGTATGATGACAATAAAAGGAACATATCAAAATCTCCTATATCTCACTTATATTAACATGATTATTCAAATGTTTTTTTGAAAAAGTTCCCTGTTTTAATGGTACTGGAAATTCCTTCAATAATAAATGTAACCTTATATTGTACAAAAACCAAAATGTATGCACATGTGCATGCATGTACAAGCTTGCTTGCGCATATATGCTTCCACACACAGTTCTACATAGATGGGAGAACAAGGTAGAGGAAAAGCTAGCATATCTGTACTGGTGGGACTACTTGAGGAGCTAGGGGGATGAAATTACCGCATAAGGGATAAGTAATATCAAACATGGTGCATCTATGAGTGAACATATCAAAATAATTCTCATTGAAAGTTGTTGAATAGTGATTAATGAGGAATGGAAAGTGATGGGGAGTATAGTATATGCATATGTGCATACTCTTTTGCTGTTCCTTGGTTATTTTCATATTGTTACAGTATCTTACCTTGTTATCTGGTATATTGTATATACGTTTATTTGTTTATTTGAAATAGGATAGGGAAGAGGGGAAAATAAGATGAGGGGAGGGGAGGGGGGAGGTGAATGAGCCAAACTCTACTTCCCAATTTCTTTTTTTTTTTTTTTGCGAGTCGTGGGCTTGAGCTCAGGGCCTGAGCACTGTCCTGTTAGAGCTCTACTACTTGAGCCTCAGCACCACTTCTGGCTTTTTTCTATGTATGTGGTACTGAGGAATCGAACCCAGGTTTTCGTGCATGCTAGGCAAGCACTCTACCACTAGGCCAAACTCCAGGCCCCTCCACTTCCCAATTTCTAGAGGTTAACTAGAGATAAAAGTCTCAGGTCTGGATTTGAACCTTGATCCTCAGATCTCAGCCTCTTGAGAAGCTAGGATTACAGGTGTGACCAACCACTCCCAGCTCTCTAGTTTTATATGTTGAAATTCTAGATAGTTGTACAGAGTCAAAATTTTTACATATTTGATGCTCTTCTAGTTTTGTGAATTATACCCTTAAAGACCAAAAGTAAAACCAACTCCCCACTCAAAAATGGGATTTTCTGTACTTTCTTCAGATATTTAAAAGCAACACTTTTTATAGGATTCCAACAATCTGTACACCCTATTACATGACCTTCCACAATAGTTTGTGCTGTTTAATTCCCCTGCTTATTCAATGAGTTTATTTATTTTTGTAGTATTCAGAACTGGCCACATTATTTGGAATTCCCCAAACAATGAGAATAATTTTTATACAAACAATAAGAACAAGTCAATAAGAAACATTTCTATAATCCTGAGGTTTGTTTCTCTCAAAACAAACTTTGTGTGTCTCATAAGTAATTTTAGAGTCATCCACTGCCTCTTTATGTTGAGATTTTTAAATATGCCTATCTAATTCTCATAACAGGTTTCAGAGTCTCTACAGAAATGTTTGTAGATGAATCTCAAAATATAATGTTAAGTGAATGAAGAATCTAGACAGAAAAGCTACATATTATAAATTAGTTTAGACTATACATTAAATAGGTAATATCTACTTACTTGAGGTGAATTTTATCTCAATTTTTAGTAAATAGATGAAAATGTGATAGGGATAAACAAAGGTATGTACAAAATAACCAATATAGACTTATTAAGTAGAATAACAAGACATGGTACTCTATAATCTCAGCAATGACATAGGAAGAGTGAAAATTTGAGAACAGCTCAGGCTACATATCAAGTTCTAGGGCATTCTAGGATATGTAATTAGACATTTCATTAAAATTTTAAATATTATTAAGTTAATAAAGGAGACTCATATAATACAGATGAATCTGAAAATTTTATGTTAAATGAAAGAAGTCAAACACAGAAAAACTACCTGTTGTTCAATTCTCTGTGAATGCACAATCAAAAGAGGTAAAATATACAGAGACTGAAAACAGTTCATCACAAGGAGAAATCAGGCAGGTGTAACTGTGACTGATCCAAAAGCATGTGGTAGACCATAGCATAACTGTGGAATTACACAGTAGTGTTGGTTGTAAATTTGCAACTATAAGGCTGGGAGTTTGGCCTCGTGGTAGAGCGCTTGCCTAGCATGCACGAAGACCCATATTCGATTCGTTAGTACCACATACATAGAAAAAAGCCAGAAATGGTGCTGTGGCTCAACTGGTAGAGCTCTAGCCTGAGAAAATCCGAGGGCCTGAATTCAAGCTCCAGGACTGGCAAAAAAATTGCAAGTATAAATTCACAATAAACTGAATACTTTAAAATTACTAAGATGATGAATTTTGTTTGTGTGAACTTTACCTCAAAATTCACTTTAAGCTCAGGGGGGCTGAAATTATTGCTGTTACCATTCATTCCTACTGTACAATTTGTTGCAGAATTGGTACAACTCACAATTTGTGCAACAATCACCTTCAGTTAAGTCAACTTTGACTAGATTGTCACTGGAATCAACATCTATATTAACCAGTTGCTTCCTGTATTGTTTCCTACATGGTATTCTTGAGAAGGGAAATATGTGGAATTAAACCACATAGCAAAATAGCCATTCCAACAAAACCAAAAATGTAATCACATCTTTTTCTTTCTCTGCCTTCAAAGCCTCATAAATTCTGTAGGATGGTAAATAAACACTACATTGCACATTCCATGCAAACTGGGACTGATCCAACCAAACAAAATTGCAACAGCAACAATAATGATGCCAAACATACTTCATACATTTCAAGTAATGATTCAGAATATTTTACAACTATTCATTGAGAACCTATTATGTCAGGCAGTGTAAGATATAGCAGTATATAGAAAAGCTAAAGTCTCAAAATTCTATTTTAATGATTTTATGTAGATTATTGTGTTTTTATAGATGAGAGCACAAGCAGATGAAGGTAATAAAGTTGTCTGCATCCGACAGATTTGAAGTTACATGCACCAATGGACATGGTCTTTAGACATTTCGAGGTAAACAACATAGTTACATAATGGAAGAAATTTGATGAAACAATCTGCCCAGCTTGGTCAAGAGTATAGATTATCCAACATTTATCATATCTTAGTTGTAAAAATCCACACAAAATTGCCACAAGATTAACAACATTTTTATAGTCTTTTTAAAGATGATATTTTTGAAGAAAACTATTAATTCAATTATTGTTTAGAGTATTTCTGAACTTAAAATGATTTCAAAAAGTAAACAAGAAAATTAAATATTAAATTTGCATTTAAAATCAAAATAATTTTTAAAAATTATATGTTATATTAAAAGGGTTACTTTTAGCTTTGAAAACTTTTTCATTAACCGGTCATTTTTCAATGTTATATGTGGAAGTTGTAGAACATTACTTAAGAATTTCCTTGTGGATATGGAAAATTTAATAAGAACATTATTTAAAGACTGCAGGAAATAGCTGTCCTAATTTTGACATTGCTGACTAATTTCAGGATGGAAACAGACTGCTCAGTATCATTTACTATAACAGGAGAAACATTATTTTGCTTTAAAATTTTTGTGATCATTTTCCTGAAATATATTTCAAAAATTGACAAATCTCAGAATGTGTGTATATGTTTATATATATATCACTAATTATTATTCTTATATAATAAATACATATTCTCTCAATTAAAGTAAACACATATATGTAAGAAAGACTACAAAAAATACACAAGAAAAATAAATTACTTTTGATTACAATTACTTGTCAATACTATCAACAAAAAATTCTGTGTCAAACTTTCAACTCTTGTCTCTGTGTGCTATGAAGACAAAAAAAGAAAAAGATCATCATAACTGTCCATATTAATTAGATGCATATACACATAAATATTAATAAAAGTGCCAGGTAGCAGCACATAAATTTTCATTTTAAGCTATATTTGGTGGTGAGTAATTAGTAAAACAGACTATAACATCTACGAGTTCATGGTGGGATAGATTTTACTTTAAAGGAATAAGATTATTTGGGTGAGGTACTATCCAAGAAAACTGTAGTAGAAAACTGATGTAATAAAAAAAAATTAGACATGAGAAAGGGTATCAATGTTTGTGTAGTAATGCACCTTCTATCTGGTGAATATAATGTAATCCTTCCATCAATTACAATAAAAATATATGGAAAAATTAGAAATTAAGTTGAGAAATAATTTGTGAATTTTAGTTAGGATGTGAAATCTGCACATTATTTTAAAATAGAAAACTATTCTGGGCACGGTGGCTCAAACCTATAATCCTACCTACTCATGAGGCTGAGATCTGAGCATTGCAGTTCAAAGCCAGACTGGGCAGTAAAGAACGTGTGACTTATCTCCAATTAATCACTAGAAAATCAGAAGTGGCACTGTGGCTCAAGGTTGTCAGTAACCTTGAGCTGAAGAGCTCAGGGACAGCACCCAGGCCCAGAGTTCAAGCGCCATAACCCACAGGAAAAAAATAGAAAATTATGAAAATTCATGAAGACCAAAACAGGGAGTAAAATATGTGTTCATAACTCAGAAAAAGTTATATGAATTAGGAGAAAAATAGGTAATGGTAAGAAATTTATATCTGCAAAACTAAACAACTTTGGAAATTGTGTTGCCTGCAGGTAGAAACAAGAAGGCAAGTCAGAGAAAGGTGATCAAGAGCAGCCAGAGCTCAGGTCCACCCTGATTAGAACAAAGTAAGAACTGAATACCTAGGTCTGAAATCCAGTGGACAGGTGGTTATATTCCAGAGAAATTCAGAAAATGTAGGAGTAAGTACATATGAATGATGGTAAATGCTGTAAAAATAATAGCTTCGAGAGAAGGAAGGAACAACCATAGAAAACAATTCACCAAAACCTTATGAAATGTGAAATTAGAGGAAGAGAGAAGTAATAACTTAAGGAATAGCAAAGATAGACTAGACTATATTCTTTGTAGAAATGAATATGAATGGAAATGAAAGATTTTTCTCAAAACATCAGGTAGGCATTTGTGCTGGAAATTTTAAAATTCAGACAATAATAAAACTGACACCCTGTAGAAAGAACGAGAATAGGAAGAAATGCTCCAGTACTTGCTCACTGCAGTGTTATGATGTGAGTGTCCCATGATTTAAAACATACTACCCTAAGCTATGACAATTGAGATCATAAACTAGGATATAGTGGTAATTTAGGATTTCTTAACCACTAAGTGAAGCAAAGTAAGAGTAGTTGAGTGATAGATAATAATATACAACATCAAATGGGTGATAACTTCAAATTTCTAAGTGGACACGGATCAACATAAGTTGTAAGTATTGATCATGTGTTTCTACTTTACTTACTAGAGAGGAATGAAATCTGGAACCCAGCAAAAATGACTTGAAGTTGATTCAAGGTTTTAGCTTCACTCAAGCGATGATTTGATGACCCGTGTCATATATCAAAGACTGGAGCAAAGCAAAATTCTAAAATTCTGTGCTATTCCTTACATACTTTCAACATATATGAACCAAAAAAAAAACCCCATGAATAGCAGAAACACCCACTATTTTAGGAAGCATGTGAATTAATACAAAACATCCCAGCATACATGAAATTAAAAAACAAAATGATACAAAAAAAAGCATTTGAACAAATATATTCAAAGTTCAAATGAGACTCCTAGACCGTCAGTTAAAGAAAACTAGGAACTTTATTAAGCCATGTGCATCCACTTCCCATCTAGGCAATGAATCATCATCTTGATAGTGAAAAACAAACGGCCCTGGGCTTAGGGTAGGGGAGGGTTTTATAAGCAAGCATTACAAAAATCGGGCCATTTAAGACCATTGTGCCATAATTTCACTGATGATTATTTAGTGACCTTTAAGTCCATTTGATTTTCATCACAAAAATTAGACCTCCTAACTCTCAGTAGGCTTGCCAGCAATGGCACCATACTTCTAATGAGAAGGCAGTGGGGTCATCGGTGAGTGGTGTTGCTAAGGCAAGCAGACAAGCAGATAAAGAAGCAAAGTGGTGGTTAGCCTTGTGATATCTGTGTAACATAAACATATTTTGCCTCAGGGCACCCTGATCTTGGTTCTCTTAGTGCAGCTAAAAGACTAAATGCCATAGAATGCTTTCTTTCCCTAAACCATCTCAGACAGCCTTCAGGTTCTTCTGGCCCTTGCAATTTTAAGTCCTGACTTATGGGTTTTCCATTCCTCACTAGCATGAATCTCTCAATGAGCTCTTTTTCTAAGGTGGAGCATCCGGATGGTGACAGGATTTCCCCGACCCTGAAAAAATAATATAGCTATAGTATTCATATATTGGGGGAGGTGAAATCCAACAAATTTCAAAAATTCAATAAATCACAAATAAACACTGAAGGCATATCTAGCAAAATAATAGTTAATGTATAAAATTATATGCACATATGTATGAGGAGAATAGAAACAGATGAACCAAGAATAAAAGTAGTTTCATAATGCAATGTCCTTTTTCAATAGCAAAAGAACCATTCAAAACGTAACTTGAGAAAAAAAGAATGCATTATTACAATAAGAGTAACTGTTGGTATTATCAGGATTTTGAAAGCAAAAATAGTATAAAAATCTTAAAAGTGTACAGTGAAAAGAATCCTGGATCCTCCATTTTAATATAGTGAAAATATCTTCTGAAAGTAAAAGCAAAATAAGGCATTTTCAGGTAGATACAAACTGAGAAAATTTGTCTCAAGCAGACAGAACCACCCTACAGAAAATGATGATGGGGGTTATGAAGATTGAGGAAGAAACACATTAAAAGGAAGAATGTCAGGATGCCAAATATTTAAAAGTATAAAATGTTTTTCTTCATTCCTTTATCTCACTAAGAAACAATAATTCAAAACAAACATAAAACTCATATGTTTTGGGTTAACAATCTCTATACAAGAAAGCATAAGCCATAAAGCAGAAGAAACAATAGAACTGAGAATAAAAGAAGCATGCATCACGATATTCTTGATCTAAAACTCTGTAGTAATAATTCAGGGCTTGATAAGTTGAATGGAGAGTACTGGATCTCTGAATGACACTGGTTAAAAAAATGACTCAAAAGGGTGCTGTGAAGTGTGGCCTAGAGGAGAGTGATTGCCTAGCAGTCACGAAGCTCCTTGGTACCACACACACAGAAAAAGCCAGAAGTGGTGCTGTGGCTCAAGTGGTAGAGTGCTAGCCTTGAGAAAACCCAAGGACAGTACTCAGGCCCTGAGTTCAAGCCCCAGGACTGGCAAAATAAGTAAATAATTAAATAAATGACATTTCCTTAACAAGATAATATATTTACCGAGTACATATTTTATCAGTGTGTGAGAAGTAATGCACCCACTAGTTAGTGAATTTTAACTATAACCCCTCTATACATTACCTTGGTAATAAATAATAAAATGAAAAAAAGAACCTTGTTCTATTATATGTAACTTTATAAACCTAGTAATTAAAATAAAGAAAATTTTAATTTTAAAATGAAGACAAGATGTATATAGTAACTTTACAAAAAGTAATACACAAAGGTTTAATAATGAATATGTCAGTAATTTGAGGTCATTATCAGACATCAAAAAGTGCAAATTAAATGCAAGCAAATTCTCTAAGTACTTATTAGAATAGCAGTTAAAATACTCCAAACCCTAAATTTTGGCAAAAATGAAGAGGAAATGAAATTCCCATACATAGTTGATGTACATAAAAAATGTTTCATCAATTGTAGAAAACTATATGGACATTTCTTGTGATGAAAAATATGTAACAAACTTTCCTTTTTCCAGTTTTCAGTTCTTACTATTCCTCAGAAAGTAATAAAGCTGATATCCATGCCTAAGACAGATGTAGAAGCTCTCCTGATGAAAACCAAAAGTTACATTGTATAGCTAAACAACAAACCACAATTCAGCAATTAAAAAAAATCCTGATATTCACAAGTACATAAATAAAAAGACAGAAACAAAAACTTATGCACTACTCAATTCCATTCATATAAAGCTTTACAACTGGGCCAGGAAGGATGGCCTAGAGGTAGAATGCTTGCATGGCTGGCAGGAATCCCTGAGTTCAATTCCTCGGTACCACATGCCCAGAAAAATCCAGAAGTGGTGCTGTGGTTGAAGTGGCAGAGTGCTAGTCTTGAGCAAAATTGCTCAATGACAGTACCCAGGCTTAAAATTCAAGCTCCAGGACTGACAAAAAAAATTAAAAGCTTTAAAGCAGCAGCAAATTAAACTGCAATAATAAACATGAGATCAGAGATTCCTTCTGTGGACTAGGGAGGCTCACTAATTGGGAGAGGATGTGAGTGATGGTGGCTCATGTCTGTAATACTTGTTATTCAAGAGGTTGATAAATCTCATGGTTCAAAGCTAGAAATGTCTGTGAGTTTCTATCTCCACCTAACCAGCAGAACAACTAACTGGCTTAGAAGTGTGGCCCAAGTGGTAGAGCACAGTTGCGAGCTTGGAAATAACTGAACCACAGTACAATCTGTGTGTGTGTGTGTGTGTGTGTGTGTGTGTGTGTGTGTGTGTGTGTGTGTGTGTAATCTGATGAAAATGTCATACTTTCATAGAGATGTGACAAACATGGCTTTATTTGCTAAAATTCATCATATTATCCACTTAAGACCACTGAACAGGTCAAATATATTCCAGTTACAACATTAAACAACTAGTAATACTACAAACCTGATTATTATAACTCACTTTCCCTAACATACTAAACCAACCAACCAACAAAAAAATAATAATATATTTTTATTTTGTATGTGGTCCTTTCCTGGGTCAACTATTATTGATACTTCATTGCCTAGCAATAATCTCCATACAATTTTGAAAATTAATGCCTTTGTATTTATCCATAGTTAATGAAATTTCCCTTGTCCAAGTTATCAGATGAAACATCTGTGTATATTTGTCATTGAACGTGGACTAATTTTCACATTATCATCTTACATCCTGATGGTAAGTTTAGCAAGTTAATTTTTAATAATTTAAACTTCTTTGGATATGTGTTTACAAAGACTACATTAAACATTGACTGCATGTACATTTGCATCTTTTAAATTTTCCATATATACCTCCACATTGTCATTTGCAATAATTTACTACATTATGATTCCATATTCAGCTGCCTTTGGATACACAGATATGATGCAGCTTACATTTGGAGATTCCCTCTGATTAACTATTCAAAACACACACACACACACACACACACACACACACACACACACACACAAGCTAATTTTGACCTTCTTTTTTTGTGGGCTTTCATTCCTAAAGTCAGAGACCCTTTTATTCATTCTATGCTTTTTCCTTTGTATTCTATATACTAAGGTGTCTGAAACTGATGATGAGACCTAATATAGAGCTACAATTTCTCTGTCTGTATAACAGGAACAAATTATGGCATTCATCTAAAAAAAAAAAAGCAAAGAACTTGAATAGTGCAATCGCTGATGAAGAATGGACAAAATGGTACTTGAGTCCTCTAAATTAGAGCATTAGTTCTTGTCCTGTAGAAAGAGAAAAAATCAGAACATTAGACTGAACTAAATTGAACAGAAAAGCCAATAGTGAAGAATAAAGTGGAAGGTGCTCAAATCAAGAGAGTGAAGGTGAATGCTGAGAAGATAACAAGTTTCAAAGGTAGGCTGCTTAACACCCAGGGATCTGAGTCACATGACACACTATATTCAGGCAAGCCCAATCTAAGCTTCACAAGTTCTCAAGATAGAAAAAACAATGTTCCCAATGCAGGCTGCAGATTCTCTAGAGAAGCTGTGATGTCGATGTTAGAATAAGGGCAGGATGTTCAGAAGAAAAAAAAAGTTAAAAGGAGGAAATTTCTCCAGATAATTCAGCTTAAAATTTTTAACCACAAAATAATGTAGCTACAAATATACACTAATAATTACTTTTAAGTAAAGGTGGGATTTTTTTCCTTTCAGCCTGTTTTTTCATATATTTTGAATTATAATTAATAGAAGGGTTACATTATATTCACCAGATAGAAGGTGCATTACTTCACATACATTGATACCCTTTCTCATGTCTTTGTCCCCATTTCCCACCCCCACCCCCACCACTCCCTCCCTGACTTCAAATAACCAAATACGCATATATACAGTATATCAGATAACAAGGTGAAATAGTGTAACAATATGAAATAACTAAGGGACAGCAAAAGAGATGAGAGATAACATAGTACATTAATGACAACAATCACTCATTATATGGCTTTTGTTTTTATACCCTGGAGGTCCTTTCATTTAGCATCATACTGTATGGCCTTATGTATCTAGGTTTTGCTCTATTGCAAATCTCTGCTGGGAAAGACCAAGGTTTCTACTGATTATGACAAATGAGGGAAACCACTGAGCCTATGTTCCTCTGAGTCTGGCTTACTTCACTTAATATGGTGTTTTCGAAGTCTTTCCACTTCCTTACAAATGGGGCAATGTCATTCTTTCTGACAGCAGCATAGTATTCCATTGCATATAAATGCCACATCTTGTTGATCCACTCATCAAGGGAGGGACATCTGGGTTGGTTCCATATCTTTGCTATGGTAAATAGTGCTGCAATGAACATTGTTGTGCTAGTGGATTTAGTATGTCCCTGTTTCTGGACAATTGGGTAAATGCCAAGTAGTGAAATTGCTGGGTCATAGGGGAGCTCTATATTTAGTCTTTTGAGGAACTGCCATACCGCTTTGCATATTGGTTGAACGAGTTTGCACTCCACCAACAGTGTAGTAGTGATCCCTCCTGGCCACATCCCCTCTAGCATCTGTTGTTATTAGATTTCTTGGTCATGGCCATTCTAACTGGAGTGAGGTGGAATCTTAGAGTTGTTTTGATTTGCATTTCTTTTATGGCCAGAGAAGCTGAGCATTTCTTCATGTGTCTATAGGCCACTCTTACTTCTTCTTCAGAGAAAACTCTAAGTCTTTGGCCCATCTTTTCATGGGATGGTTGTTTCTTTGGAAATTAACTTGGGAGTGATTCAATTTTGGGAGCTGATGATATATTTTAAATATGAGGCCTTTGTCTGTTGTATGGTTAGTGAAGATCTTCTCCCACTCTGTAGGCTTTCTAGTTAATTTGCTAGCTATGTCCTTTGTCATACAGAAGCTCTACGATTTAATGCACTCCCACTAATCCAGACTTTCTCTGATTTGTTGTGTTTCTGGGTCCTTATTAAGAAAGTTTTGACCGGTGCCAAGGAAACCTAGTGTGTCTCCTATTCCTTCTTGTAAAGTTTTCAGTGTATCTGCTTTACCTCGAGGCCTTTGATCCATTTGGAGTTAATCCTAGTGCAGGGTGACAAACAAGGATCCAACTTTAGTTTTCGGCAGGTCCTTAACCAGTTCTGTCAGCACCTCAGGTGCTGAGGCTCAAATGCTAGAGTTCTAGCCTTGAGAAAGTCCAAGGACAGTGCCCAGGCCCTGAGCTCAAGCCCAGGACTGGCAAAACAAAACAAAACAAAAAAAACCTAAGCACCCAGCTCTAATACTCTCTATCTTCCTCAAGATCTTCCTCACAGAAACTGCCACATCAATGATTCCTAATCCAAGCAGAAAGCATGTATTTCCATCAGCAGAATACACTCTATAAAATAGTTTAAAGCTCATGTTAAACATTTAGGTTGCTGAGTCTCACCTGATTCCTTGAATTAGATTTTCTTCAAGCATAGTATCTAGATGTTATTGTCAAGAAAGTTGGAACATATTCAAGTCTGAGGTTAAACTGGAAAAAATATCAGCAAAATGAGACCATCTTCAAAATTCTGATGTAATAAACCTGCATAATTTGGCCCTAAGATTAACTTTTCAATATTCTGTCAATTAATTCTCAAGTAAAGTCATCCTTTAGTGCCAGTCAAATTTGTCTACCCACAGAAAGGAGAACAATGAGTAGGGTATTGCCATAAGCACACCTGGGTCTGAGTCCTGGCTTATGTTAGAAATATTATGATCCTGGCATCAGTAATAACTAAGTTTGGTTCCACAAACATCTTTTCTTTGTCACAGTTTGGCTATAGCTGGGGCATCTACTCTAAACTTAGCATTTTCACTAGGGAGAAATATCCTGCTTTTCTTGGATTGAAAAAAAAAATCTAGATGTGCCCTCCTGCCTGAAGTCCAGCCAAAGCAGTAAGCTCTTTCTCCACTTCATTTTTCCCTAATAGAGACAAGAATAACTGTGTCACATGTTTGAATAAGCCAATGTTTACATCCCAGGTGTCATTTTAAGTGACAACTGCCTAGTTTTGCTGACACAGTAGATGTGAATCAAATAAAAGGTCTCATTGGCATCTCCTACTTTTTTAGAGAAATAAGTCAGCCAAGTACTGCAGAATCTATGATTTTCCACACTGGGCTATATTCAAATGTTCAGATACCAGACTCAGGGATACAATGAATTATGTGTGATCCAAGAAGTCTTACTGAGGAATTCCAATTAAACCTAAGGCCATAGTTGGCATTGTATATTCATTGAATGGTTAGAGGTCTTATGTGAAAAAACCATGTACTGTATTAGCCTTCTTCTAAACTATGTATGTATGTGTGTATGTATGTACACATGTATGTCAGTAGTGGGGATTGAACTCAGACCCTGAGCGCTGTTCCTGAATTCTTTCACTTTGAGTCATCGCTCCATTTTCTGTTTCCTAGTGGTTAATTGGAGATGATTTTCATGGAATTTCCTGCCAGGACTGGCTTCCAACTACAATCCTCAGATCTCAGCTTTTTGAGTAGCTAGAATTATTTTATTTTTTAAGTAGTTCTACAAAGGAATTCTGTTTCTACAAAGAAATGTATGTGTGTAATGCATCTTTATGCACCCTTTTCATCTTTCCTCCATTTTCCTCTCACCCCTACTTCATATTGACTTTTATGATGCCATTCTTATTCCTGTCTTCATTTGTTAATCCCTCACCTTTGTCTCACTCCCCACTATTCCACTACTGATTTTCTCGTGTTCATTTTGGTGGATTCTGAGTTAGCCTTTCTAAGAAATTACATTATATATATTCTTTTCTGAACATATCATATTTCAATTTATACATTTGTATATACGTGTTTACAAAGTTGTGTTTACTGATACATTTATAAATTAATTATGGCTTTCCATTGGCCTTTTGATTTAAATACCACATAATCAGAATAACTAGTCATAACCATGAATCAAAAATTTCAACCTATGATAGCTCTGACAAAAAGATTCAGAACTAGTTACAGAGTCTAATCACAGAATAATTGCTCAGAAATTAAGGCAAACTATCGATGTGAATTGATAACCTTTTGTGAATTACAAGCATATTTGCTTGGATAAAAAAGTATTCAACTCTCCTGAGGTGCCTTGAAATAGGAAAATAACATTAATTGAGGTGTTTGGGGTTTTTTTAAGTAAATTGCCTGCCATAGACATTAACACAGAATAAAAAAATGAATATGTAATTATTAGTTCTTTCCTTATTTCCCTATCAGACTCTGAATGTGTGCTGCCCATGTTCTCTTGTTTCAAGTTTTTTGGTAAAAAATTTTTACCTCCAGGTCCATCAGGCATTCAAATCAATGCATTCCTTGAAGTCCAATTAAACCCTGTAGCATAACCCTTTGTCTTGTGAGTTCACTGTAAGACACAAGAGCCTTGACATTCTTGTATTCTTGTAACTTTTATTGTCAGAAAAAAATTATAGACTCCAGTCAAACACTGATGTAAATTTCTACCATATCGTATTTGTATACTATCTGGAGTCAGATTCAAATACTGGGAGGGTAACCTGTTTCTAGCTCTCAAATGCAGGTAGCACAGGAGATGTACACAGGAGGGAAATAAAATAAAAGGAGAAATCATCCCTTTTCTGCTTCCTACAAGGACTAGAAACAAAATCAGGAAAGAAGAACTTCTTAATATACTGTTATTAAGTAACAAACCTAATTCATGGATACCAATTGTTACATCGATCACTTTCCGATGTACTTTATAAATTACCAGTGGGCTCCTGATGGGAGTTGAACTGAAACCTCTATAGTGGGGAAGCAGTGGTGAAGGGCTGGCAGCACATAACAAAAGTTTTACATTGTGGGTCCCCTTTGATCCAGCTATTGCATTATGAGAAATTCACCCTAAGGAAAGAATTACAGTTGCATGGTAAAACAATGTCCATGAAATTTTTGTTTAAAATAAGAAAAATATGGAACAAAGCTAAAATATTTTCAATATGGAATTGGTTAGATGAAATCTAAGGCAGCCATTCAAAATGGTTGTCAAAGGAGAATAATGACATGGAAAAATTTTGGTGGAAGAAGATGGTTATGTAGAAATATTATATGTCATTCTAATTTTACAATAAACAATTTTATATATGTGTGTAAACAGCACATGAAATGTCTATGCAAAAATGGGGGGGTATTGGGCCAGGAGTTTAGCCTAGTAATAGAGTGCTTGCATACACAAAGATCCATATTTGATTCCTTGGTACCACATACAAAGAACAAAGCCAGAAATGGTGCTGTAGCTCAAGTGGTAGAGCTCTAGCCTTGATTCAAAAGCATTTAAACTTTGGTTTCCTATATTGATGTTGAAAGACTAAATTCTATTGAAGAAACATAATGAAGTACAGTGGAGTTTGATCTATCTGTACTTGTAGTTCTCTAGCTCTATGGTTATCAATATTAGACTAAATCAGAATGGAGAAATAAAAATGGTATATTTCAACACCAAATTAATATAAATATAATTATTAAATTCTTAACTCTCCTTTAAAGGAAGCATTTCATACATGTCTAGAAAAAGTAACAGAAAAGAAGGAAAATAAAATTAAATTTTAAATCAGGAAATATATAAGGAGGTGCTAAAAGAAGATAGTATCTCTCTACTTAAACTATTCCTTAAGGAATTAAAGATCAAAGAGCTCCATATGGTAATTGATTTAAGATATTAGAAAATTATAGCACGATGGTTATCATAGTGAATTCTTCTTCCATACTTTGTTAATACTTTTCATTTTATGAGTGGGATAGATAAAAAGTCAAAGTAAATAGGACAAGAAGGGTTATAGATACATAAAAATGTTGTTTATGTTAATACTTTATGTAATCTCAGTTCATCTTGCTAATACATTAATGAAACTAAAGAGTGTAATGAAAAGGAAACAATGTGCTTTCTTCTTGTAATACCCCATTGTGTGGTCTGCAGTTGATATACACCTAATAGTCAAATGTCTGACTTTTAACACACAATTTCTCCTTGTAGAAGAGAGCAATCAGATAAATTAATTAGAATACTAGACTAATAAAGGCCATTATATCTATTCAGGGATGGTGGAGGAGACAGAATAGATTTTGCTGGCTTTGCAACTATTGGGCTAAGGGGGAAAATAAAGGCAAACCAAAAAAAAAAAAGTCAAGAATAAATAAAGATAACTGAGTGAGAAATCCCCCCCACCATTTTCCTTCTCTTCTCCTATCCCAGTACTGTCTCCTTGTCTCTTATGAACTTTTTTTTTCTTTTAGCCCCACACAAGCTTCCATAAACAAAAGGGAATGTATGATATTGGTCTTTTTAAGGCTGGCTTACTAAACTTAACATGATTATCCCCAGCTCCATCCATTGTTCAGCAAAGTTGTGTTTCTTTTATGACAGTATAATACTATGTTGTTCATGAATACATTTTCTTTATCCATTGACACACTGATGAACAACTAGTCTGATTATATAACCTGGCTCTTGTGAATTGTGCCACAAGAAATATGAATATATAAGTAAACTGATTTTTATTCTTCTGAATATATACCTGTCAGTGGTATGGATAGATCCTATGGAAGTTCTGTTTTTAATCCTTAAATGAGTAAAATAAATTGCAGAACATTTTAAAACCCTAATAGCCAGTTATCATGTGGAAAATGTTCAAACTAATTCTTTTTTTTTTTTTTTTTTTTTTACCAGTCCTGGGCTTGAGCTCAGGGTCTGAGCACTGTCCTTGGACTTTCTCAAGGCTGGAGCTCTACCACTTGAGCCTCAGCACCACTTCTGGCTTTTTTTCTATATATGTGGTACGGAGGAATCGAACCCGGGTCTTCGTGCATGCTAGGCAAGCACTTTAACCACTAGGCCAAACTCCCGGCCCTCAAACTAATTCTTAATGAAGTGATCTACCTTGCTAAAATTGTTTGTAAAATATAATGAATGAGGTCTGCGAGTTCAGTGCCCAGGCCCTGAGTTCAAGGCCCAGGATGGCCAAAAAAAAGTAATTAATAAAATGGATCAATTTTATGGAGAACGAACAGAAAAAATGTTCTTATAGTACTAAAATAAATTATTTATATGACATTGGTGATAAACTAGATAGTGTTTATCAAAAACTTTAAAATAGGTTAGGAGTTTGGCCTGTTGGAAGAGTGCTTACCTAACATGCACAAAGACCCAGGTTCAATTCCTCCATACCACATACATAGAAAAAGCTGGAAATGGTGCTCTGGCTCAAGTGGTAGAGCACTAGCCTTGAGAAAGCCCATGGACTGCACTCAGGCCTAGAGTTCAAGTCCAAGAAAGGGCAAAAAAAAAAACCCACCTTAAAATATTTTGCGTTTTTACCAACATATTCTAGTTCATAGGAATCACATAAAAATAAATAAAAGAATGAGGGGAAATTATCTGGAAAGGTTTAGGTATTCATGTTACTTATAATAATATACCTCTACTGTTAAATAATACAAAATGTATTTGATTTTATACTATAACCACACAACTGTATACTCTTTAGCCATCGAATCACATTATAAGCTGGGTACTGATTGCGCCTGTAATGCTAACTACTCAGGAAGCTGAGATCTGAGGATCATGGTTGAAAGGTGACCAGACAGAAAAGACCAGTGAGATGCTTATCACCAATAAACTACTCCAAAAAAGCCAGAAGTAGAGTGTGGATCAAGTGGTACAGTGCTCTCCTTGAGCACAAAGAGGCTTAGTGCCTGAGTTCAAGCTCCAGGATCAGCCAAACAACAAAAATCACATTATAGTGCCTTGTGCCTATAATCCTAGCTCTTCAGGAGCCAAGGCCTGAGGATTATGGTTTGAAGCCAACTAGGGCAGGCAAGACCACAGGACTCTGATCTAGAATTAATCACAGCAAAGGTATAAGTGGAGCTCAAGTGAAAGAATGCTAGTCTTGAGTGATAAAACTCAGGGTCACTACCTGTGTTCATGCTCCAGTACAGTCACAAAAACAAGAAACAAAAAAAGAATCACATCATAAGCACATATATTATATATATTTTAAAATTGTAAATATCAAATTAAATGAATATAAATTATTTTCCTGATTTACGTAATAATAAGAATCACATTCTCTACTTAAGTGACTACTTTCTGATTTATGTACAATCACATCTAATATTTTTGATAAAAACAATTAATTCCAAAAAACAAAGTCTGAACAGGCCAGCACTTTGGGGGAATTCTCTTAAAAAGTTAATGATGTGTGGAATCTGATTTAAGTGTGCAAAGATTCATAAACATTTTATTTACCAGACAATAAGGGAGTGATCAAATTGGGTAACAACCTCATAATAAAACCCAGAGCACACATTAGATACCATATTGTAGAAAAATATCATTAGATAGGAGTCTGTTACGAGTAGATTAAGTAAAAGAAAGTTATAAAATAGTATGTAAAATATGATACTAATATGTTTAATGTACAACAACAGAAACAAGCTAAATGAAATGAAGCATCATAGTTTTCTACGTATAAGGAAAATAGAAATTTAAATTTCTTCTCTGTGTTTTTTTATGTTTTCTGACTAGTATACAATGAATACACATTGGTTCACACCCCAAACAATAAAGCTATTAAGAATTCTATTCCTGAAATAAACAGAACAAAGGGAGTAAGTATAGAGAGGAAATCTAAATAAAACAGAGGAAAATGTCAGGGAAAATTGATAGGATTTAGAAATCTATTAGATTAAAAAGTAGAGAAATCGGCTTGGTTAAACAATATTCTTTTTAAATTGGGAGATTGAGGGAAATGAAGTGATTTTATAAGCAAAATTTTATTCTCTTAGTTCTCTGAGGCCTGTGGAAGATCTTTCTAGATGTGTTCACTGGAAAGCCAGTATACAGGACAGGTGATATAAATCAAGTTGATTTCGAGGAATAGATTCCAAAGCTAGCAACACACATGGGAGGGATCTATGTCAGAAGACTCATGAAATAAAGGATAGGAAAATAAGAAATCCAAGAAAGGAGCCTTGTAGAGCCACCCAAAATTACCAGATAGGCTGAAGCTGACATGGCAGATACAGCTGTAAACTCATCAAGAAGGTGAACTTGGGTGAGTACAAGTAGCCCTCATCACCTGTGTGAATTTGCTAAGCTACAGCCTCCTTGTTTTTAATGTGATGATGATGTGTGTCTGAACGGAAGGGCTCTGTTCGCATTTTCTCATATTTGTACTGATCCATTGACCATTTAATGGTAGTAGATACAGAAGTAAAAATGGATAAACAAGTATCTGACAGCAAGAAAATGTCAGGGGAAGGAGGATGACTTGAGGGGCGAAGCAGGGAGCACACAAAAAGGCAGATCACATAATAAGATTAAGATGCCAACATAACCCAGGGGCAGTGGCATTTAGGAAATCGTCTAAATGTGATTGCCATAATTTTTTACACAATATAATAAGGGCTGGGAAGGTGGCTTAGTGGGAGAGTGCTTGCCTAGTATGCATGAATATACACCCAAGAGTGATATTATGGGTCAAAATGTAAGTCTATATTTCAGTTTTTAAGCAATCTTCTCATTGATTTCCATTGTTGTTGCACCTGTTTACTTTCCTGCAACAAAATGAATGACAAAAAAATGAAACAGTTTCTGCTGTGAGAAAGTGCCAGGTAGTAGGAAGAGGAGGAAAAGAAATGATGAATGAGAGTGAATATAGTCAAATTGCTTTACATGAACATAGACCAATAAACCTTGTTGAAACTATTTTAAGTAGTGGAAGGACTAGGGAAGTAAGATTTGATGGGCTATATGTTATGCATATATGGAAAAAATCACCACAAAATCCCATTATATAACTCGCATATACTAATCAGAATGCAAGAAAGAGAGAGGAAGGAAGGAAGGAAGGAAGGAAGGAAGGAAGGAAGGAAGGAAGGAAGGAAGGAAGGAAGGAAGGAAGGAAGGAAGGAAGGAAGGGAAGGAAGGAAGGAAGGAGGGAACGGAGGGAGGGAGGAACGGAGGGAGGGAGGGAGAGAGGGAGAGAGGAAAGGAGGGAAAGGGAAAGAGAAAGAAAGTGAGAGAGGGAGGGAAAGAAAAGAAGACAAGATGAAGAAGGAAAGGGAGAAGGAGAGAGAAAGGAAAGACAGACACTGTGCTCAGAACTAGGCCTGCTGAGATGCCCTGCTCAGCTTGCAGGGAGTTTTGTGACCATCTTTGATGTGGGAGGAGAGGCATGAGGTTACTTTTTCCAAAGCCTTTATAGCTGTATCCTGTCACTTTTCCTCTGCTTCTTTGTCATTGAGGTTACAGAGACCTAGGAGCTGAATGCTGGAAAGCAAGGCCAAACAGGCACACACAAAAGTCCACTGTAAAAACTATCATTTTCAAGCTGAAGGTGCACCCAGTGCATTCACAGGAACGGAATTCCATCCCAATCAAAATGAAAATGGCTATTCACATTTAAAACCAAGACAGAATATGAAAAGCTAATCCACATCTGAACCTCTTTATTCCACACATTCTTCATTGAAGAGACAGAGAGACAGACAGATGATATTATTTGCAAAAGTAAACTGTCCAGCTTAGAGAATTCATCTGAAAAAAATAGCAATTGCACATATTAAAATCAATGAAGAAAAAGTCCACATTGAACTCAGATAATGCAGGAGAGAAGAGACACTCTCTAAGCAGGAAGACAGCAATGAAAAGCAAAAGAAGCAGAATTAAGGGCCTTAGCCAGGAAGAGAGGCCCAGGAAATGTGTATCCAATACTCAGCACACCCCATCTCCTTAGTTGCTAAATAAATAAGTGAACATCATTTCTTTCCTGTCTAAAACTTGGTACATACCTCGCTTTACTGACATGACAAATTTGTACCTTCATATGACTTCTGATTTTTCTATTTCAAGTATACTTCTGGGTTTTGAAATAAATGGGTTTGTCAGGAGGTACAAGATCTACCTTTTGTCATAGGACTATCCCTACCACATCACCAGAAACTCCCATGGATAGTATGTGGCTGCCATTGAATGCTTGACACAATGATGCCCCATTAGAATGCTATGGGCTACTTTCCACCTAGGACTCCTTTCCTTTCATAAGTTAATATATATTACTCAATTATGAGAATTTTAGAGTTGTTTACTTAGTTATTACTGTTGGTATTTTCTTTCTCCTTTAATTTTTTTGTTTTGTTTTGTTTCTGAGAGTTATTTTGAGGTAGGAAGGAAAGACTGGGGAAGAAGGCTCACTTAAAGATCATTTTCTGATTGGTCTTTCTTCTAAAGTACTCTATTTTTCTCCTAAAAGCAACTCCTTCATTGTGCTAATAAATAAAAATCCAAAGAGCTTTATTCAGGGGTTTTAGACATTTCAAAAATCTGTCCTATTGTAACAGGGAACCTTGGAGACTCATTGAAATAGCAAAGGCACAAGTTCCTTTTTATTATGAAAGATGTTTATGTGAAGAACAAAATAGACAAGAGAAAGTAACTGCTTCAGAATACTTGATGGGCACTTTAATCTTCTATTAATATGCAAATTTTGTTCTTTAAAACCCCAGTAAGAGATTTTTTTTTTCTTCCTCTGTTAGGGCTATTTGAAAGTAGCCCTGTTGTCCCGAAGGGCCTTCTTGCCTGAGTCTAAGTGAGGCTGTGTTTTTTATGCTAATTCCCAAGATGCTCTTGCATGCATCATTTTCTTTTGAAATTATATGGAGTTTATTGAACCACATTTGTAAAACACTCCACAGTTGATTTCATTCTAAAGATCTTCTTTAATAGAACTCATTCCCCTGTTGATCCGTGTCATAGGAGAATGTTAAAGAAAGTCAGTTTTAACAACAAGGTAGAAATAAGAGAGAGCCTGTGGACAGAAAGGAAGAAACACACTTGTGAACACGGAAAGGACAACATTGTTAAATAATTAATCTCATCAAGAATCTAAGCTTAATAGAAATGATTTAGTAACAGAACTGTAAAGGAACACTCCTAAACAAAAATTGCAAAAATAATCACTAGGGCACATAATCATAGTATTTGGACTTTTAGGATGCATTCATTAAGTTTGCATTTCATTTAAATACTTAGTTTTTCTATAGTAACACTATAATTATAGCATTAACAAGTGAAACTTCTCTTATTTGTACAGAAACTATGAGACATATTTTTGTCTGCATAGAAAATACGTAGCTAGTTTATATGTCTAATTCCAATAAAAGAAGAATAGAGAAGTTTGTGTCTTTGTGATCAGTGAAAGCAAAGAAAAAAACTTAAAAAAAAAATAACAATAGGAGCCAGGAGTTTGGCCTAGTGGTAGAGTGCTTGTCTAGCATGCACAAATACTGGGGCTTGATTCCTTGGTACCACATACATAGCAAAAAAGCTGTGGCTTTAGTGGTAGAGTACTAGCCTTAAGAAATCCCAAGGACAGTGTTCAGGCCCTGAGTTCAAGAAGCCCCAGGAATGGCAAAAAAAAAAAATTAAAACAAAAGCAAAAACAATAGGACATGGTGCTACTTACCTGCATTCCTACCTAAATGCGAGGCAGAAATAGTAGCAATATGACCAAAAGTCAATCTAGAAAAAGAGGCAAGATCTTATCTTATTTTTTAACTTGAAGTAAATAAAAAAGCAAAAAAACAAAAAACAAAACAAAAACATTGGGGCATGGTTTGCACTGTTTGCTTAACATATAGCCCTAAGTTCAAAATCCTAATGCTGCAAAAAAATGACAATAAAATATAATGAGCATTTGTCATAATTTATCATTTCTTTCTTTTTGGTCACTGTAATAGAGACACTATGATGTCAAGGCAATGCTCTAATGCTCATAGGAAATGATCATTTCTTATGTATGCATATTGCTATAGTTATAATAACTGCCTGGGAGACTTTTGTATAGATAAAGTTTCTTCTAGAGTAAAAGAATTATTTTGATTTTCTATACAATTTTATTACTATTATAAAAATGATTTACAGAGGGCTTATACTTACATAAATCAGATAAAGAGTACATTTTGTTTTGAACAGTGTCACCACCGCCTCCTTTTCGTTCTTTTCTAGTTGTTCCCTTCTTTCCCTATCTAGAAGTTATATATTTCCTTGTCAACATAGAATCTACTGAGAAGTGCTGCTGTTTACACTTTGTCCCGCCCTTTCTGTGCCCCATCTTACCTACTCAAATACTAGTAAACTAACAAACAAGAAAAAAAGAAAATTAAAACAAAAACAGCAACAATGGGAATAAAAACTAAACTATGTTAATTTCTTGGAGTTCATTTTGATAAATATCATTTTATATGATCATATGCAAATAGCTATTGAGCCTTTGTGATCCTCTCCTAAGAATACCCTCCATTAGTCTCTCTGTGTAAATGCCTAGAAATCTGTATACTTTATTAGGTCCCAGTGTATTTTAACTTATGTATTTCTTTTAAAAATATAGCTTATGTTTAAAATATAGACTCCATTTTTTCTGGCATAAATTTTTCATCATAGTAAGTTCTGATCAAGCATATCTCTATCTCAATATTCCTCTTAGATAGCACAAAATAGTTGCCTTAATTACCAAATCAGTGTTACTGACAGGATACTACCTTAATGAGTGGAGTCATGTTGAAAAACAATTGTGTTAACATAAGGAAAGAAGGTATGTTTTCTCCTTGTCTGTGCCTTTCAAATTACTCTCCCTGTGTGACACAGTGCTTCTCATCTCTCCACCTAGAAAAATCCTTTCTACCCTAATGTTTGTTTTCTAATAGAACTTTCCTGGATCCTTCTACTGTCCCCCAGTGAGATGCATTATTCCATCTGTTAAAAACAAACAGGGGAAGACAGGAAAGAAGAATGATAAAGGGAGTGAGATTGATTGGAATATATTATAAACATGCATGGGAATGTCACAATAAAGTTACTTTCTGCTAAGAAAAATAAATTTAAAAAATAACACACAAACAGGCCAGGCATGGTAGTTCATTTCTTGTAATTCTAGCTAGTTCAAAAGGGAGATTGGAAGAACCCAAACAAAAATTGCACAAGATTGCATCTCAAACAATAAAAAGGTCCATGGTATGCACATGTTATCCCAGTTACATGGGAATCATTAGGAAGTAGGACTGTGATTAGAGAAGTGTTTCTAGTAAAATCATCTAAAAGAGAAAAAAAACTATAGAGGAATGGATGGAATGTTTAGAAATGCCTGCTTAGCAAGAGAAGGCCCTGAATTCCAACCCCATTACCACTAAAAAGAAAAAAGAAGAATGTGAAAACTAAAGTTACGGTAGCACGCAAGTTTATTCCAACATTTAATGTACATGTTTGTAATTTTCTTGTTTACATGCTAATTCACTCTCCTAAAAATGCTGGCAACTGTCTTCTGTATCCTTTTAATCCCCAGAACATAAACACACATCAATTATTCACCTTTACCTAATCCAAAGGATATGCTTGACTCCCAGGTTGAAAAAAATGTATGTGTTGGGATGGATTTTCCAGGGCAAGCATCTATCCTAAACTCTATGATGTTTCCTGACCCAGTTAATCACTAAATCTTAAAGAGCTACTGATCCTTCTTTAAAAGGAAAAGCTCACTTCCACATTGTGAATACTAGGTAGAGCTCTAGGAGTGTTTATCAGTTATACAGTGTTGCTATGTTGATTTCAGAGAAGAATGTCCCTGGAGCACTAAAATCTATAACAACTCTTTTTTAAAATTTGCCAGTTGAGATCTGGAAAGCTGGCTTGACAATACAAAAAAAAATTTCATTCCTTAGCAATAACAACTGTGGAGTATTGATAACCAATACTTTAAAATCTCTCTCCAGATTTAACAAACAGTATCTATTGCTTTGGGACCTAGATGGAAGGAAAAGCATGCAATTTTAGTAAGCAAAAGGAATTCATAGTAGTCACACACAAAAATGGATGGAATAGGTTTGAAGATTGGTTTAGAAAGCAGAGAGCTCACTGGGTTATTACTACTCACTGCATTAAGGATAATAGATTTGCCAACCCTGGATGGCTACAGGACCAGCTCAGCAAAACCCAACCTCATCCGAAGAGAAATATATCTAGTGTGGAAGTTTTTATAAAAGCATAGAAAGAGAATCTACTATATACATTCAATGGGAAGTTGTTCAACAAGTGGGAGTTTAAAAAAATAAAAACTCTATTCAAATAAATTAGCCATGAGCATTAGAACTGGCAGCTTATGAAGAAAGTAGCTACCAGGCTGATCAAAATCATGTCAATATAATTGTATTCAGAGTAAAGAAGTGAATATATTGGTTCACAATAATATCACTAAGAAATCCCCTACCACCATGCAGATACGACTCAATGGGGAATAAAGGATGTGTCAAATGTATTTAGTAACAATTAATACTGGCTGTTGTCATCATCGGGGAAGCTAAAGCAGCTGACCTCTGTCAGCCCTTACTCGTCAAAGTGAAGAAGTTGTCACATTTAAGTCTTTTAACCATGACTAAATGTATTCCTTAAGGATATGCTTCCACCATGGAACATTCTGAGAAAATTAATGGCCTAAAAATAACAAACAAAATTATAATATCATTTGCCCAATAAAACAGCTCACTTTCAATTAATGAACTAAGAACTGCCATAGGCAAGAGAATAAGGTAAATTCCTTCCTTGAAATTAGTAGGGATCATGAAATAGGTATAGTAGTATATGCTTGTAATCCACTCAGGAAGCCTGGATAGTGGATTGCAAGTTGAAATTCATCCTGGTTACATAGCAAAAATCTACTTTAGGAATGTAAATATACATTTTAGTTTGATGTGATGCTCCAGAGAGAACATTTGAACCCTCCTTAACTGTGCCTCCAGTTCATTTTCCATCTATAGAAAATTTTATCTGGATCCGTTTTTATTAGTCACGACCTGTATTCCATATCTGAGGTACAGCAGGCTTGTACCCTTTCTAAGTCTTCCCTAGCCTGCCTCAATATGTTCTTTGTCTGCTGTGGTTTCTGATTCAAAACACAAACCCTGTCCTCTTATTCACTTCTTGAAAACACCTCTGCAACTTTCCATGGAACCTCCCTCCAATGAATCAGAATTCCTCACCTCTGGGAAACGTGTAAGTGTGGAACATGAACTGGTGCTAATTTGCAATGTGGTAATTTGGTAGTGTTGTGTGTTCTGAATAGATCAGGTATTCCCACACTCACCTGATGAGTGATGTGTGGCTCTGCACATGCAAGGGTTTGGACAATAGGACATTGAGCTGGTACATTATGCATCACAACTTTTTAGAAGAAGAAGAAGAAGGAGGAGGAGAAGGGGTAGGAGGAGGAGAAGGAGGATGAGGAGGAGGATGAGGAGGAGGATGAGGAGGAGGAGGAGGAGGAGGAGGAGGAGGAGGAGGAGGAGGAAGAAGAAGAAGAATTATTGTTTGACACTCTCTTCCCCATGTAACCTAGTATTATCTCCTTTCCTTTCCCCCTCAAAGCACTTGCTCCTGGTTTTTCTATTCTGAACTATAGGAGCCCTGGCTCCACCACAACCACCCCAATTACCTATAGTCTCTTATGCCTACGATAATCCCCACTATCTACAGACTTCTCTCCCAGAATCTTAACATCTCTACCTTCTTCTAAAAGAAATACTCTGTGCTTTATCTCTCCCAATGTTCCTTTTCCAATTTCCTTTCTAGTTTTAAAGAACTGTCTGTTTTATTTCAGTGGCTTTTTAAAACATTGCTGCCTTTAATATTCTCTTTCTTTCTCCTTGCAGCTGTCTTCCAGGACATACTTCCCACATGAAGTGGCTTCTTTCTGGTCTTTGTCTTCCATCTGACATGTGTCCATTTCATTCTTTTAGCTTTCTGAAATAGAGTGACCAAGGCATATTTCTTTTCAGCTTTTCCAAAGCTCAGCTCATTTTTCAGGTAGAGACTCAAGTGGTCTCCAAAGCTTGCCTTTGTTACTCTGCTGGCTTGAAGAGAGGACTATAGAATGTCAAGTGGAAAACTGTCCAAAATTGGTAGGAAAAAGGAAACAAGAAGAAAAGAAAAATGAGCTACAAAGGAAAGTAAGAAAGGGAAAAACAGAACAGCTCCAGAGAAAGCTATATGCTTTAAGCATCATTAATATAAAGGTTGTATGTAATCCCTCATTTCTTTATTAAGATAGTATATTTTTCATAATAATTGCTACCTTCTGATTCTGATATAACTGGGGGTAGTAGGATTGAGTAAAATCAATATGGAAAATAAAATTATACTCCAGTGAAATCTATGTAAAAAGAATTTCTTGTCAATGACATGATTTTTGACAAAGTTTAGCAATTAAATTTATGATTCTAGTCCACATATGATATTATTTAAAGTATTTTTCTCATGTCAACCATTTAAAGACCATTGTGGATTAATAGACTGATGTGCTTTATACATTGGTAAAAATTATTTGTCTCCCTTTCAAAAACTTTAAGTGCCCTATTTGAAGTTCTATACTCTTGTAAACTATAATAACCATAGGTAACGGTAAATACACATATAGTTTAATAACAGAAGGCAACATTTTGAAGGTCTTTTGTTTTTAGGAATGTTGCTTCAGGTAAAAGGCAACATGTGTCTATAAGCAGTCAAGCAGCTGAGGAGTAGTCATAATAGTAAAGTGATAATAATAATAATAAATAATATGAATAAGTGGACAAAGCCTTATCTGTATAACACTACTATAAGTACTGTTGCATACTTATCAAATAAACAAACATGGTTAGAACACTGAGCATCAGAAAAAGGCTGATGGTCCCAGGCCTTCTCCCTCAGGCCCATTATTTTTGTCATAAAGTTGCGACATGTTCCGTAGGATATAGAAAAAATAATGGTAAGATGCCCTGATTTTGTGGGGATTTTACCCCCATCTTGGGCTTGAACTCAAGCCTGGGCATTAACCCTGAGCTTTTTCAGCTCTACCACTTTGACCCACAACAATATTTCAAGTTTTCTGGTGGTTAATTCTAGATATGAGTCTCATGGACTTTTGTACCCAAGCTGGCTTTGAACTGTGATCCTCAGATCTCAGTCTCCTGAGTAGCTAGGACTACAGATGTGAGTCACTGTCACCTAGCTGCAATAGGGTTGTTTTCTATTACAAGTTAGTTAGACAGAAGTGTGGCTCAAAATAAAACCGAAAAAAACAGCAACAAAAAGCAGTGTGGCTAAAGTGCTATATTGCTTGCTCTGAGTGAGAAGGCCAAGTGAGAGCCCAAGGTCCTGAATTCAAGCCCCAAAGCACACATGCATGTGTGTGCATACATACATATATAGAACAAAAAGATGCTTCTCCAAAGATTTGCAATAGAGCAAAACCTAGATACATAAGGCCATACAGTATGACGCTAAATGAAAGGACCTCTAGGATATAGAAACAAAAGCCATATAATGAGTGATTGTTGTCATTAATGTACTATGTTATCTCTCATCTCTTTTGCTGTCCCTTGGCTATCTCATATTGTTACAGTATCTCACTGTGTTATCTCATATATTGTATATATGCTTATTTGGTTATTTGAAATTGGATAAGGAAGGGGGGAAAACAAGATGAGGGGTGGGGGGGGGGAGGGAAATGGGGATCAAGACATGAGAAAGGGTATCAATGTATGTGAAGTAATGCATCTTCTATCTGGTGAATATAATGTAACCCTTCTATTAATTACAATAAAAAATATATGAAAAAAGATGCTTCTCTTGTTCTAAACCTTAGAAAACCCTCAAGTACAGTCCTGCTTGCCTTCTCACTCATTCCTGTGTCCTCTCTACCTGATAACCTACCATAGCCTCTCCTCTGCCTCTTTATTTCCAAATTTATCTCTCATCACAGTTTAACATCCAAACTGAATCTGCCTAATCCCATCAGAATTTTCCATTGTTTTCCAATAGTAAAAATTATTAACTTTCTGTATACTAGTCTTCTTTTATTTTTTATTCAGTTAATTTACATAATATTAAACCATTTTAAAGTTCTAATTGTATGGCATTTCATATATGTATGATAATATGTTATCACCTTTAGTTTCAAAACATTGTCAATATAGTCCAATTTTATGTCATCTTTTCCTAGTTTCTCTCCCTCTTATCTCCTAGAAAATCTGCTTTCTTTTTCTTTGTGCCTATTTTGGATATTTCAAAAAGTAATCACATACTATCACAACTTTAGTCACTGTTTAAAATACTTTAATTTGATTCTCATATACATTCTGTCACTGTGTGTGTGTGTGTGTGTGTGTGTGTGTGTGTGTGTGTGTGTGTGTGTGAATCCTGGGGCTTGAACTCAGGGTCTGAGTGCCGCACTTGAACTTCTTTTGCTCAAGGTTAGCAAGTTTACTACTTTAGCTACAGCTCCACTTCGGCTTTTTGGTAGTTTATTGGAATTAAAAGCTTTCATGGACTTTCCTGCTTGGGCTAGCTTCAAACAATGATTCTCATTCCTCAGCCTCCTAAGTAATCACTGGCAATACATCATTTTCATGGTGGAATCATTTTATATACAGTGACTGTATAGAAATATTTTATCAATTTTTCCATTAATGACATTTGGTAAATAATGCTATTATTAAGTAATTATATATCACATTAAAATATTACCAGTCTCTATGTTTTCTTGATAATAGTTATATGATACATATTTGTAATTGCATCTGTAATGCATAAGTAGACATGTTAATGTCTAAGTTGGTATATGTGCCAGCAATATACTAAACAATATTCCAAGATAAATAGTTATTTTCAAATATTCATTAGTGTAAATTATTTTTTACTTATTCTGTATATTCGGTGTTTCTTTGTATTTTATTATGTTATTTTATGTGAGATATACAAAATTAAGTTATATTATCAAATATATTTAATTAAACCTTTATAAAATTTCAGCTTCATGTCTATCCATTTACAACAAATCCAACAAACAATAATCTAATAAGTACATGCATACATGGAATTTAAGTACATTTTTCTGAAGCTAGGTTTTCCTACTTTTGGACATCTTCAAGGTGTGTGAAATTTGCTCTGGCTACTCCCTGAAACCTTTATGCTTTGGGCTGAATTCAGTGGGAAATCTCATGATGCCAGCTCCTTCTCTCAGGCTCCCCAGTTTCTTCTACCTTATTTATCATCCTCATGTGTATACTGTGTACTTGTCCTAAGAGTCAGCAAGTCAAAAGCTGCCACTTGTAGCTGTCAAGAGCCATTTCACGCACAACTGCCACCATATTGACCCTTAAACCAGCTCAAATAGGAACTGATTTTAACCCATATTCAGAAGGACAGACAAGGAATACTACTCACTTGATGAGAAAGGAGATCCTCAATCATTCCTGTTGATCTACCAAACTCGAAGCCATGACTGGGACTGAGGAATCTGTAAAACATGACAGGGCCCAACACATGATGTCTGCCTACTTCTCGAGCCTAGTCATTCTCTTAATCCTTGGTCCTCTATACAGTGAACCTTTTATAGAGAAAACAGGTACTTCACTTTGCCCTTCATGACTGATCCAGTTGTATAAGTCAAGAAAAAATTACTGTATCTTTCAATGATTTGTACCTAAAAGTTTAAAAATCAGTAGACTTTGAGTGCAGACATCATAAATGTTTCTAACTTACAAGCTTTAACCTTCTGTTGTGCCCAATTCAGCTGCTCCCTTTTCCCATTGTGATGAAATGAATAGGCAAGACCGATATTCTCTGATGCATGTAAGAACCGTCAATTGCATCATTTCTTTCTGTTTCTCTATAACAAATTGTGAATTATGGTGTATCAAAAACACTTTCTATCATTGTCACCTGGGGCTACTTATATAAAACTGTCTGCATGATGTCCTCTGCAACTTTTTTTCTGAAATAAATATATTCGTAATAGACCTTAAAAACCATGTCTGTTTTATTCTTTATCAAGACCATTATGAAAAAAAGGTATGAGGATAAAACCACAATGTGACTAGAACGTTTTCATAAAACTAAGCATTATGTCGGTAATAATATCCTTAAGAAAAACAGATTTTTTGAAAGCAAGGTGAAACTAAGAGGAGGATCATATTCAGATAGACAAAATGTCATCTGAATCTTTTTTTTAATTAACATGAATGAAAACAAATTGCAGTTAGAAAAGTCATACTTTACTTCCTACACAGCTCTGTAGTCTAGTCTGCTAAGCAACACAGGAAATTATGTAAAGCATCTTTTAAATTACACTCCTGGATTTCATGACATGATCTCACATCCAGAGAACAATGCTGCAGAGACTGCAGGAATTTGCCCTGTCTCCAGATACCCCTGCATTCTCTTGTGAGAAGCAAAGTAACACTTTATAGTAAAGGTTTCAATGAGTTTACCATCTCAAAATGACCACTGAAAAAATCATTTGCTATAATATGATGTAATATTACATACCTTGATAAAATGTCATTTTAATATGAATCTAACAAAATGTTAAACCCAAATGCATCTAGCCCTAAATGAGACAATTATGTTTTTTTTTTGTCAGTCTGGGCTTAGACTCAGGGCCTGAGCACTGTTCCTGGGTTTTCTCAAGGCCAGAACTCTACCACTTGAGCCACAGCACCACTTCTGGCTTTTTGCTACGTATGTGGTACCAAGGAATTGAACCCGGGTCTTAGTGCATGCTAGGCAAGCATACTACCACTAGGCCAAACTCCCGGCCCCAACAATTATGATTTTTAATTCATATGAGGTCAAATGTATGTAACAGAGAACACGTGTCTATGACTTGTGGAAACTCTCTGTATTTCTTCACACAGAGGGAGGAAATAGATATTCAGAGGAATTTCAGTCCAGCACAGTAAGTCCATGGAACATATGTGATTTTTTTCCCTGAGCCCCAGCCCACATTCTCCATACTGAAGCTAGAATAAATTTCTCAGCACCATTCAGCTTGTACTATTCCCTGGCTTAAAAATGACTTTCCTTGGGGCCGGGAGTTTGGCCTAGTGGTTAAAGTGCTTGCCTAGCATGCATGAAGACCCGGGTTCGATTCCTCGGTACCACATATAGAAAAAAGCCGGAAGTGGTGCTGAGGCTCAAGTGGTAGAGCTCTAGCCTTGAGAAAGTCCAAGGACAGTGCTCAAGCCCAGGACTGGCAAAAAAAAAAATGACTTTCCTTGAAAATAAGTTCAAATTCCTCTCTCACACACATACAATCAATATTTCTGTCTCCTACTTACCTCCATCTATTCTCAACTGGTATGTCTTCCTCTGCTCTAAACTCATATTTTCTTGTTTTTAATTTATTTTAACTAACACATGAAAATATAAAAAAATATTAAACTTATACACAGATGTGTATAAGTTAATGTTTAATAAGTTAATGTTTAAATCAGGTGAAACATAGCTATCTCACCAAATACATCACTTCTTTATGGTGAACACATCGGAAATTCTTTCTATAATCTTTCTGAGATGTACAGAGTATTGTTTTTAGCCTTTGTCAACCTACTGTGCAATGGCACCAGAATTTAATTGCAACTTGCACCAGAACTCCAGTCATCTAACTGCAACTGACAGAATTTCAGTCAGCAACTTAAAATTTACACCAAAACTTCAATCATCGAACCAACATATACCACATCAGCCAACTCCAATCATCTAACTGTATCTTATATTACAACTCCAGTCATCTAACTGTAACTTACACTGGAACATCAATCATCTCACTGTCATCCTCTGATCAACTCTTTCCTGTTTTCTCTTCTACCCTATTTTCTTCCATCTCTGGAAACTGCTATTTACCCTCAACATTTATGAGTTCAATTATTTTAGATTGATAATATGAGATCAAGTTACACCTGTTTTTTGTGCCTGGCTTATTTCATCTATCATTATAATCTCCAGGTCCATCTGTGCTGTTGAAAGGTATCCAGTCTTGACAAAATTATGTCACACACATGTAAAAGCTAAGACATACCCATCACTATCCCCTCCTTTATTTTCTTCTTAGAATTTGTTATCAATTGAAAATTGAAACTTCATTATCTGTCCAATATTACCTTCATCAACTAGATTTTAATAAGAATTATGTTCATCTTATCTAATTCTTGCTATGTTATAGATTCTCAATTAAGTTTGTCTTACAAATAATTGTATATGATAGCCAATGGAGTTGTATTAAATTACAAAAAAAAGTATCTCTAAAGGAGATTTGCACAAGTATGGACTTGAACAATTGCAGTCAAGAGAGCTAAATGAAAATTAAGTATACATTCTGAGTAGTCTTAAGACAGTTCCACATTGAAATTAAATGCCAGTACCCTCAGCAGGAATAAATATTGAAGATAAAACTGATGAAGAAGTAAAACCACACCATAGAAGAAAAATATCTGGGTGAGAAGTAGAAAAATGGAAATGTTCCTTATGCCAAATTTTTCTGAGGAGTGTGTGTGTGTGTGTGTGTGTGTGTGTGTGTGTGAGAGAGAGAGAGAGAGAGAGAGAGAGAGAGAGAGAGAGAGAGAGAGAGAGAGAGAGACAGAGACAGAGACAGAGACAGAGACAGAGACAGAGACAGAGACAGAGAGAGTGAAGTGCTGGTCCTGAGGCTTGAACTCAGGGATTGGGTACTATCCAGGAGACTTTGGGCTGAAGGCTAAACTCTACCAGGTGAACTTCAGTTCTACTTTCAGCTTTATACTGCTTAATTGGAGATAAGAATCTTAAGGACTTTCTTGCCTTTGAACCCTAATTTCATATTTCAGCCTGAGTAGGTAGGATTACAGGCATGAGACACTGATAACTAACTTATTTTCCTTCGTTTTGAAATTACTCAATACAATATTGTACTTGTTAAAATATATTGAAAAGAATGAACAAAATTATACATCATAAAAATACAAAGACCCTACTAGCTCAAAATATATAAATATAAGTTAGAAAGGAGCCAATACTTAAGTGCTCAAAAACTACTTTAAGAGCTATAGAGCGTTTATTTTGTTCCTGTCTTTAAAATTATGTTACTAAGCTTAAGAACATTCAGATATTCTCAGAATATACATGTATTTATAGAGTATAAAATACGACCTTGAAAAAATTTACCTATCTGTTTTTTATCAGCAAAATTAAGATAATAATACTGAACTCATTAGGCTATTTGAAATATTAAATTTGGTCATGTTTGTGGAGCATGGTAATAAATAATAATAAACATGGTACAGGAAAAATAATAAACATTGAACAACCACATTTAACAAGTTTTTTATTTTATGAAATATGTAAGCCAAATAATTACACAGTAGCTTGTATACTACATACCACTAGTGAACATTCAGTAAATGTTTAATCCTAACCAATTATAAGTATTTATATTAATCCAGATAAAAGTATAATAAAAACTTAAGAATCAATGATTTAAAGGAAAAGTATAAAGAGGTTACTTGAATACTGATAACCAATTTATAAGATTATGTTAATTCACCTCCAAGGGGGAAAAGTACTAATAACATTAGGAAAATTCTTAACAGTTGACAAGCACCTTCACATCCATGATCTTATTTAAGCTCTGTAATCATACTGAAATTTAAAAGGCTTATGGGATTTACTTATGATCATATTTCTAATAATCCTGATGTCACTCCAAGTCCTATCCAACTCTTGTTTTCATCACTGATATATCTGAGAAATTCACTGAAGGAAAAAGCAACAATGCTATATATTTTAGTCTCATGTTATTCTGTCAAAAATACTTTTTGATCAAATATTATGTCTCACGCTATCTACTAAACCCCGGAGATTATAATGCTTTCTAAAAATCAAAGTTCCCCATCATTACTAGAACCTCTATCCTCTGAAGTAGTTTAAGAAACAAACATTTAGGAAGATTAGCGGAATCCACATTTCACTATATTTCATCATCCTTTGCATGATGATGAATGTCCTAAAAACACTCAAATGAAGTAGAAAAAAATGAATTAAGAAATTCCAGGAAATGATGCCATTGCAACACTACTAATATATTCAAAATGATGTATAGGAAAAGTCTGAATAGATAAAACCTTGAAGATAGTCTTTGAAGCCATTGTAAATATCTCTATATATCTCATTCCAGATGAAAACAAAATCATAGAAGAGTATCTTCTATAATAACAATAAATATTTTTATTGTTATTATAGAGTTAATATGCAGAGGGTTTATCTACACATGAAACAGGTAGTGAGTAATGAGCACAATTTTCTTTGAGCCATGTCTCCAGGAAGGTATCTGAATTTTTTTTAAGGATATCATTGGACTGAAGCCAAAGGAACGATAAGTAAAAAGATAAAGTCAAAGACATAGCAGGAATTCAGGTCCTTTAAAACCTTATAGATCATCACAAATATTTTTCAAACGGACTGAGAATCAAATGGAGAATTGTAAACTGATGAATGTCATATCTTTGATTGTCTTTGAAAAGCATCATAACACGGTGACTTTTCTGCTCCGTTGACTAGGATGGAAGGAAAGGGGAGGGAGAAAAAAATTTGAAAGATCAATGTTATGCAGTTAATTCAATGGCTAAAGGCAACAATTGATATGTGTATTTTTATTGTTATTGTTAGAAAAAAGAAATTTTAATTTACTTATCATAAAGAAATTCAAGGTAATAAAATTTTCAATTATCCTGAGATGCATTGCTATGATGATGTCTTGAACAAAGGGGTTATCAGTGAAGATGATGAGCAAAGAATTTCGATTTTGAACATATTTAAAAAGCAAACACAAGAAATTCTGATGAAAAATGGGGTAAAAGAAGGAAGAGTTGAGGAAGACTGAGGCTTGATCTATCCAGAAGAATGGAGTTTCTATAAATTGTGATATGACAGTAAATTGAAGGGCAGAGATTTGAGTGGAACATTATTTCTGACATGTAAAGTGTGAAATAGGTTTTAAGTGGTTGTGTCTATCAAGTAGGCAATTAGATATCTAAGGTTATATATAGCTTAAGAAAGAAGTGGTTGAAATTATAGATATATATACATACTAAACATACATGCTTATGTGCATATACAAATATGTACATACACACACACACATACACAAACACACACAGATACTTATGACTAAGGTTTCAGCATAAAAGACCCATAAACAAAGAATGAACCGTGGAAATCCAAATTAAGAGCTGGGAGGAGGAAAATGGATCCATAAATAGATTTGTGTTGCAAATTTTACTTTAGTGAAAGTAAAATGATCATTAAGTGAAATTTATATAATAGGATATGTCGATGTTGGTTTGTTGAAAAAAATAGAGAAGTGTTGGTCAATGGTAAAACCCCATTTTTCTCCCCATAGTTGTGGACATACAAACACATACACACACACATACACACACACACACACACACACACACACACACACACACACATATACCTTAAACCTGGGGCTTGAACTCAAGGCCTAGGTGATGTCTCTGAATGCTTTTCCTAAGAGGTAATACCACCACTTGAGTCACAAATCCACTGCTGACTCTTAGTAATTAATTGGAAATAAGTGTCACAAACATTCCTTCCTGGACTGAGTTTCAACCAGGATTCTCAGATCTCAGTCTCCTGAGTAGTTAGGATTACAGGCATGAACCATTGGCATCTGCAAAAATATATTGCTTAATGGGTATAAAATGATGGGAAAAATATAAATGTGATTATGATGATTTGAACCTTTTAATTAATGTAAAAATTTTCATCCTTTATCAAGTGCAAGTCTAAAAAAAACTATGTAATTTTATTCACTTACATTACAAAAATTAACACTTAAATTTCATTAAACTGGTAAGGGAGAGGACATTTGCCTCTACTTTTAAGTAGCTCTGATCAGTTACCATATAAAGAAGCAGTCTTAGACATTTTTGTCATTTAAAAAATGAAACCTAAGTTTGTTCCAAATAGATTCTGCTGCTATAAATTCATTTTTATTCATTTGGAAAGAGAAGCAGAAGCAGGGTGTGACAAAAATGGTTTTAACACATTTTTTCAAATAATCATCACTAGAATGATTTGTGTACTTTTTACTTAACCAAATCCCTGCTGGAATTTCTTTGAATTTTTTATTTACCAAATACTCTTATTATTAAATAATTATTAAATAATTCTGATGAGATTTAGATAATTTAGTTCTATTTCCTACCTTAGAAAAGATGGAAGCTTTAGTTTGTAGCTGTCACTGTAATACTAATAAATTTATAATATAGAGATATGAACTGAGAAAGCTTTGGAAAGTTGTGAGCAAAAACATCTCTGCCAGAAGGATGAATATAAAGATTTAATTTAAGAAAATAAGAAGTATCCCCTTTAAAGTTTTGTTCAAACCACAATAAGGTTTTTCTTTCAACCTGCTTTCCATTTAATCATTCAAGTTTAATAAAAACAGAAGAAGAACAGATACACCCACAGAAACACAGGCTGCTGGATATTTTCCAGTGATTCACTTTGTTAACACATTCACCAAGACATTTTTCACTGTCTTTCATATCACTGCTGAGCAGTTCATACTCAAAATATGCTGCTTTGCACCTATAGCAGAGACAACCCAAAAAGTAGAGCTTTGTCTTTGTGATTGTCCAACATTCATAGATGGATCTCAAATTCTATTACAGCAATGCCCACATGCATCCTCTGCTTCAAATTCTTATGTTCAACACCATAATGTTGAAGTCTAAAAATGTAAAGATACTGAGGAATCAGATACTCTTCTAAAAGTAGCATTTTCACACATTGTTACTATATCTGATTTTGTTACCTGATATATATATATAGTATATATGTTTATTTGTTTATTTGATATAGGAAAGGGAAGAGGGGAAAACAAGATGATTGGGAGAGAGTGGGAGAGGGAAATGTGGACAAAATCATAAGAAGGAGTATCAATGTGTGAGAAGTAATGCACCTACTACCTGATGAATGTAACTGTAACCCCTTTATACATTGTCCTCACAATAAAAAAATAAATAAAAGTAAATAAATAAAAGTAGCATTTTCCTGGGTCTCCTTTATTCTTTTATATTTTCAAATATATATTGTCTAAGAAATAAATTAATGGAATGTTTATTTCATTTTATTTTTTCCAAAAAATAAGAATAACTGTGGAGATAAGAATTAAAGTGGTCCCTTGGTTATCTCATATTGTTACAGTATTTCACCTTGTTATCTGACTGATTGTATATATTGTATATACAATATACTTATATACTTAGTGTATATATTTGGTTATTTGAAATAGGATAGGGAACGGGGGGAAAAAAGATGAGGGGCGGGGTTGGGAGGAGAAAATGGGGACCAAGATATGAGAAAGGGTATCAATGTTTGTGAAGTAATGAACCTTCTATCTGGTGAATATAATGTAACCCTTCTATTAATTACAATAAAAATATATAGAAAAAAGAATTAAAGTAGTAAGTTTAAAAGTTAATAGCCAACGGTATTTTAGCATACAATAGGAAAAAATATACATCCTCTTTCTCTAAATCAGAGCAGGAATATATACCTTATGAAGATTGATGTCCTGGGAGAAGAATGCTATTTATTTCTCCGCAGTTATGCAGGAAAACAAAGGCAAGTGTTAGGAATAAGATAGAAATGAAAAATCTTCAAAGTAATAGCACACATGAAACCCATGCCAGAGGGAAGAGGAGAACCATGGGAAAGAAATAAAGTGAAGTGAATACAACCTCACAACTATCACAAATCCTGGGAGAATTCTTCTAATAGGAATCGTTAAATCCATATGTTTCACATTGAATATATCTTCAGCTTTTCTTTTGCAAACGAAGAAGCTTCAGGCAGAGTTAGCACTAACTCACTCCTATAAGATACATGGCATCATCTGTCTGTATGTTTCATTGCAAAATGACTTTACAAGTGCACACATCCAAATTCAGCTTCTGCGTTTCATTCTGTTAAGTTAAATAAATAAATGACTTTCCGTGTCTGAATGTGAAATTCGAAGAATTTGTGCTTCTAAAAGATGGTATTGCAAAATATCATATCCTGTCTACATAAGGAATGCATCAGAAAAAAATCTTCCCCGTGCTTTGTTCCCCTCCCTATTTTTACTCCATCAACATGGCATGTCCAAAATGGCTCAGTGAGAAAATGAACTTCTCTGGTATCTTCACAGGACTGATGTTGCCAAACATATGGTTCACACCCCACTCAGACAGTGCAACAGATAAAGTAGCATACAATCCAAAGGAAATCAATGAATAAAAGTTAGGCCCATGTTGATTGTGCTTCTGCTCACATTAGCCACACTGATTAGCAAGTTATTAAGTGGTACAGAAAATAGGCTATATATTACATAAATGATATAGTTATCACTGAATATCAGTTCGCCAGAAGGAAAAAATAAAATTATGTCTTATGCAGGAATATGGACAGAAATGGTTAGCATCACAGTGAAATAAGTCTAATTTGGAAAGACAATTATTGCATATTCTCAATCACTTGGGACTACATCTAAAATGATGATGATGATGATGATGATGATGATGATGATGATGATGATGATGATACATAGCACTGGTAATGAGACATAAATGTAAAGGAATTGAACTGTCTGGGAGGGAATGCACAGGAGGGAGGAGGGAATCTAGAAGAAAATATGTAGTATACTCATAAATATATGAATATAGTACACTAAAACACATCAAATTCTGACAGAAATAAAGAAAAAGAGAGAAGAAAAGAAAGGGAATGTTGGAAATATTTAGTTTGTTCAAAGTATACTATGTGTATGTGGAAATTTCACAATGAAACCATATTACAGTTAACTCAAAAGATTGAAAGTAAAAAAAACATCTGCATACTATTACATCAGCGTTACCAAGTAGCTGAGCAAATAACCTAGGAGAAGGATGTGTTATTCTGTTTAGTTTACAATCTCAGAGGTTTCCATCCAGCATGGAAGAGCAGAGCAGCTCACAGCACAGCAATCAAGAAACAGAAAAGGAATGCTTTGCCCATGTACTTCTCTGTTTATATTCATCTTGAACCTTAATTAATGCTCCCTGGAATGCTCCTCACAGATAGATGCAGAAGTATGCTTTGCTAATGCTCTAGGCACTTCCCAATCCAACCAAGTTAACAATGACAATTGACTGTTACAAGGCTGGGCATAGGTGGCTGACACCTGTAATCCTAGCTATTGATGAGGCTGACATGTGAGAATGGGAGCCTAAAAGCAACCCGAGGCAGGAAAGTCTATGAAACTCTCACCTCTAATTAACTATCAAAAAATAAATGGAGGGGGTACAGATGTGGAACTGTGCTAGAAAGCCTGAGCAAAATAAGGTAAGGAATAGCACCTAGGCTCTGAATTCAAGTCTCAAGATGAGCACAAAAGAGAGGGGGGAGGGGGGGAGAGAGGGAAGTAAGCCATCACTAAAGTAATAGGAATGTGATATCACATAAAGCACACTGAGACAAAGAACTCAAAAAACAGAGGTGGAAAGTTTTATTTTTAATGTGCCTTGGTCAAATCGTATTACTACTTTAGATAACAAACTTCCGTTTATGAGTTGAAGTCACTGGCTTCTCTTTAAGTACCTCTCATCTCTCACAGGGTGTATCTCTACATGCTTCTATTGCACACAGAGGGAACTGAATATTATAACTCCCCACGGACTGTCATTTTGACCACCTCTCCACCACAGGCATTTATTGTGTACCTGGGAGCACTGTGTTAGATCCATATAAGGTATTTATTCATTTAGTCCTCATGAAAACTCTGTACAAAATGCATAATAATTCTTCCCCATTTTACAGATGAGCAAACATATCTTAAAGACCCTAGAAACTATATATTAAATACAGAATATTAGTCATTAATTTCCTTCTCTACTGCATTATGTTAAATAAATAAAATCTAAACTATGCCCTTTGAAAAACCTCAACTACTAAAGAAGTAGTTGGGAAGGATCAGGTGGCTGTAACTGCAATACTATTTTAAAGGAAATTAAATCGGAATAGTAAGTATACAACTCCACATCTGACAAACCACATGCAAAAGGTCAGAGGCACAACTACTCTTGAAAAGTTATAGGGGAAAAAGTCTACCTTTATTCAGGTATTGAAGTACCTAAGCTTTGTCTTCATGCAACAATATGAGATTCTAATCTAAAATCCAGAATAATCATAACAGCGCTGTTTGAAAGCTTTTAAAGTTACTATCCTTCTACTGTAAAATACTTCAGTGGGGTTCTCCTGAGTAGAAAGACAAGATGCTTTTACAGTGATTTATATGGTATTTTTCATCCTAACAGCTGGACTCTTTATGTTTTTAGAATTGCCATGTGGTACACTGTTCAAAGCAATAGAGTTTTAGAAGTCCTGAAACAGGATGTTCACTTAAGGCCTATATAGAACATGTTACAAATTTAAAATATGAAAAGGAAAGGAATTCAGTTGCAAAGAGCATGAAACCTGAATCCACAAGCATTCCCAATGCTTTTTAATTCAGTCAAAGGGGGATGAGAAATGTTCATTCTTCCAACTGTCAGCAAACATATGTATGCAGCTTAACTGGCTTCAGAGCCCCTCAGGGCTTTTCCCTTGGTTTAGCTCAGTTTTCCAACAGGTTTTAAAAATCAATAACATTGTTAGGCAGTCTTCATCTCTTGCAACAAATCTTTTATTTTCATTGAACAAAGATGTTTATATTTTTGTTTAGCACTCACCCTCAAGATATCTCGAACTCTTCATTTACATACACTTAACTAGAGATTTTTAAGTTCTACAAAATATGTAATATAATTAGAAGAAATTAATACAACTGCAAAAATACACTCAAACCATAGTAGAGAATCCCTTTATTCGTAAGAAATAGACAAGTTAAAAACTTGTCATCCTTATAAATTGCCAACTTAAATTATAATAAATTTTATTTTATTTAATATTTAAACCTAAAATTTTACCTTTGTTGCTTACCAACTGAAGGAATTAACTTCTAGAGCTAATGTGTATTTTGGGGCCTACACATGCCAAAACCTTTTTTAAAGCTTCATATTCAAGTTTAATCATTTACATTAACTCTTTTAATCACAAAGGGACCTCAAACATCTTACGGATCATATGGTAGAAGTCATTCAATACAGGACATAAATAACCCACTTAAAACCACTCAGTGTACTTTTACATACCTTTAAAACTCATCATTATATTTAGAATGCACAATATGGCCAAAGAAGCTGTCTTGAACTGTGTGTTTTGATAAAGCAATAGATACATAGCTTACTAGAAGTGACACTATATAAACTTCAACTTTCTGCAAAGTTGGTAATCAAACTGTACCACAAGATAATGTACAAAAGAGAACTACAATAATTAGTCACATATTCAAAAAATATGTTATTTATGCCTAAAAATGAAGGCAAAAGAAAAAATCTAACCAGATGCCAATGACTTATGCCTGCAATCATAGCCACTTGGAAGCCAAGGATGGTGGTCTCAGGCAAGTTTGCACACAAACACGAGACCTAGCCTCAATTAACAAATGGATATGGTGGCATGTGTTCATCACTCTAGTTTTGAGGGACTTTAAATAGACATATGGTATTTGAGTCCAGTATGGGCATACATGCCAGACCCTATTCATACAAAAATCACAAAATTGAAAAGAGCTAGGGGGCTTGGTCCAAGTTGTAAGACACCTGCTTAGCACACAAGGTCCTGAGTTCAATCCATGAAATAAAAGAAAAGAGAAAATCCAAGCATACAGAAAGATTACAGCTTCTTTGTTGAATGGCAACTCTAGTGTACAACTACTTGAAGATAAAGAAAGAGCAATGGCTCATATATACACACAATAATGCACTCCATGCTTCTGTTGTATCCAGTAGCATGCAGATGGTACCATGAAAATGGTAAAAATGACCATGAATAGACTAATACCAACTGCTAGGCCAGGTGCCAACTTTTCTATAATTACTCTGTAGATTAAGTAATTAACAGAAAACAAAAATATATTCTAAAATGCTTACCTAGGCAAAGTGTATACAGAAGTATGGAGAGAAACAATTGATTTCACAATATCTAAAACTACTGCCATAAGCTTGTGTCCTTAAATTCTTTTATTCTTTCATTCAACAAATAATTATTGAATAATTCTGAAGTTCCTTTCATCGATCCAGTCTCAAAATACATGTTGATTAAAGGCAAATTATTTAAGAGAGGATATTTTCAGTTTATTTAAATACCAAGATAAACTTTAAATTTTTGTATTTTTATAATCATAGAAGAATGCAATAGTGACATAGAAACTTTAGGTGTACTAAAATGTATAACATATAAATATAAATTCTAACAGATGAGCATTCTTGATGCTTATAATGTATTCTTGATTTGTGTACAAAATACACAAATGTTCCAATTATACATGGATACTATATATATTTAGCCAAAACCATGCTTTTTTTTATAACTGTTACATAAAATTTTTACAACTATTTGAAAATTCTTTGAAACCATAATGTTAATATCTACAAAATATTCCAATCTCTAATTCCATCATAAATTTTATAAATCACTTCTATAAACCCCTGTGCTCTAACTAAGCACAGAAATTATTTTTAACTGGTTCCTATGTTCCTATTATCGAAGAGTAATACATTAAAAGCCATTGAATTGAATTGGGGATTTAGCTCAGCTGAAGAGCCCTTGCCTGGCCAGTGCAAAGCCCTGAGTTCGGTCCACAGCTCTGGGGGAAAAAAGCCAATGAATTAAAAATTGTAGTACTCATAGAAATTCATAAAAGTAGAATGACTAGACATGGACTTTTCCTCTTTGCTTTAAGATGTGTGGTTAGATAGCAAACTACAAGAAGTTAATTTATCCAAGCAAGAGTAGTGGATTAAAATCAGTTACTTCATTTAAATATTAGTGTTTCAGTATTTGCAATTGATATTGGACTATTATATTAAGTCCAATATCATTAAGTCCAGGTCATATTCAACGTATTAAACTATTACATTTATATTCATACAGCAAAATCATATTTTCTAGAAATACGAAAAATGATACTATAATGTCACATATGACACTGTGACAAATGATACTATAATGTCAATTCGAACTTTTTACTCCTACAGAGGCCAAAAATATTTTTACTTATTTTTGTAGTGGGAAACCACAGTAATTTGCTCTTCTTATTCCAGCATAGAAGCAATGTTTTCTAGCTGGAAAGGATGAGAATTTGCCTTGAAGTTACATCCCCAAGCCCCATAAGAAGAATAAAGGTAAAATATATAAAGAAACAGAAACATGAATAATATAAGGGATAATATAAATACAAATCTTGGTCAGCTTTTCTCTGTAATTCTTTATAGGAGCAAAAAATAAATTTCTAATTTGTTTTGATTAATCTAATTTATACTTTCTCTTAACTCTTTGCAGATGAACACAATTCCTATTCTATTCAAGTTGGAAGGTTGAATGTGTTGTATTTTTATTAAGTTATAAACAACATAAAATTCACAGTATGAATTTACCTTTTATCATGAAGAAAGAGAAATAGAAAGAGACATACACCCAGATATTTATGGTAATCTGGTTCAATTAACTAAATTAAATTTACAATGATCTCAATGATCTGTAACAATCAAATATGATTCTAGCTAAAAGAGACAGACTTGATTGTGCTTATGAATACAGTCCAAATGATCTAAATTTTAAAGGACAAAGCTGTGAAAATAGTAGCTAATATTTGGCTGACTTTTTTGACACTGATAACATATTAGCTAAATTAATTAATTTACTCCCTACAACAAACCTCTGAGGTATATACCATTATCCGCCACTCTTTGAAATGAGGAAAGTAGAGCACAAAGAGGTTATATATCTATTAACATTATAGTAATCTATTAAAATTGTCTATTAAGGAAATCTCCATTGAAATTCTCATATGATTTATTTTGCTTAAACTGTTGATGCAATTATTACACAGGAGAAAACTAAAAATTCTTCTCATTTCTGGGATAAATCTTACGTGGTTTGTGTGAATAAGTGTGCTAATGTACTAATACTCCACTTAGAATATTGTAACTATATTAACATGTAGGTTTTTCTTTATCTGAGGAGGATGTCTTAGTTTTATGGTGTTTGCTCCAAGATTTCCTAAATTTGAAATATGAATTTGCCTGCTTTCCACCTTCTTTCTATCTTCAATATTCCCTACTCTCCACAAATACAGGTTTGATCTTCCCTTTGATCCAAAAACTATATAGAAAAGTGATTTTAAGCTTATAGAGGATTTAAATAATAATCAATTAACAAAAGCTCAAACAAGTTGTTGTCTATTAAAGCTAAGAATCATATTTCCCACAGGGTGCAGTAACTGATGCCTATAATGAATCCTAGCTACTCAGGAGACTGAGATCTGAGGATCGTGGTTCAAAGCAAGTCTGGGCACTAAAGCCCATGAGACAATTTTCTCCAGTTAACCACTAGAAAACCAGAAGTAGCTCTGTTGCTTAAGTGGTAGGGCAATAGCTTTGAGCTGAAGAGCTCAGGGACAATGTCCAGGCCAAGTTTAAGCCCCACGACCGATGAAATTTAAAAAAAAAAAGGGGGGGGGGAATCATGTTTCTTATCAACAGAAAATACTGACAAAATATTAGAAATGTTTAACTATTAGAAATGTTTAAATATTTTATGGAAAATTGAACTTTAAAGTATCTTTCTGTGTTTTGTCAAATAACCTTTATGCTTTATGCTTTTAGAATAGAATGTGTTACTACTTTCATGCACACAGATTTGTAGCATGATTAATACTCATATTTTGTATAGTAATATGCTTTGAAATAAATGTTTTAATCGTATTTGTTTGAAACAGTTTTTTATTTGTTAAGGCTTCACTTATTCCAGATCTATTTTTCCACTTGGAAACACATTTGTTTAGTCATTTCCCCATTTCTAAACTATTTATTTTTTTATAGATGTCTTCTCTGCAGTATATGTATTATTTGGCTTTTAAATTTTTGTGTATTCTGGTTCTCTAAATGCCATCTAAGACAAAAGAAATTGTTTTTAGTATTCTTCTTAGTTTATGCTCTAAATTGATACAAATATCTTTATGGGACAAGTTTCTGTTAAAATTAATATTTCATAGTATGTCATTCTGAATATTTCTGAAATTTGTTCTTCTATTGTAAATTTTTTCCCAAGAAAGTCCATTTATACTCTTTATAGGTTTTATTGCACTAATTACTCTTTCATAATTTAATATGATCTATTCCAATGATACTGTTATAGTTTGTATAGAGACCATCCCTCACCCCCAAAATATGCTCATATGTTCAAAGATTGAATCCCAATTGGAAGTGTTATAATTCCCAACTGATGTCTAGACTGTGTAGGATTGGTGCTGTGATAAGTTTTAGTTGAATCAGTTATTAAGAGGTGTGGCCTAATTAGAGTAAATCTAGAGGAAGTGTTTTTCATAGGACTAGCTTGTCTCTGGTCTCTTCAAATATCCCTCTCCCCTCCTTTCCCCTTTCCTCCCTTCACCCCCACCCCTCTCTTCTCTCTTCTACTCTCCTCTCCCCTTCTCTCTTCTCCCTTCTTCCTCTGTTACCCTTTTCTCATTCCTACTCTATTCTCCTCTCCTCTGTTTTCCTCTCTCTTCCCTCTCTCCTCCTCTCCCCTGTCCTGACATCTCTCTCCTGTCTCCTCTCCCTCTCCTTCTCCCTCTCCCTCTCCCTCTCTCCTCTCTCTCTCTCTCTCTCTCTCTCTCTCTCTCTCTCTCTCTCTCTCTCTCTCTCTCTCTCTCTCTCTCTCTCTCTCTCTCTCTCTCTCTCTCTCTCTCTCTCTCCCTTGCCTTCTCCTTTTCTCCCTCCCTCTCCCTCTCTCCTTTTCTCTTTCTCTCTCTCTCCCTCTCTTTCACCTCACTACTCCATCTATCCTCTATTTCCCCTTTCTCTTCTCCCTCTCCCCTCTCTCCCTGTATCTCTTTCCCTCTTTCTTCTCTTCTTTCCTCTCCTCTCCTTTCTCTCTCTGAACAACTCCACCACGCCCACTCCTCCATGCTGCTCCATCTCATTATAAGCACACAGTGATGGGCCAGGACATCTTGGACTGAGTTCTTGAAAATGGTGAATCAGAGGAAAACTTAACCTCCTTGAAGGTGTTTCTCTTAGATATTCTGTCATAGTGATTGAAAAGTTAGCATACAAGTCAGTCACACACACACACACACACACACACACACACACACACACAGCTAACATTACCAACTAAATGTAGTATATCACCTTTTGTTTTTAATAGTTTAGAATTATGACCTGTCTAACCTTTTTCTTATGACTTTTTGATATAAAAAATTATTTTAAATTCATTTTGATAGCTGAGAAGACCAGGACACAGAGCTTACATCTTGCAGAGGTCACATAGCTGGAAATGCAGAGGTAATTTACAAACCTAGACATGGTTGGTGTGTCTGTACCCCCACCGCCACTGGACCCTCCAGTACAGGGTGATGCTAACCAAGTCTCTAGACTTTATTCTGTTCATGATTCTCTTCACACAATTTCTCTTGAGTTTATTTCCCACTCATTTTTGTATAGATAATATTTTCTCCTTAAGTTTATTTCCTACTCATCTCTGTCTAGATAATATTTTCTCCTTAACCTTTTCAGGGTCAAAATTGTACTTCTTCCAAAGTGTTCTGCTCTGTTTCTAATGGATTCTTCAGTTAGTGATGCTTTTATTTTTATTTTTTTTGAATTGGAAGCCATTCTTTATTAGTATTGGAACCCCAGGTACCTCCACCCACCCCCATCTACCCTCCCTTCCCACCAGCCCCATCTGCCTGTTCCATTGGCCCCTCACTCCAAACTCCCCACAACTTGTGGGGCCTCAGTTTCCCCAAGTTTTAAAGGGGCAGCGCCGTGGAGAACTAGCGCTCTGGGCAGGATGGGAGAGGTGCTCACCTGTCTCACAGGTCCAGAGGCAGAAGATGGCGGTGGGTGGCAGCAACGTAGCATGGTCTCCGAAGCCCACAGTACACTCATATGCTTTTATTTTTATAGATTGCCAGGTGAGTTTTTTTTTCTTTTCTTTTCTGATTCTGGGTCTTAAACTCAGGGCCTGAGTTCGAGCCCCAAGCCTCTCTGTGCTCAAGGCTAGTGCTCTACCACTTGAACCACAGTATCAATTCTAAATTTTTCTGAGTAGTTTATGGGAGATAGGAGTCTTTTGGACTTTCCTTCCCAGGCTGGCTTTGAATCTCAGCCTCTTGAGTAGGTAGGATTACAAATATGAGCTTCTAGGTTGAGATTTTTGGAGTTGGAGTTTTACAGTGTTTTAAGGAAAAGAAATTTAGGTTTTTAATTTCTTATTTATTCTCTCCCAATTCCTCTTTATCATGTCTTCCTTGCTCCACCCTTCCTCCCAGCTACCGTTCTTTCTCTTCTTTATTCATCCTCCATCCATCCTCAGAACATTTTCTGTCTCCTCTCTTCCTCTTCACCCTCCCTTCCCACCTGTATTTTGTCTAGAACTATCTGCCATCAGGAACCAAGCCTTTTCTTTCCAGGAGACTTTCACCGAGTATCATGGTGACCTTATTGTAAGATTATGCTAAAGAGGAAGAATGAAGTAGCTTGAGAGAGACTTTCATTGTTCACATAACACCTTTTGTGTTCTCCAGCTTTAAACATTAAGATTCTGAAACATTAAGAATCTGAAAACAGGGAAATCCATGAATGGCAATTATTAGACTTTTAAAGTCTAATTTTTATTCCTTTTCCCCAGACAAGATGTGATTAAGCAAATTTGCTATTATCATTATGGAACATCTGGTCTATGGGACAGGACACTTTACTATCCCATTGTAGACTAAATATCTTACATGAAGTAGGCCTGGGGCATCCGGGGCGAATTCTTGATCTAAACAACATCCAAGCAAGAATGGGTTCACATGGCCTAAACATTTATTACATACAGAGATTCCAGAAGCTGCTTTGCTTAGGAAGAGCTGTGATGGCATAGTTTTGTAGGTACTTCTGGAAACACTGCTCTTAGTTTCAGTTCACCTCTCAGTGTCCTTTATATATGTACTTTAGTTTACATCTATAGGAGTCACAACCCCATATTTATCTTCAGTGTGTGCTGGGACTATACCCATCTGTTCTACAGTACCCCCTGGATTTTAAAAAGTTTGAGAATATCTGGCCTGTAGCCATTACTAATCACAAAGCTAATTAAATCCTCTGCATTTCTGTTTCTAATTTACATAAATCTATTCCCTAAAATTTCACAACCCAAACTATGGTACAAAAGACATGAACCTTTATAGAATTTGCTGGTAACTGTGAACAGAATTAAGAAAATGTTAGCATAAATGTAAACTTTTACGTGAATCATCTAGATTGGCTGAGCCAGATGTCTGGACTTCCGCGGGTAACTGACCAGATTTATGGTTCCAGTTGTGAGACAGGAGGTACACATTTTCATAAAGGGCCACAGACTTTTATAGAACAGGAAAATGACTCTCTTGAAGAAAAACTAAAGGTGCTTGTTTCATAAAAAAAAGAAATGTTGGGCCAAATGTTCATCCTTTATTATTCTCCCACAGGAGTTTTACAAGATGAGAATCTGGCATTTATTAGCAGGTCATTTGAGGGTCGGTGGCTGTGGGAACTCAGACTCTTTGTCTGCATTTTATCTGCACCATATGATTTTGGTATGACTGTTTAAGTCTCATAAAGTATGATATGTCATGAATATTTAATAATTACATTTTTAAATACACAAATTAAATCACCTGTCTATTGCACTGCTATGTTATCAATAAAGATACATTCATTCTCCTTTTGGGATTATTATATTTTGTTTAAGCACTCATTTAGCTGTGTGTGTGTGTGTGTGTGTGTGTGTGTGTGTGTGTACACACCAGAATGTTATGAATGATTTCAAGTACTCAATTTTATTTTTATCTTTTGTCTTCTTAAATATCTTCAATGTGAAAATAATTTTGGATTCCATGTAAAAATTTTAAGTGGTTTAAATAAATGACAGAACCATAAAGTATATTTCCTAAGGGCTAGACGCTCAGATAAAACTACATTAAATATTCTTAGTAAATTCAGGGACTTGCCAAGTATTCAAGTATTCAAAGCAGAATGGAAAGACTATTTGTTGGAACAATTCAGCAAAGGTATTTAGGAAACATTGTTTGAACTTTGTGCTTTGAACAATGAAACTCAAGAGGGCATTATTCCTAACTTAGGATAGCTTTGAACATATCCAAAGGTATAAAGAGAGTATTAAGGCAACCTAGAGGGACAATCAGTGGCATCTTGACAAAAGCACAGAACTCAGAATTAAAAGAGAAGCCCCTGATTACTGGTTTTGCTACTTAGCATGCAATTTAGGGCAAGTCACTTAGCCTCTCTTGGGCCACATTTCTTCATCTTTCAAAGGACTATTATGATAATGTGCATAACATGTGTCCTTAGCTCTGCTTCTAGGTAGGGTCCTAGCCTCTCTGACCTCTTGCTGTTCCTCTAAAACACTAGGCACTTGCTCCCAGGACCTTTAGAGAGACACATCCGGCTTCCTGGAACTCCTCCCCTCCCCCAGCCCATCCTGATCTCTTTCTGGACAGCTGCTTCTCCATTTTTGAGTTGGACTGGGAATTCCTATGAAAGCCTAAATCATGTGCCTGCACCCTGGGTCTGTGACAAAGCAGTTAGATAGCACTTTCACCTTCACAAAAGAAAATATATAATACAAGTTTCTCATTCCCCAAGGCTAGATTTTTTAAAATGTGTATTATACCTAGTGCTATAATATTGTGAAGGAAACTTGGAGTCAGTATGGCTTTCATTTGAAATCAAATGCCTAACAGGTCTTTTTATAAAACAGAAACAATGCTTGATGAATTGGCAGCACATATTCCACAAGGGCACACGTGTAAAGCACCTTGCACAGTATGTGGCACATCACAGACACTCAGCCATAGGAGTGTCTGACTTGTTCCTGTGTGGTAATGAAGTTAAGTCCACAGCTCTTGAACTATCACTCAGTAGCAGAACCCCAACACCACTACGCCTTTCATATTTTATTTAGCTCTACCCTCTCTCAAAGAAAGACGACCTGATTCATCTGTTGTTAATTTCTTGGTGCACAGCATCCATTGCCTCTTCTTTGGGGAACAGCATCTTCTTCCTTGCTGAGGAATTACCCCTCTATCATTCTCAGTCTGGGCTATTCAGTTGGGTTCATCCTTCCTGCAGCTTTAGGAGAATGCACAAGTTTTGGAATGGTCAGACTTAATCAGTGATTGTAAAGCACAAGGTTTTATAGAAACTAATAAGCAACACTCTCTTCTGGAATATCCAAAGTGATAGGATAAAAATCGATTGTCATTACAAATCTACAGCCATTGGATTATTACAAAAGAGCTTAACTATGAAACTAATAAGAGTAAAAGTAAAAGAGGGCACCTGATATCTGAGGCATCTTTTCATTTTCTGCATCTATTTGTGCCTGAACACCCAAGTTATACTTCACCTACCAAATTATATAAAGGAATCTGTTTGTCAGACAATGTTCAGAATAGCCCTTATAAGTTAAACTTTCTGCTATGTGGATCTTTGTGCAATCCTTTCCTCTTCCATGTGGGCTAATATCTTGCTTGTGTTGAATAGGATGTGGCAAAAAGAATGGGATGTCAAGTCCATAATTAAGTTACAGGAAACTGTGACTTTTGTCTCGCCAGCAGTGCTCTCCTAAGCTTGCCTCTTTTGAAGAAGTACTACCTTGTAGTACTTCTCAAGGTCTCAGTTGAGAAATTCAAGCAGCCTATAGTCTGCTTCAGGGGAGGAACCAGGATACTCAGTCTAACAATGGCCCCAAGAGCTGAACACACAACCAAGGATTTCTAAGTGATGTTTGGAAGTAGAAGCTTCAGCATTCTACTATTAACTTGAGACTGCCAACACTTGACTCACACCTTGACTACAGCCTTGTGATAGGACCTCATGCATAGGATCCAGTGGACCCTTCTGAATCTTGGAACCTATAAACACTAAGATAAAAACACATGTTCTTTTATGATGCTAAGTTATTGAGAAATCTGGCATATCAGCACTAGCAATCCACTTAGATCATGAAGCATTGGACTTCTGTCTCATGTCCATGTCAAAATAGGAAATACTCTTCCATGGAAGAAGAAAGAAGCATCAAATGAATAACAAAAAGAAAATGTGAAATTCACTCGCACACCTAGTAGCTTTGAAACTTTCTGAATAAGTGACACAGCATGAATTCTTTTCTAAGGTAATTTTTTTTCTTCATTTAACCACAAAAGAGGCAATCTTTACCAAAAAACTCTTAAAAGATTTAGGAATAGCTTAAGTGCAGTGAACAGTTAAGTACTTTAAAAAACTTTTAGGAAAATGTCTAGTAGAAACCGGCAAAGATGAGAAATTCTCCCAGAAAAGCAAAAAAAAATCATTATTTTTCCTTTAAGTATCGAGGGAGTAAGCAAGAGAAAGACTGAAAAAGTTTCAGATACAGAAAATGGAAATTTAGATGTATTATGTTTTTTTCTTTATAGAATCAGAAAATCACTACAAAATAGATAAAAATAGCTCATTTATAGTTATGAACATTTAGATGTACCATTCATCAAAACTCAAAACACCAAGTACAAATGACAAGACAGAAACAACTCCTCGGCTGAAACAAATTGACAAAGCCAATATTTATAAACAACTTGCAAGTTGGATTTCTAGTTTGTGCTACCAAAAGATACCTTAGAAATGTTCTAATCCATTCAAATTCATGATGTTAAAAACTGAACTGAGATTCACTATAGTTAAATTTTGCCCTCTAGAGAGCAAAACGTTAAAGAATACAAAGCAAAGTTTGCTTAGTCCTCCTTATTTTGTGACATACCGAATATTGAACACCAGGGCCTTACCTATGCTGATAAATCACTCTTTTGAGATGTTAAGGCCTTAATATTGTCTAGGCTAACCTCAAACTCATGATCCTCCTGCCTCTATAGCCTTAGTGGTTAGGATTGCAGGCATGCATCAAAATGTTCAGCCTTCTAAATACATTCCTTTAAGGAAGAGTCCCTATTACAGCTACATATTGCCAATATTTATAAATGGAGAGTATTCTAGAGCTGAAAATTAGAAAAACAGAACTCCAAATATTATCCCATAATGCATTCTGAGCCTTGTCATAAATGCCTTAAAGAACAGCCAAAAGGAAGAACTTTGCATCAACAAGAGAGCCAATATCTAGAGGTGGAATCAAATTTGGAATCATTGATAATAAATTAGTAGCTGGTTATAACATGTCAGGGTGTCCACATATGATTGGTCATACTGGTTGTTAACACAGCATTTTGTTTTGGTTTGCTTTGTGACAGTCCTGGAGCTTGGCTCAGGGCCTGGGAACTGACCCTGAGCTTTTGTGGTCAACAGAAGTGCTTTACCTCTTGAGCCACAGCTCTTCTTTGAACTTTTTATTTTTTAATTTACTTTGATGGTTAATTGAATATAGGAGTCTCTTGGACTTTCCTGCATGGCTGGAGGTCTGATCCTCAGACCTCAGCATTGTGAGTAGCTAGAATTACAGGCATGATCTATTTCTCCCTAGAAACGCATAGCAATTTTTATTGTATTTTACTGTCAGGGTAATGTATAGAGGGATTACAGTTATATTTGTCAGGTAGTGGGTACATTACTTCTTGAACATTGATACCCCTTCTCATCTTTTTGTCCCATTTTCCCTCCTTCCAATCCCTTCCAATCATCTTGTTTCTCCTCTTCCCTTCCCTATTTCAAATAAACAAATAAACATATATACAATATACCAGGTAACAAAGTCAGATACAGTAACAACATGGGATAAACCATAAGGGAAAAAAAAGAGAAAAAGAAATAAATTCACATAGTACATTAAGAATAACAATCAGAAAGATAAACCTCTTGTTACCCTATACTGGAGCTTATTTCACTTACTCTCATTCTTTGGGTCTGGCAAAGCATAGCATTTTATCTCTATCTCTACATGTCTCAGTTCTCACAAGACATCTTAAAATACAGATCCTCCCTAAACAGTCATCTTCTTCTTCTCTTATAGTGGTATATTTTCTGATCTGACACAGCTCCCTACTTTTATATAGTGCAAGAAACTTTTGTTTTAATATCTGGAATTCAGTGTCTGCCATTACTAAAATGAACTCCATCTTAAATATCTCTGCCAAAGTTCCTTTCATATCTAATCTTAACCATTTCTGAAAATGAATACATTGCTGTTGCTTTTTCTCTTTTAGCTAGAGCATTAATTCTCCTTTCATTGAAAAAGGAAAAGAAAAAGAAAAAAATACACAGCACCAAAAGCAATACTATCACTTTATAGTTTCATTTCCACCCTCATCCACCATAGTCATCTTTTATCCCCATTCATCCTTACTATACTTTGAATTCATCCCAACAAGATTCATTGTTAAGCTTGTCAGTGTGACACCATATCCCCTCGAATGAATTCATGACCTTATAAAAGAAGTGTGAAGGAGCCCCTTCTGTCTAATTCTCCCTTTCCCTCTTTTACTTCATGTGATAAACTATCACTTTCAGGGGTCACAGCAATGAACAGAAGTCTTAGGAGCAGAGACAAGCCCTCATCAGAAACTGACTCTGTATCTTCTTTGATATGGGGCTGCCCAGCTTCCTGACTTATGAATACTACCTTTCCATTGTGCATATGGTATTTTGTTACAGCACCACAAATGGACTGATATAATACCTTTTCACTCTCAGAAAACTTGAGGCTTGGAATTTTTTGCTCTATAGAAACCTAAAGTTCCTGTTGATTACATTCACTTCTGGCCACAAAGCGCCAATGTAAATAAATCTCCTCTTTCTGACCTTAACCACTACATATTCCTTTAACTGGTGTTTTGAGGTCACCGCATGAACCCTTATGCCACTGGCATGTTAGAACTCTGGGAGTTGGGCCTCAAGCTTGGAAGTCCAGTTATATCTATACTCAAACTTCTGACCAATAGCACACCACTTCTTAAATCATAATATATGAATGTCTTTCCTATCATCTCTCAGTGCTTCCTTCCACTACAATTATTCTTTGGCTCCACAGATTCTTTGAGACACATGGGATCTATCTTATCCTGATTTCTTTTTCCTTACTTTCCCGCTAAAATTCCACTTCCACCATTTACATCATAATCTCTCTCCTTTAAAGTTCTTCTCTTCATTTCTCTCTCCATTTTATCATGTGATGAAAGAAATTCTGGGAAAACTAATTTATTTTGCTTTCCCAAGCTACTGAACATGATTGGGGACAAAAAGCAATATTGTGTTGACAGGTAGCATTGTAAATTACAATTATAAATTTTCAAATAGACACTCAACCATCACAATCTTTTGTGTATTCACTTCTTTACTCCAAGATGTAGATTTTACAGGTTCTCATTCCTCCCACATCTTCAATTCCTCTACCCAACCTTCTCCCCTGCTTGTTATTTCACTTTTAAAATGGTAAACACAACTATATGTGTATTGTCAAATATGATCTAGAAACTGTATGAATGTAAATAAGATTTGCTTCTATGGATGAATTGTTTGTGTGTCCCCATCTTTTTTTCTTCTCTTTAAGAATTTTTTCCACTGGGATTATTCCCAGTTTTTCTCAGAGGGTCATCATTTTCCTTTTGCTCTCAGATGATTCCCATTTGTATGCAGACAACCCAAAATAAATCCATCAAAAGGAAAAAAATAGAAAAGCCTTGGCGGGAAGTATGGCATAGTGGTAGAGGGCTTGCCAACTATGCATGAAGTCCTGAGCTCTAAGCCTTGGTATTATATACACCGAAAAAAAGGTGGAAGTGGTACTGTGGCTCAAGTGTTAGAGCTCTATCCTTGAGGAAATCCCAAGAAGAGTTTCCAGGCCCTGAGTCCAAGCCCCAGGACTGGCAAAGAATAAATAAATAAACAAATAAATAAATAAAAATAAAATAGAAAAGCCTGATTGTATACCCTACATATGGTTTGTGCTTTACTTTTATTAATTCTGGTGAAGTTTTTAATTGTTTGCATTGCTTCAACTGTCTCACTATCTTTCTCTCTTCATCCTACAATCGTTTCATATACGTTAATTTAAGCCAATACTTAAAAACATAAAAATGGAAGCTGGCATCAGTGGCTAAGGATTACAATTCTAGCCACTAGGGAGTCTAAGACCTGAGGACTGTGATTGGAAGTAAACCCAGACATAAAAGTCCATGAGGCTCTTATCTCCAATTAGCCATGGAAAGGAAAGGACAGGACAGGAAAGGAAAGAAAAGAAAAGGAAAGGAAAGGAAAGAAAGAAAAGAAAGCCTGTTGTGGAGCTGTGGCTCATGTGGCAAGCATTAGCCCTGAGCAAAAAAGATCAGGAAAATTGCCTAAACTCTGAGGATAAGCCCTAGGATCTGCACAAAGAATCAATAAATTTTACAGTATTAGCAGGATAGCATGTGATATTTGGGTACATGTATGCACTGTGCAACAAGGAATACTCTATTGAAAGTGATAAAAGAAAGTAACTGCCAACTTGGAATTCTATGCACAGAGAACATGGATTTCAGAAATAAAAGTAAATTTACGTTATTTTCAAACAAACAAATGCTTAGAAAATTCACCCTGTGAGACCTGACTAAGAAAGCTACAAAAGTGAGTTCTGTTGAGTGAATGCAAATGAAGCCAGATGCAACAACAGTTGACACACAGACATAAGAAGATTGTCAAAAAATGGGTGTTTCTTAGCAAAGCTAACTGAAATTTTGACTGCTTAAAATAACACTATTACATAGAGCTTTATAGTCAGAAATAATTAAAATATTTCACACACAAAAAAATCGCAAAAGAGCCAGGCACTGGCTGCTCACACCTCTGTAATCCTAGCTACTCAGTAGGCTGAGATCTGAGGAGTGCAGGTCAAAGCCAAGCTGGGCAGAAAGGTCCCTGTGAGATTCTGATCTTCAATAACCACTCAAAAGCTGCTGTGGCTCCAGTGGTAGTGCTCCATCCTTGAGCACAAAGAGCATCAGGGACACAGCCCAGACCCTGAGTGAATTGTGAGGAATGGGTGGGAAGAAGACAGATAGGGTAAATGTTCATATGATAGATTGAAATCCAAGACTTTCGAGGAGGCTCTTGAATATTTCCAATTGTTTCTAATGCATAAGACTCAGGAAAACTTCTCCCGTTCTTTTTCTTCACTGTCTCCTACACACCCTAGAGCTGCTGTAAAACTCAGCTCTAAATACATCTCTCTTAACAAGATAACCCTCAGAGTTATGGATTATAACATGAGTTAATAAGTACAGAAACATACAGAAACAAATTATCACAATAATGGAAATGCAGAAGAAAATAAAAACAAACTTTATCCTAACCTCTCCATTTGACCCCTCCCTCCATAATATGGAGAAAAAAATTTCCCCCTGTCTACTCACATTTGGCCCCATAAATGAACACTCACAATCTCAACCAGAAAGTAGGAGTATTCCTTCATAAGAGATCAGTCAAGATAGGAGCTGGTAGCCTACATTTGTAGCCCTAGTTACTTAGGAGGATAAAGATGGGAAGATCATGGTTTCAAGCCAGTCCAGGCCAGAAGAAGTTCTCCAAACGCCTTCTTAACACATAGCTTATTTCAGGGTCAGTCCTAAACTCTGTGGGAGGCTGGGATTTGGAGGCTCCAAGTCTAGCCTGGGAAATAAAGTCCTGGAGATTTCATCTCAACAGAAAGAAGCTAGATATGTCAGTATGCTCCTGCCATCTCAGCAACAAAAAGAAGCCAAAAAGAAGCTGATTGTAGTCCAGGAAGAGATCAAGACCCTACTTCAAAAATAACCAGTGTTGGGCCAGAAGTTTAGCCTAGTGGTAGAATGCTTGCCTAGCATGCAGGAAGACCCGGGTTCAATTCCTCGGTACCACATACATAGAAAAATAAATAAATAACGAGTGCCAAAAGATCTGGAGGCCTGGTTCATCAGTAGGCTGCCTGCCTATGAAGCACAGGGCCCTGAGTTCAAACCAGAGCTAACCAAAAGTGGGAAGAAACAAAGCAGATAGGGGAGATGACTACAATGTTTAAAACCTGTCCTATTTCCATATCTTCTTTCTCAAACTTACTGCCCAAATACTACTTCTACATTTCTAATAACTTCAGTGTAAAAATATAAGCAGCAATCCGTGGCAAACACATTAAATTGTATACTTTAAATAAAGGGTCAGGAAGACTTATTTTCTATATGTAACAAAGAAAAAAATGACTGTAATAAGTAACCAGGAGGATACCACTTATAAAATCATAATCACCTTCAGAAAGCTTCCGTTTCCAAACGAAAATCCTGGTGTGACTCTGAGTATTACAAAGTGCACAGACCCGTGATCTTCTATACAATCTCCCACATTTCTGAGTCTCACTTTCCATATTTGTAAAATGGAGACAGTAAGACAGTGGATGATAAGGACTTCAACAAACCTAAATAGTAGGAGGTGTTCACTCAGCGTTAGCTCCTCTTCCACAGCCAGATTGGTCAGCGTTTATTTTCATAACTGGACTAACTGGATGTGATTTTCAAAATTCATTTGTGATATCCAGGCTAGCAAAGCTCGCACAATACTCTGCTTCTTCTCCATCTGTCTGCCAACTGACATTCTTTGTTGCTAATCTAAGACCAAGCCATATGTTCTCCGTATGGAAGACTTTCCGGCCCAGGTGGGAAAGCAGACGCAATGATCTAATAAGTCTTTTCTGTCTTACGAGGGCAAGTCTTGGGAAAAGTTCCAAACTTTGAGAGGTTCTGATGAGATGCTACAAGCTTGGATGACTATGTTGTTCATCAAAAGAATTTTTTTCTTCCTCTCTTTTTTCCTCCCAAGATCCCCAAACCATGTTTCAATCCTGTCATTACCTGTTTCCTTGTCTCTGTTTAGTCTAGCAGACAGGTCAAGACTCTGAAAAAGATTTCAACATGGGATGCCTATGTGGTGTCAAGGACGGTATAGATGAAAAGTGCACATTCAATAAGGACCGAGCTTTAGGCCTCCCCGCAAAGGAAGCATGCCACGTTTGAAAGCTCTATTAAAAGTAATCAGAGAGACAGTGCCCCTGAGTGGATAGAATTGAATACCACCATCATCTTCTTAAAGTGAAAGCTCAGCAACAGCAACAAAATATTGGTGGTAGAAAGTGCAAAAGAATCTTGACAAGGACAACAAAATTACATGCAAGATGGGACTAAAGGGAGAAATCAACACATTGATGAGTAAATATTTGTTTCTTAATAGAGCTCTGGATCACAATGATATCACCCCAGGACCTTAACAGGTCTATGGACCATTATAAGAGGAAACTTTCTGAATACTTATGGGCTGTGTATGTGACTCCAGTGATGGAGCCTTTGCATGGTAAATAGAGACCCTGAGTAAACCCCAGTTCTTTTATGTAGACACTTCCTCCCAAATCACCATAATTCCTCATTCTGTGAATCAATTAGCAGCCAGACTCAGAACAAAAACAGGACATAGTAACAGTGAAAGCCATTAATGTGATACAAGATAGGTTTGAATAACTAAACTGGTCCCTTGCTCTATCCAGTGGTCCTTTACTATCCAAATTTTTAATCGAATTTGCATTGTTGGAAGTCCATACACATGACCTAAGTAAACTACTTAAAATCTCTGAACCTCAATCTCCACATCCACAGCACTGTAATGAAAATCTCTGCCAGCCAGTTGTCTCATAGATAGTGTAATAGTAAAGGCATTTTTACAAAGTGTTATATCTCTTCTAAGGAATTACACTAAGAAGTTTATTATCATCCAGAGCAAGTAGGGATTTATATGTCCATTTAATTGGCCTCCTACAAGAGAAGAGTCAACATTTGAGCTTAAACAATAGGAATCTAGCTGTAAATAATTTAAATCTAATATTAACCTGTCAGTGTGACATCACTATTACATTCTCCAGGATTCTTTAAGAAATAAGGATCTGAAAGTCAGTGTCAGTTTCTCAGAAATTACTTAAGCTTACAATTTCTGCATGCTCAAACCTGTCCAGGAAAGCTTCCCATCATTATTACACTTAGCTCTTTCCACCACACGCTAGGTTGTATCTTACTACCACTTCAAAGAAATATTCAATTAAGATGAGTATGTAATGAGTGTTTATGGTATACACAGGCCATCCTGACGTTTCACACAAGTAAAGACAGGCAGTGCAGGCCCACAAGTTCTAGTACGTCAAGGAAGAGTGCCGTAGATCTTACACTCTTCTCTCACACCTCTAAAAGGAAGATAGAACAGAGGCATCTGCAGCAAGTTCAGTGACATGCCATGGAACATGGATGAAGTGCTATTTTATAACGGAAGCAATCATACACTCCTCATGAATGTGGTAAAACAAATTACTTTTGCATTAGGTAGGTGGCTCAGTGTATTTACCAGGTACATGAACTTGCTTAATTCTAGCCAGCAGGTCTCTACAAGGATGAAAAAAAAAATGAGAGAGACGTCATATTATATTAAAGTACTTTTTTTCTTTTCCAAATTAGTTTTCCTTCTAAAAGATAATGCTGGATAGTTATCCATGTAATACTTTCATTATAACATAATGGCAAAGAATTGCATTAGCCTCAAAAAGAGATATGAACTGGAAAGGTCATTTTTGTGATAATGGAATTCATGAAGGAGGCTGAAGAGACACTAGAAAAGATTCACTAAAGATTTCATTTCTTCCTCTGTCTGACTTTTTCTGATTACCCAAAGAAACTTGATTCTTTATCAATGTATACTTTTTAAATTCCTTGGAACCATGCTTTTAGTTTATTGTGAGTCTCACTAAAAAGATGTGAGATATTTTGATCTGACTGAAATAAACTGGGTCCCTGGGTCATCAAGAGAACCTGAATATTTAAAATTGAACAAAGAGGATTCTCCATCATGCTTGATTTCTAACCATCTATCTACATTCCAAAAATAGCTCTTCTTTTCCAGACACGCAAGCACTATTTCATGGGATTGGCCTAGTCTCTAGACTCTAGTCTCTAAATTTACCTCAAAATGTTCAGTTTCTATATTTAAGAGATTTCTAAAACCCTGAAAGCTTGCCTCTTCCTTCCAACTAAAGGAATTTCAGTGAGTATTGGAATCAACAAAAGTATATTTTAGCACTTTTCTGGGGCTCTTTTAAATTATCAGAGACACTTAGGATATCTTCAAAGATTACTTAATTATTGGTGAAGTTCAATTATGTCTTATTAATATTATTTATAAACATTTGAGCATTTCCCTACTCAAGGCTCCCTATGTCTACCTAACGATATTCTATTATGACCTGGTTAAAAAAAAAAAAAACAATTTCACTCCTTTAACCTGTTTCTTCATCTGTAAAGTGGGAAGGAAAATTGCTTTCCTACCCGTCTCATAGAAATCTGGAGGAATATCAGATGAGGAATAAGTTGTCACTTGGAAAGTATGCCACTTTTGGGCGAGAGGCAGTGTAAAGAAATACTAGGATTTGAATTCAGAGCCTTGCATTCTCTAGACAAAAATATTATCATTGGAACCACATCTTCACACACATTCTGAACCCTCTTTTTAAATTTTAGGTTATTTTTCAGATGGATTTGATAGGGTTTATTTTGCTCTCATCATACTGAAATCTTCCTTCCTGTGTTCTTAAACATTATTGAGATGATACATGCACTTTATAGCATTTGCTTATTGATTTAAATGAGGTTCATCAACACTGGGATTGGCCTCTAATCTTAGTCCTTTTGATCTCTGCCACAAGAACAGCTAAAATTACAGTCATGAGGTACCAGGCCCAACACTTAGTTTTGTTTGTTTGTTTTTCCCCCTGTGTCTTTCTTTTGAGATAAGAACTCTACCAACTTGATCTCTAAACTTGGACAAAATAAATCATGAGACATATACCTTTTTACCCTTACACCCTTACCAGTCAAAAGAAGACTTGTTTTTTAACAGGGAAATTTTCTACAGACATTTTCTTCTGTGCACAAGGTAGATCTGTTAATACTGAACATCTGTCATCCTTATGTAGAATCCTTGTCATTTCAAAGCTGTACCAGGAATGTCTGTACCAGGAATGTCAGGCCAGGTTCATGAGGGCTAAAGATGGGAAAATGTAACGTTGGCAAACATAAGGTTTGGTCACTGAATCCTTTCCTAGTTATTATCAACTCTCAATAGTGGACTCAGTTATAATGTAGCATTCAAGAGAACCCCATCATTTCCAAAAGGTGCCTCGTGTTTCATGTCATTTGGCCCATACCAAACAGATAGCTTCTTACAATTCCAGAGTTTCATTAAAAACCCCTTTGTTCACCACCTCAAAATCATCTGCCCATAGTCCTAAGTAATGCTTAGGTTGCCACACAAACCTAGCAAGTCCATGTTTACCCCCAACCACTGTATTATGGCAAAAATTAGCACAAAACTGGGCCCGCAATTATATACCACAAAATTGGATAGGGAAAAAAATACATTGATTGCATCCTGGATTTGAAAGAAGTCTATTGAGAGGGGGAAAAGTAGGTTGTGAGTTTTTGTTGTTTCCTTTTATTTTTGTAAGCCTTAGAGATATTTTTCCCTCCTTTTGGCAGTGCTAACTTCTGAACTCGATGTCTCATGCTTACTAGGCAGGTACTCTACTGAGCCATGCCTCTAGCCCCCTTTTTTTGTGTAGACTCCTAAAATTTTTTTTATTAATTTTCTTTGTTTATGTGGTACCAAGGAATGGAACCCAAGACCTCATGCATTTGATCATTAAGACCCATTCCTGATCCTTGGGCAGATTACTTTTGAGGTATTTTTGAGATAGAGTCTTATATCCTCTCTCAGAGTGTAATTAGAGTGGCAGAGCATACCAGTACTCCCAGCTGTTCCCACAAAAGTGGATTCTGGATGGATTTCCTGCCTGGGTTTCCCTTACCACAGTGCTCTTGAGATCAGCCTCTATGTAGCCAGGATAACAAATGTGACTCACTGGGACCCAGTTAGATAATACATGTTTAAGATTTTGAAAAATATATATATATATATACATATATATATAATTCTTCAAGAGCTGGTGTGGTGATTCACGCCCATAATCCTAGGTACTCAGGACACTGAGATCTGAGGATTGCGGTTCAAAGCCAGCTTGGGCACTAAAGACTGTGAGACTCTTGGCTTTAGTATGTCCTTTTTTCTGGGTAAATACCAAGTAGTGGAATTGCAGGGTCATAGAGGAGCTCTATGTTTAGTCTTTTGAGGAACTGCCTACTGCTTTCCATAGTGGTTGAAGGAGTTTACACTCCCACCAACAGTGTAGTAATGATCTCCTCTGGCCATCTCCAATTAACCACTAGAAAACCGGAAGTGGCACTGTGGCTCAAGGGTAAGGTTGTAACCTTGAGCTAAAGAGCTCAGGGACAGTGCCCAGGCCCAGAGTTCAAGCCCCATGACTGACCAAAAAAAAATCAGTATCACAATTCCAAGTTTTACACCTTCATTCTAGAACTTTTACTAATTAATGCTAATCATACAGCGTAAGGTAGTTCATTCCCTACATGCATATAACGTACTTCCATATTGTTTACCCTTATCTCTGCTCCCCTCCCCTCATCCCTCTTCCCTTTTTTTCTTTCCCTACCTCCTTTTATGATCACCCTTCCCCCCAGCTGTAAATTCTACATATAAGGAACACTTATCTTTACTGCACGGGCATGTTGCATGTAACATGGTGATTTCTGAAATTTTTAAAATCAAGACTGCATTCAGTGTTGTGCCACTTTCTCTTAGCTATGGTTACATCTTTAGTCCCTTAGTAGTGGTAACAGTGGACACAAAAGCAAGGAAAGGAGAGGAAGAAAGCACAGATATTCTATGCAAGAAGAATTTTTTTAAAGACTAAAAATAGGGGAAGTTGAGTATGGATGAATGAATGGGACAAGGAAAAAATAAAAGCCAAATGGTAATGATGGTGATCTGAGACAGACAGAAAAAAAAAGTAAAAAAAATACTAAGACATTTTTGAACTGCCAGAGATAGGTTCATATCATACCATGTCTCCGCTATAAAACAAAAAAATACCCCTCCAAATCAGTGTCCTGTAAAAGAAATTTCTTTTAGAAATGAGAAACAGGCTGAGGTATGGCTCAGTATTTACAGGGAATGGGAGAGAAGATGAAGGGCAAATCAAGTCCCAGTTAAAGTGTACTTCCAAGTCAGGTGCTCAGAACTTAGAAAGTGCCAGTGGTTTATGGAATATCATCTATACAGGAAACTTGAAAAGCCAACTAAGTGCCCATAAATATATGCATATCAAAATAGATGTTGAAAAGTTTATGTATATCAAAATAGATGTTGAAAAGATAGGATGCTCCCACACATTTTTAAAAAATTGCTTTATATAAAAGAAACAATAAGCATGCAGAAAGTTCTAAGCAGAAGAGTGCAAATGTATTAGCCATTAGGCCAATAATAGCATCTGGCATTGCCAGTTGCTCTGAACTGTCTTGATATATGTCAGTGGTTAATAGAAGGATATTACCATGTGATAACTGATGGTATTTTTTCTACCACTGTCTGACTGGTCTACAAGTTGCTGAAACAGCAAATCATTTTACAAGCACTCTAAGAAGCAAACGCTAGGAATATTTTTTCAGTATTGAGGTTTCAGAATAGATACAGACTACCTTAGGTACCTCCTGTGCTCAACACTGTTTCCCATCAAGAGCCTTATAGCTGGAACAGTGTGGGGCCATTGTGCCCTGGAGAATGTGATCAGAAAGCTAGGGGATTTTAACAAAGAAAGGGAAGACAAAGGATATCTCTAATGTCAGTCCACCCACAAGAGTAGCAGAAAAACAGTGTAAATTATTACCCTTCCCAGTGATAATGTCATTCTATTTGTGCGGGTTTTTTTACAAGGTTGATATTTACTAGGTGGTGTATTAAAATATGTTATTACAGTAAGAGGCAGTCATGGAGAATCTTTTATCAAAAATTACTATTTATTAATAAAGCTAGTCCACCAATAAACATTTGTGTTTCCCAACTTGCACCATATAGTCAATAAATCTTTATTGACTATATGAAAAGAGTAAGAATTGTGTTTAACAAATAAATACAATCTAGTGTGTTTTAAAAAATTTGCATTCTTCCTAACGTGATTGAAGTAGACACACAAGCACATCACAGGCCTGATGAAGGATACAACATGCTTCTCAAACATTCTTCTCACTACTACAAATTATAACGTATCTTTTTATTGTGCTTTTAGGCAGTGTTGCCTCAGAAGAAAAATACTAATGATAAAATAATAGGAGTCATTGTTCCTATCTGTAGCATAAATTGGTATTAAACATAACAATAAAGCAATATTGCCACAGATTGAACCTTTATCTGTTATGTTCTTGTTGCCCAAAACTTCTCTGTATAATGTGTAATTACTTAGGAAAGCTAAAACTTGAAAGCAACTGGCCTAATATCAAGTAACCAATGTGAAATTTCAAGTCCAGATCTGCAAGAATATAAAACTTGAGCATTTTCCCTCCCTTTCTATTAAACTCATAAAAATAGATTATTTTCTGGTTTAACTATGAAAATAGCCTATTTTAAATAGATGAAGGGCTGCCATCACACAAAATCAATAGACAGCCTAGCATGACAGTTGCTACTGTGTAGCTAACTTTGAGCCTCTAATATTGCTACTCTACCTCAGAACAAGTGGGATGGACTTACCAACTCTTGGATGAGAAATTGAATGAAGCTAGAAAAATTAGGGTCCGGGGCGGGGAGTTTGGCCTAGTGGTTAAAGTGCTTGCCTAGCACGCACAAAGACCCGGGTTCGATTCCTCGGTACCACATACATAGAAAAAAAAAGCCAGAAGTGGTGCTGAGGCTCAAGTGGTAGAGCTCTAGCCTTGAGAAAGTCCAAGGACAGGGCTCAGGCCCTGAGCTCAAGCCCAGGACTGGCAAAAAGAAAAAAAGAAAAAAAAAATTAGGGTCCAATATCCTGGCTCTGCCATTTTCCAAATGTGTATCTGAGAATATATTACTTAACATCTCTTGATTTGAATGTTATTGTCAAAACGCAGGGCATATTAACACAGCCTTACAGGATTGCTAAGACAAGAACATGGATGACAAGAACTCTACGATGTTAGAGTTAAAGTAGCAGACAAAAAGTCTGGGATTTCACAACTCATTGAGACAGTAGCTGGGTAGTATGTCTTCTGTTAGAACTTGCTTAGGAAGAAAATGGATAAAAAGAGCCTAAGCCCAAGATAGGAATGGTGTAGCAGTAAATAAGCACAAATTGAGCAACTTCTTGCTTGCTCGGATTATTGAACCTAAAAAAGGTTGACAGTTGGTGCTGTTGGATTGCGTGAAATACAAGTCATACATGAATTGGCTTCCACAATAGCTGTGGTTTTCTTCTAATAAGTGCATACTTAGAAGCCTCTTTTGTTTTTGTCATTTGTTATTGCAATATGGGTTGTCCTTTCTGGAAACTTTATTCTTCTAAATAATATGTTTAATGTGTATGTGTTATACCTGCCTTGTGCGTAAAATGAGGTCTTCCTAAAATGATTAATAAAGGGAAATCAGAATCCCAACGTGCACACATGCACATTCCTGAAATTCATTTTTTAAAAAGAGTTAACAGGCACATGGATATGTTAAATGACTCAACAAAATCCACAGATACGTCTACTTTTTTTCTCAGAATGGATTAAGTTTAGAACTTATCTCACAACCTAGGTAAATTGAGAAGCTTTAAGAGGGGAAAACACTATTGTGAAAATGAGGGTGATGAAAGGCAATCAAAACAGTCTCTTTCAACACAGAAAAATGTGTTTTGTTTTGTTTTGTTTTAATGGAGTTCATTCATCACAACCCAGGGCCATGTAAGCTCATATGAATCACAAGCTTGGCAGTAGAGTACATAAAATATTATTATCACATGGAGGTGAATGGAGGGCTAGCCTTACCACTACCTTCAGAGTTGGCTCCTGAAAAACAACTCCCAAATCTCTAATTACTACTGATTTTGGCTCAGTTTTAAGGGTATCAAGTTAAGAAACTGCTACAGGCCTGAACTTGTTTGAGTAACTTTAAACTATTCCTATCTATTTATTTTACCAGTTTTAGAGCTTGTACTCTGGGCCTGGGCACTGTCCTAGAACTTTGTCAAAGTTAGCGCTCTACCACTTGAACCACAGCACCACTTTCAGCTTTCTCTGTGCATGTGGTACCAAGGAATTGAACCTCGGGCTTCATGCATGCTAGGCAAGCACTCTACCACTAAGCCACATTTCCAGCCCCCTTTCTTTTTTTTATATGAGCAGCTAAGATGGAAAAGTTGTGAATCAGTTAAGCAAGAAATTTCAAACAATGACAGTGAACCTTGGCCTATTTCCTGAACGGTTTGTTCCAAAGAACAAAACAATGTGCGCAAAAGTTATTAGAAAGATTAAAAGATGTAACGAGGACTGGGGTGAATGCCAGTCAATCGTATAGAATATTTTTAGCATGAATCAGGCCCTGGGTTCAAATCCCAACATAGTTCCTAAAAACGTATTAACGTGAAAAAGATTGCTTCCTTTAGGAAGAAAAATTAATCTTGAGTCATAGAAGGAAGTTTTCAAGAAAAGTTTCTAAAGTGATGCTGAAATTTGCTTTGAGGAAAGGATGTGGAGATTTCTAAAAGAAAAATTATTGAAAGCTATTTCTTTGTGTGGTTTAGGTACTAACTGAAGACAAGTTGAACTACACCACTTCCTGAGAGCAAGCATATCCGAAATTTAACCCAGAATGCTTCTAACCACCCAATTCTTTTCTTCATGTATTGATTCATTTGAGAGCCATTTGCTGAGAATTTCCTATATAGAAGGTACTGTGAAAAGTACCAAAGTATGCAGGGATACATGTGACAAATAAGACCAGGCCACGTCTGCAGGCGCTCTGTCAGCAAATGAGATTGCCACGGACAGGAAGTTGCTGAGCTGGCTCAGTAAAACAGTTGCCTGTCCCAACATAATATCAGTTTCTTCTGCAACTTCTTCCCTCTAACCTTTCTTTGCCTTTCTTCTCTGGTTCCCCACTCACAGCCCTATTTTGTAATGGGCTTTACTTCAATCTCCCACAGTTTCCACCTCCCACTCAGTACACAAGTTTATGACAGGGGTAGACGAACCTTATAAGATCTTACCAAATGTTTAAATCATAATCATTCTACTGAGAGGTATGGGATTTTGTTTTAAAATATGATAGTAACACAAATGAATGAGATGTGTTCGTGAGAACATTTACGTAATGAAGAGAAAATACTTTGTCCTGATAAGGAAGACAACTGATGATTGATATATTCTCGGGAAACTTTAAACCAGACCAATAGAAATCATGTTATTAGAAAGTCAGCCTTTGTCTATTGCCCTTTTACTTCTGTTACTCAAGCTTTTATTGCTACCACAAATACCTGACCCAAGTAAAAGGAGGAAAGATTGACACTCATTTAAGAAATCCAACCCTGGTCTCTTAGTGCTGGCTGCTTTAGGTCTGAAGTAGGAAGAACATCAAATGGTAGCAGAAGATGAAGCAGAGCTCTTTCATGAAAGCTAGAAAAAAGATAGGGGAGATACAGGCATGGTTACAGCAGGAGATAGCTTGTAAACATGCCCCATTCACCTAGTTCCTCCTGCTAGGCTCTGACTTTCTAACTGTCCAACACTTTCCAAAATGGAACTGCTATCTGGGACCAAGGCTTCAACAATTCAACCTTTGGGGGCCATTTCATATTCAAACTGTAACATCCTCAGAATGCCAGAACAGAGTGCCAAGGAACTGAGGTACCAGAGAGCTCTATCTGCCTAAACATTCACATCTGTCTTCTGGGTGTCAATTTTCTTAATACCATGTAGATTTGACTGCACAATAAAATATTTATGTTATGTGTAAGCATTTTGCTTCCTTTAATGTTCCTAAGAATATATACTTGGATGGTTTAAGTTCAAGTTCTCTTAAATTAAAGGAAATATAGGGAGCAATAAAGAAAGATGGTGTTGAAATACTCTTCATCCCTCGCCTAGGTAACTGCCGCCCAATTTAAAATATCCATCGACATAGGCCAGAACTAGACAGTTTGAATGGGAGGTTAAAAATATAGGCAGACATCTGGATGTTGTATCCAAGTGTTTGGCATTAGGTAGACAAATACATGGATGACAGCCAGGTTGTTAAAATTCTGGAGATAGTTTATGAAGACGCCTTCTCATTACCCAAAATATTCCACATAGGGCAAGATATCTTCACCCCAGTTTGCCTGTGGAGACTATGGGAACAAAAATGATTTGGAGAGAACATAAAGAAGTACTGTCTTCCTGTATAATATCAGATTCTGGTCCAAAATAAATGCTTTTGGCTAGTCCAGTAGGTAAAATTATCTGCTTCTAAATTTCAGTGTCTGGCACTTCTCCATTATAGCTGACCTTATGATATCCTAGTCCTTCAAAGCCACTTTTTCCTTCCTCAGTGGTCTCCATCAGCAAGACAAGTATGAATAGGAGGATCCTGCAACCATCAGCTTCTTAAAACAAAGGAAAATATATAGCTATATTTCATTTACACTAACTTTAAAATTTTTCTACATTTGGATAAAATTGACCCTACTTGCAATGCAAAACTGACACACAAAAGTGAAGTTTTAACACTCCGTTAATCTTACTGTGTCAGACTGGGGCCAGCACCAGCCAAAATCTAGAAATTTGATTAGTTGGTCCCATGTATAAGCTATCTCATAGGTATGGCATTTTTAAATATTTTCCAGATAGACAAAGACACATTAGATCTATACACCCACCCTAAGTTTTTGTGGAGCTAGAACTTTCAAAATGTAACAGTTCCCTCATGAAATAGTTACCCCTTAGCTAGATAGCTACCAAAACATTTTATTTTTTCACTGATAAATAATCATCTCTAAGAGAACTATGCAAGCTGAACTTTGATTTGTGGTAACCTTTGAGCTCTGGACATTTTCCTTTTAATCCTCTAGATTTATCAGGACCTAGTAAACCTTTCAGTAGCAATTTGATAATAATGTCCAATTTTATGCAATACTCTGGAGTTTTCAGAAAATCCTTCTGGTAGGCATTAACCCAATTGGAGTCATTTTGAGATGGATATTCAATTTATTGGATTAGTTGATAAGGTGATGAAAATCTCTTGTAATCAGATGAATATCTTTAGTGAATCAAAAAAAGGCTTTTTCATCAATCTCAAACTCATTAAAGCCTTTGTAAACTTCATGGAAGGGCTTGATGGTATATTTCATGTCTTTTTCTTCTTTGGGGATTTTTAAACAGCTTAGTAAATTGTTCCTGGAGAGAACTGTGTAACAGGACACATATACTTCAATTCAGAAGCTAAATGCCACCCCCCTTGCTCACAAGGAGCTGGCCACCCAAGCTAAAATCAGGAGGGCACCAAAGCTAATCTATTTTAGATTCTCTGAGGCCAGAAAAATAAGTTGTAATGCATAAGGGCATTTTCTCCTGGAGGTTTCACCTAAGATTTCCATCTCTTCTCTCATCTTCACATTAAGCAGAAGGAATAGAAAGGAAGCCTGGGGCAAAGCAAGGCCTTTTCCTCTAAACTCCTGAATAGTGGCACAGTTGGTGAAAGCAGCTGGTTTAACAGTGACATAAAACAGACATATTCACTGAGGATTATCCAAGCTTCTCAGCAAAAATCATTGGGCAACGAAAAACCTTATGACCTGTTCTTTAAATGGTAATCATTAGCTGAAAACTTGTAAGGCAATACAGACTAGCACAAATAAACTCTAATACCCATTTTAATTCTGAGTATTCAAATTAATATGCTCCTATCCACTACCTCTTATCTCCTATGGTAGCCTGGGATGACCTTTTCTGATGGACCCTTTCTGACACAAGGACCCTCTGACCAAAGGAATTCATTGCTCAATAAACTCAGTGTTCTGACCTGATTCCTTTCAGTAGGGAACCAGGAAGACAAAGTTTAACTTAACTGCTTTTGCTTTCCCTGGATGTCAGACCATCTCCTATGACACACTGGGTCACCCACAATGCTAGAATCCTCTGTCTGACCTGTGAGCACCTCATGAAGCTCCTACTCAGTGATAAAGTCACCAACACCAGACTCATGCTGATGACTATTTTTAAGCATGAAGGTGTTCAGCTATTCTCTTATAATACAAAAACACCCATCAATCATATGACATTTTGAACGTATGTCATTCAAAAATCTGAAAAGTTTTAAACAAGCTCCTTTTAAGCATATGATTTTTTCTTTTCATTTGAATTTCAGAAAATAAAACCTGATCATGCCAGAAAGCACAGATTTTTAATTTGCAAATGCCTATAAATTTGGTCAATTTAAATTTTATAAGAAAAAACTCACAACTTTCTGTGATTTATATATATTGTTTCTTTCCGGGTTTGGTAGTGGGCCAAGCAATAATTTTTTTTGCTAACAATCAATTCATCATACTATTTGCATTTTTAAATATAGGCTTTACAATTGTTCTCTCAGTTCACACATCTTGCCTGAAAAAAGTTATGTGAACTTTAGCTGAAGAGTTTCACATATTCTCCTCATCTCAAATGCAATCTCCACAGGGAATAATTTCCTGTGGGAAGTAACTGTAGGAGTATCTCTGCTCTTCTACATAAAAGTAAGAACAGCTGCAATTTTTTAAAGAATAACCTATATGCAAAAATGTCAAACTAGGGGCATTTCTGTCTTTTATCTGACTAAACACAGCCATCACTCCTTGAGTACTTACTAAGAGAGAATTTGTTAACCCTCATGATGTCTCAAAACCCAGCAGTATCCTAGAGTTCATTTAGTTTAGTGGGAGGCTTATCTTTGTGATTGTTGTTTTTAATGTACTATGTGAAGTTATTTTTTTCTCTTTTTTTCCCCTTTTGGTTAAGCTCATGTGGTTACTGTATCTGACTTTGTTACCTGCTGTATGCATATATGTTTATTTGAAATAGGAAAGGGAAGGGGGAAAAACAAGATGACCGGGAGGGAGTGGGGAGAGAGGGAAAGAGGGACAAAAATATGAGAAGGGTATCAAGGTTCCGGAAGTACTGTACCCACTACCTGTCAAATGTAACTGTAACACCTCTATGCATTATCCCTACAATAAAATACAAAAAACAAACAGCAACAACAATTATCTTTCTCTACTCTGTGGAAAATAGTATTTAATACCATTTTTCGTGTCTTCATTAAGAAGATATATGAAGTATATGCTTATATGCTTCTCTCTACTTCTCTTTCTCTCTTCTTTCTCTCTCTCTCCCTCTTTCTCTGTTCTTTTTATTTTTAATCAGTAATCACACACTGATGTTGCAGTTTCAGTTCCATTGGGATTTATTGTATATACCAAAATTATATGAAAAGGAATATTGCTCACACTATAAATGGGGGAAATAATTTGTGTACTCACTAGAATATATACCATTCACAAATATGTGGATTTATGTGTATATAGACATGGGAAATGTACTGGATAATATATCTACAAGTGAAAGTACTTAATATTGATTTTATACACATTCATAATTCCCAAAGTTTTATCATCTGACAGTTATTTATATAAAAATGAAAAGGGTTATATATATATACATATGTTTGTAGAGATCCACATAATATTTTAAAATATATAAGAAACATGTCAGAAATATTTAGGCAAGAGCTCCTATGTGTTTAGTAAATTGTCAAATAGCACCTAAATGATGCCCCTGGGAATTTTTTAACTGCACTTAGAATTTTGAGCACTCTATTAGGAGAACATCTGTTAATAGTCTCACTAAGGAGCTTACTTGCAAATACAGAGTTTTGTTGTTATCACATATTAGTACATTTCAATAGTTACCCCACAATTGTGTTAAAAGTTTTTTTCCAACAGACAGTAGGTTATAGGTATGGAAATTCAACACAAATGGAAATGAAGTCATTAATGTTAACCTTTTAAAAATTAGGCTCATTTTGTTAATATTCTATGCTGTCATCCCCTTTTCCAAGAAGAAAAAAATACATAATTCTAAACATTTCTCTCTTTAGTTACTAACACTGTTAGAACAAAACTAAACATTTCATTTTTCTATATAACTGAAAATTTTCTCTTAAATGGAAGTATAAAAAATGAATACTATCAGTGTAATAGTAATATTCAAGAGGGCTACTAGGTTATTATGAGTTAAATCAATATCATTTTGGTTGAAATAATTCAACTTTTTCTTTTGTATTAGATTTAAATTTTTACTTTAAAATTCTTTAACTGATTCATACTATTTTTCTTACATATATTTACCAGGTATAATGATAAACAATAGGTATAGTAATAAATGTATTTCAAAACTCACGTAGCAAATAATGTTTATATTAAAAAATAAAATATATAGTAAATGAAGTAAAGAAAAATACTTGAGTAATATCAAATTGGAAATCTTTTCATCAAGTCTATACAAATGACATACACCTAGAAATATTTTTAAAGCCTGGCACTGTTTGCTCACACTTGTAATCCTCCCAGCTACCCAAGAGGCTGAGATCTGAAGATCTGGGTTCAAAGTCAACCGGGCACAAAGAAATTCTGAGACGCTTATCTCCAATTAATTATCAGAAAACCTATGTGGTAGTGGTTCAAAGTGGTAGAGTGGTAGCCTTGAGCTGAAGAGCTTAGGGACAGCACCCATGCCCAGACCCAGAGATCATGACTGACAAAAAAAAAAAAAAAGGAAAAGAACAAAAAAACTAGCTCTCACTGAAATCAGAATTCAGTGAAATCAGGCTGAAATAAGGAAAGCAACTCCTTTTGCAATAGCCTCAAAAAATGAAGTTATTGTTTTACTCCTTTTTCTTTTTAATTTTTCCTCTCTTTTTTCTATCCCTTATGGTTTATCCTCTGTTGTTGCTGTATCTGACTTTGGTACCTGTTGTATTGTCTATAAATTTATTTCTATATTTGAATCAGGGAAGGAAAGGGGAAAAACAAGATGATGAGACAAAGGACAAACTAGAATAATAGTAATATTCACAAGACAAAATGTTGGAAATGAACTCTACAACTTAGGAAGGGGTGGGGAGAAGATGTGGAGGTAAAACAGGAAGGGTAACAATGTTCAAGAAGTAATTTACTACCTAACAAATGTAAATGTAACTGTAACCCCTCTATATATCACTCTGATAATATATAAATTAAAAAAAAAGAAACTGGCTCTGTGGAAATGATTAGATAGAGGAATATTGTGCTTTTGAATCATGCTTTTTAAGTTATGCTGTGTTCCTGATTGAAAAGAATCACATGACAATCATTGAACACTGAAAAATAAAAATAGATTAATCTATACACTCAGTGATGTTATGAGTATTCCATTTATTACCAAAAGACTTATTCCATTAAATGAATATCCAGAGAGCTGGAAAACAAAGCCATCTAACTTTAAGATACTTCGAAAAATGTGTCAAATGGTTAATCTAATTCAGTATCAAGTATTCCCTTGGGTCTCCAATGTAAGTTTAAATGTATAATCTACTCTCCTGTGTCTGTTAATCATTTGCACCTATGATTATTTCCTGTTTAGGTTAGCAAATAAAAAGTTTTAATGCAGGTCAAAGGGTCCCTGAGCTTATTTCCCTTTTAACAAAATCAATATCCCAAGGAACCATAACTGTTTTTTTATAGAAACTGTTTCTCAATAAATAATAATAATAAAACTAATATTGTAGTCTGGGTTCTCTAGTTGAGTCAAGTAGATTAGTCACAAGATCAAATGAAATCAAAGTTGGTAAGTTTCCAGGGTCAAACAAATTAAGTTTTCTTAGAGATTTGGATGTGCATCTGAGCCTAGTGATGAGGCTTCTCAACTGGATATGAAGGACTATCACTCAAGTGTAGGGAAACAGTGATGATCATGTAATTGCTTTCTATTGAGATTATTCTTGTCTAGCATATGGAATATTTCACATCACACTTCACAAATTGTGATACCTTTGACATCTTAATCTAACGTAGATACTATATAAAATCCTGTGATCACTTAAGCACTCTAAAATATGAGCTATTTAAATATGTATTTCCTGGCAATTAATGCCTACCTACTGGTGACAATGACCAAATGTTTCATTACTTGATAGCAAATGAAAAGAAGTCATAGCTGAAGAGGAGTAATTAACCAGGACATTTCTCCTTGTAACCTTTCATATTTCCACAGAATAAAGAGATTTAACATAGTAGTTTGTTAATCGTCTTGGAAAGCATCATGATGGGCAATTTTCTACATAAAATATTGTATTTTGAATATAGTTATTAATCAAATTCAATATCCACTTCAGGATTGCATGAAAAGTTGTCAAGTTTAGAGAGAAAAGGTCAAATTAGTTTACATAGTGTGGTCAATTATTTTCCCATCTGACTATGATTTTTTAGAGACAGGCACTGTTCTTGCTGAAAAAAGAACATTGCATCAGAAAGGGTAAATCTAATCCACTGTGTCTGCAAAGAGGAAATATAAACTCAGCGGTTAATTCTATGACAATCTCAACTACTCAAAAATAGCTAAGCTGGTTAGAACCACAACACAATTGCTGATTCAAACAATTCAACTATGTAAAGTAAAATATAAAATAAATAAAATGTACAAATGACTAAATGAGAGTTAGGGCAATAAGACAGTCATTTGTTTCAATACTTTTTTTTTTTTTGGTGGGTCATAGGGTTTGAACTCTGGGCCTGGACACTGTTCCTGAGCAGTTTGGCTCAAGGGTACAGCTCTACCCCTTGAGCCACAGCCCCACTTCCCATTTTTCAGTGATTAATTGGAAATAAGAGTATCATGGTCCTTAGTGCCCAGACTGGCTTTGAAACACAATCCTCAGATCTCAGCCTCCTGAGTAGCTAGGATTACAGGCCTGAGTCACAGGGCACAGCTCTATTCTTTTGTTTTACATTCTAAAATGTTGACAACGTATTTAAAAGAACAAATTGATAAGTGTATGAAACTTTTTTTTTTTTTGCATGAACATTGCCTGAGCATTGTCTTGGGCTTTCCACAAGGCTGGCATTCTACCATCTGAGCCACAGCAGCACTTCAGGCTTTTTCTGTGTATGTGGTACTGAGGATTTGAACCCCGGTCTTCGTGTATGCCTGGCAAACACTCTACCACTAGGCCACACTGCTGGCCCCAAGAAACTTTTTCTTGCTGTAGAAATAATATAAATTTTATTCTTCCTTTTAAGAAGGCACTAGAGTCCCATGCCTCTAATCCCAGCTACAGAGGAGATAGAAACATGGAAGAACACACAGTAGAAGCGGAAGAAAAGTCCAAGAGCCTCTATTTCCAAAGCAGCCAGCATGATGTGTTTCAAGTGGTAATGTGTCAGTTATGGCAAGCACGCTAATCAAGTATAAGGACCTGAATTCAAGTCCTGGAACTGGAAGAGGGGTAAGGGAGTGTTAAGTTTGGAAAACGATTTAATGTAGAAAAAAAAAATGAAAAGGAAAAGAAAATATAGAGCTTCATAAAAGAAAAAGAACAATTTTTATAGCAAGCTTTTCGTTTTTAAGAAAAAAAAGGAAAATGAAGAAATTAATTTGCTTAGGAAGCATTTGCAAGGAAAGAAATGAAAGCATTTTGTAAATGAGAACAAATGAAACCTTTTAATAAGGAGAGAAAGTGCTTTTGAAAAACCAAGAAAAAAATGAAAGAAAAAGCTTTCTTGGGAAGTACTTTCTTTGTCTCCTCTAAGAGATTTGTAAAAGGAAGAAAGAAAGAATGTGTTTTGTTTAGAAAGCAGATCAATTTATAAGAACAGAAAATAAAGCACTTGATAAAGGAAAAGAGTGAAAGTACTTTGCTTCAAAAGTGCTTTGCTAAACAAAGAGATAAAGTGCTTAAAAAAAAAAAAAAAGCCAAGGAGGAAAGGAATACAAAGTGCTTTGGGAAAGAAGGAAGGAAAAAAGAAAAGAAAGAAAATGAATCACTATGTTAACAAAAGAACTATATTTAGCAAGCAGACAATTCACTTTGTTTAGCAAAAGCAAAGATAGAAAGAAAAGTGCTTTCTAAAACCAAGTGAGTAAGTGCTGTTTTTGAAAAGGCACTTTTTGAATTACCAGAAAAGAAAGTGGTTGGAAAAATCAAGGAAGAAAAAAGAAAAAGAAATATTGTTTGGAAAAAAGGTTGACTTATAAGCAGAATAAAATAAAGCACATTTTGAAAAAAAAGGAAGCGCTTTCTTTCTTGGTTTTTCGAAGTTTTGCTTTCCCCTTGTTAAATAAAGTGCTTTGCTAAGAACCAAAGTATTCTACTAAAGAAAATGCTTCATTCTGAGAACATTTTCTTTGGGGACAGGGAAGGGGGGAAGTATGCTTAGAAAGTGCTTTGTTGATAAACAAGTGGTCTATGAAGGAAAGAGCATGCTTTGTTTTTGAAAGAACTTTGTCTAGGAAGCGCTTTGACCTATTAGGAGAGAAAACACGGTGCTTATTACTATGAAAACTTTGGAGGAAAAAGTGAACACTGCTTAAAGAGAGACAAAAATAAACAGTTTCTTGAGATGCAAAATGCTCTGTAAAGAAAGAAGGAAAAGAAACCATATTTAGAAAGTAAGGAAAGCAAGAAAAAAGACTAATATGCTTTGCTCTTTGAATACATAGGAAGAAAGCATTTTACTTACAAAATGTTCTGAAAAGCTGAAAAGAAAAAAAATGCTTTATCAGGAACCAAACTCATTTATGAGAGAAAGGAAGGGAAAGGAAAGGAGGAAGGGAATGGAAATGAAGGGGAGGGGAGGGGAAAGGGAGGGGGAAGGGAGGGGAAAGGGTGGGGGAGGGGAGAGGAGGGGAAGGGGGGGGAGGGGAGGGGAGGGGAAGGGAAGGAGAGGGGAAGGAAAGAGAAAGGGGGAGGGGAAGGGGGAGAGGAAGGGGAGGGGAGGGGAAGGGAGTGAGAAAGGAAAGAAGGAGGGAAGGAAGGAAGGAAGGAAGGAAGGAAGGAAGGAAGGAAGGAAGGAAGGAAGGAAGGAAGGAAGGAAGGAAGGAAGGAAAGGAGGAAGGAAGGAAGAGAAAATTTATTTTCACTTTGTTTGGAAGGAAAAAGCACTATAGTTAGAAAACACTTCGAAAACCTATAAAGAAAAATCTTTGGTGTTCCAACAAAAGGAACTAGAAGCGCTTTGAAAGCACTTTATTTGGAAAGAAAAGGCTTTGTTTACAAAGTAATTTAAACTTACCAGGAAAGGAAAGTTTTGAAGTATGAACACCTCAAAAAGAAGTCCCCTCTGCTTAGGGAACTAACAAACCATTTTTTTTTTCTTTAAAGGAAAGTACTTTGAAAATCTATGAAGAATAACAGGAAATGAAATTGCTTTGCTATGTCTCAAAGTTCTCAATGGAAGAAGAAAGCAAAAGAAAAATCACCTCATTTAGAAAGTACATTCCTTAGAAAGAAAATACATTTTGTTTGGAACACACTTGGACATTTAAGAATGAAAAGGTGTTTTGAATTTGGAAAACCTAAGAAAGGATACCCTCTTCTTAGAACTGATACAAAGAAAGCACTTAAAAATAACAATAACAACAACAACAACAACAACAAACCTAAAAAGCACTTTGTTGAGAAGGGTAGCACCCTACAAAAGGAAGAGGAAATGATGCTTTATGCAGAAAACGCTTTGATTTACCAAGAAAGGAAATGAAGTATTTTTAACGATGAAAATCCAAGAAGAAAGCACATTGCTTAGAAAAGAGGTAAGTTCTTGGAAAAGAAAGGTAGCACTCCATGAAATAAAGGAATAAAATCCCTTTGTTTATACAAAGGCTTTTTTGAATAGGAAAAAAAAAGTGCTTTCTTTAGAAAGCACTTCATTTAGCAAGCAGTTTTTACTGATGGCTCACACCTGTAATCCTAGCTACTCAGAAGGCTGAGATCTGAGGATCCTGAGCATGGAGGTTCAAAGCCAGCCAGGATACAAAAGTCTGTGAGACTCTTATCTAACATTTAGTACCCAGGGCAAATAGTTAGGCCTAATGGTAGAGTGCTTGCCTAGCATACACAAAGACCCAGGTTCGATTCCTCAGTACCACATATATAGAAAAAAGCTAGAAGTGGTGCTGTGGCTCAAGTGGTAGAGCTCTAGCCTTGAGGAAAAAAAAAAAAAAGCCCAAGGACAGTACTCAGGCCTTGAGTCGAAAGCCCAGGACTGGCAAAAATAAATAAATAAAATAAAATTAAGTACCAGAAGTGGTGCTGTGGCTCAACACAGTAGAGTCCTACCCTTGAGCTGAAGAGCTAAGGGATAGTGCCTGGCCCAGAGTTCAAAAAAAAAAATCTCTTTTGATGAGGAGAAAAAACGCTTTTGAAGCTGGATATGGTGGCTCACATCTGTAATCCTAACTACTCAGAAGGCTGAGATCTGAGGATCAAGGTTCAAGGCCAGCCCAGGCACAAAAGGACTCTTACCTCCAATTAGCCTCTAGAAAATGCGAAGTGGGGGTTGGCTAAAAGATAGGTTGATAGCCTTGAGCTGAAGAGCTCAGAAACAACACCCAGGCCCAGGGGTAGGGTGATAGCTTTGAGCTGAAGGGGTCAAGGACAGCGCCCATGCCGAGTTCAAGCCCAATGACCCACCAAATTTTTTTTAAAAAAATGCTTTTGAATCTGCATAAACTAGAAAAGAAAATGAGGAATTGGTCAACTTAGAGCAAAGGTAGGAGATATTCCTTTATGTAATTCCCTTAAGATTAAGAAAACGAAGTCACTGTATGGGAAATGAAGCAGGACAACTTAAGTAAACTGGGTCCTGGTGGAGGAAACTCAGAAATAACAGTATCTAGATACTGTTCTAGTCTTCGAGAGACTAGAAGTGCCATACTTCCTTCAAAGAGAGACAACAAGGTGCATTCTTCCTGAGGGCCACATTCCTCACCCCAAGAATTAACACTTGTCTGACATGACATATGCCTCCCTAACAAAAAATGCTTCCCTAAACTTAAACAACCCCCTGCTCCAAAATACAGATAGCAGGATGCCTCCTTGTCTCAGGGATAAGGATTTGTTTTATGGCAAGAGGCATTCTTACCTGGAAACTCAGAAAGTAACACCGGATATAATTAGAGCAAAGACAAAGCATCTATCTTTACATATAACTTTGAAGCCAGCCCCTTGCCTTTACCCTGTAACTACGCCCAGCAGCCCAAGGAGTTATGCGTCTCTCTGGATGTTTCCGTGTGTGTGTGTGTGTGTGTGTGTGTGTGTGTGTGTGTGTGTGTGTGTGTCTCACTCTGGGTCTGTGTTTGTCTCTCTGTGTCTCTATCTCCCTATGAAAGCACGCAGACTCTGATAGAGTGTGATACCCTAGCCTTCTGTTTGTCTGCTTTTGTTGTCTGTTTTTTTTTTTTTACTTATTCAATAAAGTTCAGTCAATTTTTCTTACCATTGTGACTTGTTTAGAAATTCTTTTTTTTTTTTTTTGTCAGGATGATGTATAGAGGGGTCACAGTTACATTCGTCAGGTTACTACCTCATTATTTCTCAAACATTGATACTCCTTCTCATCTTTTTGTCAGTTTCCCTCCCCCTACCCGCTCACAATCATCTTGTTTCCCCCTCTTCCCTTCTCTATTTCAAATAAACAAATAAATGTATATACAATTTATCAGGTAACGAAGTCAGATACAGTAACAACATGAGATTCTTACTCTGTGATCAAAGACAAGGATCCCAAGTGAAGAATTCCTACATTTAAAGGGAAACGTCACTAAACCCCATTTCTGTCCAGTGACACTTTGGCTTACTAGAAAGGAAAACAATATATTTTGAGTTATGAAAATCTAGGAAGAAATGAAGCACTCTGCTTAGAATGGGAAAAAGTACTTTGTTAGCACCCAAAGTGGAGAAGGAAGGAAGGAAGGAAGAGAGGGAGGGAGGGAGGGAGGGAGGAAGGGAAGGAAGGAAAGAGAGAAGAAAGAAAGAAAGAAAGAAAGAAAGAAAGAAAGAAAGAAAGAAAGAAAGAAAGAAAGAAAAAAAGAAAGAAAGAAAGGAAGGAAGGAAGGAAGGAAGGAAGGAAGGAAGGAAGGAAGGAAGGAAGGAAGGAAGGAAGGAGGGAAGGAAAGGAGAGATTGAAGGAGTAAGGAAGAAAGCAAGAAAAAGGAAAGAAAAAGGATATAGAGAAAGGAAGAAAAGAAAAAGGAAAGAAAAAAATAAAGAGGGGAGGAAGGAAGGAAGGAGAGAGGGGGAAGGGAATACAGAGAAAGTGCTTTGTTTAATAGAAAGAAAACATACAGTTTAGAAACCATTTTGACTTACAATGATAGAAAAATAGGGTTAATTTTCCTTGGTTTTACAAAGCACTCTGCGTAGAAACCAGACCAAAAACAAAAAAAAAAAAAAGCTTTTGGAACACCAAGGAGGAGAGCAGACTGAGAAGATGGCAGAGTGGTGACAAAGCAGTGAAATCTCCCCTAATCAAACAGAGGTGCAGGGCTTCGGCCTGCACAAGCCCAAGAGAAGACACCAGAAAGTCTGGAGTGGTCAGAGTTTGCAGCCAACTAAGAGCTAATCAAATCTAAAAACAAAATAAAACATAAACAACAACAAACAAATAAACAACAACAACAAAAAACCCAAGCAAACAAAAAAAACCTTAAACAGACTTCAAACCTACTGCCACAGAGGCTAGGCAGAAAATCTCCAGTCAGCCATCCGTTGTTTCTGCTTCTTTATCATTTTTTTCTTTCTTTTTTATTCCTGAAAACCAAGTACCTATCAGGCTAGTGAAGTGATACAATACAGAGCAATAACTTAGGATCGGAAGGAACAGAAGTTTGGAAAATGACTGAGAACCTGACCACACAGTGTCCAGAGCCTAGCAACCCACCTTGCCCCTCTTGGAGGGCCTGGGAGAGGAGGCGAGGGCCCTTCATGCTTCTCCCTCCTCTAGGGGAATTCCCCCAGAGGACTCCAGGAAGAACGCTTTCAGACCTCTACTGCCACCATGGGCCAGCTACTGAGTCCACACAGACAGAGAGGAGGTCAAGGAAACTTTCCTGGCCCCACCCATGAATCACCAAGGGACAAGCTGAAGAAGTGTGACCTCCGACCTTCACAAAGACAGTGACTACTGAAGCCAAAACCAGACCCTGTCCACAGAGGATGCTCATGGCCTCCTGATCTGAAGGTGAGATGCCAGCCCCATCCCTAAGCCCCACCGGTGCTGGTGCTGTGAATCCTTGCCCAGAACTCAGGGCACAGATCACCAGGCAAGGACTTTTTGAAGAAACTCCTAGGGGTACAACGAACGGGAGAGAGGCTTGACAAATGGAATTACACCGTCCTAAAACATTTGTGCACAGCAAAGGACAAAATTACTAAACTAAAACAATAGCCAATAGACTGTGAGATCTTTCTCAACTATACATGTGACAAAGTGCCTAGTAGTCAAAATATATAAGGAGATCAAGAAACTAACCCCTCCAAAATAAATCACTCAATTAATAAATGGAACTTTTCAGAAGAAGTAACCTCGGCCACGAAACACATGAAGAAATCCTCAACATCCCTATCCATAAATGAAATGCAAATCAAAACAACACCAAGATTCCATCTTACCCCAGTTTGATGGCCTCACATTGAGAATTCAAATAGTGACAAATGATGGAAAAGATGTGAGGATGAAGGAATTCTATTACACTGCTGGTAGGAATGTAAACTAGTACAACCACTCTGGAATCTGGTTTGGAGATTCCTCATAAAAATTAAAATAGAACTACCCTCTGATCCAGACATACCACTCTTGGGCATCTTTCCAAAAAATTACAAGTCAGGATACGATTAAGACATTTGCACATCTGTGCTCATTGAGGCACTATTCAAAACAACCATGGTACGGAAACAGCTCAAATGATAAGATGAGTGGAACAAGAACATGGGGTACATATACATGATAGAATTTTACTCATCCACTAGAAACCAATTATGCCATTTGCAGAGAAATGGGCCTAGAACAAATCATGTTAAGTGAAGTAAGCTAGGCTCAGAGAGACAACCACCACATATGTTCTCTCCTACGTGAAGACAGATCGAAAATACAATTAGGAATGATAACATATATACAGCTCAATGCATTTACACCTGAACTGACTAAAGGAGGATATACTTAGGGGAAGAATCCAAAGGTGTACTCCTCTGAACAACTCGAGTGCTGTTTATCAGAACAAATACCAGGAAACAAAGACTTTGGTGGAGGTGGGATCAAAAGGGTGACCCAGGAATAGAGTCATCATATTCAATGGTTAGGGGAGAATCAGGGGAAAGGGGTGTCATTCACCAAGAAGCATCGTACTTGCCTGGTTCTGGTGATTCATACCTGCAAACCTAGCTATTCAGGAGGCTTAGATCTGAAGATCACAGTCTGAAACCAGCCTAGGCAGTAACACACACAAACACACACACACACACACACACACACACACACACACAGAGTGAGAAATGGAGCTGTGGCTCAAGTTGTAGAACACTAGCTTTGAGTGTAAAAGCTCAGGGACAATGCCCAGACCCTGAGTTCAAGACCTAGTACAGGCACATACAAAAAGTATTATACTCATAATTGGACTTATAGATATCCAAAGCATTTAAAAATAATAACATAAATTAAAAAGAAAACAGGAAGAAAAGAACTACTTTGTGTTAGAAAGTGGCTTGATTTAAAAGAAAAAAAAATAAAGCCATTTGTAAAAGAAGAAAGCAAAACAAAAGGAAAGTAAATGGAGGGGGGAGAGAGAAGGAGAGAGAAGGAGAGAGAAGGAGAGAGGGAGAGAGGGAGGGAGAGAGAGAGAGAGAGAGAGAGAGAGAGAGAGAGAGAGAGAGAGAGAGAGAGAGAGAGAGAGAGAGAGAGAGAGAGAGAGGAGAGAGAGGGGGAGGGAGAGGGAGAGAGGGAGGGAAAGCCGCCCAAGAGAGAAAAGGAAAGAAGGAAGGAAGGAAGGAAGGAAGGAAGGAAGGAAGGAAGGAAGGAAGGAAGGAATAATCAGTGTGTTGATGTTTTGTTTATGGTTGTTTCTTCAGAAAAAAGTACAGTGTTTGTTTAACAAATACAATTTCATGGAGAAGACAATTCTTCATATGCACCGCCTTAATTCAGGAGTTGTAAGGTTCAGATCACAAGTTAAATGACTCCCAGAAACATATTTAATATACACAGATTAATTCTCTGTTTCACTTTACTTCTCCAAGTATGTTATTTTCAGTTGTAAATGTTGGCTTCTTTTCAGTAAACAGTGTCTTTGGCAAGAACAGGAACATTTTCTCAGCTATGCAAGTGATGATTAATGATTCAACAGCACCACGATCATTTTCACTGGGTCTCTAATTTCATGTATTTTTTCTTCTTCTGCAAATTCATACATGTAATATTTAACTATGATTACATGGCATATAAAGAGAAAATATGCTCTAAGTATCTCATAATCCTGAGTCAACTTTATTTCTCCCACTCTTGCCAATTTATGGCAAATAAAATATTCTATTAGTATATTACAGTATGAAATGTGCTCTGTTTAAGGTTGTTGGTAATGGTAGGAGGGGAAAGATTAATAAGGAGGGGAATGAGGAGGAATGTGTTGTAACTATATTTTTTACATTTTTAAAACAGAACAATGAAACTTGTTGAAATTGCCTTAGGAAAAGGAGAAGGAATGGAGAGAGAATTATAATGAAAAGAGTTATAACATAGATTGGAATAGATGATAAACTTATACAGAAATGTCATCATGAAATAGCCCTTTGATATAATTAATGTATACTATGTAAAAATGCAGATGGTAGAGATATAGATATTGATACATACATACATGCATGAAAGATGAATACATAGACACATAGGATTGCATTTAAACAAATGCAATCCCATCAAGTATTTAGAGGTTAATTTTCTTTACTTTTTGTTGTTGGAGCGACTAGGCTTGGAACTCAAATCCTTGTACTTGTTAGGCTGATGCTTAATGACTACAGTCATGCCTCCAGGGCAGCTTTTTGCCAATTATTTTGCAGATGGTCTAGGGAACGTTTATTCACGTGTTATCCTCCAAGGTCTTCCATATCTCAGCCCCTCAAGTCACAGGATTGCAGTGTTTGAGCACCCAGCATGCAATGTTTCTGACATTTTTTTTTAGATCATCGATGGCTGTTCAAGGAACTTTCATTATGACACAGCCTATATGCCTACAATAGACCATAATCAAACTCACACCTTTTGTACTCCATTATAATTCTTTCTTCTTTTTCAAAACTATCTTGACAGCCTCATCGTTCCGTTTTTACAGGTATGTGTGAAGTATTTGACGATATTCACCCTCTTCATCCTCCACCCTGCCCCACACAGGACCTATTTATATTCTTATGGTTTATTTTTTTAAGTTTATACTAATTGATCAAAGTAGGGTTTCACCATGGTAATTTTTTTCATCCACCCATATACAACATTTTAATCAGATTGATTATCAGGCTTGCTTTCCCTTTTGTCATGCTTTGCTCTCTAAAGACCCACAGCTTCCAGTGATTTTTCTTTATAAAATTTTTAAATAATCATTAATAATTATTTTTTCATAATCCTGCACTTATACCCACATAACTGCTTCTTATGGCTACCTGTAGACTACTCATATTGAGGACTCATTTATCTTTTCTCTATCCCTTTTCCCCAATCTTAATCATTCACACTAATATATAGGGAGTTTGTCATTTTTTTATGTCATCAAAATAACCCAGGTATTTCTGTAGTTACTCTTTCCTTTTAAAGTAAAACCATGAATAAAACTTCTCCAAATGAGAAAGGTTAAATATAATTTATGCTTTAACAACTAAATAATCATACAACATAATCATACAAAATAATCATATAACGATTTGTTTCCATATGATGTTTACTTCAAGAACTTTTCATTTCTACAACACAAGCAATTATAAACCAAGAAATGCAAAAATATTTATGATTATTTTGGGGCTGGAGTCTAGTGAACTTTTCTTCATGTGTTGTCTTCATAAATCTTACTTTACATATATTATACAGCTTATATATAAGCACTTATATATATTACTTATTTACATTATAGATCTCATTTTAATGAGACAGATTTTCAGAAGTTGATTATGACCGGTAATCCCAGCTACTTCAGAGACTGAGACAGAATTATCATGAGGTCAAGGCCTTAAGTAAAGTTAGAAAGTCTATATTTAGCATGCAATTTTTCTTTTTAAGTGAAAGAGGGCCAGGAGCTTGGCCTAGTGGTAGAGTGCTTGTCTAGCATGCACGAAGACCCTGGTTTGATCCCTTGGTACCACATACACAGAAAAAGCTGTAAGTGGTGCTGTGGCTCAAGTGGTAGAGCCCTAGCCTTGAGAAAATTCCAAGGACAGTGCCCAGGCCCTGAGTTCAAACCCCATGACTAGCAAAACAAAACAAAAAAAGTGCAAGGGCTGGAGAGGTGACTCAAGAGGAGAGCAACTGTCCCTGGTTCAATCTCTAGCATCACGTTTTTCTTTCTCTCTCCTCTTTTTCTGCTTCTGTATATACGTATGACAAGATTTACTAGATAGATTTTTCTAAAGCTTATAAGATGTTCCATTTTACATGGCTATGTTAAGAAATATATGCTGCTTTACCATAATAGGAAGTAAGAGATTTTAAAAAGCATCCCTCATCTTTCTTTAGTTCAATCAAATGTTCACTTAGCACCTAGATGACAAGTAAAAAAAAAAAAAATCAGTCTACCACTTCACTTAAGGATCGCCAGAAACAAAAGCTAAATTTGCTAGATCCAAAAATCTCCTACATAGTTTTAACTACTTTGCAGACACTCAAAATGTTCCCTGGAGAACATTTGAGATTTTAATTGTTTCATGTGGGACAGTTAGTTTAGTTGACTGATTATTTTTCTGTATACTCCCTCAAGTCATTCTCTGTTAGGAAAAGACTGTTATTATTGATGAGAATGTAGAACTTCAGGTACGTTAGGTTAGAACAAAAGCATTTCTATCACCTTTAATCCACTACCAAAACTCATTGGGTGTGTTTACTTAGTTTAAAGAGGTACAGAGCAATTATCCCTCATAATCAGATGTCTTGATTTTTTTTATCAGCATTCCTGTATCATTGTTTTTGTAATGCTGACTACATAACTAAACAGATTTCTAAAATAAACTAACATTAAAACAATTGAAAAATTCTGCTCAAACAAAAATATACATGACAGATTACAAATAGTAACAAATATACAAGTTCAAGATTGTAACACCCCTAAAATTCAATTAAGAAAATATGTAGACTCAACAGAACTTACGTATTGCTGTGTGCCTGATCATATCATATAAAGCTATTTTGAATTTCGTTTTTGACACTGAAGAGAAAGTGCTTTCTTAATTGAGAGAAAAAATCCATGGGTAGGAGTAACATTGACTTTTAAATTATTGGCCATATCTGACTCTTTTATGTATGCTCAGAAAAGTGACAGCATTTTCAACAATGTTCCAAAAGCCATTTAGCTTACGAAGTGGAATTATTGTGATATGGTACACTTAATGCATTTCTTTTTCGTAGCATCTTATTTCATAAAAATCAATTGGATTTTATGTCTTGCATAGAAGGTTCTTCTTCCACAATGAAGTCAGAGTTATTATAGCCAGGTATCATCAAATGCACTAGAACCTTTCTGTGTTATTTATTGTTGCACAGAACGCAGTGTAAGGCACTCTGCCACACAATAAGTAGTACTTTCTCTAGCATAGCTCTCTAAGAACTCTTTATAGGAAGCTATTAATATTCTGAAGGTAGGCAGGAATGTCTTGAATATTTTTCAGATAGATGTTACAAAAACATTGACCTAATACAAATTTACACATAAAGTGGATGTTGCAGAGTGCTTAGTTGTGATAGGCATTCAACAGATATTATGGTGGGTGCTAGGGTAACTTGTGCACCAAAAAGCATAGAGGTTGAGGATAAAAATTTGATGAACCTATGAAAAAATGATTTGATTGCATACCAATAAACAGAGCTGGAGACGGAGCATATTTCAAATTGAAGGCACAGAGATTCATACTTTTGGGGAGACATGATGCCATTAAGATCTCAGATTAAATTCTATTTGGCTGTTCTGAAAAAGCTTATTTCTTTCCATTCTCATTGGTCCTATAACTTCCTGGCACCTTTTCAGTTTTGTAGAGGCTCACTTTATCGGCATGTATATACCTGATCACCAAACTCAAGTGCTTGGGTCATGGTTCAATCCTGAATACACAGCATGAAAAAGTAGCAAGAAATGTCATGCAATTCTTTTTTTTCATATATTTTTATTGTAATTAATAGAAGGGTTACATGATATTTGCCAGATAGATGGTGCATTAATTCCCATACATTGATACCCTTTCACATGTCTTGGTCCCCATTTCCCTCCCCCTCCCCCCACTCCTCATCTTGTTTTACCCCCTTCCCTACCCAATTTCAAATAACCAAATACAAATATATCCAATATATCAGGTAACAAAGTGAGATACTGTAACAATATGAGATAACCAAGGGACAGCAAAAGAGATGAGAGATAACATAGTACAAAGACTTAAAGAGAGTCTTCTCTGAAGAAGAAATAAAAATGGCCTATAGACACATGAAGAAATGCTCAACATCTCTGGTCATAAAAGAAATGCAAATCAAAACAACTCTAAGATTCCACCTCACTCCAGTTAGAATGGCCAGGATCAAGAAAACTAATAACAACAGATGCTGGAGGGGATGTGGCCAGGAGGGATCACTACTGCACTGTTGGTGGAAGTGCAAACTCATTCAACCACTATGGAAAGCAGTATGGCAGTTCCTCAAAAGACTAAACATGTCATGCAATTCTATCTTGCATTTTTAATGGATATGGGTATCAAACACTCTTGAGTCCTATTCCCATAGTATAAGTCCCATAGGTAAAGTCTTAGGAAAGTTTGGTTCCATATATAATTTACTTTAAATATCTATAGAAGTAAATAAGACATAATTGGCAAGATACAGAGCCTTCAAGATGAAATGAAACTCTTGGAATCCATTTTACTCTTCTTAATTTTTTGCATAAATTATCTATTCAAAGGTATTTCACTGTGATACAATTTTCACCCTGCTTTGTAGATGATTTTCTGTGAGTTTCCTTTTGTTATTCTTGTCAATAGCTACAATATATTTGTTTGAATTTGATATTGTGTTCCAAGCTGTCTCTAACTTTATATTAATTTGAGTTTAGATGTTTTGTTATACTCTATAGTGTAGGGCAAGTCTCCTTTTCTTTTAGTTTTTCTACTTTTTTCATTATTTGCTCAATTAAAGCATTTCTTTCTCCATGTGAATGTTAAGCTATTTATTTAGTTCCACAAATTATTGAGATTTTTAAATCAGTAATTTGTCATTGTTATTGTTATACAACCAGCTTATTATATCCAAATAATCTTCCAAAATTGCATTATTCTTGATGTTCTCTCTCCCTCTAATATATAATAGATATATCAGATATATTAACTATCTAATATCTATTATATATTATTAATATTTACTAACATTAGTATATTACTAACATATATTATTATTTACTAATATATAGATATTTAATATATTAGATATTAGATGCTATATATATATATATATGTGAACAAGATTTCATGATTTTTCCTGTGTAAATAGGTATTATTCCCTTCTTAGTAAATTACTTGTTGGGGAAGGTTCTTTTTCCAATACTGGGGCTTGAACCTGAGCACTGTCCTTGAGCTTTCTTAAGGACAGGGTTCTATCACTTGAACCACAGTACCTCTTCAGGCTTCTTCTGTGCATGGAATCAAAACCAGTGCTTTCTGGGTACTAGACAAGCACTCTTCCACTAGCCCACACACCCAACCTCTAGTTTCTCTTTTTCTTTTCCAGTCCTGGAGCTTGAACTCAGGGTCTGAGCACTGTCCTTGGGCTTTTTTCAAGGCTAGTGCTCTACCACTTGAACCATAGCACCATTTCCAGCTTTTTCTGTGTATGTAATACCAAGAAATTGAACCTGGGCCTTTGTGCATAGTAGGCAAGCACTTTACTACTAGACCAAACTCCAAGCCCCTTCCTTTTCTTTTTCCTTTTTTTTTTAAAGCTACTTTCTTATTCTTGTTTTAATGGTGATGTACATTTGTGTTACAGTTAGTTAAATTTGGTAAAGAGTGCATTTCTTTTTACACAATGTCACCCTTCCCTCACTCTCCTAGTTTTTCCCTCCCTTTCCCACCCACAAGTTAGCATACTATAATTATTTCTAATGGCTGTGTAAAATTCCATTGTGTATAGGTACCACATTTTTTTTGGATCCACACATCTATTGAAGAGCATCTGGGCTGTTTCCATAACTATGTTATTGTGAATAGTACAACAATGAACATGCATGTGCATGTTTCTTTATGGTAACATGACTTGTGATGGTAGGGGTAGATACCTACAAGTAGTTTACCTGGGTCATAGTAAATTACTTTTTACAAATTGTCTTTTTACAATATTTACACTAACAAATGTTTTGTTGCATCTGTTTCCAAGGACTAACATAATTTTGTATACTTGTCTCTTATCCAAACAATTTTTTTTTTTTTGCCAGTCCTGGGCTTGAGCTCAGGGCCTGAGCACTGTCCTTGGACTTTCTCAAGGCTAGAGCTCTACCACTTGAACCTCAGCACCACTTCCGGCTTTTTTCTACGTATGTGGTACCAAGGAATCGAACCTGGGTCTTCATGCATGCTAGGCAAGCACTTTAACCACTAGGCCAAACTCCCAGTCCTCCAAACTATTTTTTTTTGCTAGTCCTGGGGCTCAAACTCAGGGCTTGGACACTGTCCTTGGACACATTTTGCTCAAAGCTATTGCTCTGCCACTTGTGCCACAGCACCATTTCTGTATTATTCAGAGTATGTGGTGTCAAGGAATCAAAATCAAACCCAGGGCTTTAATGCATTCTAGACGAGCAAGCTACCATGCGGCTATGCTCCGGGCCCCAAACAATTTTTGGTGAACTTTTTGTAATTCTGTTTTCACCAGACTTTCTGAAGTGTTCTAACATTATTTCTCTTTTCAGACTTACATTTAACTTTCTTGTTTTAATGTTTTACATGGTACTTATAAAATGCTAGTGCATTACCATAGTAATGGCAGTGATTTCTGGTTTATTCTTGATTTTAATCTTAATGGTTTTGCCATTTTCAAAAATACTCATTTTCATTTTTAATAAAGCATCCTTCATTATTTTTTCAGAAGGTTTTTTTTTCATTTCAATTTAACCTGGTAATTTTAAGAAACTGATTCCCAAATGTAAGCGCTTTATCCTTACATTTTATTTCTGTGATCATGTTGTTTCTCTAATTTGTGGACATAAAGTATTATGCTACTAAGTCCTGATATTTAATCAACTTTGCATTTCTGGAATAAACCCTGTCTCTTCTAAATGCATTATTTTTTCACATTGTTGGATTCATTTAATCAATATTTAATTTGGCATATTTTTGTCTGCATATTAAGGGGTATTAGACTGTGCTTATTTTGTATTAGGTCTTGTATTAAAATTATATGAGCTCAAAAATACTCCTAAGGAAACCTTTCATATTTTCTATGGCAAGGGACGTCTTTAATAGCATCACAAGGTCAAACTGTCAAAAGTTAGATAAAGTTCACATATGACTCCGTTTGGCATGGAGCTTTTACAAAAGTGGGTTGATGATTACCAATTCAATTTCAATGGTTTATATCAGGACTTCTGTTTTTAATTATTTAATTTTGTTGTCTATGTGATGCACAGAGTAGTTACTTTTACATATGTAAGGTAAAAAGTACAATTCTTGTTGGACATTGTCCTCTCACATTTTTCTCCCACTTTCCCTTCCCCCAAGTTGTAAAGTGCATTTACAACAAACTGTCATGTGAGTATTGCTGTTGCATTGGTTTGCTCTTTGTCCTTTGTCTCAATATTGTGTTGCTACCCTCCCTTCCCTTATTTAGAAAGCAGGAACCAAAATCAGATACAGTGACACAGGGGATAACCATGGTGGGGGGCAGGGAACAAAGGAAAAATAAATAACTTCACATAGTTCATTAAAAACAACTACAAAGAAAAAGCTCTTGTTGCCATATTGGAAGTCATTTTGTTTAGTCATCACATATGGTCATATATACATTGCTATTGAGCTATTTTGATCTTCTGCTTAGAATCCTAGACATACATTAATCATTACAAATGAGGGAAACCACAGAGTCTGTGTTTCTTTAGCTCTGGCTTACTTCACTTGATATGATTTTTCTCAAGTCTTTCCATTTCCTTATGAAATGGTGATGTTATTCTTTCTGATGAGAGCGTAGAATTCCATTATGCATATATACTTCTGAAGGGTATCTGAATTGGTTCCATATCTTATCTATGGTACATAATACTGCAGTGAACATGGTTGTACTAGTTAGTAGCTTTAGTATGGCCTTGTTTGTAATCATTTAGGTAAATGCCCTAAAAGTGGGATTGCTCAATGCTTAGTCCATTGAGGAGCCTTCATACTGCTTTCCAGAGTGGTTGAAGAAGTTTATACTCCCACCAACAATGTAGTACCATTCTCTTCTGGCCACATCCCTGCCAGCATCTGTTGATATTATACATCTGCTGTTTTCATTAATCTGCATTTTTACAGAAAGCTATATGTTTCTTCTAACTTTAGGTTTCAAATTTATGTCAAAGGTAGTTTCTTCTACAATTCCTTGAAGCTTTCCATCTTTCCTTCCATCCTATCTCATTCTAATTCTATACTTTTTCCTCTGTCTCTTTATTCAGTCTTTGTAATTAATACTTCACTTAAGCTGTTTTATTATCATTATATGCAATCTATTTTTGTGGTGAATTTTGTCATTACACCATTCTTTCTTTGTTAAATGATTTTAGGTTCATTTGTCTTTCTTTCCCTGTCTGCTCCCTTTTGGATAACATTCTCACTTTTCCCCCACATCTTTGGGTGACTTTTGTGTTTGGTTCTTGTTTAATATTTGCATTTTTATTAGGTAATGTAATAAGGAATTTGCTTTTTAGAATTAGGCTTGTCAGCTATTTTTTTCTGACGAGACAAGTAGTTTGTCTCTTAATTTCCAAGTAGTTCTACTGAGTTTAGTACACTGTTAAATATATTTTATGTACTTTAATATTTTTATTCCTAAATCCATTTAAGGATAAAAGGATATCATCCTTAAATGTTCTAATTTGTTTTTAGTTGTTGAAACTTTCTTAGTGGTCAAATATTGAGTTTTTATCAATATTCTCTGTGCAAGTGAATGAAATATCTATATATTATTCCCAAATATAAACTATTGCTGATCACAGTTTTTAAAGCCTCTATATCTTTCTATTCTTTTATCTGAAAAGAGATATTTCATTGCATTAAATCCCTTCTTCTTCTACATCAATTTTAGTTCATTAAAGACTACTGCATCTGATAATACTATTCCTTCTATAATTTTGTGAGTACATTTGCATATTTACCCTGTATTCTTTTCCTTTCTTTTATTATAATACATGTTTTTCCTATGAGACTTTGTGTTATAATATTAAAGTAACATTTCTTAACAGACTGCTGCTATACTGCTTAGTCAAGTCTCAGTCTCTAGCTCCAGAGATCTACTTTTGTCAGCCTTCCTGTGCTGAGAGAAATATACCCAAACATACCCAAACTGAGGGTCTGGGACTGTACCTGCTTCTGGCTCATGTTCACCATTTTTAATAACAGCTTTTAGCCTATTCACATCTTATTAAAATATTTCCTTCCATTTTTTCCATCCATTTTTGTATGTTTGTGTTAGTGATCTTTCTCCTATTCTCTTGAACAATTTAACCTCGATTTTCTTTTTTTCCCCTAGTTAATTTAGAAGTTCAATCTTTTTAAGACCACTACATTTCTTTTTTCTGATATTTATGTTTAAAATATATTTTCCAGTATTTCTATTATTAAAAAGAGAGATAGGAATTATTTTTTCTGGCAAGACACTATCCATTCAAGCCGTTCTCCCAATGTCAATAACATAAAACTTACAAAATAGAGGCCGGGAGTTTGGCCTAGTGGTAGAGTGCTTGCCTGGGATGCACGAAGACCTGGGTTCAATTCCTTGGTACCACATAGATAGAAAAAAGCCAGAAGTGGTGCTGAGGCTCAAGTGGTAGAGCTCTAGCCTTGAAAAAGTCCAAGGACAGTGCAAAAAAATAATAAAAAATAATAATTTCATGCTTGCATAAGTATAAATTCCTGTCCTTTGCTTTGAGGGGTAAAAGATATTTGGGTTAGGGCATAAGATTTTAAAGTTTTAGCTCTTTATTGCCAGAAAAAAATGGCCATAAAAAGCATATTTTGTTTACTTTTATTCCCATGAGTTACATATTACTTTTTGTTTGTTTTGGTTTTTTTTTGAGATAACTCACAAACTCTCCTTTTTTCCTTTAGATGTAGATTTTGCAAATTTTTATTAGTATATACCTATGTGGAGATTTTTTCCCCTCATTTACATCATTCTGAATGTTTCCTCCAAGTATCTAAGTATATGATAATAGATTATTTTTCTTCAATCTTAAAAAATTCCTTCTGGAATTTCTAGTGTTAGCATGTTAAATATTTAATATGCACATTTGTTATTGTCTTTGCTACCTATTAAGCTCATATTTCTTTTCTGTGCTTTAAGGTATTTCTCCACTTGTATTCTTATTGACAATCTCTGGTTTAAAAAGTGACTAAATGTATCTTTGACTTATCTGTTAGTTGACTTATGTGAAGCATTAGAATGGACCTCCAACTTCTTGGCTCAGGAAGAGGATAGTAACCAAACAGATGAGACTGTCTCCTATGGTCTGTTGGCCATGCTAACCATTACATCTTCTAGACTCTCTGAAAACTAAGCTGTTTGTAGTATCTCAATATACCAATAACTTGACTTGCATTTTCTATTTCTTATCTTGAGCCAAAAGAGGAAAGGACACTTCAGCCTTTTTGCATGGAAACTCCCTGTATCTGTCTCATAATCAAAAAAATGGCAAGATATGTTCAGATTATTTCCAAATCTATTTCAGTGGTCAAAATCCTATAATGCTAACTCTATAATCATCTCATCATATAATATTAGAGCTAAATCACATGGTAAAAATATGCATTTTCCTGTTCTTTCTATTTGTTAATATTATTTAAAAAGAAATTCTTTTTGACTCACATTATTGTCTACAAAACACTTCATCTCATCTTTTCAAGACACCTGTAGCATCCAGCAAATTTCTCAGTTGCTAAAGGATTATTTCTCCATTTAAATTTACTATTCCATGTTATTCATTCTCAAACCCATAACAATTATCACAATCTTTATTGTAAATGAGCAAGGAATTAATAAATTAGTTGCATTGCATGAAAAATTCATTCATAAAAACTCAGTTTTAGAAAATGTTTTTATGAAACATGTAAAATTTAGCCTTCATTTTTCTTTATCTAAGTTATAAGCATGACTTTTACATAAATCATATAAAATATATAATCAACAGAAAATAAAGATATCAAAGCCACAAAAATTATTTCAGTATATTTCTAGAAAATATGAAATACAATGTGTGCAAACTGAACTTTGTTGTTTACTCCTAAGTCCAAGATTATGATTATGTGAATTCCACTTAGCACTGATCATTTCTATGTCACTTAAAGTAACATTAATGTTTCCTTTAAAAATAACAAAAAAAGGTAGACGATATTGAATTTCATTTTTCAGTTTGAAACACAGCATTTGTCATAATCTCTAAATCAGTTAATTACACTTCAAAGTTAAGACTTCTATAGAGAATGAAGAGTTCTTTGGCTGATTTTTTCCATCTTCTTTTTAAAATTGTTATTCTTAAGGTGATATAAGGAGGAATTACAGTTTCAGAAGTTCGATATTGAATACATTTCATTTTGGACAATTTTCCCCCTTGCTTTGCTCTCTCCCGGTTTTTTCCTCCTGTAAATCCTCTATAAAAGAGGGCTTGATTCTTTATGTCCTTCAAGCTCTTCGTAGCCTGATGCAGATGGCAGTGTGTTCAGTGGTTTGTCATGGAAAGGCTTAACTTCACAGACAAAAAGATCTCAACTTAAAACAGTCATTGTCTTTAAATGAGAATTTAAGAAATACAGTAAAATCTTATGGCAGCTAACAAGATTCCCTAGGGTTCATATTTCTTTATTTCTCTCAATTTAGCAAATGTCACAAGACATAGGTGGAATTTCTATAATTTGGAGTACATACTATTTATTCTGCAAAGTGTCTCCTATGACAACAGTGAATGAACACTTCTAGCCAGTAGGTTAATATAGCTCAAAATAATTCTGAATTTTGGGACAGAAGTGTTGCCTAGTAAATGGTTGCCTATTATCCACAAAGACCTGGGTTTGATTCCTCAGTACCACATACACAGAAAAAGCCAGAAGTAGTGCTGTGGAGCAAATAATAGAGCTCTCTCCTCGAGAAAGTCCAGGGACAGTATCCAGGCCCTGAGTTCAAGCCCCAGGACTGGCAAAAAACAAAATTCTGAAATTTATCTTAAGTGATGTCAGCTCATTAAGAGCAGAAGTGGTCATGAATCATATAGACCTAGGAAAGAACTTCTAAAGCAAGTCTTCTCAAGGATTTGACACGTGTGTTGGGGGGAAGGGCATAATGTCTCTGGCCAATTAGAAAGAAAATGGTTACTTACATATATTTAATCTCTAAAAGGAGGAAAACCAGAAAGGAAAGCAGCACTGAACGGTTGTAGGAAGTCTCCCCTTTCCACCAGAGGCTTGAAGAAAGAGCTACAGTCTGCAAGTTGGTGCTGCAGAAAAAATTATTTCTCTAACAGATTTGACACATCTTGCAATGGATTCACACTGCCTTGGCAAGCAAATGGATTAGCTTTGATGGTGTTGCCAATGAAGCCACAGTCTTTTGTTGCTGTGCAAACACATTTCTCTCTTTCTTTATATGGCCTCCAGCAAACTACACATGTTACTTTTGTTTGGGTAATTTACTGTCTTGGAAAAGGAAGTATGAAACTACTTTTCAGAGAAAAACCATTGAAACTCCTTGGCTGGCAGTATCAGAATTACTAGCTTCAGAAATATCACCACAAAGCTTTCTCTGATCAAATGGAAATATTCGGCGGGGAGGGTGGGGGATCACATCCAACCAGCAAAATTCCTCCAAACTCCTTTACAGAGCTTGAGATTTTACAGATCCATCTGTTTCCAAATAAACCATATTCTTTGCCTTATTATTTCCCCTTCACGTTCTTCCCAACAGGTTTCCCACAATTTACCTGCAAGATAAATAAAGACCTCTGGAATGAGAATATTAAGCTACTCCACAGCCCTTTTAAAATGCTTTTCAAATTCTCTTCTTGCTTCACAATAAATTTTTAAAATGTATATTTTTCTGGCATGTCTTTGTTCTCTAGTTAAGACTATAATTTGTTTGTTTGCTTTGGATGCTCACATCCCTTTACACTCTACATTTTTTGCCCAGTGGGAACCTGAAGCTCATGTAAGCTGCAAACGAGAAAGTGACTTAGCACTTTATAGATAATCAAAAAACATGTTTTATCCATTTCAAATTATAAAGTCAACTGCAATGCTACAGAGGGAATTTAGTGAATGGTCAAATTATACAGAAATTTTTATCAATCTTAAATTAAAAATAAAACAATATCACTCCCAGAGATTTTCCAAGTTAGTTTCAGTTATGTCTACCATTGTTTGATATTGAATGTCAAAATTATTTTCATTTAGAATACTTGATATTACCAATAATTAGGGATGTTCAAATCAAAATCATAAAGGTATTTTAGCACATACTGGAAGGAAAGAAGAAAAGAAGGAGGGAAGAAGAAAGGAAGAAGAAAGAAGGAAGAAGAAAGGAAGAATGAGGACAGAAGAATGAAACCTTCAGCTATTAAGGGGGGAACTGCTCCCATCCTCTCCTAAGGCTATGCTAGCTTACAAACCTCAATTGTCTATGATTATAGTCTGTATTTCCCAAAAGCATTTGTGTGACTGGAATTAGCCACATAACTTAGATACCAAAAATACTGAGTTTAATTTACTCCTAAGTTTGAGTGCTTTTTCTTTCTTTCCCTGTCTCTGTTTTTCTTTTATGCCTCTTATTCTCGCTTTGCTTTTTTTTTGCTTTTTGTGTTTGTAATTTTTGTTTGGTTTTAGAAGAAATAAAAACATCATAATGTTAAGTCGCCTTAAAAATAATTTCATAAAGTTAAATTATACCACTTAAAACTGTATTTAAAACTTGTTTAAATATTCAGAAGTATTGAAGCTATTTTTAAATTGCCACATTGTCTCAGGGTAATTTCTGTCGGGTTCCTAGTGGTTTTAAATTGTTATTATTGTTATTACAGGAAAGAAATTAGTTTTCACTAACCACTAAATATCTTTACATTCTCTGTGTAAAGGAGAAAAGGAAATATTTGGTTTTCCCTATATCATCTTCTAAAATGTAAGCTACCATAAAATGTACAATTTGTATTGTGTATATTCTTTCCAGGGAAGAGTACAACAAGAACAAAGTTTCTAATTTAAGGGACAGGAAATAACATAGGTTCACCAAACCATTGCTGATGATAGAGTAGCATTAGCGTATGTATTCACACACACACATTCATATACATATGTACATTTCTTTATTACCTTCATTTTAAGTGTTGTGCATTTTTACTTTAAAAAACATTCTTGACTTCCAACAGAGCTGTAATATTCTTTTTCCCAGAATTGTTTTCAGATATTCATAAATAATAATGAATATGCTACAAATATAGCACATATATGATGCTTGTTTGAACACTCCAGTTCTACATATTCAAATAAAGTGAGTTACCCAGGCCATTTTTGTTTATGTGCATGATATAAGTATATAAATTTAGATTCCCTGATAAGCAGGAACAAGAAAGCAATCATTTTCACATTGTTTTGGTGTGTCGAAAGGCTGTCTGTTCTATAAATTCCCTCTCTAGCTTTCACAGACAGAGCAGTTCCTGGACAGATGTGTATTTATCCCACTTGCGAGATGGAGATCATCCCTGTTTCCATAGCCTGGAAAAGGCATTCTTAAGTATCTCTTAGAGCAAATACCCTCTTCTGAGAATTACATGCAGTATTTATTCTTTGGGAATCCTTTCCAAGGGTAGGACTGCTTCAAATGGGCTTTCCTATTAGTGATTTTTGAGCCAATACCATTGGCTGCTACTTCAACCAACTAGCTTCTGTAGTCTCTGACCATGCATTCATCTAATAATTTACTTGGAGGGGAATAGATAACTATTTCAAAGGTCACCTTACAGGGTAGTTCACGGTTTAGCTGATTTTCATTGCTAACACTGCTGTTCACCTTATTGAATACCTAGGCTTTCAATGGACTCATCATTTCAATGGAATCTAAAGAAAGATGTTAAATAACTTTAAATAAAGTGCCTATGTTACAGTCATAGTTCAAGTAAAAGCAAGAGGATACATTCCAACAGGGTAATTAAGAAATGTTATTTACAAACCTGGAAACGGGCACAATATAAGTTAAGAAAGAAAGAATAGGAGCAGTCAGCCCAAGTCCTGGACTGAAAGGAGAAAGGAAGAGACATGTTGTAGCTGGGAAGCCATAAAAGGAGCTATGGCTTTTAGCAGAAGAACCCAGTCAACCAGTAACAGCCCCAAAAAGGGGAGGCAGAGAACTGAATGCCATGACCTAATTTTCTTTCATTCTTCCAGACTCTAGTTGATGACTTTCCTTAGCCAAATCAGACCAAGGATCTATTTGTGTCATTTACAGGAGCCAGCACCCTGGGGTACATAAAATAGAAGGGTGGCTAGAGAAAGAAAGGTTCTACAAGAGCAAAAATAAATTATCTAGCCCAAGGAGCTATTTCACTCCTAATTCATTATTGGTAATATCTTTATTAATGACTGTTGGTAGGCCTGTGTATATGTGTGTATGTATGTGTGCTCTGTGTGTGTGTGCTATGTGTATATGAAAAAAGGGATAACATTGATAAAGAGACAACAGAACAAACAAGCATTAGTCGCATTGCTGGTGCTAGGCACTGCATGATGTATGCTATATATGACAAATAATTTATCCCCACTTCAACCCCTGAGGTAGGTATAAATTACCTCATGGTAGTTTCTAATGGGAAAAGTCTCATTTTCCATGTGAGGAAACTGAACAACAGAGGGTTTCAGTAATATCTTCAAACTCTCTACAGCCAGAGAGCTGTCTGAATGCACTACCACAAAAGTGTACATTTCCTCTCTTTTCTGTTAAATATTCAATTGTTCATTCCAAATATGCCTGGTTCATGTGCCGGGCTTTGCTTTTTTAGATTACTTGCTTATATTTTGTGTCTAGGAACCTATTGACTTAATGAATAGGGTGGAACCAGCAAGTGTCATTTATTATTTCTCCCTAGCCAACTCTTTTGTGTGCAACTTGGCATGGGGTTTTGATTCTCGATCAGCAAATAGTTCCAATGTTAGTACTCAATATTGCAAATTACATGTATGATATGTTTGTTAAAATAGATCAGTTTGCTCATTATGCTTCCTACTTCTTCACTCAGTTCAAGGGCAACTGAGGATAACTTGAGAATTTCATCTCCTTCTGCATGGTGGTGTACACCTGGCAATATCCATTCCAGAAAAGCCAGTAGGCGGACAAGCATGTTTTTCTGTATCAACTAATGATAAGCATGGACAAACTGCTTCCTTCACATAAAGCAGTTGAGATTTTCCTCATATATTTCTGTTTCATTTTTTAATGCCACAAAGTCCAATTTAAGTTAGTCAAACAAAGAATTATCGCCATAGGTGTTTTGGATGTGCCAAAATGCACAGCAAAATCTATCCTCCAGGCACTTCACCATATCCCAGAGTAGAGGGAACTGACATGAATGGGAGAGAAGGAAGGAGACTTTGCCACTGAGGAGAGGCTGACATTGTAGGATGGACAATGTTGAGAGCTATAGGACAGGCAAGAGAAGAAAGAACATGGAAATCTCAGTACTCAAAGTATGATCTGTGCTGCTGTGGTCCTCATACATTTCTAAAATCAGAACAAAATTTCTATTTAAAACACTGAGTTCACAGATTTGAAGTTAAAAATACAAAAAATACAGTATGCTTCTTCTAGCAAGAAGGATCCACTAAACAAAGCATTTCTTTTCAGTTTTATGGGCATATGGATGACTTTATATTCCTATAAATATAAGTTAACTGATGTGAATAAAATACTCTTGTATTAATTAATACAGTTTTATCCCATTCCTTACCTTATTTTTGTATTATATGTTTTGTTTTACCTTTAATTTGAACTATGGGGAGTTTAAGGGTGGGTGGTACTTGTTTTATTCTATATACAGAATTATTGGGCATTATTAATTGTTCTATTATTTTTGAATGGGGTGGCAAAAAATTCCTTTAAAATTAAACCAAATGTAGGATAGAATTAAAGATAACAATTAAATTTTTCTTGGAATATTCCCATTGAAACAAATTATGGCTGGCTCGTAGTCCATCTTAGACATGATGGAAAGTTTCGTCATAAGAATTAGGTTGTCTACATTTTAAGTCAGTTAATATTATTGCTAGGAGAGAGAAGACAATGTCTCGATTATTATTACAAAACATTCTCTAATACAGTTTTCTTCTATCATGACTATTGAAAAATAATTGATGATGCATTCCTCAACTAATCAAAAAGAGAACTTTAACTAACATACAATCAAAAATTTAAATATCTACCTGCTATGGTGGAGGCTATGTATTCTTTCCATTATAGCCTGTCATTACAGGTACTTATTGAAAGCAATTGACAGCACAATCGTAAGAAAACTGTCTCCCATAGAGTTCCAACAAATGCTCACAGGAAGTCAATTTCCAAAGTCACAAGAGAGGAAACAAAGTCCTGCCTGGGAAACTATATTGCTGTTCCTTTGCCTTGTACTTTACAACAGTTGTGTAAATATTAAGAGGATACATTCATTTTAGAAGCAATCTAATCATCACACCAATATGACACAGTCACTACAAGGTAATTAGGAAAACTATTTGGATTCCTCTGATGGGATATTAAAACAGAAATAAGTAATAAGGGGGTACACTTATTTTTATAAGCTTATTTTATAAGATTTTATATGATTAAGGTAGAAAGCTGTAAGGATAGTGTTTGACTTAGAAAACCTGACAGGAGTACATGCAACTGGACTTCAATAGTGATCTCTTTTTTTTTAACCTAGGATTCCTTTGTCTGTGAATCCAGCCAGATAACATAGAGCCTCGAGGGTAATTGCAATGGATACTGATGGGCTCCCTTTAAAAGAAAAGATGATGTTCTCCCTTGCTTTTAGCCAAAAGGGAAGGAAAATTATTTGTAAATGTATTCTATTCTGCTCTAACATTTTTAAATTAAGCTACTTTTCCTTTTATGGTTACAGTACTTAGATTAATCAAGGCCGAAACAGCTGTAGCAAAGAATCCATGAGTTCTTTATTCTAACACAGAAAAATAAGTCTCCAAAAATAGGCGGCTATGTAATATGTTCTTTCACAAAAAGCCTTTGATAATTATTCCTAATAGTTAAACATTTTTTTCAACCTTTTAGTCTGTTAATCTGGATTTCCTTTAGTAAACGTTTCCCTTACTAAGTTTGCAAGTGTACCTCAGATTCAGGTCATTCATCCCAATGTGACTTATTACCACCTGCTTCTTTCACTAAAGACAGACAATATTTAATGACAATATTATGTAAAATACCATCCAGCAGGAGATTTTTGCCTGTATTAGAAGGGCAGAGGTATAGTGTTTCACCAGATTTGTCTAGACATCAAAACCTATTTCAAAATGATATTCTCTACAACCATTCTAGTAAAAAAATTATGCTTTTCAAATTATTTTTCAGTGGTAGAAATACTCAAAATAGAGCTCAAAAGAGGCAGCTAACCTGAAAAAACAATCTGAAGTCTGTCACTGGGTTTCATGCAAAAATTAAAATCATAAACAGACAGCATTTAATAGAATTACTCAAAAGCCAAGCTTTACCAATTTATAAAAAGCCTTTGCATTTTTTGAAGCAGATTGTCTTAAGATGAATGAATCATGACATGATCCTGGGTACTTAGCTATGACATCTGTTAGGTGGTAAATTGCATTGCACTCCACATGCATAATGAAGGAGAGAGCAGTTTTTAGTTCCTGGAGTGTTCCTCATGTGAAGATGTGCAAATTGAGGCAACAAAACTCGGGCCAGATGGAAGAGCTGAGATGCAGGAGACTGAGTATAACTTACTGGTGTTGCTAGGTGTCTCTTAAAAAATACATAACCTGATAAAGTCTCTAGGGAATTATTCTTATAAGCTACTCACTATATTGAAAGAAGGAAAAACTAACACATTGTGTAAGAATTCTGCTGTTAACTTGGAGAATCAGTGTCAATACCAAGACATACCTATTACCTGGTTATTGCATTATCTATTTTCTTTATTGAAAGATATGCATAAAATACTTCTGAAGTTAACATACCAACAATGAAAATGTGCCAGCATATACAAGCAGATTAATTAACATACCAAACTAACTTAAAGATTAAAGACTGGCTTTATCTAAATAATATGTTTTGTAGTTAGTTTGATTAGTTAACTCTTATGAGATTACATACATTGGCACAGAAAATAACCAAACACATCCTACTACTTAGCAAACAAAATATAAATTACAAGTATACTTTTTTAAATTGTGTATCGCCTAGGACATATATAGCAAATGTATTTATATCCTATTAATATACATGCATGTACACGGGCATGTGTACTTTATTGATTAAGCTCAATAATGATTTATGTATCAAGTACGAAGCAGTCTCATGAAAAGATGCTAAGACTTAGATCTTAGGAAATGTAGCTGAAGCAAAGGTGGATTGCCAAGTTCTTTACAAAGCACATCTACTGCTACTTTCATTTGCCCTCAAGAAAACCTTTCCTATCAATCAAACTGCCATTCACATTTCCAAGTATTAATTCTGCTAATTCAGTGGTCATAAGACGGAACAAATTTAAACACATCAATGTGTCCCAGTAGTTTGAAAAATCTAAAAGACCTAGAGATCACTTAGTGGGAATTTTGAGTATCAATTTTCTTTTCAACTATTCTACAGTGGGCAACTTATTTAATGCCTCAATTTTCTTTCTCTGTTCCCTGCACTGGGGCATGGTACTTGGCAGTTTGCCAGCCCTAGTGATAGATTCTCTACAAATTCAGACCACTGAGCATGGTTTACACTCCTAGAAACTGTAAAATGGATGCACTTACACATGTTCAAGTGCAGGAGGGTGCTGTTACTGCTCATTCTCAAAATTGGCACTTATACAATACAGACACAATGTAGGATTTGTACTTCTCAAATAGGGTGGAGTGCTTACACTAGGCCACTCTGACAATCCTGTAAGGCAAAATTAATAGCACTCAATCATATGGAATTGAAGAAAAAGCTTCAGGATCTGAGAGTTAAAACTTTTTTCTCAAAAGCTAAACACAAAGGAACCAAAATGAAATTTTACAAGAAAACAGGTATTTATTTCCCTTTACATGGAATTGCAGTTCTACAATTGTAATTTTTCAAAACTATACATACTGTAACAGTAACATATCATATATAGCATATATGTATTTACAAAATAATTGCCATAGGATACATCAACTAAATATATCCATTGCAAATATTTAGTAACATTGTCTTGTTCAGATCAATTCATATTACTTTCCAAAGACCTAATCATAATGTACATTGGAATTTTTGCATATTATGTAATAATTACACTCAAGAAATACACAATTCAGCCTAATACATGTATTCATAGAAATAATTAAAGAATTATTTAGGTAGAAAATTTTACTTTCATAAGTTTTGTTGCTAATAATAGCTTTAATGAATGTTTGCTATATATACTAGTTTCTCAGGAGATGATATAATTTTATACATACATCAAAAATAAAATCTACAAGGGGTTATATTTTACCATGATGGTTTCTAAGATTAATAATGCATAAAATTTCTATATTACTTTGTAAGATTTTGAATTGATAGAGTAAATGTACATCATTTCAATTTATTAATTTCCTATAAAATTCTGTATTATTGTTCTAAATATGGCTTTGTGGTAGTGATAGATCTTTAATGTAGTTTTTCATGATTTGGCCCATTTTCATAAGTCAAAATGTTATTTTGTCTAGTTTTTTTTTATTTTATTTTTTATTATCAAGATAATGTATAGAGGGGTTACAATTACATTTGCCAGATAGTAGGTGCATTACTTCTCAGACAAGTAACATTTTGATATTTGTTAAATCTATTCAGTCTTGCTTTTTGAGTTTCTTCCAAAATTTTTACAATAATTTCTTTAATTTGATTACATTATGAAAACATATTAATTTTTCTAAAACATATCACCTTTTTTTCTGTTGCAGTTTGAAAAAGCTTTACTCTGAAAAGACTTTTAGAGGCTAAATGCTTTTCCATTTAAATGATAATTCTATACAGACAGAGAAAGTGTTTCAGAATCAACTAGAAACAATTCATTCGAATTTTCTACTTTGCAAATGTTGCAAATAAGTTCTGGAGTTGAGAGAACTTTGATGGAAGATAATGAGAAGAGAATATTTTCTTAAACATCTCCTTTGAATCTTGGAGTGCTATAAGCCAAAATCAGCCAAAGTCACCAAGTCCCATGCAGTATGAATTCAAGTTGACCAAGCATAGCAAACTGCATTCTGGGAAAAATACTGCTCTCGGTTACATATGATGAAAATGTCATTATATTCCAAAAATATAGATTTGATTGATTTTATTTTGGTCTTTATAAAACTACTTCCAGGGACTTATGAGTTAAAGACATGTTGTATGTGGTTATAACATTATGCCTTATAGAAAATCCATGTTTCATTTTTCAACCAAATCATAATTAAGCCTGCACAACAGAAGAAAGATCTTTTCTCCTTCAAATATTAATTTCTAAACTTGTTGCTTTGTTACTGCTACTGCCATGGTAGCAATAAGGATAGTAGATATTCAGTCTTTTGAATATTTTGTTTTTAATATTTAAAAATCTGACTCATTTATTACAGGTACAGTGTGTGAATATACAATAATAACTTGACTTTTGTCCATATGTTATTATTGTCATAAGTCCACATGCAATTAAATGCTGGTGGCTTGCATGCACAGTTGGCTTGTACTTACTGCACTGAAAAGTTTTACAAAAAGATAAATACATCAACTATGTGGTTCTGGCCTGGCTTCAGCATTCATTGAGCCAGAAGTCATAACTTGCAGGTGTCCAGAATTTTATGGCTATGGAATATTCCTTTGCCCTTTCTTTTGGCATCAGTATATATTGTTTCTCTCTGATGTATGTCAATTCTTATTTTGATTTTACCCATTGAATTAGTTGACACAATTATCAGTCAATTTGCAATAAGACAATCTTTTAAAAAGTTAATTCATTGTTAATTAGAATGTTTCCTTTTGTTATTGAGACATTTTGGCAATCTCAAATTTAAACATGCAATTGGTTGTAGCCCTTCTATTAGAAGGTATCAGGTAAATATTCATCTGTATGAATGCATCAATATATAGACAATGATACTTTTGGGGTATTACTGGTAACAATAAATAACTTAAATTGAATCAACTAAAATGTTAGCCAGTGGGGAGCTGTTTACTCATGCTATTCAGTTCGAAAACAACATAGCTTGCAACGACTGAAAAAACAGTGAACTAGAACTTAAGACATGACATGAAAATAAAATTCTCCAAGAAGTATTAATGAATTTCAAGAAAATGGCCAAAGACAAGGTAAATTCTTTTTGCATGCATTGTAATATACAACATATGTGTGTCTTTCTCTATAGAGAGAGATGTAGGAATTAATAGTGGTGTGAAAATAGATGTTAATATGTCTATACAGATGTAACATTATGAGCAAGAACATAAACATGAAAATATATAGAGGTGTTTGTGCAGAGATAGAGATGAGATAAAAGATAGCTAGCAAAAGAAATAGAGAACTTTCTCTTTTGTCAGAATTTTGAAGAACGAAAATGACCAGTGCTCAGACTCTTCACATTTGTTCATCTCTTCTCTTCTCTCCTTACACTCTCACCTTTAGTGAGCTTGTTTACATCTCAACTTGAAATACAACTATATGCTGACAATTGCAAATTTTATGTCTGAAAATGATCCTCTATTATATATGCTGTTAAAGTAGATAGTCAAGAAATACTAGGTCAAGGTAATGGCAATAGCTAATAAATGAAATAGCTGCTCATATTGTTATAACTGAGACTTCATATGTACTGCTATACTTTTTATATCTGTACTTAATTAAGACTACAAAATTAAAATAATCAACAGTTAATAAATTATTAAGGGGCACTGCAGCCTTTACTTCCCCATCTTTCCACATCTCTTCAAGTGGAATGTCATTCTTCCAGTGCTCAACCAAATATTCAATTTATTCATTCTTTATGCATCTCTCTTCTTTCCACAAGTCCCATCCTAAGAATATGATATTTAATGGTATGAATATATTATGTGTTTTCATTGTTTTTTCATTTTTATTGTAATTAATAAAAGGGTTACATGATATTTCCATATAGAAGGTGCATTAATTCACATACATTGATACCCTTTCACATGTCTTGGTACCTTTTACCCTCCCCCCACCCCCCCATCTTGGTTTTCCCCCCTTCCTATCAAATTTCAAATAATCAAATACAAATAAATTCAATATATCAGATAACAGAGTGAGGTACTGTAACAATATGAGATACCCAAGGGACAGCAAAGGAGATGAGAGATAACCTAGTACATTAAGGACAACAATCATTCATTATATGCTTTTGTTTCAATATCCTGGAGGTCTTTTCAATTAGCTTCATACTATATGGCCTTATGTATCAAGGTTTTGCTCTATTGCATATCTCTGCTAGTAGAGCCCAAGGTTTCTACTGGTTATGACAAATGAGGGGAACCATTGAGCCTAAGTTCCTTTGAGTCTGGCTTACTTCACTTAATATGACCTTTTCTAAGTCTTTCCATTTCCTAACAAATGGGGCAATGTCGTTTTTTCTGACAGCAGCATAGAATTCCATTGTGTACAAATACCACAACTTGTTGATCCACTCATCAACTGAGGGACATCTAGGTTGGTTCCATATCTTTGCTATGGTGAATAATGCTGCAATGAACATTGTTGTGGTAGTGGATTTAGTATGCCTTAGTTTCTGGATGGTTGGGTAAATGCCAAGTAGTGGAATTGCTGGGTCATAGGGGAGTTCTATGTTTAGCCTTTTGAGGCACTGCCATACTGCTTTCCATAGTGGTTGAATGAGTTTGCACTCCCACCAACACTGTAGTAGTGATCCCTCCTGGCCACATCCCCTCCCGCATCTGTTATTATTCGTTTTCCTAATCCTGGCCATTCTAACTGGAGTGAGGTGGAATCTTAGAGTTGTTTTGATTTGCATTTATTTTATGACCAGAGATGTTGAGCATTTCTTCATGTTTTCATTGTTTATTGAGATTATCTGCATTATTTTCAGGTAAAATAATCTCAGTAATGTGTACTTAACATGACCACTAATCATAAAAGGAATGATTCTCAACCATTGCATGATTTTTTGAATAGAAAGTTTTCTCTTATTTCAATTTTTTTGATGTTTAGCACAATGGTACAAGCACTACTTCAACAGTCATATGTCACATAATTCTGAAGATACATTTTTTTTTGCCAGTCCTGGGCTTGAGCTCAGGGCCTGAGCACTGTCCTTGGACTTTCTCAAGGCTAGAGCTCTACCACTTGAGCCTCAGCACCACTTCTGGCTTTTTTCTATGTATGTGGTACCGAGGAATCGAACCCGGGTCTTCATGCATGCTAGGCAAGCATTTTAACCCCTAGGCCAAACTCCCGGCCCCTGAAGATACATTTTTTTTAAAAAATGAGTGACAGCTGAACCTTGGGTGCTACACAAATGTTTTGGTATTTAGGATAATGATCCTATTTCTAATTCTCATACAGAACAAGGAAAACAGATATTGGAGAAATTTCTTTTTCCCATTGATTAATTCTCAAATTGTCTAATATGTATCAGTTTTGGAAATCAGACACCAGTGGACAAAGTATTAACTTTTCTAAACAAGAAATAATATACAAAACTTATGAATGAAAGTATGAAGAAATAAAAATCCAATAGAAACCCCAAGTGGTTGTCTACAGTTCAAAAAAGAAAACGTTTTTTCCCCTCTCTCCTCCATATACACCTCTTTCTGCCTCTCTTCCTTTTACATAAAGAACAACTGACAAGAAAGGTGTTACAAATAAACAAAATCCTCCCAATTCTAATTTACCTACTACTTTGGAGCATTTAAATCACAAAGAGAAACACAGTTCTCTGGAAATAATTATGCAGATAGAAGAATTAAGACCTCAGAGTCAGGGAGGAGGGAAGAAACATTTCCAGAATTCACTGAAATGAAGCTTCCAAAACTCCAAGTGGCCAGCTGAGACTCACAGCAGCTGTACACCTATTAGCCATTTTCATGTAAATTATGAATCCAGTAAGCAAGTCAAAAATAGTGGCAACCCCTTATGCTACAGCTACAGCCACTAATCAAAGGCTTGCCTTCACCTGGCCTCAGTGGGAAGCACACTTTATTCCTTTATTGGCCTTTACTTTCAAGCTAACAGAACACAATTAACCAAGAAGCACAATTAACCAAGAAAAGCCATCGAACAATAAGCTATTCAGGAAATGTCATACCAATGTATTTCACTCTTGGCTCCTTCTATAGCAGATGATTTTAAAAGCTTTTTATTAAGAAGAATGAAGATAAAACAACCATCTGCTATCCTTGTCTTTATACTCCTGCCTCTCCTCATGCCTCTTTGAACCTCTTTGGATTTCTGTGCTTTCTTTTCCTCTGATAATCAAGGGAGTTGTGAATAAGACTCAAATCTAGTCAGCATCTCGCGTACGCATGGAGAATGAACAACTTTCCTCTTCGACTCCAAGTTCTTCTCTGAACATCTTGAACCTCTTCAGTAGTGTCCATTCTTGTGAATGGCTCTGTATTGCAACACAGACAAGTGTGGAGATGGGCATAAAGATCTTTTCAAAAGAATGATGATGCAAAGTATTGCCGCCTTTCTGAATACACTATTGAAGTATTAGAGACTCTTCTTGAGGCATACTGAATGTCTATTAAAATATTTTCTCAGTAACCAATTTATAGTCAAAATGACACTAGACAGCCCCATCACCAGGCCTTCAGAAAGGATCTGTTTCCTAATCATCAGTAAGACCTTTGAAACCCCACACAATGTGTTGGAGTCAAAAGTCCATCTTGATTCACCTTCTATTAGATTCAAAACATATCCTTTATGAAATACTGAAACTTAACTCCATCCCTTTAAAAAATAAAATACAGCAGTCTTTTTTAAATTGGTAGTACCCATTTTATCTGTATTCTTGTCACGGTCCCCCTGAGATGTCTCCAAATTCTTTTATTAAGACCTTCTCAAGCCTTTCTGTAATATGCAATAAGGGTATATTTACATCACACTCCCACTGCACAAATCAGTACGACATAAGTAAATTATTCCAAAAACTTTCTCAGAGTCTGGCTCCTTGGCTAAAAACCATGTGTATCACAGTTTTTACAAAAACACATACCACTTCCTCAATAGAATAGGGCGGCTCCATCTGTGTGGTTCTCTTCAACTATTGTACAGCATGGGAACACATATTTATGAATCATTTGTCCAACAGACCTCACTGGATCCCTAACACCTGCTGTGTAAAACATATCTTTAAGCAAATGATGAAAATATTTCAAAACTCTTGAGAAACAAAAACAAAGCAGCTCTTTTTATGTTTGACAGAACAAAATAATAAATTTAGTTAAAACATATTCCCAGCCAGGCTGCAAAAAACCTCTTTTAAAAGACCCTAACAAGGCAACAAGGAGCAACCACTGGTGATAAAAATGTTCTATGTTCTACTACTCTTGAGTAACTATCCTATTTAGCTTCCTCTTTCTTCTTTCAGTGCCTTTCCATTAATTTTCAAACCCATATTTATATGTTTAAAAACAATTCCTCCTCATATTTTGCCTTTGTGTGTTCTTCAGCCTACTGTTTATTCTAAAAGTAGCATAAATGCATGTAGTATTAAAGGATTGTACAGATAACAAAAAAATTCCTGTTGTAATCGCACTCTCTGCCATGAGAAGATGGCTATTCCAAATAGCATCAATCTACAAAACTTTCTTGTGACCTGAGATGTTTTGGTTCATTCACATCCCCTGCTTTTCCACTACAGCATTACCCACTCAACGCTGAAATAGCTAGTCATTTCACGGACAGCTATCTGACTGATTTTTAGATAGAGCACTAAACAACGGGGTTGCCTGCTGGTTCCCCCTTGCATTTTCCCCTGCATTGATCAAATAATCCTGAATCACTGTGCAGCAGCTTCTTTCTCACCTATTGACTCCATGCTCATTTTCTTCTCTCCAGACTCTATTTCATTTCCTCTTTATCTCACTCAGCCTCGTTTTTACTTTATCATAGGTAGCAAGTCAATTTCTAGTCATGGGGTTATCAGGGAAGATTATCAACGTGGACATCTGGCTACCACACTAAAAAAGAAAAGCACTGGATATGGAGATATATCCTCTCTCTCTTTCTCTTTCTTTCTCTCTCTCTCTGTCTCTGTCTCTCTGTCTCTGTCTCTGTCTCTCTCTCTCTCTGTCTCTCTGTCTCTCTCTGTCTCTGTCTCTCTCTGTCTCTCTCTCTCTCTCTCTCTCTCTCTCTCTCTCTCTCTCTCTCTCTCTCTCTCTCTCTCTCTCTCTCTCTGTCTGTCACATACACACACACACCAATGAATGCACAAACACAGTGGCCCTACCACCTAAATAAATCTGTCATCTGTCATTCTGGACCTTTGCTAGCTATTTCACTTTGATTTTCAATGGCCTCCAAGTCAAAGGGTACAAGAGCAAGAACAGGGAAAAGTAATAAATAAGTTCCCCTGACAACAGTGATTTCTTTTTTATCATCACCAGCAGTGTGATCACTACGTACACAAAATAATAACATCTTAATTCTTCTGAGACTCTACATTTTAAAACATTTTAAGCTTCTCAGGCAAATCTCGTGCTTTCATTTCTTTTGTTTTTGTTTTTGTTTTTGTTTTTGTTTTTTGCCAGTCCTGGGCTTGAGCTCAGGGCCTGAGCACTGTCCTTGGATTTCTTTTCTCAAGGCTAGAGCTCTACCACTTGAGCCTCAGCACCACTTCTGGCTTTTTTCTATGTATGTGGTACCGAGGAATCGAACCCGGGTCTTCATGCATGCTAGGCAAGCACTTTAATCACTAGGCCAAACTCTCGGCCCGCTTTCATTTCTTTGAAGAAGGAAAAAGAAAACACAAAGAGAATTAGCTCTCACTGCTATTTGGGATTTCAAGTTGTTTGAAAGTGCTGCAACTCTATGGAAGAGTTCACTGCTAATGTTTGAAATGGAGACGGCTGTGTTCAAAATTCTAAATGTTTACATGTAGTCCATGACTACATCCCTGTAATGCAAAAAGTGGAATGACTGAAATTAGAGATTCTGTTGCTATTTCGTTCTTAGAATTAGCATCAATAACTTTACAAATTATCTAAAAGAGGCATTACAGAGTGAAACTGCGAATGTAAAAGTAAAACATCTTTCTCTTTTGGAAATAATATCCCATTCAGAGGAATATCCTCTCTACAGGGATGTTCACTTTATGGGTAGTTTTGTCTTTAAGGACTTTGGTCTCTGTCTTGAGTCATTTCTGCTCATCACAATTTGGGAGTACCACTGGCATCCAGGGGGAAGAAGGCAAGGATGTTGATAAACATCTGACCCTGAAAGAGACAAGTCCCCACTTCTAGCCAAGAAATTATCCAGGCCCAAATGTCAGTGAAGCCAAGACTGAGGATCTCTGCACTATTGTGAAAATGTAAAAGAAATGTTGTAACCTCTAAATGGTAAAAGGCAATAGAAGAAAATACAAAGTCCATAAAATTATATGAAGGTGAGTTCTGAGCTACCAGTAGTGGTTTAGAAGAGTGACCTAGAACTTTAGAGCTACAACAGACAGGAGACGTTCTCAAATGCAAAGTCCACTTCATAAAAAGCCAGATGATGTGGCAGAGCTAAGAAGATGTGCCTCTCCAGTTTGAAACGCCTAACCAGAAAAGTGGTAGCCAATCAGTAAACTTGATTTTTAGTGGCTGACACAATCCTAGAATCTTCTCTGACAAACTGAGGACTGTCATCTGAAAGATTCAATTTAATGAGATTGGGTAGTTTAGGTTGGTAGCAAAGAATCAGTTAATTACATGATTAAGGAAAATAGAAATGAACATATTTATTCACCAAATTGGGTTTTATAAGAAGATAAATCTTGGAATATGAAAGTAATAAATCGAGAAGTTGGTAGTTTCTACATATTTCATTGGTTGTACACATTTATGAAATGTGTTATTGTCAAGAGAAAACTTAAAATGTAAAAGCAGCTTCCATAGATTTGACATGAACTTGAGGAAGAGAAATTCTTTGCAAGTCTCTAAATGAATCCAAGGTATTTAGAAGGTAAATCAGCAGAGTTAGTTGAATCCAGAAAGGAATCAACTAAAAGGTTGTCTAGTAGCCCACAAAATGTTTGCAATGATGAAACAGGCAGCTGATTATCTTGTGTTTATAACCCCATACTCTGCATGGAAGCTGAGTGGATAATATATTGGCCAACCATGCATCGGTGCTATTGTCACTGTCACACTATGGTCTCTGCTACAGTAGCTCCTACATCAGTTGTAATGACAGAACTTGTGTTGGGGTTGAAAGCTGCAATAAGCTATTTCTCACTGGCACTAAGATCCAAGCTTGAGTCATTAGTAAGTCTGCTTTGCTATGTCCCCATCCTGAGATACTCAAAAAAGCCAGTGCTTAGAATCTTTCTGTTTGAACTGTCACAGATAGAAGAGCTCAGAGGTACTCAAGCCAATTATTAAATACTCTAAAGAGTGACCCTGTTGCTTCCACTCAATATTCATTAGTCAGGAATAGTCACCTGTCTCCACCCAACCACAGGTTAGAATGACCACAGCAACAGTTTCTATCATTACTTTCAGTCCCCTTTATCTGGGTAAACCCCTTCATCTCACATTACTTCTGTGTGTGTGTGTGTGTGTGTGCACATGTGTGTGTATCATATTGTGTGTGTGTGTGTGAGAAAGAGAGAGAGAGAGAGAGAGAGAGAGAGAGAGAGAGAGAGAGAGAGAGAGAGAGAGAGAGATCACTCTGTCCCTTTCTTTGTTCTGTGACACTTACGTTCTGTATTCATGTAAGTGAGAACCAACCAGGCAGAAGTGACTTGTTTGACAGAAAACAGTCAAATGTCTATGTTGTATACAATTTTCAACTTTTTTTTTTTTTTTGCCAGTCCTGGGCTTTGGATCAGGGCCTGAGCACTGTCCTTGGACTTTCTCAAGGCTTAGCACTCTACCAC